>NW_027526335.1:155873736-156621236 GCF_048455015.1 Haemaphysalis longicornis | reverse complement strand
ATATTGAACGCATGCTCGCCGATATCGCCAATAGCGGCATGCCTGCCACCATAACGTACCCATGTTCTCTTCGAATGGGAAGGAAACAGAAGTACGTACGAACGACTATCATCAGCAAGACTTTGCACACATACGACATAGTGCTGAGGCTAGTTCAGGGTGCGCTCATTGCGCGGGAGAGAGAGAAATAACTTCTATTTGTCCAGTTTGTGGCGGAGAGCTAGGAATAAAAGAAATCCAATTTGGGCGACATTCCTAAGGGGTGCGGTCAATATACGAGTAAATGCGGTATATCAATGACTATATTGTACTATAAAGGGGCCCTGAAAGGCGTTTTGAGCACACTAAGTGAACTAGCGCAGTCGTTAGATTGGGTCGTCAACGTCATCTGTGGCAAGTATTACTCGTTTACGCGCAGAGTAAAGCTCACACTTTTGTTGCAAAGTTTGTCGCTTTTTTCTCTCCTTTCCCTTCGCGTTTTTGTACTCCGCCATCTTCGCATGTCTGCATCATCGATTCCCAGATGTTCGTCATGAGCTAGACATCCTGCTATTGGGCGACTTTTCCACAAACTTCCGGCAAAGCGATGAGTCGTCTGCTCAGCGTCGGCTCGCCGGCTGATCTGCCAGCGGAGTGCCGGAGTGCTTGGACATTTTACGACAAACGAAACAAGTGTAAACAAACCCTTAACCGTTTGTATTGAATGCAAAACGGCCATAAGATGACATGGATATTCTCTTACCCGAGTATGTTCCATAAAGAAAGCGTTGAAGCCCCGTGGCACTTCTTTCGTGCAATCGCAGAGAACGCCATGAGCCCAATGCCCGGGTTTGACGCATACATTTTATTCAACTTCAAACCAATCCAGAGATTGTTTTGAAGTTGAACGAACGAACACAACGTCGAATGAACACAACGTCACAACATGCGTTGCAAGTCTGAACCGCGATTGACAAACGATTTGTTGCCTCCTCCTGCCCGTTGAAAATTCGGCACTCACCTAGCGCATGGTTTTCGGGGACGAACAGCAAGTCACTTAACTCTGGCACACAAGCCGATATGGCTTTTAGCCACGCACACTGCACATACCCCTTGCGAGGTTGAGTCCTACGTCGCTCTAGAAATATAATCCACACCGTGGGAAGCACCATCCACCCGCAGAAGCACAACGTCGCAGTTCATCGCGAAACAAAGGTGCCTATAACACACACACCATCGCCTCTTTTAATGCCAAACGCATCTCGCACTTCCTAAATGCGAGTGAGTCGTACGTCTGTAGTGCCCACCTGTCGCGAGGTGGGTCCTCGAGCTGAACCGGGATCATGCAACCGTAACTGACTTCTGGAGCGGTTTGTGGCTTGTTACCAAGGCAACCGATGTTTGAGATTGTCAAAGAAATGGCGCTCGCTCCAGCGCTAGAAAGGTCATAGCCGCGGCGGACCATTTTTGCCAGCGTCGCCGCTCTCCATCACGCGTCGCCCCAAGCTGAACTGTTCACATAATTGAAGCGTTTTGTGCACGTGTTCTGAATCGCTTGAAAATGTCTTTTTCACATTCCGCCAGCAGGAATTACCACCGCCGCAAAATAAGCCCCGGCCCCAGCGGGGCCACATCTGATACGGCGCTTTGTGGATAAACAGTGAGCGGTGCATCAAAGGGAACGAGCCCACGATCCTCCCCGTGCGGCTGCGAGTTCGCCGCCAATAAAAAGTCGCGTGCCGCCGATAGCAACTGCGGCAACGTACACCGCGAAAGGGTAAGGCCAGGCCGCCGCACATATGCGGCCAGATTTTTCGTTCGCTTTTCTAGCCTTGAGCGGAGTGCGGGATTCATGGTGTCACCAAAGCTTGCCCGTAGCAGACGGCAGTCTAAGGAGCGCAATAGCGGAAGTATGTCACAGCTGACGAGCGCAGAATCATGGAAGGAAAGGCTCGAGCTCGGTCAACAGCAAAGAATAGGTTGAAAGCAGGAGGAAACGCAGCGCGACGATAATGCGCGGTTTTGATTTACGATTTCTCAGCAAATACTCATCGCTTTAACAAAATTCCTGCACGAGGAGATTGCTAATTCATTTTTTTATTTCATTACATGTACATCCATGCATCGGCGGAAGGTATTTCAGGACCCCTTTAAAATGCCCTCTTAGCAATGCCTTCGTGTAAAGCAATATATCAAACTTAAGAAGTTATCTGCGCAGTGAGCGTCCAAGAATTATAAAGGAATTTATTAAGGCTCAAAGTTGGGCTAGTTGGTATTGACCTAGAACCATTTTACAACAAGAAACAGGGACTTAAAAGCAAACAGGACAATAGCTCAAAATTTATTAAAGGCGTATTCAGCATATATACTTCGCTATATTCTTAGTGTAGTACGGACCATACAAATGACTTTACCGACTGGCGGTATTTTCAATTGGGCCTGTTTCTAGGTGCGCTGTGGAATCTTACATGTTATACAGTGGCTCATACCTAAACATTCGAGCACATTTTGTAGTTAATAGCTCTACAATATCTGAAATTCCATACCTCTCCTAATCCTGCCCTCGATATTACTTTTTTCTGCAGATACGTTTCTGTATTGCACTAAGGCTCACTAAATACCCTGGCTGCTGAACACTTTACAAAATTGAATTGGGTGTAAGAACATAATAATTAAGATGATATGGCCTTCTTTTTTATACAAGACTGCTTCTAATTCACACAGCAAAACTTACTTCTAGCAGTAACTTTTTGCACCATAATGAAGGTATTTCCTCAGAACCAAGAGTATTGCAGTGTACAGGGAGGAAATGTGGGGTGTTTATGGCAGTATTTGAACATTGGGTAGGGAGATCACAAATTCGTATAAGACTGCTTCAATTGCACCTCCAAAAATAGCTTTTCTGAAGGGACTAGCGTGTTTCATTGGGGATCTCAATGACTCCGGTTATGTGACAACCAATATTACCATCATCATGTATAACATGATTGACTGTACAATGTTGTTTTGTTGAGAGTAGCAGCATATATTTTCTTACTTTGCATACATTGTACGGGTGTGTACGGAATAGAATATTTCCCCGCACACGCACAGACGCACAAGAACACCGTGCGGTATGTAAATTACGTAGGGCTCACCAGGCTATGTAAGCTCGAACATTTAGGACGACGTATTTAGCGGCTTTCACTCCGGTTACCGTAGTTTAAATGTACCGTCTTAGCTTCCATGTCTGCGAATCATTGGTTGGAAATCAGGTCCAGCTTACTTTTTTTCTATTCTTTGTAACACGATTGTCATTTTCATGGCTCAGGTTAGCTTTTTTGTGTTAAATGATTGCTTTCTGTTCGTTATGATGTCTAAATTAGGTAAAATTTCCATATGTCAGGGAGAGTGAAAGGAAGTAGCGCAATACTTAGCGCTTGTTTTACAAAACTGTGGTTGACGGCGCTTAGAGTGCGGTACTATTAACAATGCAACTAAGGGCTTAGAGTACCATCAGACAGAACGCCAGTCAAATCCACATTTTCGTGGTTTTTGGAATCTTAACCAGCGCCGGGAATTGCTACAATGTTTTTTTAATAAAGATAACATAACTCAGCACACGGCGGAAATTAGATGGTTTTATGCTTTTAAATTTCATAACTTCACTACAGTGAAGCGTTTTAGAACTACGTGATATATCACTTAACTGCATTAATTTTTTTCTCAATGAATCGATGTCATGTCTCACCAGTATGTTTTGCCTTTTATAGAATATACGTAAATGGGTTAGAACCACTCAAATCTGAAGATTGGGAACAATTCGTTATATAAAATTTTGTCTTTAGCTACCAAAGAGCCACATGGAGGCATAACGATCTGTCTTAGAAACATGTGAAATCTCATCACCCACGAGAGCACGCATGCGGTGTCTTACATTCTCAAGGAGGTGCCTGCACTCCAAATGAGATCATATTCCGTTTCGCAGAGCGCCAGAAGGGGGAGGGGCAGCTAACGAGTCCTCCTGTATCTGTCACTGATTAATCTAGGGATAAATTTTCTTCTCTTGGAAGCATTCCCCAAACAATCATTACAGGATTCAGCATGTGCTGTCATCGCATGGATACGGCAGTTTGCAACGACACTGAGGGAAAACACAAACGGCTAAGACATAAGGACGGTTAATTAAGCTACACATACATATGGCAGTTTGCAACGACACTGAGGGAAAACACAAACGGCTAAGACATAAGGACGGTTAATTAAGCTCCACATACATACGGCAGTTTGTAACGACACTGAGGGAAAACAAAAACGGCTAAGACATAAGGACGGTTAATTAGGTTACACGTGAGCCACCTTTTACTGCAAAGCTCCATACCCCTTCCTAACCGGTTTCATCTCCGTGAGCAAAAACGCCACGGTGTCAAGGCCAAACACGCCGAGCGCATCAGTCAGGATAATCAGGCATACACCATAGAGCTGATAATTCATTTAAGGGAACCAAAAACAAGCAGAGAAAGAGCATTATGGAGGATAAGACACCCGCGAACAATGGGACTCTACCATATGTTCCTGGTAAAGATTATGCTAGCAGATTATCTTTGAAGGCTGGACAGGACTAGTGTCACTAAATAGAGCAGTTCTTGTCCAAGACGCGCTGTGAATGCGTCAGGTTAGGCAGGACCCAGCATTTGCCGCCGGAGAAGCCGAGCGTAGTATGAGTAGATAAGATAATATAGTACCACCACCGAGGCACGCAAGTAAGCAACGGCTAAATTGTGGCGTTTATCAATGTTAGCAGATTGCCGTATCCTCGACATCACCGTCAATTTCCCCGGGTCGTTTGCTAAGAACATTACCGACGACAAACAGCATCATTGGACACACGTCTGCTGCTGCAGTGTTCTTACACGCGTTATCATACCCTCCTCCGTCCCAATTTGTAATGATTTACACCATCTTTGCTGGATATCCACTTTAGCAGGGCGGGATAGCGACCAATTCTTTGTTTTGTTTTCTATCCTAAATTGTGTTTTTTTTTTCTGCTGGCTTTTGAGAGGATGAAGACGAAGAAGCTCAGCACTTGGGTTTCCACAGCTATTGATGCTTTTTAGGTTACTTTTGCGATTCTTTGTTGAGTATCTCCCTAAAATGGCATCAGGGTGGGCGTGAAGTGACCCTGCATCGGACAGTACTCGTCAGTTTTGCTGGTGTGTGTACAGACTGTCTCCCTGACTGAATGACCCGAACCAGCCCCACCGTTCACGTAACCCTAACCGCGAAGGTCTTGCGCTTGCCGTCAGACAACTGCAACTGTTGCTGTGGCACCTACTACGCACCTTGCCTTCATCTCAACTCCAGTACCTGCACCACGGCAAGCTACGGACGCCATTGAAAATCCACCAGAAGATTGCAGCATCCACCGGAGATGTGGCGCCTGCTCCTCACCCTTATACCGCGTTTGAGAGGCAAGGCTTACCCAGCAACTGGGAAAAACATGGTCATTGCTGAAAACTCATCAGGTGATCCTGGCGGAATCCAAACCATTAAATACGACTTCAACAGTGGCCTTACCAACGCCCTAGCAGGACCATTGATAAAGATCATGCGGGCCCGCAACAAGCAAGCAGTCAAGAAAGACAAGCTGAAATTTCTAAACAACGAACCTCAAGCCCCACTCATCTTGGGCGTTCGTCTCCAGCCAAAGGACTAATGTCGAACCAGATCACTCAACCCTTTCAGGGGTCCGTAAAGACATCAACAGCTAACCAATCGCGCCGACACACTTCATCTAAGTGTCCTGACAACGAATACAAAAATATCTAACGCCCACGCACGGGACTGTGCCTGCCAAAATGGTCATACAAAATAATCACGCAAGAATTTGCCACAGCTAGAAACGTACCGTTAAGAGATTTCTACAGCCAAGTCACCATACAAACACAGTGGGATCAAAACATGATCGTCGCAAGTACCGCAAGTAAGGACCTGGCGGAAAGGGTCACCACCATCACCCAAACTCAACTTGAAGGCGCAACCTACGTACTCTCTGCATACGAGAAGCCGCCTCCAAATACATCCCCTGGGGTCATTCATGGCCCCGAAGCCGGACGACGCAGAAAGAACTGGCAGCCCTTTCAATCTCCACTGGTCCCCTAATTTTTCACGCCAGGAAGTTGGGGCACGCTAATACCGCTGTTGTCACGTTCGAAGGACCTCGCGTTTCCTTTTACGTAAAAGTAGCCTGCACATTCACTCCATGCCGACCTTACGAAAGAAAACACCAGTACTGGGGTACATGGCCATAAAACAGACGTATGCCCCTCTCCGGATAGAAAAATCTGCTCCTCGTGGGTTTGGACAATCCGCTGCATAATCACCGCTGCGTCACGAAGTGCCAACTATGTACTTTGTCCCACGAAACCGCAAGCAAGGACTGCTAACGCCATCTAAAACCCAACCCAGCACCGCGTGTCTCCAAAAACCATGCGGAGCAGACTACAACTGCAAATCGACAATCAACGGCTACGCAGAACCCTCCACAGGACAGGGAACAATGCCCCCTTCAGACCCAGCCAAGCCACACAAAGAAGCAAAAACAACAAGAACCGACAAGGCGAGCTTTTCGCAGACACTAACCAATCCTTCCACTGCTCAACCTCTCCCCCGACCCCTACACAATCTCACAACATGCAGTAACACCACAACAACTCCCATCTACGACATTTCAACAGCCGCCCGCCTCAAACTCCCCCACTCAGAATAACGAGGACAACAATGCTGTATACTCAGGGTGTGCTTCAGTGCCCGATAAGTGAGCCAATCATGTCAGTGTTTGCAATGGAATTCGAACATCAATTTAGAGACTTCGCGGCAAACATCACGACAAGCATTACCTCCCTATTGCAACTCTAGGAAAACACAAATGAACGCGTAGCTGCCCAAGAATTCAAGATGGCGCCCTCAGAACAAGAACTTCAGATACAAATGTCACTCAACACAAAACCAGAGTCTAACGAGCTGTCCAGCAGTTACGTACACAGTTCAATTGGATTCACCAGCTACTCTCCGTACTAGGACAGAAAAACGATCTAGCACACAAGAAACAAAAAACTTCTGAAGACAACGCGCATATGAATGTCCCCTCCCTCCGGATGATCAGACCGTACAATAATACTAAAATGTACAACAAGCTTAAAATTTGGCAGTGAAATAGCAGATCCCTAACAATAAAAACACAATTTGCTTTCGAAGGGTCAATTACACGATCCAGATGTCATCGCGATTCATGAGGAAGAAACAGACCATGTCTTTCTCCAGGGTTACAACATCTACTTTACTACAGGCAAGTAGCGTACTGTAATCATCACCAAGAAAGACCACACGACGGTGCAGCACCATTTTTCTTCGTCATTGGAATACACGTTCATTGAGCTCCTGCCGAAGAAAAAATTTCAAGCAAGCTTCTTCATAATAAACACTTACGGTCCCCCACAGGCGACCCTCTCCACTTTGAGTCCCCTGATACAACTAGCAAAACGACAATCTCAAGGGTAAGAACTCGGCCTCTTATATGACTAGAGTGGTCTCTATGTAGCCTGAGGCTATTGCGTAACGGCCACAAAGAGACGAGAGTTTACAACATGGCCTAGCGTTATCAGTTAACTCCCTGGAATGACCTAACCCCCCCAACAGAATAAGAAATAGTGTATCCAGGGACACAATCCCTGATCTCACCTATGACTTTAGGAACCTAGAGTGGCTCCGACGATGAAATGTTAGGGTACGATCACTATGTAATACAGTCCGTTGTTGCCCATTACAGAACACCACAACGCCTTTGAAAAGCAAAGATCACTCACAGGAAAGTATTCCGTGAAGAGACCAAACCGACCAACTTCGATTCTACTGAGCAATTCTCAGAAGGAATTATCCAAATCAAGCACCCCAAAATAGTTCACCTTACCACCGAAATACTCTAACACTGACCCGCACCTCCAACACCCATGGTACGCTCGCAAAAGCATGGACAAGCGGTGGAAACAAAGAAAACCCAACCGTGCCCTCAATCTCCGCATAGGTGAAATTACTGCCGAGGCCACCGAAGATGCACATCATCTCAGTAGGGAGAATTGAACCAATTTTGCGACCAACTACAAGGAACGCTCAGCAACCGCCGTACACGGCACATTCTCAAAAAGCTTATCGGTAATAAAGAAACAAAGGCAGCCGCCGCACACCCTATACGTCGTCTCATTCACCAATACCAATAAGACGACCAACAATTACTCAGAGACCTGGCTGACCGTTACATAGGTCCCATCCCCGCCACCCCTCGTCTGCTCCCGGCTTATGCCGGTAACCCCAACCCAGACCTTGACAGCCCGTTTACAGAGGCGGAAATATCCGCAGCTGTCTAGACGCTGAGCAGAAACAACGCCAGGTCACGACAAAATCGACAAGACACTTAGGAATCTGGACTCTGATGCCATAGAATGGGCACTGCCATACGTCAAGGAGAAATGGGAACAGGGACAAGAACCCGCTTTTTGGAAACATGTCGACATCATCTAATTTCACAAACCAGAAAAACCCATAAATTTCTAAAACTACGTCCAATTTACCTGACATCATGCGCAGGTAAGTAATATGAACACATGGGGCACAATATGCTTTCCCCTTACCTCGAAGGGAATGATCACTGGCCTTGCAGAATGTACGGCTTCTGCTCGCACCTCTCTGCTCAAGATATACTCCTGCAAATCAAAGAAGACATCCTGGGCAATCTAAGAAGCCAACACAAAAGCGCAATCTTGGCCCTTGACGTCAAAGGGGCTTTAGATAATATCAAGCACCATGCTATATTAGAAGGCCTACAGTAAACCAACTGCGGCGAGCAGACATACAACTTTGTTCAAACTTTTTTGACAGACCGCACAGCGACCATTGGAATAGGCAACCTTAGAACAGACAAATCCCCAACACCACCGAAAGGAACACCCCAGGGCTTTGTCACATCACCAGTACTTTTCAATTTGACAATGAAAGACCTTTCAGTACAATTGAATATATCCCAGGCATCAGTCATGCTATCTACGCCGATGATATTACAATATGGATACACATGGACTCTGCCGGCACGCAGCAGGACGCCTTGCCAGAAGCGATTCAAACCACCGAACCGTACCTTCGCTGACGTGGCCTGTACTGCTCTCCAGAGAAATCAGAATTGCTGCTCCTTTAAAAAACAAACCACAGGTCGAAAGAGCCAATCAACGCATTCCGTTACAGGTTAGGGAGAACATCACTATCGCCCCGGTACGAAAAAATGTGCATCCGCTCCACAATAAAGCGCGATGCAAGGCCAGAGTTCAAGCTCTTAGAACTGCATAAGGGAAACGGGACGCATAACTGTACACCAGTCGATCAGCCCACGCCATCAGTATTGTCAGTAATAAGGGACTGTGGCTAGCTTCTGCTTGTATACCTATGAATGACATCGGCACTGCCAAAAAACCAGCCATTGCCCTTTGCAGCTACCACTGCTATAGAACATGTCACCATGCTATCAGACTCCCAGACAGCCTGTTGAAACGTCAAAATTGGACGCATTTCATCAACAGCAGCAGACATTTTATCGACCCACCCTGATTTACCCCAAATGTGTATCATATGGACACAAGCTTATTTTTCACTGGAATGAAAATGAGGCGGCTCACGCCACAGCCCGAGCTCATACACACTGAGCGCCTCCTTCTGTGATGTCAGCCAGTCTTTCCGTAACCTTAACATGAGAAATAATCTCTAGAAGTTACCGTGGCATCCTGGCCCACTACCGCTTGGGACGAAGAACGTTTCCGCTTCAACATTCCAACATATCTCTCGAAGACCCGGTCATCTGTAGACAGTTACTAACTGACACATTTCAACAAGGTACATTACTAAATTCAATGCATTCGACATTTTACACATACACTTGTAAATTCTGCATAGAGCCATGCACTCTCTACCACATGGTAGGGGAGTGCCGCCACACACCATCCCTTGCCCCAAATTCCAATCCCTCATTGGAGCAGTGGGAGAGTCCGTTGACAAGCTCCAACCTGGATCACCAACAACATCTGGTAGACCAGGCTATACAGGCTGCCAAGGCTCAGGGCTTCCTGGACTAAGGAGGTCCCCCACCTGGCGTTCACCCCAACAACATTGGCTGACAAATAAAGCGTTTCTTCTTCCTCCTGCTGGCTTTTGTTTTACTTTTTGCGATCTTTATGAGTGTTCGTCTTTCCTTTTCTTCGGAGGTGTTGGGGTGATGTGAGGGCGCCGCGAATTCTCTCGCCCAATCTATATCCTCGGTAAGACGCTCCTTCATTCAAACATACTACTTGGTAGTAATATTTCCATTAAGGTATCAAACCTCACATGCACAAACTATAATAAAAAGCGGTATAGTACTGACAACTTTAAATCATCGCATTTTCATCACTAACAAGAAAAGCTAAAAACTCAACCTTTCTTAGTTGGGAATTACATTCTTGATTTCACGTTTACTTAAATAAGCACAACAGGACTGTTTAGCTTTCGACACATTAGAGACCTCTTGATGGCAAAATACTTGTATCTTCCACCCAAAGTCGTGGAGGCAACACAAAGCAAATAAGGGAAAGTCTTTTGAGCATTTGGCTTGATACCACACGTGGGATATGGCATTACGACACCCAGAAAAAGAAGCAAGTTTTTCAGCTGTAAAGTTCTACACTTCCCCCTCAAAAGAAATTTTTCCCTAGCGATTTCAACTAAGTTTTTTCCTGTAAACACAAATGTAACACACCATGTGCGCGCGTCAGACAGTTTAATAAACGTTTTCAGCCTTTTTATGTCCTACAGGTAACACAAAAGAAAAGTAAAAAGGGAAGCCGCATAGTTATCATAAAGTACACGCAAAGTAAACAAACAGGAAATATTTATCTGAGGGCTTGCCGAAACCATTGAGCAGATAAGAATACACTTAGAACGTGCTAACAAAAAGAATGTATTTGATTATGTACCAGGGTGGATATGAACAAAACCAGTAAATTTACAAAAGTAGACGTTGAAATGTTGATTTTCTAAAATGGTTCTAGCGGCCCGATTTCCACAATACTTGTACGAGTTACGTAACTGGAGAGTGTAAGAAACTGATGGCAGCAACAACTGGAAATGAGCCTGAAGGTTTTCTTGACTTGACTTGACTTGACATGAATGGTGCTTTGTTGGGTTTTGATTTGATGGCGCCTCTTTAGAATAAATTGAGACTGTTGGCCCTTCGCGTTACTCGCTGACCAAGAGTTTGATACTAATGTATACAGAGGGAAATGTGACACTGCAATCGCGGGCCGTCATGGCCGCCGCCATTGTAGCGAGCGGCCTTCTTCGCCTACTTGTTTTGGCTAGCCAAAGGGCTTCTTTTTGTCACGATGTCAAAGTGAACAAATGATCGTAACAGCTTTGTACTTATTGGAAGCTTCTAAATATTTCCTAACATATATCTTTTTCAAGCTTTAAATTTATAGTTACACAACCAAATACGATTAGTCTTCTACCGTAATTTTTTTGCGTTTTTCAGCCAGAGGCAACTTTCAGACTGTTCATGAGCTATGCCAAGGACAAGTGGGGGGTCCCTACCCGCTACATGACTAAACGCTCGCTGAAGCGCGGCTCGCCTAGATAATGGCGCCAGGTTTCACTCAGGTATATATTAGTATGAAACTCTACGCTTGCAAATAAACGTTTTACACATCGTGTTGTAAGACGACAGATTAACTTAACTAATAACCAAGTGTTTTAGACAAATCGAGAAAAAATGGCAGTATTTAAAGCGCGGCCACGGAATCTCCGCTGAACGCGCATCCCGTCAGAACTCCAATACTGCAGTCGTAGAATACCTTTCCAATCTATTGAAACTGCAACACCAATTCATGCAACATGTCTTCTGTGAAATATTTAAATCGTTTGTTGCTTTTGCTGATACATCGTAAAACAACGTTCATTCTTCAAATGTTTTCGCGCAGAAACCAGCGATGGAATATGGCACAATTTTTACGACATTTTTATGTACCTCAATGCCTTCGGAACGTCTTCAACAAAAACACTCAGTACTTTGAGTAAAGGGTTCGAAAGTACATCCGCCAAAAATTAGAGCTGTATGCCCATCAGATAGCCTATAAAATAGCTAAAAAATTATTCTCCTTTCCGGTTGTCGCGTTTTTCGAGCACTGGAATTACGTCATCACAGCAATGTGGCTGATCCTGGCCTACTTTCTTTAGGTTGCAGAAATAAAGGCATAAGGCAGACTCTGCAAAATGCCATAAATGCAAAGTAGAAACCGAACTCGCACCAGCTAAAACGAGAAAATCCCGCAGCGAAGCTCCGGGCTTGCAAAAACTGTAGCTTTCACACTGCTGCCAGATGTGAAGGAAAGAGCGGAAGCGTTTATCGGCAGTGCTTCATGTACTTTGAAAGATCGAATTTTTTAGTTAATTGATTCACTGATTTGTTAATCGGTTCCCGAGTTCAGCGATCGCATTGAAGTAATGGCAGCTTTCCCCATTCCTTGTCGCGCATTTCAGAATTCAGCAACAAAAATTGAACCTCCGAACACTAACCGGAGCGTGCGAAAATTCTGTAGGGAAAGAGGTGCGTCACGACTAAAAGGGGAAGTTTGGTTAAAGGAAAATAGGAGTACAATTACAAGGCAACCCGAAGTGCGCTGGAAATTTTTTTAGCTTGCGAGGCGGTGCAAGTTTGTCCGAACGCATTTTTTTTGTTTCCGCCCTCCAGCTATTGATAGCCGTTGCGCGTTACGGAGCTAGCTTAATCTATAACGCTTACCGTATTTGACAATGTACCCACCCTTCAATACCTTTGTTAATGAAGGAAAAGCCATTGATACGTGATTAGTTGCTTGTTTACGCATCAATACTCCTCCCCTCAAAGTCACGAATGCTTTTGTTGGTTCCAGAGTAGCTGAGAAATAAAAGCGCAGCGGTAGATCTAGAATAGTTGGCAAACTGTACAGACTTTTTATATAATGCCTCTGGAAAAATTGACGTATGGACATGAGAAGACGCTACAGAACGATTCCGTTTGCCACAACATTAAGGCCGCCATAAAAACAGAAGCTCATACAATTTCTCTGTTGTGTCAACCCGCCTATGCTCATATACCATGATTTTCTTACACGCGTCGCTGGAAGAAATATACGTGCAAAGTTTTTATGTCTGCAAATAATCAGGCCGGACCAAACCATGACCAGTATGGCACCCTTCACATTACGAACATTTACTGTAGCTGTCGTGAATAGCATTTTTTTTTTTGCTTCAGTGATATAACTTCTATTAGACTTTTATGCGTTTCCACCGGGGATTTTACGATGCTGCTAGTTCCCTTTTCTGTCTATAAGCACGATGCGGCAACCCAATGTCATAATGCTACGCAGGTTCTGAAAACATGTTTTCACTGTTCTCTACCGAAGCGAAAACCCAAAACTCCCAACCGTCGCGATTTCGGCGCCCGTAAATATCCCCAGTTAGTAAAACCTAATCCGGAACTGCTTGCCGCATGCCCACGTGCAGCCTCGGCTAGTTAAACCCCACACCTAATTAAAGACTCAGTCAACCAATCAATTATTCGATCAATCAATCAATCCATCAATCAATCAATTAATCAATCAATCAATCAATCAATCAATCAATCAATAATGTAATGAAATATTTTCCACGAAGAAATTTTAGGCCTTTAAGCCCACTCTTCCTATCAGATTCCATCACCCAGTAGAGCAAGGGTCTGTCGTCGACGTTGGCCGCTTTATTACCGCCGTACGCTCACCCCGCTATGAGTACAGATGTGAGCAGAATCTGAAAAGTTTAATTTACTCACCTTATTCGCCGTCACCTCTTCAGGGCCTCTCGAAGCGTCCTTCAGTGAACAACCCGTCCCGAAACGGCGGCCGCAGGTCTGGGATGAAATGATGATAGTGGTGGTGGTGGCGATGATGGTGATGATGGTGTACCTCGCTGTGTTTGCAACGCACCCACGTGGGAACATACGTTTCGCCTATATAGGTGATTGGGCTGTGGTTTCATGTTGCATATTGAGTTTATTTTACCAAATCACTTCGTTTTCCTTAACGTCTGCTCTCATGAATGCAAGTTAAGGGCGGGACACACGTGGTTCGTTGCGACTCAGTGCGCCGCCATCCCGTTCGCGCGTGCTGCCTTTCTCGAAAAATGTTACTACACAGGCCCCGCACGATGGCTCGAGCCGCGCCAACTGAAAAACACCGAACTTCGTGTTGAGACGTGCCCGGGTTAGGCGGACGCTGCTCACCAAGCTCTCCTCTTCCCCTCTCTCTGGCTAAACGTGCGTAACTAATGGAAGCCCTCAAGCATTTTCAACAGAGCGTTGTGTGGGTTTAGTATTTTTGGCCTGTGGGCAATGTGTGGAATGGTAAATCCCCACAGCTATTATGGCTTCTGTGTATAAAATCCACCCTTTCTGTGAATTTTTCAATTTTTTATAGCATGAGATCCCGCTATCGCTCTGCTCGAGCATTTCTGTGAGCTATACTGTAAGGGTGATCCTTCTGTATCATCGCAGTTCACTTCTCGCCATGCAGGAAACCAGTTAAGTTGGCCTTCGGCTTCTTGTGACCATCAACAAGGCAGCAACTTGTACTGGCCGCTCAACCGCCAGGCTAGCACACATGGCGGAGACGACGCAGCCCGGTTCGGAGACGCCTACCCGAATGGAAAAACTGGTGCCAGTGGCACCAGAACCAACGCTACGGACGCCAAAGCGGCTTCGGTCTTCGCAGAATTCACTGCGGGAAGTGGTGATTCTGCCACTGTTCTTCACTAATTTTTGCAGGTTTCTTAAGGCACCTGGTAAGGCGTGTTTTTGTGACGTGGATCATTCGTGAAAACCATTTTGGTGCACTGTAAAGTGGTACTTTGGCCAGCTGTGAATTTGAAGGTTTCGAAAAAACGCAGTTCTTTGTGATTGCGAAACAGTTGCGCATGGATGTTTCGGGTGCGCTGAGAAAACTAGATCTGATACAGCCTATATTCGTTGTCGCCGCCGCGTTTACAGAACGGGTGCACCTAAGGTGCGATTCAAAACTGGAAGCTCAGGCCAATGCCGAGAACTCAAGTTGCCGCTCTCAACACAAGGAGTAGGAAGAATACATGTTTATTTCACGAGCACTGGTGCTGCTGTTAGGGCAGCAGCCTGGTGGAAGGCGTCCCTAGTCCGGAATGCCCTGGCCTTAGCTGGCAGTCCAGGCCCTCTTCACCAGCACGCGCTGGAACCCAGGGTCCAGAAATTTCAGGCAAGCCACATGCGAGAATTGACCTATAGACGCCTGACTTTCTCGAGTGCTTTGGTTTTCATCAAATGATTTCGCCGTTTAAGATTGTCATTGGTGTGTGATACATTTCCATCAACGCTAAATGTCCGGCTTTCAGATTCCGGTACCCAGCTACAGTACGGCTGTATTAAGTATAACTAGTACAGGAAATTGCCTAATTTTGTCGCCACTAAAAGCCTGGTAAAGCTTAATTCGGGATTGTCTTTGCCCTTGCCGGCGATATCGTCCCCCTTTTTGTGGTGTTCCGTTGCTTTTCAGCCCAAGCCTGAGGATTTCCTGAGGAACAACTCTTCGTCCTTTGTCTGATAAGGTAAAGATGCAGAACAGTGCCTCAATCCGATTCGCCTAGGAGAATCACGCGGTCTCCTTCCACCCAGGCCTGGAGACGAGCGTGTCCCGGACACTTCTCTTTGAGAGCATCCTTATAAACAATGGTTGCTGACCTTGGTCAATCGAGATGTCGGACCACATGAGGGAGAAGCTGCTCAAATTTAGCGCGCTGCCATCTCGTTTGTGCGTGCTGCGAGCTTCTTGCAGAGCTCCTGTGTCTTGCGGAAATACCAGCCTTCCTTGAGAGCGTGCTGACACAGGCCCCGCAAACGATAACTCGAGCCACCGTAGTTGCGAAAAACGGCATAAACTTTGTGTTGAGATGTGCACCTTCGAAAAGGACACGGCTCGCAAAGATCTCCACGTCCCTACTCTCAGGCCCAAGCTGCACCACTACTGCCGGCCCACACGAATACCGGAAAGAGCATTGTGTGTGTCTGTACTATTTTCGGCTCATGTGCACAGAAGCGGTGGTAAAGCCAAGCAGCCGTTACGGCTTCTGCGTATAAAATGCACTCTCTCCATGAGTTGATTCATTTTTTTGACAGCATCAGATCCCGCTGTCGCTCTGTTCATGCATTGCTGTAAGCTCGCCTGTAAGGGTAATGTTTATGCATCATCAGACTTCACCTCTCGTAATGCAGTAAGCCAGTTAAGGTTGCATTCGCCTTCTTGTAATCCTCACAAGGCAGCAACATTTGCTGGCCACTTGATCACCACGCTACCATACATGACGGAGGTGACGGAGTCCGGGTGGGTGATGCCTTCACCAATGTAACAGCGTAAACAAAGCGCTTTTTGCACGTGACTGGTCATGACGAAGGTTCAATTGGAACTGCTTGGCGTCGTGCTCTATTCCAAGAACGCTCACGACGTGCCTCTGGGGAGCCACATACCACATACAGTTTCTTATTTGTAGAGTTCCTTACTATATGAGCTAGAGAGGAGTGTGGCGCTACTGTCTAACTGCATCACTTCGAGGCCGCCTGTGTCTTCGCGGGTCTTCATTAAGACGAACGCTCGCCTTTGTCTCGTCATTGGCTTGGATTGAAACGCATTAGTGGCCGACAATATAAATAAAATGCCATAAGAATGCAAATTTTGTGAAATCATATAATTACAAAGTACAGCGCTTAGTTATATAGCTGCGCAACTAAAAAATAACACGTGTTTTCTGACTGAGAGTCTGCCAGAACGGTTATACCTAGTATTCTGCAGACAAAGCTTGTACTTAACAATGCTGCAAAATTTTAGGTTAAACTCATTAAAGGCTTATCTCGCGAACATTTCAAATCATAAATTATCTCAAAAGCTCAGAAAGGTCTTGTCTGTGTGCCAATAAAAACATCGCCGTTTGGCTTTTTTTGTTTGTGTTTTCGTAACGGACCACCAGGTACACCTTTCCCTGCGGGAACGTACCCGTTCACTCAAGATGTCCGGCGCTGTTAACATATTGTGACGGGGATGTTCGGCTATGTACTGAGCCGACGGGTATGCGTCAGTGTCTGTGCTGGAGAGAGGGTCTGATGAGAGCTCAGCAGCTAGAAGAGGAAGTCGACGACGAACGCTCTCGGCTTGGTTCGTGCGTGAATCTGGACACTCTGCTCTGGCTTTCCCTTGTAAATACCTTTGGTTAATACAATACAATTTGGTTACGGTTCCCCGTAACATTTTTGGTGTGAGGTGCGGGGTACGACACGCACAGCACGGAGCTCCGCAGCGGACGGCAAGTTCCCCGACCAACCATGGCGCCCGAGGGAGCTACCGCGACTGCATCCCCATTCATCGTTATCTCCCAGCAGCGTGACCCGGGCACGTTCTGCGGCACAGATGATGTTGACCTTGAAGACTGGCTGAAGACGTATGAGCGCATTAGCGCTCATAACAGGTGGGATCCCACCATCATGCTTGCGAACGTGGATAATTCTCTGAGGGGAGCGGCCAGGACTTGGTTTCGAACTAACGAGGAGACGGTAACAAGTTGGGACGACTGTAAATCCAAGCTGCGCGAGCTGTTCGGGAACCCAGTTGACCGTCAAACCACCGCGAAGAAGGCACTGACTTCCCGTGTACAGACCCCTACCGAGCCTTATGTGGCGTACATTCTGGACGTGCTATCTTTGTGCCAGAAAGCTGACGACCAAATGGCGGAAGCGGACAAAGTCGGGCATATACTCAAGGGAATAGCGGACGACGCTTTCAATTTACTCATGTGCAAGGACTGCACAACCGTGCAATCAGTCATCAAGGAATGTCGCCGGTTTGAGCAGGCAAAAGGACGTCGCCTGACTACTAATTTTACACGACTTCCAAACACCGCTCCAACGTCGTCGTGCGAGGATCGTTGTCTTTCCGAGCATCGACCCCCGGAGACTGACATGAGCCCAGCTACGACGGGAAGTCTGACCAGGCTTATCAGACGAGAGCTCGAGGCTATGGCCCCCACGACGCTTCCCCAATCGGAAACGTGCCTTCCGTCCATCCCTCTGATCCAAGCGGTCGTTCGGGAAGAGGTAGCCAAGCTCGCCTTTCAGCCGGTTTGCGCTGTGAGAGGCCCAGGCGTTCACGCGCCTCACCTTTCCTCGAGCTACGGCGGCCGCAATGAATACCACCCGCCCACCTATCGTAGCCGCTACCTTTCGGAATGGAGGACACCCGACGACAAGCCGATTTGCTTCCACTGCCGCCGAGTCGGGCATGTTGCACGGTACTGCCAGAGGCGTTCACCGTTCTCATTCCGGCAAGACCTTTCCAGCTACACGCACCCTGATCAGATGCCTCGTCGCTTTACTCCACCGCCTCCGCCGCAACCAGTAGACGTCAACGCTCCGTTCCGCCGGTACAGCCGATCGCCGCCGCCCCAGCGCCGTCAGTCCCGTTCGCCACAGCCGCCCCGGCGTCCACTCTCGCCGACGCCGTATAACAACTCCCGTCCGGAAAACTAAATGATGCAGCTCTCAGAGGTGATGCTGCATGTCCGACGACCACCGAAAATCCTCTGTTGACGCTTTGTACACGGAAAAATTTACTGAAGATTCAAGTTGACGATGTTGCCGTTACTGCCTTGATTGACACGGGTGCACATATGTCGATTATGAACTCGGAGCTTCGCCGCCGCCTTCGCAAGGTGCTTACGCCCCCCACTTCACGTGTTGTACGAGTCGCTGACGGAAGTACGCCCACTGTCGCAGGGATGTGTGCAGCGCGTGTTAGTATAGCTGGCCGACAAACCGTCGTGTTGTTTACTGTGCTAGACCAATGCACTCACGACGTTATTCTTGGCCTCGATTTTCTCGCAGACCACTCAGCACTCATCGATTGTTCGGCTGGAGTCCTTCACTTAGAGCTGCCTTCTTATCACGGCCACGACGACGTCCGCAGGCAGCACTTCTGTTCCTCAGCCGACGTTCGTTTACCGCCCCTAGCCACTACACTCGTGTCCTTGCAACTGTCCCCCCTTGTCCCTGATGGTGATTACCTCGCTTCGCCTCTTGCTGACGTACTCTTCGCGCGTAATGTGATGACGCCGCACTCTGTCGTAACGGTTTTGGGTGGTCGCGTCCGACTGCCGTTCACCAACTTCGGCTATACACCGCAGGTTATACCAAAGGGAATGTCGCTAGCTACACTATGTTCAATTTCACAGTGCGAGGTGAATGCATTAGCCGATGTCACTGGCCTAGACTGTCAGCGCGAGGCCAAGCCCACTTCACCTCTGCCGCTCGATCTCGAACCCATGATAGCCTCTGATCTGCCAACTGTACACGCGAGGCAACTTCGTGATTTATTGTCATCGTTTCGAGACATTTTTGACCTTGACGATCGCCCTCTGGGACAGGCCACTGCTGTTCAGCATCGCATACACACAGGAGATGCCAATCCCGTACGCAGACGACCTTACCGGGTGTCCATGACGGAACGCCAAGCCATTCAAGCGGAAGTGGACAAGATGCTTCGCAAAGACATTATTGAGCCTTCCACTAGTCCATGGGCATCCCCCGTTATCCTGGTCAAGAAGAAGGATGGTACATGGCGCTTTTGCGTAGACTATCGTCACCTCAACAAGGTTACTACTAAAGACGTGTACCCCCTTCCTCGCATTGACGACGCGTTGGATTGCCTCCACGGGGCCAAGTACTTCTCTTCCATTGATCTCCGAACTGGATATTGGCAGATTGCCGTTGATGAGCTCGATCGCGAAAAAACAGCTTTCGTAACACCGGATGGTCTTTATCAATTCAAAGTTATGCCCTTCGGCTTATGCAACGCGCCAGCCACGTTCGAGAGGATGATGGACTCCCTGCTCCATGGCTTTAAATGGTCTACTTGTCTCTGTTATCTTGATGACGTCATTGTTTTCTCGCCCACGTTTGAAAGCCATCTGGAACGACTTGCGGCGATCCTTGACGTTTTCCGGCGAGCAGGACTACAGCTGAATTCCAAGAAGTGCCGCTTCGGGCGTCGCGAAATAACAGTACTCGGCCATCTAGTTGACGCCACTGGAGTCCGCCCCGACCCTGAAAAGGTTCGGGCTGTCAGAGAGTTCCCTCAACCTCGCTCGCCCAAAGACGTCCGAAGCTTCGTAGGCTTGTGTTCCTACTTTCGCCGCTTCATTAGAAATTTCGCGACTCTCGCCCAGCCACTAACTGATCTCCTTCGCAAGAACGCTACCTTCTCGTGGGGCCCAGAACAAACGGAAGCCTTCCAGACGCTTACAAATGTACTCACTGCTTCTCCCATTCTGGGACATTTCGACCCGGCGGCACCCACTGAAGTCCGTACAGATGCGAGTGGACACGGCATTGGCGCTGTTTTAGCGCAACGACAAGCAAACGGCGACAGAGTCATTGCTTACGCCAGCCGTCTTCTCTCGTCGTCAGAGCGGAACTACGCTATCACGGAGCGCGAATGTCTTGCTCTTGTATGGGCCGTAGGGAAATTCCGTCCCTACCTCTACGGGAGGCCGTTCACAGTCGTCACCGACCACCACGCCCTTTGCTGGCTCTCCTCCTTAAAGGACCCCACGGGCCGCTTGGGGCGTTGGGCTTTGACCTTACAAGAATACTGCTTTACTGTCTCTTACAAATCTGGTCGTACACACCAAGATGCGGACTGCTTGTCCCGGCATCCCGTCGATCCGCCTGGTTCCTCTGCCCAGGACGCCGACGCCTGTGTCCTGGCAATTTCTGATTTCATTCGTATTGAGGATGAACAGCGTCGTGACAACACCTTGCGAGCGATCATAGACAATCTGCGCTCACCTGCACACGATCCTTCGCTGCAGGCGTACCTAGTACAAGATGGGGTGCTTTACCGCCGCAACTTTCGCCCTGACGGCCCTGCTTTGCTCCTGGTTGTTCCGCAACACCTTAGAAGGTCCGTGCTCCATCAACTGCACGATGCACCTACTGCAGGCCATCTAGGTCTGACACGCACCTATGACCGCGTCAGGCGGCGCTTCTTCTGGCCTGGCCTATATAGGTCGGTTCGACGCTACGTCAGTGCTTGTGACGCGTGCCAGCGACGGAAAAGGTTAACAACGACTCCGGCTGGTCCCTTACAGTCCCTCGACGTGCCGAGCGAACCGTTCTACCGTGTAGGGATGGACCTCCTTGGTCCCTTCCCTTTCTCAACCTCCGGGAACAAGTGGATTGCCGTGGCAACGGACTATGCTACCCGTTTTGCTATTACGCGGGCGCTACCTACAAGTTGTGCGACTGATGTCGCTGACTTCCTCCTCCACGACGTCATTTTACACCACGGTGCTCCACGTCAACTTCTCACCGACCGGGGACGATACTTTTTATCCAAAGTGGTCGCTGATCTCCTTCGTTTGAGTTCCACGACACACAAGCTCACCACTTCTTACCATCCCCAAACCAATGGACTTACGGAACGTTTTAACCGCACCCTTACGGACATGCTGTCTATGTATGTCTCCGCGGATCACAAAGATTGGGACTTGACGTTGCCGTATGTGACTTTTGCGTACAACTCCTCGCGCCACGATACGGCTGGTTTTTCACCCTTTTATCTCCTCTATGGACGTGAGCCCACTTTGCCGCTTGACACCTTGATGCCCTCATCGATTACTCCACCGACCGAATATGCATTCGACGCTATTTCTCGAGCAACTCTAGCCCGTGAGGTCGCCCGCGCCCGCCTTTCGGCCTCCCAGGTTTCGCAGAAAACACGTTATGACCTTAAGCACCGCAACGTCTATTATCCTCCTGGAACGCTCGTATTGTTATGGTCTCCTTCTCGCCGCGTGGGCCTCTCTGAAAAGCTTCTTCCGCCTTATCATGGCCCTTACAAGGTCCTCCGGCAGGTCACCGATGTGACGTATGAGATCAGTCCTGTTGCAACGTCCACATCGTCTTCCACGCCGAAGACCGACATCGTGCATGTACTGCGGCTGAAGCCGTACAATTCTCCCAGTTTGGACGCAACACCTTAGTCAGCACCGAGTCGGTGCTTTCCCGGCCGGGGGGCTATGTGACGGGGATGTTCGGCTATGTACTGAGCCGACGGGTATGCGTCAGTGTCTGTGCTGGAGAGAGGGTCTGATGAGAGCTCAGCAGCTAGAAGAGGAAGTCGACGACGAACGCTCTCGGCTTGGTTCGTGCGTGAATCTGGACACTCTGCTCTGGCTTTCCCTTGTAAATACCTTTGGTTAATACAATACAATTTGGTTACGGTTCCCCGTAACAATATGTACTGCTACTGCAAAAAAGAACCCTTGAAGCGCGGTCTCCTTACCACGATTTAGGTGGTTACTTTGTGGGTTTGTTCCTATGTAAATCTGTACCGATGGTCTCTCGCCTGCACTAGTCCTCCGACTTGCTTATAAAGAAGTTCAACTGTGGTGGCATGGACTAATGTACCAAATCTCGAGTTTCCAAGCGAAGCGAGCTTCTGCCATTTCGGGCGGAGCGGCTACGCGGTAGACATAGCACGCATAGTGATGAAAGCAAACCCAAACACACGATTAATAATCTCATTGACATTCCTAGCCAGTTGTGGTTTTGCATAACTTACTTCGCCCGCATAGATTAGCAGGCGTAGTTTCCTCTCTATAAAAAATACAAGAGACTCTATGGTACAACCGTTTCAACCGTCGAGACGCCGTAGTTAATGGCACCAGGAATATGTCATCAAAATGGCGTCTTTTTTTCAGGGCCCCGAGGAGGAGCTAGTCGGAGGAGTTGCAGTTCGAGTATTTCGAGCGGCGTAGTGCTGTCATCTTCCTTCGCACGATCTTCATCCTTCGTTCTTCTTTCGTACGATCACCCGGTCGTGCGAAGAAAGAAGGGTCTTACGCCGCATGTCCATACGGCACTTTCTTTGCCGCCTTTTCTACTTTTTGCGGAATTCTATGTAGAAGCGGGTTAGATGGCACATGGCTGCGCTAAGTTGGCGGTGACAAAAAGGACTAGCGACACCTTAGAGCGTGGGCAGAAGATAGAGATAACGCGGCAGATATATTTTATAAGCAGTGACGATGTGGGAACCTGCTAGACACACGTTGCCGGCGGCACTAGCAGCATAGATGAGCAGAATTGCCGGATCTATACGTTCCCACAGTTCCTTATCTGATCATCTAAAATGCAGAGTATAACGTAATAGCGGTAGTAATTGTTTGCTTTGTAAAATTGTTTTCTTTTTCTCCTCAAATTTTCTTTCACAGAGACGGAGCCATCGAGTGAAAACAGCGGGAGGAGTGACGCCAACAACGCACCGCACGGACGCCTCCGAACGTGTGTCTCAAATTCACGAGTGTGGCTAGTCGCGGGAGCCATATTTACCGTCAATTGTGCATCGCATCGTACCGCCCTGCCGCACATGTAACTCGCGCATAATGGTTGTTCTCTCGGCAGAGCGGTAACTATATCGTATAGGGGGTGTTTGGAAGAACCGGAGTGCTTAGGGCGATGCTTATCATTTTTAAGGATGCCACGCAACAGCCGAGGTCTTACTAGAGTTCTCCACTAAAATTCTTAGAAAGCCATCCTTCTGGTGATCTGCTGGGGAACTGTCTTTATGCATGCTGCTATACACTTTCACAGGTCAACAGTTCCCTGGACCTCATCCTTCTAAGATCCTTCCAGTTACCTGCCATTGCCGGGAGGCTTCTTTATGTTTCGTCGACACCTTAGCCTCTCAACGAGGCTGGTATTTCACGTGTAGCCACGGCCTACCACCAGCCGTTGCTGCTGCTTCTCTGTCCCGGCGCCCCCTTCCCGTCTCACACTCCTATTTTTTAGTTCGATCTTCTCTGTACTTCCCAGCGCATTTCATAAAACGTTATATTCTTAAGGCTTTATTTTTACAAACCAAACCGAAAGAATAACCCGGACAATATTACAACAATGAAAAATATAAACTCTACTTCGAATTACACAAGGTTGTTGCCTCCGGAGTAAAGGTTCATAGTACTACTTTTGCCAGTGGCGAATATCACATACATCTAAACCTATACTTCGCACCTTCACGCTCTCAAAGGCTCAAAGGCCTTCCGAAGGTGTTCGAATGAATTGTCTGTCGGGGGGCTCCACTGGGTCCTTATGAAGCGCACTTGTAATTGCACGTCAATTTGTAAATTTAAAGTTGGAGTGTAGTACAGGCATAAAATAACAACCTCTGCGCTCGCAGCATCAACTTTCGTCCGCATTTACTTTTTGTGATCAAGAAGGAAGTTGTTCACAATGTCAACAAAACACGCCTCAGCACTATTCCCGCCCTTAACATGCAAGGAATGTTGGCTAGCCTCGAGTACGACTTCTTCTGGTAGGGGCTGAAAATTATCAACTTCTATATAGAAACCTTACTCTTCTTTCAGGCCTACCGGGTAAACAACACCGTCACAATACAATGGGGGTTCTTCAGTCAGATCTTATTTCTACTGCTCCCAAAGGGTCGCCAAACCAACGCCACAAATTCTTCTTAACAACTGCGCAAATTTCACTTGCACATATACCCCCCCTTTCAAATACGCGTTCTGTGTATACGACCTCGTGTTCTGGATTAACATGAGTTCACCTCCCCACCACAGGACCGACTGCACTAAACTATTCACTGGATGCTGGACTTACACCACCAACGATGCAACACCTGCGGCCCCGTGAGTTGAACTTTTAGCCCTCGGTGACGGCATGTGGGCAGCCCCCTACACCGAAGCCCTGATCAAACCGGGCCGTTATCCTTCAACCCCGCGCCGCCCGGAGGTGGCCACACTCCACATACTCGGTTAACGCCCGCGCTTACTGATCCATGGTTGCCTTTCTGCACGAAGAGCACGTTAGCGTCCGCCAGATCAGGGATTTCATTCGAGGAATTCGCACACAAAATGACAGCGCCCATACAAATGGTACGCGGTGGCTTGTACAACATTTTCATGTCAGTTGGAATTCCTAAGGCCCCGATACGTCGACTACTATGCGACTGAACAGTGGAAACTACGTGCACTCACTCG
Organism: Haemaphysalis longicornis; assembly: GCF_048455015.1. Lineage (NCBI taxonomy): Eukaryota > Metazoa > Arthropoda > Arachnida > Ixodida > Ixodidae > Haemaphysalis > Haemaphysalis longicornis. The sequence continues at coordinate 156,596,066 of NW_027526335.1, read as the reverse complement.
GAAGTAGTATAAAATTGTCCTCTACAGTCGGTTGGTACACCAACAGCTCGACTTCTACAGCGTAGCCTTCAAGCACCTACCCCAAAATAATCGAAGCACAGCCAGTTAGGCAACTTACCGGTTTCACTCTTACCCAGCTGTGTATTGCGTGTTAATCAAAAAAGGCACACGGTAAGCACGAAACACCAGCGAAGCACCATTGCGTCTCCCCTGAGAAATTCTTAACTCGTATTCGTCTATTCCATTCCCAAACACGTTCACCAACCGCCCCAATGAAACCAGCGAACGTCCGTCTGCTAAAACTGAAATACATCAAGGCTGGCACTTGATACACGCACATTGGTCAACACTTCCATCTGTCGGCACAAGCACTGGCCGTAACCGAATAGAACAACGCATCAAAACGTCCTTCACCCTTGTCAACGCTAATACTGCCACCGCTGAAGAAACAGCGGTCGAACTAGCAACCACCGCAGCCTCAACTGACTAATTTATATTCCTACATAGCCACAGCGAGAATGTGGCCACTTTCTGCCTGGCCGTTTCTGATCCGCGTTACCGAGCGGCTCGACGAAAACGAAAATCTCTCCCACACATATTTAATATGGACCCCTCATCACTCCTTCCTTCAAGAGGTAGGAAGGGAGGCTTCACAGCTGGTGCCCACGACATCGAAATGGGGGCATTCTCACCTTAAAAGGTACATTTGCCACAAACCCCGTCTCTACACTTTAACTTCGATAATAAAATTCTTTCGTTTTTGCCGCCATTCTGGGCTACAATAGCGACCTCCCGACTAATACCCACCGACCCTCAGAGCGAGCTTGTGGCAACTACTTCGAATCAAAATATTCCACGATACCCCTGCCGTCCAACCCTTATTTCATACTACATAGCATTTAAACTAACGTCTAAGGTAATATCGATCGTTTTCTAGAGGATTGTCATACCCCATACCCTCTTTTTCTTCTTCAAAGCGGAGGAAAGGCGAGATATCGAAGTCGCGAAATGACCAGAATTACCAGGTGTTGATTGATTGATTGATTGATTGATTGATTGATTGATTGATTGATTGATTGATTGATTGATTGATTGATTGATTGATTGATTGATTGATTGATTGATTGATTGATTGAAGGTTTAACGCGCCCACGCAACGCAGGCGATGAGGCGCGCCGTAGTGGAGGGCTCCAGATTAATTTTGACCACATGGGGATCTTTAACGTGCGCCGCATTCTCGAACACATCGGAGTTCTTGTTTTTCGCCTCCATCAGAAAACTGGCCACCGTGGCCGGGAATCGAACCCGCGACCTCGTGCTCAGCAGGGCAAAGCCTTAGCCCCTGAGCCAACGCGGCGGGTATGGGTGGCTTAACCAAAGCATTGTGAACACACTTCGTCTTCAACGCAGCACGATAAAATTACTTCAATGTAATTAAGATGTAGCGGTGCGTAACCTAATCCAAAGCAGGTTTTTGGAGCTACAATTTATGCATGTATGATTACGAGAGTTGATGCCACATTACCAAAACCTTATGCAGACAATTCACAAGGTGTCGCGGGAAGTTGCTTGGGTTCTTGATGAAGTGGTGGTCCTTTTTTTATACGCCATTCCAGCATAACGTATCAGTAATATAAAAAAACAATGAACAAGTGGTAGTCCTCTGCCGCATAGAAATAAGGTGCAGCTATGACTATTTCTCTTGGCACTGTCTGTGAAAAAGTTGCTCAAATTATGAACTCCCCTCACCGCTCATTCTCACTTCCAAATTATTAATTTTAATATATATTTATAAAATTGTTTCTACACATTCTCTGTTTTCAATATCTAGTAAATGATACTGGTTGTTTCATTGTTCATTTTTTAGATATTTGCACTTGAGTGTTTTTATTATATTTATATTTATGTCCACTCGCATTTTACGCACATAACATCCGGACGCTTGCTAATAAAAACGTAAAAGCATAGATATCTGTGGTACACATTTTCATCGAATATCGTTTGCTGCTGTATATAAAATAGCTCATATAAATTTTTATACAAGGTCACGTTGCGGTCTCGGACTTGGGGCCCTTCTTCTGTACATCCTAACCATATACTTAGCCTTCTATTTCGAATGAAATCGCTTGTCTTTAATTTTGTAGGTTTGCGTCGGTGTTTTAGAACTTTTTTTTTCAATCAGCATTACCCGCCCGAATTCAGAGCGATAAAACGCCACCAATATAACTTAGAAAAACATCGGCTGGCAGGGAATTTCGCAATGCAGTCCATGTAAAGGCAAAAAGTCTATATGAAGCACACACTACAAATCGGTTATATTGACGTAAAATGTATGCAATCGTTAAACTCCGAAAGCTGGCTTGACTGACTGCTTCGCCTATTTAGTGACTTTTACGTTCTTACCTACGTTTGAGTTGGGAGATACCTGCGTCTTGAGACGGTCGATATTTCTAATCCAGAACCCTGTGAAACATATTGTGAAAGTTGTGCGCTGAGATTCACACTATTTCCAAATGATGTTCCTCCCGCGAGCATTCTGTCGGCAAAATGTAGATCCCAATGAAGTTAACGTGACAGCCAAATCTACGCGTAGTGCAATAGGATCTATATTTCACCTTAAACGTAAATCCAAGCCCTTGCGAAAACATGCGCACGTCTCAACAGCTCACCGAGATTTGTATTCTATTTTAGTGCTAATACTTGCGTTAATGATTTCTGCTCTACCACTACGTTACATATATTCACAGGAGGAGCGACACCAGTTTTTTTTCCTATATGAGATATAGAAAGAAAAACTTCGCCGGAATTTTGAATAATTGTTTTGCTGTTCACCGCGAATCATTTTATTTGTATTTGAAACTGGGTTTTCGCAGTGCCAGTTGCCAAGAAGTCATCGAGCATCTTCCTAACCTGATTTCAGTAGAGGATCGCATCCGCGAGTCCTAAATATATTACTTCGAATAATAAATGGCTGGCGATTACGGTACTCCCTAATGCGATATATGGGCGCTGCAGCAGTGCGCTGTGGCCGCAATCACTCACGGGTTCTCTCGGTAGCAGCGATAATGAGTCTTTGCGTCTGCGCCGAGAAATGCGTCTCTGGAGGTGCCCTTGAACTGCGTCTTAAGCAAACGCATATCTTAGTCAAGTGCACGCCCCCCTCACCTTTTCTGCAAGCGTCGCGCGGTAGAGCCCTCGTGCGGGCACAGCATACTGCCCCCTTCCCTCCTCCACCGCCCACTTCGGAGAGCGCTGGCTAGCGCCGCCACGGTGAACCACCCTCCCCACCCAAATTCCCGACGCTCTCTTCCTTTGCTGCTTTTCATCGCTCGTTTTTAGATGCAGAGCATCTGATTCACTCGCCTTGTCCCTCCGGCGTCGTCTTCGTTGTCGGCGTTGTCCGCCCCTCCCCCGTTATCCTCGCCGCGCTAGCTGCGCTCTCCGCCGCTCGCCCCATCTCCTCTCCGATAGCGAACACTCTCTCGCGAGGGGCATTGTATTGGATTCGACTCGATTGGCTTGGCTTGACTTGGCTTGACTTCGCTTGGATTGGATTGGATTGGATTTGGATTGGATTGGATTAAAGAGGATTGTGTTGGATTGTGTTGCGTCATAGCCGCGGCACGTTGCGTCATAGCCGCGGCAGACGCGCTGGGGCCGGCGCATGTGCAGTACTCTCTCTTCCGCGGTTTCTTCTCCTTCGGGCGCGCTCCGCATATAACCGGTGTGCCGTTCTCCGGCGGAGCAACATCCACGCTTGGCTCAAACACCTAGAGTCCACACCGCTTTACAAGTACGCCAACGTCGTCATCGACTGGGACCGGCTTACGCAGTCCCCTCAACGTTATGCGCGCTATAAAACGCGGTGCCTGCGCCGCTCCGCTCCAGCGTTCCAGCGCCGTTCCTCCGCTGTCCAACGCTGCAACGTGGACCCCCTATGCGTCGCATCTACACAGGGGTTCCCGCGAGGGGAGGTGGGAGTTTTTTCGTTCACTCGTCGGTCTTGCCGTCGCTCACACCGTTACGCCGAGCCCACGGCTGAGTCCTGAGACGGTCGCCAAAGGGTTGCACCCTAAAAACAAGTCTACGCCGGGGCCCGACAGCATATCCAGCGCGTTTCTTCCACATTAAGCGGAAACTGTGGCAAAGTTCCTCACCCTTATTTTTTAGTCTTCGATTCAATCGGACGCGTTCACCTTTGATTTTAAGATAGCCCCCATTGAACCCCTTCCCCCGTAATGACCCAGTCATAATTTCCAGCTACAGAGCAATATCAATGTTATCTTCTGCCTCTATTTCACTTGAGGATGTCGGTGCTACGTTAATCCTCCACTTTTAAGATTCCCAGCCAACCTTTTCTCCATAGCAGCACGGGTTTAGCAAGAGAAACCTGTCCATCTGTAACAGGTACAGTCATTCACGTTTCTTCAAGACTCGATATGGCAGCACAGGACATGTTCACCTCATTCATTTATTTCATTAAGGCATTTCATCGCATTCCCCTTCTTTTCCATGCGCGCTACGTCACGCAATGTGTCCGACCGTTCGACTCACTCGAGCCGGAAGAGACGCCCGCCTCCCTCTGTTGTCGCTGTTAGTTTCTTCCCGCTGGCGGGATCCTTCAGGCGAGTTCTGGTGAGAACTCTATCTTTCAGTGAGCGGCAAGCCGCTGCCTTTGTCTTTCAATATGTTGTTCGTGCAGTATTTCATTACTCGCCCGAGTCTTTCTGTCCTGTTCTTTCTGTGGCTAACGTACGTGTAGAAGCCCTCGAATTGAAAGTGGGTCCGGAATTCAGGGCCGAACACCTGCTGTGTCGGAACGCAGGCAACTTCATGAAACATGGCCGGTGCTATCTACTCAGGAGCAGCGAAAACTATGACAATGGCTCTAAAGTGCGTGTTTCTTGTAGCGAAAGCTGCACTACGCTACCTCGGGCAGTCTTTGCGGGGGGGCCAGTTGTGACCTTGAGAGATAGGGATGAAACCACACCCCCTTCCGGAAGCAGCGGCACGTCGCAGCGGCCCGACGGCGGCGAGAGGTAGGCGGCAGGGCAGAATAGGGTTAATGTTGGATGAAACCAGCGCAAACTTAAATAAAGACTAAGGAAGTGGAACGCAATCACAGTGATGCGCCGACTGCACGCCTTCGTTTAGTTCCCTATCGCCCACTAAACTTTGCGTATTCCTTCGTGCAGATTCACGAGAATCGTACGGTATGTCTGACTGCTCATTCGCCCATTCGTTACTGTAGGGTGCACTTTCTGAAATATATATTTTCTATTTTCAGATCAAGAAAGGTAAAATACGGGTTCATCGCGCTGCTATGTTGCAATCGATGCTCGGTAATCATTGCGCGCGTGAATTTGCCTGGCCCCCTTAAAATTTTAGCTGGGCTCCCCAATTTTGCTTTTTTTATTCTGTCCATCCACGGTCAACAACCAGCTAGTTACGAAGATCGTTATGCGCATGCCAATGGCGTACAACTAGCGGAGAGGTACTATGACCACTGTATGGTGCGACGAATAGTACACATTCTCAGCAATCAGATAGCGTAATTTGTGATTGATTGAGTGAGTGATTAGGTGCATGCACACAAAACACAAGTTCGCCTGAATGGGAATTTTTAAGTGCAATGCACTTCTTAAGCGACCCTGAACCTGCGTCCACCGGCGATGTCCGCATCACATACCCACGTGGGGGATTGGCCAGGAATCTCCTCGTCTTCCTTGGCAACGGGGGGAGATGGGCGCGCGCTGCCTGGCCGCTGACATGGCACATACCCACGTGGGGGATTGGCCAGGAATCGGGCGTGAGAAGGGCTAATGCACCCGCTTAAAGGAGTACTGACACGAAATTTCAAAGCTGAGATCCGCTCTAGCAATCAAGTACAACGACAACACAAATAGGTGTCTGTGAATAAATGCATCTTTCTTTCTTTGTAGTTGTGTGTGTGTGTGTGTGATCTCTCTTTCGCGAACATTACCGAACCGCGCAAATTCAACTCGTGCATTCGCACTTTCACATTCTTCCCCTCGGGGAAATGCGGGGAATTTTTTTTGGCTAAAATACGTCTTTTAAACTCCTCACGGCAGGCGGCCTGCTCCCACGTGTGGTAGTATGATGGTGGAAAAACTGCCAGTTTACACCGGGGGGCACAAGCCGTCGTAAATAAGCGCATTTACCACGATTGTACCTCTTCACAAAACGCAGTATCTAGCTGTGAATACTGCGTTTGTTCAAATGGGAGTATTAAAAACTCCCACGCCTCCTCCATCTCCTTCTCCTCCTCTTTCACCCCTTCCTCCTCTACGCCTCCTTACAAAATGGCTGCCAGTTGGTGTCGTGTGTGGTGTGAGCTCCAGAGTCCCCGAAATTTTTTTGTCAATGTGAACTTGCGGCCGCACGAACGGATGTGAAGCGCTTCCCAACAACCGAAGCTCGTTGCGAACATTGTGGAACCAGCCTGGACTGACGTGCAACGGACTGCAATGTTGCCTCCGTGTCACCGACCTTCGAGCCGACAGAATACGCCAGCGAGCCGACGCGAGGCCTAAATGCAGTGATCGCTGAGAGTGGTTCGTTAAAAACAACACGGGGGTGCCTCTGCGAGTTGGTTGAAGGTGAGATTTTCACGTTTTTTATTGTACCCAACATTTTGGGAGACTTGTGCCCCTTATAGTGTCAAATAACATCAGTGTGTTTCCCGCGTCACTGCACGGGCGATTCCCCGCAACTGGAGGTCAGCGTTGTGCGTGAAAGACGGCGCCATGCCCGGAGCGTCGTTGGGGAGGCCGAACGGTGTGAAAGCAACGCGTATTTGGGCGGGTCTCGAGCAGAACACTCACTCATTCACATTCCCGCGCAGAATGAAAACTGTCCGAACTCTGAACGGCTGTTAGGTGTTTTTGTTAGGCTGTGTCTGTGGCTTACTGGCAGGCGAAGGTGAAGTTGGCCAGTCAAACGACGCAGGGCGGCCGCTTTTCTTGAGAAGTACGTGTGGTGCCGGCCGCGCCTGCTACGCCTGCTACGGCCGCGCCTGCTACGCGCCTGCCGCCGGCGATTAATTGCTTTCACTGGAAAGGGAGAACGTCGGGGCGCCGTGCGAGCTCTCCGTACGCTAGGCGCGTGTAACTCTAACCAGCAAACGCCATTCGACGGAGAATGCTGTACAGTCGACAGACGACTGCTTATTTTATTTTATTTTTTGAAGGGGGGGGGGCGGAGGGGGGGGGGGCAGCCGTCACACCGACCGAAATTTTTTCTTAACTTTGGGTGAGGAGAGAGAGGGGCAGTGCGGGTGGTAATATCTGAAGCTCGCTCCCAGAACACTACACGCAAGGAAAAGAGGGAGAGGAAGCATTTTGAGAAGTTGGTCGCCACAAGGGTCGCGCACCCTATTGAACAGCAGAGCACTTCGTTTTGACGAACTTTTGAGCGCAGGTGTCTCGGAGGGAAGTGCAATTTTTCGTAGCTTTAAATAAACATTCAGACATTACAGAAAGTTGGACACAAGATTGACAAGTTCAGCGTCTTTACAGTGCCGTTTCTTTTTTTTTCAGGTCAGATGCCCAATATGCTTCTGTATTTGTTGCCGCAGATTTTAAGCGTTTTGCTATCCCTCTAATGCATGTGCTGCTGTGGCTTCCTGGGGAACGTGCCAGGAGGTGCGGCAACGTCAGCGTTTGAGAGGCAGGTGCAAGCAAACAGCGCCCGGACGACACGCTGACCTAATTGTTTGCAAATGGCTTACATTTTTTCGTTGAAGAGTGTTGTAGTTGATAAAGTTCTTACCAAGATACCTTGTGTTCTCGATGTAGGTGTTTTGTTGATTCAGTGTTTTTATTGTCTCATTAACGTGTTCACACGTATAGCGTATTTATGTAATTTTTGTGCAATAAATTGACTGTGCAGAAAACAATGTTTTCACGTTTCGCCATTCAACGTTTGAAGCGGAAAAAGACTAGAATTTACGTAATCCTAAACGAAAAATGAAAACGGGGCCTGTGCGCTCATTAAGAACTCCCAAATACAGTAATAAATTCCCCTGCAGCGCATATATATCAAGCGCACAAAAACAAAAAAAAACCTCGAATGCAGGTCAACACTGCTCCCAACACGCCACCTGAAAACTCCCAGTTGGAGGAAACAATACACTCCCAATGGTAGCCCTGGAAACTCCCATTGTAGTGACAGTAAAATGAAACTCCCAGATGTTACTGAAAAAACTGCCGAAATATTGGAAGTAAGGCGAAACTCACATTGGTAGAAGTTTTGAAAACTCCGAATTGGTACTTAGTTATGCAACAAGCCATTTACTCTCATTCCGGCTTATTTGTGTTCTGTGTGTGCGTGTGCGTGTTCACGTGAATGTTCAGGCGTGTGCATCCGCGCGCGTGTTAGTGCGTGCGTGCATGCCAGTTCGTGTAGGTTCTTGCGGGTGTTCGTGAATGTGCGTTTGTGTGCGTGCGTGTGTGTGCGCGTTCCATGCATGTTCATGCATGTGTGCGCGTGCTTGTGTGCGTGCGCGTTGCGTAATTGCTCAAGCGTGTGCACGTGTGAGCGTGTCTTTGTGCGTGCTTGCACTTGCTTGTGTGTGCGCGGACGTGTTCGTTCGTGTGCGTGCGCGCGTGTGCGTGTGTGTGTCGAATGACTCACACTCTCCCCGTTATTTCGTATCAACTTTCGACGTGACGCGTCTCGGTGCCCCGTGCGGGCACAAGACGGGGTAGTTTCGGATCAAGCTCTGGCTTTGCTTCGCGGCATCCTGGAACTGCTTACGGAGAGTGACGAGCAGGGAGGCGGGTGCCAGCCCGCGAAGGATTGCTACTCGCTCGAACCTATTGAGCGGGATCCCAACCATTTCATTTTTTTTCGCAAGCATTCTACGAATTCTGGGCTTTGCACGATCGATACATTCATTATCCAGAGGGGATTTAGTTTGCCGTGTTTTTGGTTTACTTCGCAACCTACTTTACATGTCAGTAAGCCGTAGTCAGAGAGTTGGACAGGTGTCACGGCGTAGTATTGTACTCGTGAAAGCAAGTCACCAGAGACATAGAACCGGTCCAGCCGGGCCTGACGCGTGCCACTCCATGTGGTGTATCGTGGGGCGGCCCATTTCCGTCCCAAGGCCACGTCGCTCAGGTCGGAGTCACGAACTACGGACTAACATTCGCGACTAGACACCATTTCTGGTGCACCCACTCACTATGTCACTTTTTTTGGCGCACAATTAAAGTTGCTGCCGAATATAGCGGTGAATGGCACATTCAAACGAGGGGGGTGGAGGTGAAGAGACCATTTCGTGACGCTCAGTCATTGGGAGGGTAGATTCAAAGGAAAGGAGGGAGTTCCCTTCTCACATGTGCGTCCACTTGCCTGAAACGGCCATCTTTGCCCAATTCACAGTCGACGACTTCGATCTAATCATTTTGTCTAACCAGAAAGGCTGCGCCGCCTGCTCCCGTCCCGTTCAGGGCGTGAAAGCACCAGAACTCATTGCCGAACAGTTGTACAAAGTATTTTGCATCGTCTAGGTTCCTAATTTTGGTTTCCTGAAAAAATGCTACATTATTTGTTTTCCTAATTCCCAAGTTCTTCCGCGAACAGGTTGCACCGTTCCTCCAAAGGGCCTTAAAATGCCTAAGCGCCCTCCTCTTGCGGCCGTGGCTTGTCACATCAGCGTCTGTCGATCACGGCTCTCGCATCACCGGTTTGTATACGGGGAGATAGCGAGCGCAGTGGCTTCACTGCAGACATGGTTTTTTCAGAATACCTACTCGCTGTGAAGCCGCGAAGGTTATACTGGGACTTAGTAGCGCAGACATTGCCATCACCTCTCTACCGTGAGCCTCCGGTCCTTCAGGGTGGAGGCGATTTGTTCACGCGAGCTAGGCAATTGCCCATCCCTGTCGGCACAAAGATTTTTCTCCCGTTTCCAGGCGGCAGTGTTCCCAGTCATGGCGCGTCAGCAGGAGCAGGGCTGACGCGTGCCTCCGGATGCCTCCTTCTTTGGGGCGCCGGATGCCTCCTGTGTGGCAAACCTGAAACTGCACAACTCGTATTCATTGACTGCAACACGGCGATGTATTTCTTGCACGATATACAATCGTGCTTCAGAACATCGCGGAACGTTACTTGCCCAGGCCTCAAGTTCCTGTGCGTGGACACAGACCACCCCGGTTTTTGTGACTTTGCCCTAGCCTTTAGACTTCACTCCCTCCGGAAAGCGAGGGTTGACGCAGTGGAGGGCGCCCTCCATCCACACCCCGCATGGCGACACTTTCTGCGGGAGGTCCAATGGACCGTTAGCGCGTTGGGCACATCTGACTGTGACCTAGAACCGCGAAGGAATCTCGCCCGAGGCAGTGATGCGTTGAAGCGCTATAAAACAAATGAGGAAAGGCGTAGACAGGTAAACGTCTGAACCATAAAAAAGGTGATTGAACCACTTAATGTACCAGTGCATCTACGTTCAACAGCGTATCCTTTGAGGTACAAGTCAGATTAGCGCCAGCTAATATGACGCACAGAATTTCTTCGGCCTGTGTTTTTGTATAGCCTGTGTTGCTGTTATAATTTGATTTTTTTTTGCGTTTCTTTTCGCCTTTTTTTTCTTCTCCTGAGTTTCCATTTGTTGTCATCTTCCCACTCAAAACAGAGAACTGACACATCTGCTGTCAGAGCTAGTACTGAGCGATATGTAACATTATGCATAACGCGTATATTTATGTGTAAATAAAGTTATTGTTTAAAAAAACAGCCGGCCGAGATGGCCGAGTGGTAACGCGTTTATGTAGTGTTTTTTAAGTGCATGGTTCGATTCTTCATCGAACCTTGCTTTCTTTTGTGGTTAAGGTTTCATTAGCTTTTTTGAGCCAGAGTAAGCGCCGGTTCCTTGCTTTCAATCATGCCGATGTTTAACAGACCCTTTCTATTCCCAAAGTTTCTTTCTTTTTTCTCTCACCTTCTATCTTGAGAAACCCGCCGTGAAAAGAAAACCAAAGCAAATATCAAAACGTCTATACAATATAAGTATATATGTCAGTTATGTATTTTTGTATTCACTTTGGCATTTGAAAACCTCAACTTCAAGTTATAAACACATTTTAGACATTGAAAGCCGAATGATAATTGCCAATATTACAGCACTAACACAATTTCCGTCAAACATAGAGGTGCTGCAATTACAGACTGGCAACTGTTTCTTACTTTTTGTGTGTGTTTGTCTATGGCATTCGTTTTGTTACAGTGTACTAGAATAGGGGAAGTTGCTTCAGGAAGAGCCGCCGGCCGACACACGTCACGTCGACGACATGAGATGGCGCTACCGAAGGATGCACTGTAGCGTGCCGGGCGTTCAAACAGGGGTGGAAGTGAAATGTAATAAGCGAAATAAGTTGAGCAAACGTGCTGTAAATGTCACAGCTCCACATTGCTATCCACACGCGTGCCCTAAGTCTTTAAAATGCTAGCTGTTCACGTACAACGCGCAGCAGTACGGCTAAGCGATTGAGGCAGGCACCGTGACCGCATGCCCGTAAAAGAAGGAGAAAGATGCACTGATCACGTAAACGCCAAAGCTATCAACATAATACGACGTTGAGGACCCTGAAGGGTGTGTGGACTGCAAAAGAACCTGGGCTCGGCCCTAGGCACGAGCTTCACGCCGAGTCAAAAGCAACGCACTGCCAATCGTGAAATGTTGGCCATTTATCAAAATTTTGATGAAAGGTGGTAATGTTAAAAGCAAGAACTATGTGATAGTTTGTTCAATCTTATGCGGGTCCTTAAACCAGTGGCCTATAATTACTAATATATCTTCGTGCGTGATTGAATGCAAATCAAGTGAGAAAGACAGCGGAACTGTTTTAACTGCGGAACCGTTGTAAAAGCCGTAAGTGCGCCTTGCAGAAAAACATAACAAAAATACCGAGCGCTCGTGGCCACGCGCCTTCCGGAAACCACCGAGGCCCCTGCTCGCCCAGTGGCTTGATACAAAAAGGGCCTGCAGCGCCCTTGTCAAGCGCTACAGCGCATAAAAAAAGTACTCCGTCGCTAAGGCTCAGAATGAAAAGACACCCTGCGTGGGAGAAGCCTAGTCACCGCGGCCGCCGCATTCTCGAAGAGTTATTATGGATGATTGGATACGTGGCTACGAGTGTTCCGAATTCCTTCCCGAGACGACTTGCCACCACTGCCTCCAGTCAATGATGAAGAGCTTGCATGGTGGAAGTCTACAAGGTGAGGATGCGATTGCATCCACTACTCGCCGAGAAGAAGACGACGACCTCTTCTATTCATATGAGGACAATTACTAGAACCGCCAATATGCAAAGCAACTATAATAACGAAACACCTGTGTGCCCGAATGCTCACCCACAACAGCTTCGCCGTTGAAGTCTTGCGCGTGGGTGCAAGCTTCCCTGAATTATTTTTTTCGAACAAGGCATGCCGCTCTCAGCTCACTCTTAAGGCTGCAGCACAATACATCTTTATTTAAATGTACAACCTACCAGTTCATTTTCCACACAATGGCTGGACACAATGCAAGGGCAACGGGGAGAACCGGCTTATTTTGGCATGAGGATCCTTTTTTTCTGCGTTTTCCTTGCGACACATTGATGCCTTTGACGTAGAAACGCAGCCTAGTTAAAACACAACACTTCAGAATGTTGCGCTGTTAGCTCATCAGAGTGCTGGCTCCACCCGATTCCGCAAGAAATCTGCGAACTGGGCACAGTTGTTAGATCAGCCTTTCAGTGCATGCTACTTAGCGCGAAAAAAAAAACAGCGCGAAATGGGGATAAAAACAAGCAATTTCGTGATTGGACTTGCGCAAAACAAACGGGGACGAGGAAGGAACGACAAGGACGAGCGCACTCTAACAACTGGTTCAATTTCTTGGAAGAAAAACGTATATACCCTACAGACCTGAGTACAACATTTCAGTAAAAGCTTTACAGCGCACACACATCACATAAGTAGATCAGCGTCTACAAAATAGGCGACAGCAGCGTCAATTCCTTATCTAACAAGGCCACAGAAGGGTGGCTCTTGTCTTTGTGCTGTGAGATTAAAAACGCTTCCACAATCTCTCTTGAATGTGGTTGCGCACCTATCTTAGAAGAAACTTCGGTGTTGTTTTCGCAACCTAAACAAAATTCAAGAGAGATTGTGGAGGCGTTTTTAATCTCACAGCACAAAGACAAGTGCATCAGCCACCCTTCTGTGGCCTTGTTAGATAAGGAATTGACGCTGCTGTCGCCTTTTTTGTAGACGCTGATCTACTTATGTGATGTGTGTGCGCTGCAAAGCTTTTAATGAAATGTTGTACGCAGGTCTGTAGGGTATATACCGTACTTACCCGATTCTAACGCGCACTTTTTTCCTGGGAAATAGGTCGAAAAATCGTATGGGCGTTAGAATCGGATATGAATCGAAACTGCCGAAACAGTGGAAATTTCGTCCCACCCATCGCCATCGCCATCTCAAGATGGCGCCAAAGCTTTTCGCACTTTTAGCAACGATTTTTCAGACTCAGGAAGCATAGGCGCCTAGGCTTTTCTATCGGCATTCACACAAATCGTAAAATCGTTCCACTTGCGCGCTTGATGACAGCAATGGCAACAGCGGCTCTCATGCGTTTAAAACGAGCGGACGGCTGAAGCGTGCGCCTCTGGAGAAGCTCTCGGGATGGGCGTGCGAGGCGTGCGCCACGATCCCATCGACCATGGTTGAACGTTCGTTCAGAGTGTAGCATCGCGAACGCGCTTGACGGCATCGAGGACGAGATGTTGTGGTCAGCGGAGAGCGACCAGGAGTGAGATGAGTGAGATTACTTCGGCAATTAAATCGCCCGTTCCTCTCGCATTCGTTTTAAATGCAGAGCATTTCAGTAACTCACGATGTCACCCGCGTTGACGTCCGTAGTCCGCACCGTCGTTGTCCCTACTATATAAAAAATACTATCCGGCGCCCGGTTTCGATCCTTCGACCCTGCGGGCTTAACGCAGTGTACATGGTGCTCTACCCACTGCACCACAAAGCCGACACAGAACGGGACGCTACGAACGCCACTTATATCGTTGACTCATCAAATTACTGCTGACGAGTGCTCTCTCGTCAGCAGTTGCAACAAGTGCAACAACATTAACGTAACGCAAACTACTTAAAGTCGTGCGCCCCCGGAAATGCTCTGCATTTGATCGTGTCCCTTGCGAGGGGGATGTTTCACTGCATCTTCTCTCGGTCGCGGGACCCGTGGCGCCATCTGGCGGGGGCGCGGCACAACTTGTAGCACTTTGAAAAGATGCGGCGCCAGCCAGCTGTGTGTGTGCGTGCCGCACTTGTAGAAATGGCGAGTGCATTGGCTGTCCACAGAGCAAAGCATTCGTGCAAGTAAGCTGTTGCAGTCAGTCAGTCAGTCAGTCAGTCAGTCAGTCAGTCAGTCAGTTAGTTAGTTAGTTAGATAACAACTCCACAAGCATTTGCGTTTCTTGCTTTGTAAACAAAGCGAAACACGCAAGAATGACGAAATTTCCTTGACTCATTCAAACTACGTCAAGAAGCTGCTCATAAAACGCATTCACTACCACCAACTCCCCAAACTCTAAACGTTAACGCAATACACCCACCCCCTATGCGACGCATTTACTCGAGTCCCCCTCGCGGGGAGATGGACCCAATTTGTCGTTCGCGCGCGCTCCGGTCGCTAACATCTGTGGCGTGATCGTGACGTCAACATCACGCGTTCGTGTGGTGGCGCGATTTCGGCACTTTTTTTCTTCCCCACAAAGTTCCGTGCGCGTTACAATCAGAGGTGCAATTTTCTCGTTTTTTCTGCCAGGAAAATCGGGTGCGCGTTAGAATCGGGGGCGCGTTAGAATCGGGTAATTACGGTATGTCTTTCTTACAAGAAATTAAACCAGTTGTTAGAGTGCGCTCGTCTTTGTCGTTCCTTCCTCGTCCCCGTTTGTTTTGCGCAAGTCCAATCATGAATTGTTTCCAACTTGGCCGGCTTGCTGTGATGCTTAAAAGAAGCAGGACACACAACACAAGCCGATGTGCATTGCCAGTGACGAACGCCTGCACACAACGAAAGCAGCACGCCCTGCTGGACGACGTGTGTCCGTGAACGTTGGACGCGATGTATGAGAGAGAAAGAGAGGGAGAGACAGAGAGAAACACAGAGAGAGAGGCTCTGTGTTCGAAAAAAAGGCCGAGGTGTCTTCTAGAAGTTGATACTGACATGCTACTCTTCTGAGTAAGAGGGAAGGAAAGGCCGTATAGATACACTAAAGAAAAAAGTGAAGAAAGAAAAGAAATTGGAGAAGGGAGAAGTATACAAAACTTCAGCGCTTAGCTTGTGAGTATTGGGATGAACCAGAATGAAAGTTCTTTTTCTAATCGTTAAATGCCAATCTCGTCGAATAAATGGTGCCAATATTCTCCAGATAAGCCAACAACGCTGCCATTTTTTAGCGGTCACCTGGTGAAAAGGGCCATCGACCAAGAAGTACTTTCAAGGTCATGGGTCCTGGGCTCAGGCGCTTTGGCGGGTGCACAAGAATGGAACTTGCTTGCATATATGCTTGGCACTCGAAAAGCAAACGCTCCACAGTTTCCATCGCGATCCGCAGTTCTCGAACTGCGCGGTAAGCTGTCTGCGTTCAAGTCACAAGCAAGCCGGTCTGCTATTACGTGCACGGAGTGTCGTACAAGTATTAAGTGCAAACCTGTGCCCTTTAGAGGCTCAATATGCCATGGCTATGAAAACACAACCAAACCAAATAGAAACATCAGAGTCCAGTTCCCAGTCGAAATATGAAGAGACGTTACCGCACGCACTCTGTAAGAGTAAATTAACTTAAGCCATGAGCAATACCACCAAAATGACTCCTATCCCCTCCCTAAATCCTAGCTTTAAAATGTAAGCCCTAATTTAGTCATAAAGCTCTATACTTACTGCACAAAAGATCTTGCGAACGTAAATTGCGAACTTCACATAGGCATAGATGGCCTTCAATTGAACCTTTGAGTTTTTACATTCAGAGGTGAAATTTTTTGGGGGTTCTTAAAGTATTTGTGATGTGATTTCCCTTTAATAGAAGAAAGTGAATCCAGTGTTTCTTAATCTTGGGTGCTAAGATGCTCCAAGAGCGTGGGCTCTTAGAGAGAGAGAGAGAGAATAAACATCTTTAATTTTGAGCTTAATGGTGCAGGATAGTGAGGTCACTGGATTGGGGGCGTCCGCTAGTCGGGGATGCCCTCGTCCTTGCTGGCTGCTCGTGCCCTCTCTATTAGCATGCGCTGGGTCGAGAGGTTCGAGATGGACAGCCGGTCCACGCACTGCTCGTACGTAGGAGGACTAGGATTGGGTGTGAGGGATGGGGATTGTTGGCACTCCCAGACCAAATGGTACAGGGTGCCCGGCTGGGGGCAAAAGTGGCAGGTACTATAATACACCTGCCCTTCAGGAGAGGAATTAACACACCATTTCGGCGGGTGAGGAGCATCGCTAGGCGGATGTGACGTCACTTTTGCTCGCAGCGTTCCCGCGCGGTATGTTTGCATTTTTCCGAGTGCTACACGGCATACGTGCTGTAACGAATCAAGCAGTCGCGTTCGACTTATGCGGTCGACGCAAGAATTCATAAACTGGCGATGGTTGTCGCCCTGTCAGGCGTCGTTCAACAGCTCCAGCGTCTTCTGGCACAACAGCTTTGCAGTTAGCTGTGGGCGTTCAACTGTCCACCGTCGGCCGAAATTGTGAGCGCTCCTTTTAGGCGGGTTTGCAATCAGTTCGCATATCTCCTACTGCAAAGCTTGCTTTCTGCTCGCGGCAGTTATATTAGCGACGTTTATGAAATTCTTAACGGCGCGTTCTCACCGTCTTGCATTATTGTCGCTGTTTATGCTGCTCTGTTCAGGTCTGTCGGCGATCGTGAGCTGTTGACAGTTTGTTGCACGGCGCGGAAACTCGCTCTCATTGCAAACCCGTCTCGCCCATGGCGTTTTTTTGTCTCTTCTTTAATGTGGCGTCATTAACATCACTTGTTTTCCTCGACGCTTTTTCTTGACAACGTGCCTTGTGCTAACCGATCTGAATATTGTAACGAAAATGAACTTTCAGTACGATGTGTTGGTGACATTAGGAGCGTGACAGGACCCTGTTGGCAAGGTTTTCGTGTGTGCGTGTGATTCGTGAGGGCGTTGTAACACGCTCCTTTAGCCTGTTCAACTCGTTGCTGCATCCAGCACTTTTGCTGCCAGTAGTGCCAGCGAAGGGATGCTTAATTCGTTATGTGTTTTCATCTTTAATAGTGGGGCCAGTCGGCGTTCAATAACCGATGGAAATTCAGCGGGAACGACCCGGATAACGCAGGGCGGGCAAGGCCATTGCTTGTGTGGTCTTCGCTGTCGTTTGCCCTTTTTTAGTCATCCTAGATTGTTTATTTACTGGTGCCTCAACGGTGTTTCATTCCGCATGTTCCATTTCTTTCTCTTGCAGCATCTCGTGACTGCAGTCACGGTGCCCCTAGCCTGTCTGCAGCATTCATCCTGCCATTCTAGTGGCTTCTAGTGGGAACTGCCATTCTAGTGCAGGCCACTTGTCACAACCAAACGGGTTCCCGACTTTGCCTGGCTTCTAATTGATGGTATACTTTAGATCCACCAGTGCGTTCTCACTCCGTGTACATTTCAAGCGAGGGTTTACAGTAACACTGTAGTTGATAGCCATGAAGACAGCAGCGTGTGTACTGATAATCAAGTTCAGTTATTTAGGCCAATGTCAAAAAACCAACCTGGTATGGGCATCCATTCCAGCCTGACGTTTTCAAGTACAAGTCTTGCAGTAAGTATTGAAACAATGAAGAGGTAGGGATAGCTCATGCACTGCTTATTTACTACGCTCATTGTTGTACTGTTGAAAATTTATAGACGATGCTATATGTACCACCTAGTGAAGTCTCACAAGAAATTGTTAATGCACTACCGATGTAGCACAATCTACGAGGCGGGCTGGCGTGACCTTCGTGCAAAGAGCATCGTACGTGGTTTCCTTCACGACAAAGTTTGCACTGTAGTCTTGGGCGTGTAATGGGTTATGGCTGACCACAGGGCCGTTTACAATGGCTTCCAGTGGAGGCAGCAACATAAATTACGTGGTCGGCTAGGGCACAATACATGGTGTTGGTCAACACCATAGATATACTGTGCCTCAGATGCCCGCGTCATTTTTTTTCTAATTATACTTTTACGTTTTGTGTAAGCAATTTGTATCTTGTGCCCCTATGCTGTTTAGCCTTCGTTTTTGTAAACACTAAGTAATATCGCACGGTAGCTTTATTCGTCTTAATGAGATTTCTCAGGTGCCAGATTGCTCACTCGCATGGTTTCCTACGGCTTCAAGGATGTACAATGTCTCGGGTTCGATTCTTGGCTGCCGAGGCTGCATAGAATTTATAAAGCCAAAAAAATTAACCTTCTGGACATGATGTCTTGTTTTACGCTAAAAATCTTTCAGTGAGAGGTCTACCACGCTGCCCTGTGCCTCATAGTGCGAAGTGACATCAGTTAACTCGATCATGATGCAGTTAATTAATGCCTGCTCATGTAAACTCTTGAGTGCAAATGGGAGAAGGTGCACCTACCTCGCCTTGAGCTGTTATACTAAGTTACCTTTTTCGCACGACGTCTAAGCTGTGTGAGAAAGCCATACAGGGCTAAGAATGTTGTAAGAAACGCCTCTTATGTGAAGCAGTTCACACTTAGGGTTTAAAAAAAGCTTAAGGCACATTATTTTGCAGTGCGCTCTTTAAACGTTTTACACCCCTCCTACCACCCTGCTTCTAATGTTATTAAAGGTGTTTTGTATATGTAGGCACAGGAAAATGAAGCAGGAAGACTTATAGGTATTTTTTTCAGCTGCAAAGTGTCATCGGCTATGCACCTGACACCATGCTGTTTGTTCATCACGGTTTGCACTGTGCTTTGAAACAGTTTGTTACCAAGATCCAAAGACTCACTTGGCCATTTTATGTCAGGAATGGTATAAAAGGATCATCTGTGGAAGCAATGCCCATCTTATTCTTGTCATTTTGTAGTTTATGAGAGCTGCTGCAGCCAAGCATTCTATGGTATATTTATGAACAACAAAATATATGGAAAAGGCAGTCTCTAAGCTGGAGGGAAACTATCGAGTAGCATATGCATTCAGTTAAATAGTGGCGTGTTGCCCAACATCTGGGCAACCGCTATTAATTTTATGCCGTGCTTATGATTTGCTCAAGTATGTGAAGTCTTACGCAGTTACATGTTGATAAAATAATTCCGTGCTATCTTCATTCATTCACTGCAACTCGTTTGTGCTCACGGGGAGCATTCGGAGTGTGACCCTTAGCATGATAAAAATCAGAATACGCCTTAATCAGTTTGACTCAAGACATGCCTGATCAGGACACGTCTACTTCTGAATGCTTAAATACCTGATAACATATGAAAGAAGCAGCCCCATTCCTTCACCATAAAATAAAAAGAGAAGACAAGAAGAAACTATTTTACATTGTTGTCAGGCAATTAAAAATAGGTCTTAATGCAAAAGGTCCAGGCGAGGGTGTTGTTTCTTACGCTTTCAAGAATACATTAATACTGTTGTTGTTTTACCATATAAAGTGAATTTTTCTTACACTACTTCATCGGCTTCAGTTGTTTTCCTTTCGGGGTGATATATGAGACCAAAGGTGCAATGTAACTAACAGTATGGCTATATTGGTTGTCAACATGATAGAAAAAGAGCAGAAAAACACGCATGGCAAAACTCAGGACTTTTGTTGTGTTGTTTTTCATTTATAGTTAATTTTGTTTTGTCCTATGGCAGAATGCAATTCTTGAAACCAGCTTTCCTGATAAACCTATTGAGCACAATTTTTCATACCAGGCAATATTACCTGGTGTGAGGAAAAGACCCAAGTTTCGTTTTTTTTTCCTTGTGTGTTTTTTTTAGTTATTACACTGTGACATGGGCCGTGAGTGAACTCAAGCTACCAGTGCAACACGGAAGAGAAGACGACGGGCTGTGGGCAGGTTGCGCGACAGCTGGGCAAAAATCCAGGGAAGAGGAGAACGAAGCCAGAAGGGCTACGAGTGGGACGTGCGAAGAGGGTCGTGCCACGGAACCACGGGCTGGGGGACGTTCCAGAGGAAGAGCTCCTGCCGTCGTTCCTGCTGCGGGCCTTCACCCAGGGCGTGCCTACCTCATCCGGTCATGGTGGCTTGTTCCAGGACCAAGGGGCGGCCTGTCGAGCGGCTCCTGCCAGGGCGCAGTTGCCGAGTGCGGGCCTTGGCCGACGCTACCGAGGCGCTCATCTCCGGGGTAGTTCGCGGGACGTGGTCCTCGCGAGCTCAGCTTGGATCAGACATCGGTGCGCTGTCCCGTGGCAAGCGCCGCACACGG
This sequence comes from Haemaphysalis longicornis, assembly GCF_048455015.1. Classification (NCBI taxonomy): domain Eukaryota; kingdom Metazoa; phylum Arthropoda; class Arachnida; order Ixodida; family Ixodidae; genus Haemaphysalis; species Haemaphysalis longicornis. The sequence goes on along the minus strand of NW_027526335.1, from coordinate 156,575,608 downwards.
TAGAGCAGCTGTGTGCCGGCGACGATCCAGTTGCAGCAGTCGTGCCACCCCTGCCCTCGCTCGCTTCGACGGCCACATCAACTGACGACGAGAAGGCGTCGGGACCTGTCTGTGAGACGAAGGCTTTGATTATCCCCAATCCTACTCGCGAGGGACGTTGGTGTGGGGCGGAACAGACAGCAGCTCGAGAAGTGCCGATCCGTATATTGGGTTCAATTGTCATGTGAGACTGACGCGAAATGACGATGTACTTTGTTCTCCCGCTCCCGTAACTCAGGGCTTGTGGAACAGATAAACATCTAATTTTCTTTTTGCCTCTTCACAACGTCTCTGTCGCCTCCTTTCTCGTCCGACAGCACACGAAAGCGTGACGAACGTCCATTCACCATCACAATTTCTGGCGTCCGCTACAGGACAAATCTCTTTTGCTACATCTGAGAGCCTCACGCTGTTCTTGTGTAAGGACGAGAATGAAAGAGAAGAGAACGTTAGTGGAGCTAGGAAAGGAGATGGGTTTGAGTGGAGAGGCGTTGCGGGCATGGGTGACCGATGAACAAAAAGATATGAGGGCGCAACGAGCAAAAAAAAGAGAAGAGGCACGCAAAGCAGCATAGGCTGAGCATGAGCCAGAAATGGCTCGCATGGAGGCTGAGAGACTCCTCCTTGAGGAGCGACGCCGAGTTTCGGAGGCGACAGAAACGTTGTGAACAGGCAAAAAGAAAATTAGATGTTTATCTGTTCCACAAGCCCTGAGTTACGGGAGCGGGAGAACAAAGTACATCGTCATTTCGCGTCAGTCTCACATGACAATTGAACCCAAACTACGGATCGGCACTTCTCGAGCTACTGTCTGTTCCGCCCCACACCAACGTCCCTCGCGAGTAGGATTGGGGATAATCAAAGCCTTCGTCTCACAGACAGGTCCTGACACCTTCTCGTCGTCAGTTGATGTGGCCGTCGAAGCGAGCGAGGGCAGGGGTGGCACGACTGCTGCAACTGGATCGTCGCCGGCACACAGCTGCTCTACCGTGTGCGGCGCTTGCCACGGGACAGCGCACCGATGTCTGATCCAAGCTGAGCTCGCGAGGACCACGCCCCGCGAACGACCCCGGAGATGAGCGCCTCGGTAGCGTCGGCCAAGGCCCGCACTAGGCAACTGCGCCCGGCAGGAGCCGCTCGACAGGCCGCCCCTTGGTCCTGGAACAAGCCACCAGGACCGGATGAGGTAGGCACGCCCTGGGTGAAGGCCCGCAGCAGGAACGACGGCAGGAGCTCTTCCTCTGGAACGTCCCCCAGCCCGTGGTTCCGTGGCACGAGCCTCTTCGCACGTCCCACTCGTAGCCCTTCTGGCTTTGTTCTCTTCCCTCGATTTTTGCCCAGCTGTCGCGCCACCTGCCCACAGCCCGTCGTCTTCTCTTCCGTGTTGCACTGGTAGCTTGAGTTCACTCACGGCCCATGGCACAGTGTAATAATTAAAAAAAACACACAAGGGGAAAAAAAACGAAACTTGGGTCTTTTCCTCACACCTGGAATGGCTGCACAACACTTTCTGCCTGAATATAAATGTGGCTAAAAAATGTCTTAGTTATTTTGAAGCAGGCAGTTTTCATTGCCAGTCAGACAAACTGGGGCCAGATGCCATCTGTGCAGAACCGCATGTGACCGCACCATGGGGGGAGGAGGAAAAACACTTTATTGAGCCTTTAAAGGCCCCTTAGGAGGGCGTGGTGACCGGCGTACCGGTGACCGCAGCAGCCCTCGCCGTGACCACCCGTTGGGTAGACAGGTCGGAGCTGCAAAGCGCCTGAGCCCAGTGCCCACCGTCTGCTAAGAGGGGATAGGGGTTGTGGGGACAGTTCCAAAGGAGACGGTCCAGTGTTTCACTACTCCGCAGGCCGGGCAGTTGAGGGAGGGGTAGACGGAAGGATAAATACGGTGCAGGTGGTAGCGACAGGGGAGGGTATGGGTTTGCACCAGTCGCCATAGCCGTTCTTCCCTTTTGGATAAATCCGGGTGTGCGGGGGGGAGCTGGCGGCGTGAGAGGCAGTAATGTGCCGTAATGTCTTGGAAGGTCAAGAGACTGTCCCGAGCTGATAGGGCTCCGTGAAAGGGTTCGAGGCTAGGGCCTGCTCGGACGGTGAGCTCTCGAGCGGCCCTATGTGCTGCCTCATTTCCCTCCACGCCCATTTGGGCCGGAGTCCAGATCAGCTCTATGAGTATGGTAGGAGGATTTTTGAGGGGAATTCCGAGCGCCAGGAGCGAGATCATGCCTCTGGCGTAATTTCGAATGGCCGTTTTCGAATCCGAGATGATAGTGGTAGGGGGTGGCCTATGTGTAAGGGCTAGCACGATTGCCGCCTCTTCCGCCTCAGCGGGTCGGATGGTGCGGACTGTTACGGATTTACGAGGAGGAGTGTTAGGATGGTTGATTACTGCGAGAGCGTATGCGTCCTGCCGTCCATAGCAAGCTGCGTCCACGTAGACCGTAGTGGGGTAGACGGGGTATTTCTCTGTAAGAGCTCGTGCCCGTTGTCCCCTACGCTGCTTGTTGAAAATAGGGTGATATTGCGCGGTAAAGGGCGGATAGTGAGGGAGCCATGAATGTCGGCTGGTACCGGGAGCCTGTCGTCACAGAGAATAGGGGCTTTAAGGTTAGGAGTACAAAGGAGAGTATGACCGGTGGGGGTGGATGAGAGCCTATTTAGCCGACCGATAAGGTGGGCAGCAATCCTGCGGCTGAGGGCGATCGTCTGATTCACCTGAGGAGTCAGCTGTGCTAAGTACTTAATGTTTGCGCAATTGCGCTGTATGCAGAGCCCAAGTATTTTCAAGACTGCCACTTCCATCAATCACTACCATCAATCCGGACCTCAATGGTGGGTGTCTGGGCTGGGTTGGCGGTTGATTTGGCGGGGAGGATTAAAAGCTCAGATTTTCAGGTGAGCATCCAAGCCCAACTTCGGGAGCGGCGGCGGTAACTCAGTCAGCGCCCTGCTAGAGAACCTCCTCGATTTGAGAGTCGGTGCCTCTGGTGGTCCACAGCGTAATATTATCGGACTATATGCTCTGGCGTAAGCGAGGGATCGCGGCGAGCTTACTGGGAAGGTGGATTAGGGCAACGTTAAATAGGAGCGGGAATAATACTGCGTCTTGAGGCGTGCCAATGGTTGGGAGATGGATAGTGTCGGATTGTAGGTCACCGAGCTGAATAACAGCCGTGCGGTTGGAAAGGAAGTTACGGATATAGTTGTATGTGGGGCGACCCGGAGACAAAGTGGCAACGTTACACAAAATATCCTGGTGTGATACGCGATCAAAAGCTTTCTGAAGATCAAGTGCCAGAATGGCTCAATTATCTACCTTTGAAAGGGCAGCGATAATTCCGTGTTTTAATTGCAGGAGTACATCTTCGGTTTCCGCATCATGGGAAGTGTTGTCCAGTTTTTTGCAAATCGCTTGTTAGCCCTATGGGAACCGCCGCACGTGTAGTGACTGCCACAATCTTTGTATCAGCCTTATAAATTGGCGTAAACCTTCCTCCACCTTACTTAAAACAGATTTCCTTTTTTCTTGTTTGATCCGGTTTACAGTAAGCACTATTTTTTGTAGAGAAAAAGAACTGCCACCTGAAGAAAACCACCTCTGCTTCAAAAATGCACTGATCAAGATCAGTATCATACTACAATGAGAACATATAAATGTTAAAATGTAAAAAATTAGTCATATACATAAATAACTAATAAAGTGTGCCGCTGTGCAATTTGGTTTTCAATACATAAACAAAAGAGTGCTTCAAAGAGAAAGGACAAGAAAAAGGGCAGCTGTGTTTTTTGGTCTGTTTTACTACAACCTAAAATGATGTTTTGGCTCTCAGGAAGAATAAGTACACTATTTATATGGTACTAGGAAGTGTCCCAGCAGCATTTCGGACTCGCCCCGCCTTTCTACGAGCATTACTGAAAGTTTCTCTCTTGTTCATCGAAGAAAGAAATGAAACGCACTGAAAGCATCAAATCTGCATTCGCACCGTTCAATGTCATGGTCTGGCTCATTAACAAGGAACCACACGACAAACAGACATGCTCGCACGTCAGCTCAGAGTTGCGTATCGAGAAATTCTGGGCGAGCTAGAGAAGCTTGCCAGTCAACACAGGTCTTGTACTTAAACATCAGCAAAGCATGCATTATGGGACAAACCAACGAAGACAGAATTAGCTACCTTCATACTGGGCAAGTGTTCGAACCACTGTGGCGGTTAACGCCGCGATCAGAAAGTTGCCACGCCAGCTTGAGAGCCCTGGCACGAATGGTGTGTCAGTGCGGCCGACAATTGAAGACTTCTGCGTTATTACCGTGATTTGTGGCAGCTAGATTGGTGGGATCGACCCATGAATGATCGGTCAGAAGCAGTGACAAGCAGCCATGTTGACCCTCCGAACGCTTGAAATTACGTGTAAACATATAAAAAAGTGTTCCTGACTGCACCCAGATAATGCTATATCGGTGGTGGGTATAGCAATTCATACGTTGTATTCACTGGTGTGGCCCACAAGTGGGCAACCCTGTGTGTGCGCCGCCATGTATGTGCCACAGCGTCTGTGCTACGACGGGCCCCATAAGATTGCGGTAATGGACCTTTTTCTATTAGCAATCTGTGCATGCGCAGGCTGGTAATCCACCATTCTAGGCAGTCGCCTCGGGCAAAAGAAACAAAAGGGTGCGCGCTTCACTTGTTGCTGGGGTTGCAGCTATGCTTTCTAGTGCTGCACGTTTTTATTTCTTCATTTTCGACAGCGTGTGGTGAGTTGTGCGCGCACACAAAGAAGGATTTCAAAGGAAAGGGGTGAAGACTTCAGGTTGACCACAGTGCAAGCACATGGCTACCAGCAAGGGGGTGAGCGGTGCAAGCATGGCACAACTCAGGAGATGGCATCACGTGCACTTGCTTCATTTATTGTAAATATAGAATATAAATATAAATCGGCGTGTGCATAAAGCATTTCTTCGAAGCAATATTTGGTTTTTGTTTTTAACTGTGCATTGAATGGCACTTGTGTCAACATCCGTGTCACAGGCGGCTGCAGCGTTGCCTCTTGCATGCCGTGTCGCTTTCGTTCATAGCCACAGTTTCATTCTCCAGTGATGCAAAGTTCTTGAGGGCAAGGAGAGCACCACCACATAATTTGAGTGCAATTAATAGGTCTTCTGTTAATACTAAGGCCAACAATCGGGTTGAAGTGATGCAGACGATATGCGCCGAGGTTTTCTTTTTTCTGCAAGGTGTGGGCACAATGCGCAGGCACAGACGTGGTGGTTTCCAGACTTGTCGGGTGAAGAAATCTCCCTCTCAACTTTTCACTGAATACCATCTATTGGGTTGCAGTCCAGTATTTCTGAAAGGTCCTTCACTGCTATTATGACCAATTTTTTAGAGCTGTCATGGTTGCTAAGATGGTAGTCGTGATAAGCTGAATCACTGTTCCAGAGGAGGCTGGAACAACTGCGCTATTGCTCCGCTTATTCCCAGGCTTGGGTTGCGGCATCAGTGTCCCAACAGCACCATACCTAGCTTTGGAGTTTGAAGTTTGGGCCTAGAAAATGGGAACTAAGAAAACTGGTGTTGCCGTCCAGGCCCAAACTTCAAACAGCTGTCACTTCTGCTACAGACCATATATAATGATAATGTTAGTCTTATGGCAGTCAGTCCTTGATTTGTGCACAGTTCACCGGTACCTTGTTCAGCTGCATCCCTCCAGCAGTTTTTTTACAAACACTGTCAAAAAATCAAACATAAAAGCCAAATGAAGTTGAATATAGTTGTTTTACATAGAAACAAACTTTATATCTACCATTTCAATGAAAAACCACATGCATCCCCCAATGTTTATCGTCCTAACTGTAAAAACCGTGTTTTTTTTTGTTTAAGACCAGTGTGCCCCCTTAGAAAAAAAGAATTTAAATTTGTTGGTAGACAGCCCGGTAAAAGACCTCCCAAAAGCAAAGATTGAGGTGTGTTTCCACCAGACTACTCTATGGTGCTGGTGGCAACTGCCCTGGACGAACCGCTTTTAAACTGTAGTTCAGGAAATGAGTGAAGATCAATCCCCTTTTACAGTGGAGTGCTACATGAATGGTTCATTTTTAGCCACTAGATTCAAATTTCATGTCTTCATCTTTTTTCTAAGGGGTTTTGGCACCTTCCCTCTAAGGGTGCTTGACCTTGACTTGTGACAGCCACGCAGCACTTTTTTCATTTGTAACATCATGGAAATTTGCAGTCCCACTTCCAGTTTGGTTCCTCCTTCTGTAAACTGTGGAGTATAGACTACTCGGTGGCAGTAACGTCACCAGCAAGCAGTCCTCTAGCTCCCGCGTTGCTGTTCATCTATACCATCCAGCCACACGCCTGGTTGACAAGAAAGTACAGTGGCTGCTAACACTCCCAACCCTTAAATTTGTCCATTTGCTGTATTCTTCGACTCTGTTCGGCTGCGTGGGAAGGTTCAGCCACAACTGCTGTGCTCTTTTATTACTCCGTCTCCTATCCAGACAGTTCCTCTCCAAAGTTATGTGAAAATCTGTGGTTTTTGTTAGTTTCATTATTGCTCTCTGTTACTTGTTCTGTCATATGTTCCTTAGTTGCTGTAATTGCAAGGAAAAAAACGTGCACGCTTTTGTGTTACGACCATAATCGCTTTTATTTTTACGTTTATTGAAATGTAGAAAAAACACCCGGGGGTCTCTTGCTTGTGCATCAGAACCCCGTAGGGGTAGTGATTAGTTACAGTTCACGACGGGTATGGGTGGGAAATAGCGAGCGAAAAATAGTGGGTCGGGATATGAAATGCAGGGGAGTGTCCCACACTGCCTTCGCTTAATTAGGTGGGTAGGAGGGACGCAGGAGATAATTTAAGGAATTTGGTTGTAAGTTAGCGGGAAGGATGTCTAGGAGAACCTGTCTTTCACTTTAACTCAAAGTTTTCTCGTGAGGGATTTCTTGCTTGATTGTCATCTGAGCTTGGACGTTGCCTGTTTGAGCTATCACTTTTACTTGCACGCAGTTTGGACTTTTGATCGCAGTGCCTTTGAAACTTCGTTGCTTGATTTCGCTTGACAAAAGCTTTCCGTTCAACTGTAGTCGTCATTAGATTGTGAGGTGCACTATTTTTGTCTAATTTTGCATGTCGATGCACCGCTATCTAGATTCAAACTGCTGCGACCATGTTGCAATGGTGTCACGGAAGAGATGTTGGTTTCACACCGCGAGGGTCCTGATTAGCTTCTGTCTGCAGGAAGCGTTTTTTTTCTGCACCTCTTTTCCCACGATTATTATCATTGTCAGAGAAAGTTGGCTTTTCTGCAATGCCTTTTTGGCATGGCAAATTCCACTGGTGAGACACAGAATGTTTTGCTTTAAAATCAGGGGTCTTCAAGCACTTTTGGCCCAGTGAGTAGCATTCTGCACGTATGTGTAACCATACAATACTGAGTTAGCACCCTTCAATCCTTCCTGTCTCGTGTCAGCAGTCTCGTCATCCAACACATGAAAGTGCCCTCGACTTTTGTCCGCACTTTTCACTTATCCCTGACCCAATATCTTTTGTTGATTTCTAGTGTTGCGGATGTCACATTTTCATTCAGGGTCACCTTGGGGCAGATTAGTGCGTTTGTGTATTTTTGTCAAGTGGTTTTAGTAACGGAGCATGCTTCGCACTCTTGTGTGAGCAGCATTATGGTGCCTTGTTGCTTGTACAGCAAGTGATGTGATGCCATGTCAATAAACATTCTTCAGTGATTGTGACGACTTTGGTGTTTTCTTGGCTTCACTTTCATATAGTGAGAGTTGCTATCCATCAAGAAGCATACACTTACAAATGCTAGGTATTCTTATTTTTTCTTGCAGGTGACATTTACAAAGTTTTCTTGGCAACACAGCATAACATCAAAACAAATAAAACAAACTAAAATGGCAAATGTGGCATATTTTTAAAAATAATAAACACTGGAAAAACAACAAAGCACGAGAGACATAGCACGAAAAGTGACAGCACTGTTTGTTTGTACTGTTTTGTTGTTTTCATGCTAAATATTTTCAAATAAATAAATATGCAAGGAATGTAGTTGAAGTAGGGTATCTTTTTATTCGAACTTGAATCTTGGACATACAAGTACATTTCTTGAATCGATAGCTGGAATGCTGGATGCAATTTTCGATATTAGGCACGCACTGGATTCTAGAAGGGACACAACAGTACGTTTGTTCAATTCCTATTTGCAATTGCATTGTGCAGTTTAACCCGTACACAACATTTGGCCAAATTCCAAAGCATTGGTTTAGGTAGAAAAAAAAATGCCTCTGTGCCAAGATTTCGAAGCATATCAATGATTTATAGGTGGCCTGACTTAACCTATAGCACTCCACTGCAGTACCCCTCCTAGCTGGCCCAAGCTATGGTGAGCTTTTCCACATGAAACCTAAAAAGTTGAATTTTGATGTTTACAGATACGCTGTGCAATGTATCAGCCTAGCATAATTTACTCTTCAGTATTTTTACTCTATCCAGGTTTTCTGTTTCTTACACCACAAAGTTTGCAGCCAGTGTTGAATTCACGAGCGTCAACCAATTCAGGTTGAAAGCACAAAATGCTCTAACAGAAATCGAGTCTTCTCCATGTGATCAAATACGTAGTTTTTTAACACTAAACAAGGCCACTGCAGAATGCTAGGAGCGTAAAATATGCTCTATGAGGTGCAGTTGGCCAGTGTGTAATTTAAGCAGCATTGTTTTAAGACGAACGGAAATTGGTGAAACAGCCATGAGCTTCTGACAGCAGCTATCATCGTGTCTGGCCAATTCACCTGAGTGGGGATGTTATGGCTGTGTGCTGTAGCTTGAGCGTGTGGCCTAATAAATTGCCAAGAAATTTCAAACTCGTTGTATGTCGGGTTGCTTGTACCTGTGGACGGTTTTTCAGTTTAAGGTCATAATGCGCTCCCTGGGTCCAATTTTAGTCAACTAGACCCACTGAGTTATAGTGGTGTCAAGGATGTGGTGCTGGATTTACACAAGGGATGTCCTGGGTTTGATTCCCATGTGGTTTGAACTCGTCCCAAAGTTTTGAACTCAATCCACTCTTTGCTCTCTTTGCACTGCCAGCCGATTTAGGAGCTGTTGTGCTAGTACAGACAGCGGATAGTGGCTTCTTAGTCAATGGGCCACATATTGCTTTCGCGTTGATAAGGTAGAGTTTTCAAGATTGTGTGTTACGGTCGGTTACACTTGCCGCATTTAGGGTGCTTAAATCCGACCATGTGCAAATTGCAGGCCTGTGATAAATGGGTACAGGTGATTATCTAGATGCATAAAACTGCACCTACTGTCAAGGCATGCCGTGAATTTGTTGGTGGAATGGACGTTTACAAACATGAATTCGCATGATTTCCACTGCAGCATAAAAAATTGAAGCTCCCTATATGAGCACATAAAAGGGGCATTGTAAGTTTGCCGCTCCCAAGTAGTACACTACGCAAGACCAGCACGGCTTCCCCTTGTCGTGCTTTGGACGGCTCACAGCAAAGTGCACTAAGCAACAGAATAAGCTAGTGCTTGATGTAGTTGCTACATCGGTTCCCTCTTAAATGCAAGCTGCTGGACACCAGATTTCCCTACAATAATAACATTAGAATTCAGTTAGACAAGTGAAATGAACTGGAAAGCTGTGGGGGAAAAGTATGATCAACATGACAATTCCAACAGGGACAAGACCACCTTGTTTTGGGAGCTTTACCCAAAAAGACCACGGTACTTTGCAACGAAAGGAGCCCCAGCTGAATACAGAGCAAGGCCTCACGGCTTGTGGAGGGTGCTTCTCGTGGTAGAATATAACTGCCTGTCATCATCCGATTTCGACTGCCCAGGAGTCTGCACCACCACTGTGTTGACATTGAAGGAAGGTGACAGGAAAGTGTCTGCAAAGTCGTGCATCAAGGCTACTATTCCTGTTGACACTGGACAGACACAAGCCAAAATTACTACTAAACCAGTTTTCTGCACAAGAAAGAGGTCACTTTGTTGTTTTGCCAAACCTAATAACATGCCCTTCAATAATCCATGCATGGCATATGCTCATCACAGATGGGTTTGGGTGCACCAAAATATTTGTTATACGGAACCTTTTTCCCCAGCACTGAGCAGTGCAAACTCACAGGAAGCAGTTTTATTTCGTGTAAAGCATTTCCAAGAGCAACGCAATCACTTTGTTCTCTATCTACCTTACTCATACTATCAATTCGTAAATCTATACCAGCAAATAGAAAACAAACAGAAGGAAGAACACAATTTAGCGCACGAGATACCCCCAGCTGTCCATTGCTTTGATACTCGTTTAAAGATTTGTAATGGTCAAGCAGGCATAGCCTGTAGACCATTTGGTTTTGTTTTCACTGGCATTTCCAGTACACACGCTGCTGTCTTCATGGCTATCCACTGCTGTGTTAGTGTAAACACTCGCTTTAAATGTATGCAGAGAGAGAACGGAGCAGTGCATCTAAAGTATACCATCAATTATAAGCCAGGCAAGGGCGGGAACCTGTTAGGTTGTGACAAGTGGTCTGCCAACACCAGTTTCCACTAGAATGGCAGGATGAGTGCTGCACGCAGGTTAGGGGCACCGTGACTGCAGTCAAAAGATGCTGCAAGAGAAAGAAATAAAACGTGAAGAATCAAACAACGTTCCCGCAACAGTAAATAATCTACGACGACTGAAAAGAAGAGCAAACGACAGAGAAGATCACGCAAGCAGTGCTCCTGCCCTGCGTTTTCATCAGGGTCGTTCCGCCTGCATTTGCATCAGTTATAGAACGCTGAGTGGTTCACTGTTAAAAATGAAAACACGTAACAAGTAAGCATCCCTTGGCAGGCACTTCTGGCAAGCAAGAGTACTAGATGCAGGAAAGAGGTGCAAGAGGCTAAAGCAGCGTGTTACAACGCGCCCTCACGAACCACACGCGCACACGAAAACCTTGCCAACAGCGTTTTGTCACGCTCTAACTTCACGTATAGATCGCACAGCAAGTTCATTTTCGTTACAACATGATAGGTTAGCACAAGGCACGTTCCCTAGAAAAATCGTATAGGATAACAAGCGATGTAATGACGCCACATTGAAGAAGAGACAAAGAAGCGCCACGGGCGAGACGGGTTTGCATGGGAGCGAGTTTCCGCGCCGTGCAACAAACCGTCAACAGCTTGCGATCGCCGACAGCCGCGAACAGAGCAGCATAAACAGCAACAATAATGCAAGACGGTGAGAACGCGCCGTTAAGAATTTCGTAAACGTCGCTGCCGCGAGCAGAAAGCAAGCTTAGTAGAGATATACGAACTGATTGCAAACCCACAAAAAAGGGGCGCTCACCTGGTCGGCCGATGTCGGACAGTACAGCTAACTGCAAAGCTGTTGTGCCAGAAGACGCTGGAGCTGTTGAACGACGACTGAGAGGGCGACAACCATGGCCAGTGTATGAATTCTTGCGTCGACCGGATAAGTCGAACGCGACTGCTTGAATCGCTACGGCACGTACGCTGTGTGGGCAGCACTCTGAAACATGTAAACATACCGCGCGGGAACGCTGCGAGCAAACGTGGCGTCACATCGGCCTAGCGATGCTCCTCACCCGCCAAAATGGTGTGTTAATTTATCTCCTAGAGGGCAGGTCTATAATACTGGGTGGGGTAGATATCGTGGAGTAGGGTACAGTGCGGTAAGGAGTTGGTCTGCATCCGGCGGAGTGTGGTCGCTTCGACTCTGGAAAGGCTGGAGTTGGGTGGAGGGAAGCCTTGAAGGTCGTGTCTGAAGTGAGCGAGAATGTCCGCGTAGCCATCCAGTGTGTGGAGGGCCTTCTCTATGTCTTGGCGCTCTTCGGAATTGGCCCGGAGGCTGTGTACTCAGGCAGCGGCGTGTGCCGCCTCATTTTCGTCGATAGACTCGTGTCCAGTGGCCGAGACGATATGAATGTCGGGATGTTTCGGGATCGCATTAAGGATCTTGAGGGCGAAGGGTGATATGCGGCCGAGATGGTAGTTGCGGTATGCTACTTGCGAGTCCGTAAGGAATCTAACGTGTTCGCTGTTTGTTGTGGCTGCTAGGGCGATAGCGATTTTCTCAGCGGTGTTTGTAGAGATGGTGGATATCGTGACGGCTGTGACATCGGTTCGCATGTGGTCGATAACCGTGACTGCGTGGGCGGGTTTGCGGGTGTAGCGTGCGGCGTCCTTGTAGAGGGTCATAGGGTTCCCTGCGTGCTTCTTCGTAACCGCATGGACCCGTGCTTTGCGGCGTGCTTTGTTGTGACGGCGGTGCATATGCCACGGCACGGGAGCTACACGAATGTGTTGACGTACGTGAAGGGCGACACGTTGGCGGTGGTCTTCTTTGGGATCCACCGGCTATCCGAGGCGTGCAAGCGTGTCTCGTCCGGTAGGTGTCACTTGAGACGAGTGATTTGGGAACTACGATGAGCTTCGTGAAATTCTTTACAAACAAGCCCTCGGTCTACCACCCACCACCGCAACTGGCAAGCTCCTCTCCTTGGGCGTCTACAACACAATGGAGGAGCATGTCGAAGCACACCTTATAAGCCAGCGGGAACGTCTCACGCTCACGCATACCGGCAGACATGTACTCCGCGGTTTGGGATATTCAACCAACGCTGGAGGGCACACTGCGAAGACGGAGACTTTACGCCTCGGGCTAAGAGAGAAACTCAACGTGGCCCCAATACCTCGGAACATGCACCCCGAGCATCATACAGGGAGAAGATCGGCGAAAGCGAAATATATATTCAGTCCAGATTCGGCAGTCACCCAGACTCGAGGTTTACAGATGCAGCCAAGTATCCGCATCTGCCCGCCATGGTAATTTCCGTGATCGACCCAGACCTACAGGAGATAGCTGCGGCCTCCGTCAAGACAAGCAGCCCAACAGAGGCAGAAGAGGCAGCTATAGCCATGGCCATAGTATCCAGTGCGTCAGAGCAAAAACACGTACGCGTCAAAGAACACGTACTCCCAGGCCGCCTGCCGGAGCTATGCAAGGAGCGGGGTCTCTTCTATAGTGCACCGCATTCTCGCCAGCAAGGCGCCAGAACACCTCCCAATTGTTACACTAGTATGGATGCCTGGACACGACTCTCTTCGTGGCAATCAGCGAGCAAACGCTGTCGCCCGAGCCCATGCCTCCCGGGTGCCACTGGAGGACAGTTACCCGGAGCCCATAATTCTGCAATACAACACAATTCTACAGCACCAGCGACTCGCCCGACAAGCCTTTCCTCCTCCGCACAAATCCTTAACGAGAGAAGAAGCGACATTCTGGCGTCAACTACAAACACCTTCCCCCACCTAGGAAGGCTCCATGCCATGTATCCTACTTTTCACCCTTTGAACCATTGCCCTTCTCGCACAACACAGTATGCCTCCCTTTACCACATTACGTGGGCCTGCCCCGACATTCCAAACATTCCCCGAATACCCAACCCAACCCTTGAGGAGTGGAATGCTGCGTTGCTCATCTTGGACCCGGAAGATCAGCGACAGCTGGTACGATGGGGCACCTCCCCTCCTCAAGAAAACTACACCCTCAGCGTAAAGTTATTCCTCCTCCTGCTTCTCCAAGTATTATGTACCCCTAGTTGGAGCAACTTGCGCGTGGATGTTGAGGGGGGCAGGCATAGGGCGAGTTTGTAGGCTTGGCGGATAAAAGTATTCAGTTGTTCTTTTTCGATGGACCTGAGAGCTACGTATGGTGTGCCGTAATTTAGACGACTGATCAGTATTGCTTGCGTTTTCTGAGGCTGTCCGTTTTCTGAAGCCCGTAGCGGCGGTGGGTGATGCGTGGCACAAGGTGCGTGAGTTGTGTGAGGGTGCGTTTTAATGCAGGCAAAGTTTGAGAGCCGCTTCCATTTTTGGGTATGCTGAGACCGAGTATGTGGAGGTGGGGGACTGCGGGTACTGCTAGGTTTTTTATCGTTAACTCGGATCAAGGATGGGTTCTGTTCGTTTTTTGTAAGTGCGGGCAAAGAGCGTGAGGAGGGCGGATTTTTCTGGGGCGCATTCTAGTCCACGAGCTCGGAGGTAAGTTTGAGTGACGTCTATGGCTTCCTGAATTGCGTCTTCTTGAGCGCCGGTGCAGCCGGTCGGGACCAACAAGGTGAGGTCGTCAGCGTAAAGTTCATGACGTAAATGGGGGATTGCTGCAAAGAGTGGGGGCAGATCTTTCATAGCTAAGTTGAAAAGCAATGGTGAAATGTCAGATCCTTGTGGGGTTCCCTTGGGCGCCATTGGTAATTGATCGGAAAGGAGATGCTCAATGCCTATCGTTGCCGTGCGGTTGGTCAGAAAGCAAGCGATGCAGAAGAATGTGCGTTCGCCGTAGTTTGTTGAGGCAAGACCTTGCAAGATAGCATGGTTTGTTACAGTATCAAATGCTCCTTTGATGTCTAGGGCTAGTATTGATTTTTTGCTCTGATTATTCAGGGTATCCAGAACGCCGTCTTTAATATGAAATAGGACGAACTGCGCCGATAAGTGGGGGCGAAAGCCGTACGTCGTATGCGGGAAGTACCCGTTCTCTTCGATGTGGGGTGATAGTCTGTTGTGCACCATGTGCTCACCCAGTTTTCGACACAGGAAGTGAGAGAGATGAGTCGGAGGTTCTTTGTAATGAGCGTTTTGTTAGGCTTGGGTATGAGGGCGGTTTCCGCGTGCTTTTACTGTGGGGGAAGGGTTCCAGCCTGCCAATGGGAGGTAAAAAATTCCAGAAGTTTTTCAAGGGCAACGTAATCAAGGTTGCGGAGGAGCCTCATAGGTATCCCGTCATTTACTTGGGCTCTGTTGCGTTTTAGATGGTGAACGGCTGCTTCGATTTCCGCCAAGGTAAAAAGTGCGTTCATGTCTAGATTGGGTTTTCCCATGTATGATGGGCGACTCAGAGTAGTAGTGGAAATGGGTGCTTCAAGCAATTGCTGAAGTTCTCGCTATAAATCTGATTTTGTACCGTGGTAATTATGAATGAGGCGCTTCAGGTGGTGTTGTGTGGTGGATTTTGATTCCTTGCTGCCTAATAAGAATCGGAGTAAGTGCCAGGTGCGGCGGGTGCCGAGCGTGCCTTGAAGTTGGTTGCAGAACTCAGTCCAATTTTGTTGGCTAAGTTGTTTGGCGTACGCATCTGCCTCTGCTGTGATTTGAGCGATGCGGATGCCAAGTTTCTTTTTTGTTCTGTCCCTTTTCCACCTTCGAAGCAGGCCTTGTCGGGCATCTCAAAGATGGAGCAAGTGTGTGTCAGTTGCCGGGGTTTGTTTGGTTAGGTGTCGTCTCGAACGTCTTTCCAAATAATGAGTCTGGCGGTGCCGATGCGTTGATTAGCGTGGCTAGCGTGTGCAATCTCCAGTTGTATAATATGGTGATCGCGGCCGAGTGTCTCGTCAAGTCGCGTCCACGTGGCACTCTTGATATTATATGTGAAGGTGAGGTCAGGGGTGGTGTTTCGGGAGATGCTGTTGCCAATTCTTGTCGGGAGATCTGTAATGTTGCACAAATGCAGAAGGTTCTGAAGTGTTGCGTCATATAGCGTTTTGCCGTTCTTGGTGTCTTTTAGGTATCCCCATGCCGTACGTTGGGCATTAAAGTCGCTACGGATGATTAATTTTTGTCCGCGTCCGCGTGTGCGTTGCCGGTCGGTTTTAAGGAGTTTGTCGATGCCGGTAAGGGGTTTATTTGGGGGGTGTGTATGTTACGTACAAATAGACTGGCTTGATGTTTCTTGCGTGGAATGATTTTTACAAGTGCACAGTCGATCTCAATTGGCAAAGTGTTCGATTGGGCCGTTTTGGGTGACTGTACCAGGATGGCGGTGCAGGAACCAAAGTCGGTTACATGTGCGTTGTAGCCGCGCAGAGTAACAGTGTCAGAGTCTGTTTCTTGCAAAGCGATGACGTCGGGTTTGTGCTGTTGCGTGTAGTGGGTAAGTGTAGGATGCTTGTTGCGGTAGGACCTACAGTTCCATTGCCACAGGGTGAGTGTGGATGGGGGCTTGTCTTTGCTGTTACATGTCATGGTCGGATTGAAGGGTGGATGATGTTCGCCAAGTTTGGGGGGTAGATGCCGCCTCACAGGCTTCTTGCGTGCTTTCTTGGCTTTCTTAGTTTCCTTTAGGAAGTGTAGCTTTTAATCCAAGTTATTAAGGCGTTCATCGAGGCGTTTGCCAATGCCGCGTATGAGGTGCTCTAAGTGGCTGAGATCCACTGTTGCGGGTTCAGCAGCGTGTGGGATGTCGGACAAGGGCTCTAAGTTTCTGCTGGCGGCTGAGGCGCATGAGGTCAAGGATGCTGTTTCTGGGTTTCTGTCGGCTGGTGGGGTTGGGATGCTTAGTGATTGGTTCGAGGTTATTTGTTCCATTTTAGCCAGGAGATGCTCGATGCGATTTTCAAATGTTAAAGTGCGTTGTGCTGCCTGTTCTAGCTGTTGTTTCAGCAGCGCATTTTCTGCTTGAAGCGTCTGGATAAGGGTGCCGGGGGGTGGTGTGATAGCTGTTGTGGCAGGCTCAGCGGGTGTGGGGGGAGGGGGGAATATGTACGAGCAGTAAGTGGTGGCGCAACAATGGCTGACCAGCTTTCTTGGTGAGTGGCGTTTGTTTGGTTGGCAGTCTGTCTTTGCTGCTGGCTGGCGTTGTAATTAGGTGAAGGTCGACGGCTGTTCTGGTTGAGGAATTTGTGCCGTAGTTGAGCGGTGGGTGGCGGCGGTCCTACTTTCTTTTTGCCCTCTCTGCTGGCCGTGAGGTGATCTAGTCCGCGGAGCTGACACATGGGTTTGCAGTCATGGTCTGGTTGGGGATCAGGCGCATGGCATCACTGGCAGATGGCGACGTCGGAATTGGGGCAGACATCTCGTCGGTGTGCAAGCTCACCGCAGAGTGTACAGCACTGCATCGTCTGGTGGTAAGGACGACAACGGGTTCATTGGCAATACGCCTTGATGTAAAAAGGGACATGAACGCCCTCAAATGTGATTAGAGCTGATAGGGAGGTTCCGAGAATTCGGGCGTGCAGTATACGTGGGCCATTAGCTGATGGGATATAGTGGAGCTGCTTGTTGGTGGTGTTGAAATCAAGTCCTGTTATTTCCCCTCGAGACGTGCCGGGTAGTGGTTTCATGTAGGGCAGCACTTCTTGTGTCGTGGACCCTAGTTGTATAGAGGTAATCTCGTTCAATGCAAAGTCGCAGGCTTCGTCGGGGGTGCTCGCACTGATGAGGGTTTGGGCAGCTTGGGTTTGGATAGTGACACGTAAGTAGAATGCAGTTTCGGGTGTGTTGCTTGCCTTATGGATGCCCCGGGAAACTTGGCGATCGCTCCACGAAGCTACGCGGAACCCGGTTTGCGGTCGGCATATTATCTTGTAGTCGGAGTCCGGGATCTGCGGTCGGGGGGTGCTACGTGGCGCTGTCTGAAGTGTCGCTGCTCGCGTTGTTGGCGGTTGCTTGCGGGCGTGGCGGTCTCGTAGTATTTGCTGCCGTGGTCCGGGAGCTGGGATGGCTCTGCCGCTGTTGGGATGGAAGTCCATGGTAGTGTTCGGGTCTGGCGCAGACGCCATGGCAATGAATTTGAAGTCGGGCCAAAGCCCTGAATGCGTTGGTTTGGCTCGAACAAGCAACGCTAGAATTTGCGTTGGTTCCGGTGTGATGGGCTTTATGTGGCTGTTCTCTACGTACCGGCATCCCGGTGACGTACCGGGTGGGCTTGACGTGAAACGCGTGACGTTACGAAGGCGTTCGTGGTAATTTGGTCAGCGAGAGAGGACGCGGCCCACACCAAATAGGCGTTTAAGCAAGCTTAAGCGCAACGTGCGTTGACTCTGTAGGCTGCTCTGGGCTTATAACGAGCAGAGAAGACAATGGGGGCGTCATTTCCGCACTGACCGGCAGCCGAGATGACCAGTAAAGATTGAGCCAAACGTATTGGGAAGCGCAACGTCTACCCCCACTGCTAAGACGTGGCTAATAGCGGATCAAACTCTCTCGGACATTGCCACACAAAGTGCTTAAGGGTACCTAAAAGCTGGAAGCAGCAGAGTAGTGTTATTTGTTATTGCGTTTGTTATATGTTTGTTATAGCTGGGTGATTTGTTAATGAGTTTTTAGCTTGGTGGGTGCCGGGGGATCGACACGGTGAGAGAAGCACTAATATCTGGTAATTCTACTGTACGTGGTCATCTGGCGTTTTCAGCCATCTCCCTGTTGGGAGGCGAGCTGGCTAGCCTCAGATGGTGAGTTCTCGAGTAACACTATGGACAAATTAATTTCCCCTTGGCCAACGCCCACCTCAGTACAGAGCATTTCTTCTGGTAACGTTGGGAGTGCTTGTTAGAGAGTTTTGAGTGGCTACGGAGAAATAAAGCAAGAGGCTAAATTCCGGACTCCTGCTCCGGAATCGGTGATGATTATGGACACCGGTGGCTTTTGCGTTAGCGCTCATTGTATTGCCTCTTTTCTCGCCTGGGCTAGCTGGTGGGGCGGATGGCCAGGACGTTTAGTTGAACGGGATTTCAAGTGCCATAAGAGAAGATTCTGAAGTCATCATGCCACAGATATTCCTCTGCTTGTACATAGTGAACTTCAGGTTTGCACGTATTGTAGATGCATTGCCTAAAATTCTTACGAACCCCGTTTGGCATGACATTATGAGACTCTGCATATAGGTTTTAGTCTTAGTATAGCAAAACTAGCTTAGGATAAAGATGTTGACGGAGTGTAGCTTTGTCTTCGACGGGGAGAGAGGGGAAGTGTTTTACAAAGGAGATTTGTAGCCTCTGAAGAATATAAGCGTCAGTCCTAGTTTTCAGAGCTCGGTGCTTGGAGGTCGGTTCGAATGAGCTTTTTATGGTGTTATTCAGGCCCACGGTTTCGAGTTTTGTGATGTTAGTGCTGCCGGGCAAACGTTTGGCCACTGTATATAATTTTTGAGTATAAGGTTCAGCATTATTAATTCTGTTTTAGATAAATTCAAGTGCGGGGGGAGTACATCAGACTGCCGTTTACCGAGCTAGAACGTGGCTGTAGCCTTCAGTCCTTAAAAAGAAAAATGGTGATGATGATGAAGATAATGATCATAATTATGATACTCAGATGCCAAACAGTGTGCAACTGGACACTGCCACTGGAGGCGCCACGTCATTTGACAGCATGGAACAAGCGCGCGGCTTTCCGCGATACACCTGGGCCGGTGTATGCGGCGGTAGCATGTGATTTGCTACATGAATATCAGATTCGAAATAAGAAGGCGTTCACAATACCGGCATATCAATTCTGCACCTCAACACAATTTTTTTCTCATTTACGCCATCGTAAGGGGTGCTTAAGTGTCCAATAATTTTTTTTTTGTTTTCAATAAAAAGCAACCAGCGGAACCTACAGCGGCAAAGGAGTCAAATGTCTATGAATTTGTATGTTGAATCGACAGCAACCAGCCGAACTTACAGGTACAAAAAACCATCGTCCGGTAGAGCATTTTTGTTTCGGCCATCACAAAGGCGCTAACTCAATAGGAAACAAAGTTTAAACGTGTATGATATAAGCGTCAACCTTTGCCACTTGCTATTTCACAAAAAGCTGGCTGTCCAACCTACTTTATCAATCCCATGACCTTCACAAAGTGACCTGCGTTTAACTTGCAAGATATTTGCATCGCAGATAGTTTATATTTCTAATCTCAAAACGTGATGCAAAATATAATTTAAACTTTCTGCTTTGAAATTCATCTTTCCAAAGTACTGCCTAATACTTGTTGATGTAAATCATGTTGTGTACTAATACGAGATGCTCCGCAGGGTTAACACGAGCTTCTTTATTTCGCCTCTAAAATATGGGATCGACAACAATAAAATGCCAAGACCAGTCTCTAACGCGCCATATAAATGTTGCGCATTATTATAGGGACACCAATGTCACTCATTCACAATACGTTATAACTTCGTCTCCATTGTTGTTTTTCAAGCAAGAGCAATGAACTCTCATTCATGATGTTTCTTCGAGAGTGCAATTTCGAAATCCCCTTCACGCAGTCGTTTGTCCTTCGCATTAATTAAGGGCGCCATCCTGAAATTGTAAAAAGAGCGCTATTAGTTCTCGGTTACGCTGATACCTTTGAAACAACCTATACCGTATACCAAAAAAACGCGGAGTATTAAACGTGCGTCTCGGCCGCTTAATTTATACTCAACTTACCCGCGACCATTTCAAAACACGATGAGCGAAAAGTTCCGATGACCAAACTTCAGCAACTGCATTCTTTATTTTATGGGTGCCAACCGCAAGATACTCATTGGCGAAAAGAGAACGTGCACCTTGCGGTAACAATATAAGCGTTTTGAACACAACAAATCTACACCCCTCACTTCGCGCCCTTGCTGGATGTACAGCGCATACGAGTTCCTGAAGTGCCACAGCGGCGTGAGGAGGAACCAACATTTTTGTGGGTATGTTCCGTAAATATTTTCCAGGCAGTGGCGCGTTTACCGCTGCTTTGCAGAGCTAGACGACGTCACGTTCCTTCTGCCATTACACATTCGGTGGAGCCTCCACAAAAAAATTGCTACACCATTCACGCACGCCTTAGAGCGTAGCTCTTAAGCCAGCCCCTGTGGTTTTGCTTCAGGCGTAGCCGTCAGTCTCGTTGCAACCGCGCTGTAACCTAGAAAACAAAGGAACACCGAACATAGATGAGACAGATCACCCTTGAAAGGGAAGGAGGAAAGTCTGACGATTGTTTGAGGGGGAGGGCGGTACGCCGAGGCCACGCGAGACATGCTCGGCGGCAGCGACCCGTTGCGAGATGAGGCCGGAGTAAAGCGCGCCGTTGTGCGTTTGATGATTTCCTGAGACCCAGAAGATGTGCGCCGCCGCCGAAAAGACTGCATTATTAATGTTCTGAAATTTCTCTTTAGGGAGTATCTTAATCTGTCGGCCAATTTCTTCTCAGGCAATTTTCTAAACCGATGCCTTTAGGCTGTTTCAAGCAATAATGTCGCCTATGTTTGTGCAAGACACTATGGTATCCTAATTGTTAAGACCGAATGCACCTTCAGCGGCGAAACGCGTTATTAGTTTTCTTCGGAACCGCATGTTCTTACCATCCGTCAGTTTACAGCGCATTAACCAAAAACTAAGAAATATATTTAAAATACAGGATAATTTTTTTACAAAATAACCCATCCCAGTCAGACACATTCACGCATTTATTTCAAGTTTTTACTGGCTTAACGTTTTGGCTGAGAAAGAAAACAAAATTGTGTGCAATTCTTCATAGACAAACACCGTGTAATTTTTAAGAAGGCTTTGTTGGTACTCCCGAAGTAACTTTATGCAGATATTTGCTTTTATTCTTGGAAACAACAACAAGAACACCTTGCGACACTATGGAATTCGCCCAAATTAAAAAGTCGGGTCACTTCAACGTGAAAATGTGATTGGGAGTCCGGTAACCACCAGTTATTGCCAAAATATTACTTACCAAAAAAAGCGTTGCGGCCACAAGTACTGCTTTCATACGAGTCTCCAAGTCTATAGGGAAAGAGACGTTATACACAGCCGCTCCAAGGGCTCTTACAATTTGTCCGATTTTAAATTTCCGGTCCCTCGTATATATCTGAAAAGTGAGATATATTTCCCTGAAAATAAGATAACAGCCTTTCTTTCTAATATTTTAACGTTAAGTGACACATCTGGGATATATAAGGAGTCGGTTATGATACTATTGGCCTGGACTTTTTATGTGCCACTGATGGTAATTCTAGCTAGGCATTACCTGTCCTAGCTCTGTTACTTAGCAGTTAGACTGTGTTTTGTTCCTTTTTTATAACTATTAGAGTTTTTTTTAACTAGACGCCGCTGATCCATGTGTATGCAATGGCCATAAAACTGGTAATTTTCCCCAAGGCTGCCACCTGAACCTGTGATGCATGGTACTGATGACGTAGACTACAACAGAAAATAAACTTGGCTCACACACCACACGACCTCGAACTATCATACTGAATGCTATAGCATGGTATATTCAAGAACGAAGTTATGTTAACGCAACTATTTTGAGCGGGGTAACCCAGCATTGGTGAACTAGGATACACTTCAATTTTTTACAATGTTGGGCTTTGGAAAGTTATTTTTCGCCATTTCAGCGGATGAGGTTTGAAAAGAGGAATATCGAACGTTAAATAACCATTATCAATTTCAAATTTAAGCGTGCTGCTGTACGAAGTCATCAACTGCAAACCGCCAACTGAAATTTAACATGGGCTTACACTACGAAGTTTAAAAAATGAGGTTTTAAGGCCGTGGAGCACAAAAAATAGGCGAGCTTTGATTAATGCGTTTGTGCAATACACTCAACTGGACATTCTTCCTGATGTATAGTTCTTTAAAACCGGGCTGGGGCATTTTCTTGAGTCTTACGGGTGCCGGTCAGTATCGGTTTTTTCTTTTCGCTGATATTTATTGCCTTCTGTATTTCGCAGTTGTGGGTATGTAAAATATTAGTACAGAAATTTTCCCTGACAATTATTATGCTTTCTTTGTGTCTGAAATTGATTAAGCGAGGTTAGCATTGAAAATTACGAAACCATTATTGCCATTTTGCCACGCCATAGAGTCATAAGCAGCACTGTCATGAAAACATTCGATAACAAGATTCGTGTATTCTGTGCCTTGGTGGTGTGGTTTAGTTTTACGTTATTTAAAAGAATGTAGGAAGGACGAAAGAAATTGTTTATTTGAAAGGTGCTTATGCTTCTGTTAGGCAGACGCCTGGTGCGGTGTGTCTTCAAACCGTGTTACCACTGTCATGGGTGGCAGTCCAGGCCATCTACACCAGTATAAGAGTTTGGTCACACGATGAAGATCTTTCAGGCAGGCCATCCACTGCTACTAAGAGGGGAAATAACTGATGGTAGGCTGGCAGTTTGTCCGCACTCCCTTACCTGATGTTATATGGTTGCTAGTAAAGGACAGAAATTACAAATGGCCGGATATAAGGTGTTTGGAGACGGTTATAAGAGGGGCTGAATAATGGTGCCATGAGGATATGAGTTTGTAATCTTCAGAGGTTGTGGCGTTTTTTTATTGTATGAATCACTTTGGATGCGGAGCCAGGAATATTCTTCTGCTCTAACGGCAGTGGCCAGCACGTATCCATATATATACTGTCACTGAAAGCAACCGGCTAGTTGGTTTAAAACAAAAGTCTGACCTTCCCAGAGACATGTTAGCGTAGATTACGTTGAGAAAGTGCTGAGAAATCGGTCACGCAACGCTTTTGAAACGTGACGCTAACAGCTAGTGTAGACCATTATTACGTCAATACATAACGAAAGAAGCTAGCACTGGTGATGCGTAATGGTATAAGAGGTACCGAATAGAAAGCTACCACGTACCCAGTGCTTTGGTCAGTTTGGTCAAACCAGTAGCGATTTCCCGAAATTCGATGCCCTTTTCATCTCTGGTCTATTATGCAAAATCTTCCTTCACAGGATGCGTGATCAGTATTAAAGGTTTCTTGAACAAAATCATATTGTTCTTTTGAGGCCCCCGAATGTTGCCGTTGATAAATCGCTCGTGCGTAGCTCACGGGCTTCTTTCAAAAATGGCAACGCCACCCCAACTATGAACGAGTAGGGTCATCCAGCTGCAGCCAGGGAAGTCATTGCGCATGCCAGATGTTTTAACCCCTTGCATTGCAAGTTGCACGCTAACGCCAAGGGAGTTTGAATCTGTCTTCTTGTTTTCGATATTTTCAACCTTTTGAAAAATGCAATATATATTATTGGTATATTCGAGTTCTCGTTGTGCAATTCTTTAAATGTTTAACCAGAGCAGCAGTCTGGGGAGCAGCAGGCGATGCTTGTGCCCTGTTAGGTATGTCCTGGTGTATATGCGCATTGGCAGCGGCTTGGGCAGCCTCATTGCCGGCGAGATAAGTAGTATACACGTAAGTAGACGATTTGTGTTTCTGGTAGCTGAGCCTTGGTTGTGATGTGTCGTGGGCAAATATGCCAGAGGATATAGCCTCGGATGCTCTCCAGTAAATAGGCAGTGGTGATCATCCGGCAACGGCACCCATGACAGAAGGGGGATCTATAAGTTAGCCGAGAGGGCGGTGATATCCTCCTATACCCCAGCACAAAAACTCTAGAATTAGTTGTCCAAACCGACATAGGGGCATCTATATTCGTTGAAAAACTAAAGCGTACGTCAGGACAAATCTTCCATGTGATCCCGCGAGTGACGCCAGGAAGGTTGGTCCTCAAGGATAGGGACACAATAAGGCTCGCCCAAGCCTTTGTGGTGAACAGCATCACATATCCAACATCTCATCTCCTCCTGAACAAAGAGGACACACAGGTGCTGGATGCCATCACCGGGAAAGCCGTCAAGCAAGCTATTGGAGTTCCTATGAGCGCCTTTACATGCAAACGCTTGAAAATCGGAGTGCATAACTCGGCCGACGAGCTTATTGAGGCCCATCTCGCTAATCGGGAGCAACGACTGAGGAAAACGAAAGCGAGTTGACACATTTGGTGCAAAATCGGCAGGAGCGTGACAACATCTCAGGACTTAGACAAGCTGCCCCATGAATGGCTGGAATCCATAAAATCCAAACCTACCCCCAAAGAATCTGAATCCTTCATATTACGGTGGCAGGCGGAATGCAAGAGCTCGTGCTCCTAACTCGCTTCTGACAAAAGAGGAAAGGGCTATGTTCATGGACGCCTCCATAAATGATTGTACGAACCCGTCAACAGCAATGAGGACGACCAATATAGAGCTGCTATCGTCTGCATCCGCTGTACTAAGATTACTGAAGCGGCACAGGAGCTGGTGATTGATCTGGCACTTACTCTCCCGGCAAGACCAAATAGATCACGGATGCCCGGCAAGCCTACAGGAGCTTACAGTACGGCTGGATGTCTCTGTTGGACCTCCGAGTGTTCAGAGAGAAAAAAAGTTGCAAAGGCAACAGTAGAAATAGTGTGGGTACCGGCCCATTCTGCGGTGAAGGGTAATGAGTGTGCCCATCAGCATTGAATTACCGGGAATCGCCAGCAGTGCAGGCAAGAAACCAACAATTCCTTACCTACATTGACATAACCACTTATTACAGGCAGGACAGGCGGAAGCTGCCAGCATCACACGCAGGACTCAGGAAGGAACAGCAAACTATCGACAGGACAATCGAGACACAGTCCTTTCCGCACTCCCGTCAATTCAACCGCATCTTTCCGAACCAATATGAACAAACTATCTTGCCCGCTATATTGCCCGAGCCGAGGAGTTTGTTGTGCTTTAGACATACTCACCGCCCTTGCAATATAGGGCTTTGTTTCCATCCATGTTTTTTGTTTGAAAATATACAACTCGCCCAATAGTACACCTAGTTAAGCTTTATTTCACTTGCTTTGTGAGCTACAGTAAATTGATAAAGTGGAAGTGCTCGCCTCCTCGATTACTGCAATACTACTCTCTTCATCCCATGTATTTTCAGATCATAGTCTACAGAGAAAATGAGCGATTCCTGCTATCGTCGACTCATTAACGGGGATTTAGTTTATGCTCTGCATATTCTCCCATTACATTGGGTATAAATAATGTTTGATAAAATGACTGAACAAATATGGCACGTTGATTGCTGTTACAATGTGTACGCCGACTGTTTCATGTGGTGTCACTTTAATTCCCACCGAATGGACACAATATATGGTAGCTATCAGGCCTGCATTTTAAATGATACCTCTTGTGTTGAATTATCACGGCAACATTACGTGTGTTGAACATTTAAGATAACACACACGTAAGATAGCAGCCTGGAATTTGGGGTAAACGAGAGCAAAGCCATATACTTCTCCGAATAGTTTAGCGAAAGCTATGTGTTAGTAAAATTCTTCCGCCATTTATGAAAACTTCGGATCTCTACACGCTCGTATGCCAAATCATTGAATACGTGCACAATATTGCGAAAAAAAACATGTCCCGGAAAAGCCCCTCATGGCTTCAGTGGAAAACCACCGTACCATATCTACAATTTCTGCCTTTGTAAATAAACCACAGAATGCTTTTTTCTCTTCGTTCTGTTTTTGCTATTTTTCAAAATTTACCATTGGCGCAAGCGACGCTTGCTTTTCAGGACACATAGCTCTAGTTCTCGAATTCATTCAACGCACCTGTCATTTTTATATTTTACAGACTCTCTAACAAGGGTTCCGAATCTGGGAGCCTTAGAGCCCAATTTTCTGCGTACGTCATTGACAATGAATCATCCTTTGCGAGAAAAGTACTAAATCAAGGAAGAAGGAGCACATCAAAAATAAGAGCCCGGGGTGGTGCCTCTCGCTACACCAGTTAGCATTCCCGCGCCCATTGTCCCTCAGCATTAATCACTCCCGCTACAACTAAAAGAAAGATACAATTACAAGGTGCAATGTAAATCTTAACGATACCCATTTTAAGCGCCGTTTGCGCTTACTCTACATCACAGTTTACGTACTCTCACTTGGGTCACTAATGAGGGCCAGAATAAATTTGGAAATTTCCCTATGCAATGTAACACTGGTCGTTCTGCTCACAATAAAGGCCTCGCGTTTCCTCGCAATGTAGGCACTGAGAACCAAAATACCCTGCCTACTTTCAGATTCGCGACCGATTTTTCCTCAATTTCCAGAATGCCAAGTACGCCATCAGCATCTGTTGCACGTAGAATGCCTCGCAGTGCAGTCACAAAGTTTTGTTTAGGAGCATCAATGATCGTCCCATTCTCCTACATAGTCCGTGGTACCGCAGTGGACACAAGCTTTTAATACTCTTTGAAATTGCCCAATACCCATGTGTGCGATAAAACAATCACGAATGGCTATCGCTTGAAGCAGAAAAAACACTTCGCATTCAATCCTTATTTTCGAGGCAACAGCTTTGCTTACTTGACATGCGGCAATGAATAAAAGTTGTTATAACTTTCTATATCTCTCATTACACGGTACCGAAGTTAAAAATGCTTGTGCACAAGTATAGACGTCACGAGAGCCGACAAAAGTCTATAGGACCCTGGTGCAGTGTATCATGCACTCGGGCGAGAAGCCGAGTTGTCGAAAAGAGCTACACGGCAATGAGCACATCGGTGTAGACGAAGATTATTTCTTCCTTCATACAAGGTAACATTTCTAATGGTGCCTCGCATTTAAAACTGCAAATAACATGTATAGCCAAACTACGAGGACGTAGTCGGAAACGAGGACCAACGAACAGTGGGATACCGTAGGAAACCGTTCCGACTAGTACATAGTTTGCTCCCTGAACGAGCAGCATAGAAATAGACTTGCTACGCTGCAATAAAAGGGAGAAATACTTCGTTCCAACATCGCTGTTGCAGCGTCTGAAACGTGCTTCGTCTAGACCACCGGGGGAGGCGAGTGGAGATAGGCAGTGCGCAAAAAAGGTTCTAAGTACAGCCACAGGGGCGCCAATTAGACGAGACGACGAAGCATGATAAGAGTTAGGTATAGGCTTCCTTGTTTGGGTGGGGTGATTTGTGTGTATGTCATCAACTTCCATAATGATGAGCAGCCTAACATTATTAGCAGACTTTCGGGGAAATGCCGGCCGGTGGTAGAGCGCTGTAATATTTGCTTCAAAGATGCAGTCATCAAGCAGAAATTTACCTTTAAGCGAGGGCTATTTCCTCCCGCTGTAATAGAATAATACTATTGCGCCCTTGCAGTTATTTTGGCACTATTCATTGGAGTTTTTAGAGCACCAGTGTCGCCGCTGTGGTAATATGTATTTGTAAAAACAACGTCCTCAACGTGTGTAATTATAGTGGTCTGCTTGGGACAGTTAGCGCTTGAGAGAAAAGGACGGTAGCGGCGGAAGATCAATGGGACACAGCAAAAAGGGGCAATGGATCTGGACGCGCACCACTTTGGTATCTTTTCTTCGCAAAATTTTGTCTAAGTGATTTGTTAGTGAACTGTTTCGGGGAGGAGTAATGATCTGGAACTCCTTGTGAAGGCACCCAGTTAGATCAATCTTCCGTTTTAGCCACAAAAGCAGTAGGCCATCCTTGTTTTGAATACGCATTGTTTAATTAATTACATTCTTCCTTGTATTTAGGCGGGGCTTTCAAAGAAAAGCAGGACAAGGTATACGACGACGTTGAACTTGACTGCGTGTATTCCTTCAAGTTTGACTCACCTGGCCCTGTCATACGCCACTATGGAGTCCTCCAAAGTTTTACCGCGCAGTCGTAGGAGTAACTTACAGAGGACATGTGCCCTGTGCCATTATCCACTCCTCAGCGCGGAGTTGTATATGCTTCAAGAACAATCTTAATAGCCAAAAAAAGACTTGAGTGCCACCTGCCAGGCACAGATGTGTCTTCGTATTCAGTGCTGGGCGTACTGGGTAAGGGAATGTAGGCATTTGTTCTAGCACATCTCAGGTTTACCGCTTCCTTCTACAACTGCAGACGCCTGTACACTATTTATTGGCGGGTAGGTAGTATGGTTTAATCGATACGAGTGTCATACATCTGTAAATCCTTTACATAGGCATGATGAGCTTCTCTGTGGTAAACAAGCATTCTCTCTTTCTGACTTGAAACTTCTACTAAGTTGCATTGCCCTGAGTTTAGTTTTTACGTTCTTATGTGCTCAGCTCTCAGTGCATTTTTAAGTAGCAGATAATGAGCGTCGGTGAGGTAAAGGCGAATATTTTGCATGACGGTCCGAAGACAGATGGTAGCAAGTTTTGTCACAGTAACTTGCATATTCCGCAGATGTACACAAAAGGAGAAGAAATACCGAATATGCTGCTTTGTAACGACTGATTTTTTTACTGAAAAGCCGAGATATACACTAAAATTGTAACAGCAGATCACTAAAAAAATTGTGAACGTTTACTGCATTCAGATTCTTTTTCACCACAGGACAAGAGAACAGAGCACAATAATAAAAGCCTCTATGTCTTCGTTTATTATGAAAGTTTACGCTGTTTCTCGTACGAGTTTGCTATCCTTTTTTCCAGTACGGGAAATCTTATGAAGCTGGCTTCACACATACATTCAAAGGAGGGAAGGGGAAGGGGGCCAGACGAAGGGGTTTTTTGAAACGATGCGTCCTGCCATCGTTCCCTGTTGAGCAAGCATCGGCGGGTTTGGCCTATGTTAACTGCTCTGCAAATCATGCCAGTTCTATAAACCACATTCTTACGCAGAATGAAACTTCTGTGCGTTTCTTGTCGCAACCGAGAATCTCTGTGACGGTTCACCTGATTTAAGAAAGCGTAGTCCTTCCTGGAAGTGTAAAAGGTTGGCGCATATTATGGGGCCCAATAACAGGAAAAGCCATCTACATACGGCAAAACTTGGAAGCACGTTTGGTTTTGTTTTAATTGGGCACGTCGCTCTCTGTGTACGTAAAATGTCGACATCGAAACAAAAATTACCAATGTCCGCGTCGACAGTTTGAAACATAGCCGCCACTGTGGCCGAAGTGCTCGAGCGACGCCCGGTAGTACCTCTAAACGTAGCATATACCAGCGAACGTATAAACACATTTAAAAGCATTCAAAGCAGTATACTAATTTTGTGAACTCGGATACCGTAAAATACAGAATATTGTACATTTTTTTAACAATAATAATTTTTTTTATTCATAGCGCAAAGGGAAAAATACTTCAATCATTGCTCCTTGACCTTCTAGCCTACTTAGTAATTTTCAGAATATTTATTTATTTATTTATTCATATTACCTGCAGCGCCAATAAGGCATTACAGCAGGGGGAGTATATACAGTATACCCCCCTATATTGCAATATATTGAATGCGCGTACATTTTTTTTAATGTTTAAAACCTACTCACACAGGGAATGCCTTGTTTCTGCAGCCTCTGTCACGTGACTGATGCATACAAATCACTGCGCTAGTCCATTGTAAAAACTGGTAGTGCGCCCTAAAAGCCACGTCCTTGGCTTTACAAAAATAAAATCCCCTCATAAGCCGACTGTGTGTCAGTAGCCTCCCCCCATTAGGCATAAGGTACAATTTCCTACACCGGAATTCACAAGGTAAAATATCAAAGCCCTTCTTCACACGAGAAAGATTGTTAAAGCACGATGCTTTTCCCCCGGGGCGCTTAAATAAGCGTCAAAGTGTAAAATCACAGCTGCTTCGGCCGTGTGGAAAAAGCCCATCCTGGTAGACGTCGGTTGCATAACGCGCAGCATCCACGTTGGATTACGAGCTCGAGAAAAGCCTTATGCGCTGGATGAGCCTCCTTTTATCATGCTCAATGTTTGTGAAATGCAGTGTGTAAAGTAGACCTCCGTGCACCAGTGAGATTTGGTTATTGGACAGTCGCCATCGATGAGGTGTACTAGGCTTCGCTGTAATAAACGCGAGTTACCTACCGGGCAACGTGACGCGGAGCCTCCGGTTATTCGTATTTCAATTACTGGGAATACGACAGATTTCGCTGTAAGCGTAGTTTGGAATACGTGCGATGTGCGTCAATAACCGACTGAAGTCGGAATTGCACTGCATTATTTCGGCAGGTACGGTACATGCCAACGCTTCGAAATTGTGGTGCGCCACAGTTACGTGCAGTTTTTCCCAACGGATACCCATCCAGGTCCTTCCATAAGCGTGTCTTACCGTACGTGGGCACGGATCAAGATTCGCGAAGGTAAGGAATCAAGCGAAGGCTTGACTTTCCCTTCAACCTCTCACGTTCTGCTTCTTCAAAAAAGAAGAGATTGATATGTTTGTTCACTTGTGTTTAGTGCTAAGAAATATAGCTTGTTAATTTTCGAACACTAGATATGAATGTTCATTGAAGATTGTCTTATCCAGCAAAATAAATTTGGTTTCATTAACAAAGATAGTTATATTGGCGGAGTGCAATCATGCAACAATACAGTCAGCAGTACGAAATCAGCAGAATAATTGTCCTAGTGATTCTGCCTAAATTTTAAAGCGCTGCCTACGTTTTTTTAAGGAACGGGTGTTTGTTTTCATTAGCGGCTATATAAGTTTGTAAATTTAGGGGTACAAAGGGGGGGAGAAGTAGCGTATGCCGCTGGAGACGGCGTGCTCTCTGGCTTGTTCCAGGGTAACATTCCAGGTAGCATTCCAGCTTGTGAAGGGTGCAGTACTGCCAGTAGATGCATGGAGAAACTCTTGCAGTAGGTTTAGCAATGCCACTTCAAAGGAATACAGTGAGTCTATGCAAGGGTAAGCTAACCCTCCTTGGGATGGTATAGCAGGACTCCACTTCAGCGTTGCACAGCTCCATGGCTGGTTCCATTCCCGAACTCGTGTTGGCAGTTGTTTGATGCTGTTTAAGCGGGCGCCTCTGACACCTCCTCTAGGAATAGCTTGACCCTCTCCCCGCGGTAGTCTGGCGACTCCTGGTTGAAGTGTATGGCTATGCTGGGAGCCCATGCTGGGCTCCTCTGGGTGCACCTGACGCCGGCTATGCTGGGTGTGCCTGATGCCCCAAAAAATTTGTCTTGGACCACCATTTCATTTTTTCGAAGGGTTACGCGGACTCCTTCACTTCTGAGGGTGTATAGAGGGATAAACGCTATCGGTTTCTTAAAGTGGCCGTAAATAAAAAATACAAATTTGTTCTATTAGAAAGATTTCGTGTGTTAAAGTGTCTGCGGTGCTTGTGCGGAAGCAAATGATGCTTTATTAACTGCGAAATTATTAAGTTTAAACTAAAATTGTGACTCTCGCGCCAAAACGTCTGCTTTAATGACGTTTCCAATGACGTCATTAGAATAGGTTTTTCAGCTAAAGTTGGTGTGGAACGGAGACTTGCCTAATGTTAGTCAACATAGGGGCGCAACCACACCGCGGCAAGCCATTTCCTGCCTTTGGTTTGTGGTTGTATTTAAACCTGGATTGTTTTTTTTTTTGTGGCGAAACTATTCAGTTTGTGAAATATGGTGCTCGCTCGACAAATATGGTAACGTAAGATACCGTCGCTTGCGTCAATTGGCCAGTGTCGTCCGAGACAACCCCGAAGCCCCGCAGTGCTGTGCACCTAAACGAAACATAGTGCTCGCAGTGCCAACAGCAGTAAGCATCGGTACTCCTATGTTAAGGTGTGCTTTCGGAACTTCCGCTGTTTGTCCCACCATTCTTACTAATATAAAAAGAATCGGCCCTACATTTAGGCGCAAATAGCACATTCGGCAGGTTCTACCTATTTTGAGTTTGCTTTTTTTCCGGCCTCCGCGAATCGCAGAGCTGGCGGTTATAACATCACAGGTTCTGTTGCAGGAAATGAGCTAATTGGTCGCATAGCCTTTCCCTTTTTTCATAATTATAGAGCTTATTTGAGCAAGTTGAACTTAAAAGTTGTCAGTATGATTCTAACAGGGCAATCTCTAGAATGAACCACATTTTCATTTTATCTTCATGGCCGCTTTATATATCGTGCGGTACTGGTGTACTGATCAGTTCTCGTCAGTACCAGACGTGTGTGGTGTAGGTCAAGAGGTTGACGTAAGGCGCACAAGCCCCTTCGTAGTACAAATATGAACGTGTCAGAATCCTTCGTGTGGAAGTTTTACTATAAGTTTATTCCGTCTATGCAAGCTCTAAACCCTCCAAAAGTGTGGCATACTTACTGGAAAAACGATCTCCCCGCAGGGACCCCAAAGCCTTAAAGAACAAGGGATGTCAATGAACATTACGAGCTGGTTTTGTCCATCCTCCACACGGACCGAATCGATGCAACATTGTGTATCGAGATGCACATGACCAATGGGAGTTCCCAAAGGTGCAGTTACTTGAGCCTGTAAAGAATAAGCAATTGAGGACGTCGTTTAAGTTTGCTATTAGGTTTGCAAAACGCTGTGCAAGTTTAAATCATTTAGAGAATTTACAGAATGTTAAAACGTCGTATGGCCATAAATAGAAATCACCTTACAAAAAAATAGTGTTTAAAATCAAACGCTTTTAATCCGTAGCTGTTTAACGGCCATAAAGGTTAAGCGGTTTCAACCCCGACCCATTAGAAGATAATAACCGATTATACAAGTCCTGTCTGGTGATCATACAAGTCTAGGCGGGTCAGGTTTGGCCTTTATACAGGTTCAAAGATGATTTGTTCGACTTCAAACGGGCCTGGTGCAGCAAACGGTCAGCAAAAGGGTCCGGTTCTGTTGACATACCAGCGTCAGAGCAGACATGTTTGAGCTCTTACAGGATCGCAGTCGGGTGCTTCCATGCTATGCCTGACTGCACTAGGGACCACCGCAAGTACAGGGGATTCTTAATCGTGAAACTCGGGGGCAGCCATACGTAAGAGAGTTTAATGAGCTGTTTAGTTGCATCAAAGCAGCCAATAAGGTAACGCCTGTGCATGGGCGTGCAATGTCTAAATGTAACATTTAAAAAACATAAGACAGAAAAACTATCAAAATTGCATGCAACCTTAAAATTTCCAATTAAAGTGGAGGCAATAAAGTTTCATTTTTGATAACAAAAGTGCGGGTTTGAAGATTTCAACCTCGTTATTCGTAATCGAGACAAACTACCTTGAAATCTGTGAAATCTGTCGCTGTGAAATCTGTATTCGAGTAATTGTGTATTGTGTTTTGTTCTAAAATTTATTGTATCAAAACGTGTTAGGAACCGGTGTTTGTCCATTTTTAGAGAATTGCTCTGGAGAAGTCCCTACGGTGAGGGAGGTGACTGGGGGAGAGTTGGGGTGGGTAACTACTGCCGGAGCGAAGCCGTGCGCGTGTCCGTACTCCGCGGCGTCCACATACATGGTTGTGGGAGAGATGGGGTGTTTATTTGTGAGCACACGAGTGCGCTGGCACCTGCGCTCCGCGTGGTGTACTAGGTGCATGTTGCGCGGCAGGGAACGTATCTGCACGCAGTCTCAGATGTCTCGAGGCAACGAAGCTTCGATTTCTACCATTACCGGGATCCCAATTCGTAAGCGGTGAAGGATGTTCCAACCGTTGTAAGTGGTGGAGAGGCGCCGTAACTCACCAGGCCGCAACCACACATCATAATCACTGATTCGAAGACGGCCGTTCAAAACTTCATTCGCGGTAGCGTTTCGGCTACCGCACTCAAAATTCTTCTCCAAAATCCCCCTACCCAACCAGTCGACATCATCTGGACCCCGGCCCACACTGGGGTGGGAGGCAACGAAGCCGCCCACAAAGCAGCACGAAAACTAAACAGCCTTGCTGGGCTCCCTCCTGCTCCCCACCACTGTGCTCAGTCCGCCCGCGACCGACTGCTCTGGTACCAAGAAATCACAAAGCATTAACGCCTCTCCCGCCGCCGCTATCCCCCTGCCCACACATCCCTCACCAACGCTAATGAGCATCTATGGCGACTCCTTCAGACCTATTCTCGCGCCAGTCGTTCCCTCCTCCACAAGATCAATCCCTCTGAGTTCCTTCACCCAACTGTCCCCTCTGTGACTCCCTGGACACACTAACCCACGCCACATGGGCGTGTCCTCTTAACCTACATTCCCTCTGTCCCCCCTCCCCATCTCCAGCGTCGAGCAGTGGGAGGACGCGCTGGGCAGCTTGCAACGGGGGGTGCAACTACTCCTCGTTGACCGAGCCGCCACCACTGCGGCTGGCGGCCACCACGCGTTCCTAGCCAATTTGCTTTGGAAATAAAGTGATTTATCTCTCTTTCTCTGGAGAAGAAACAAGAATTTTACTCCAAGGTATCTTGCGCGACCGCTGATTGTTGGGACCCCAGCTAATTGTAACAGTTCATTTGGGGAATTGTGACGACGGTATTTGTGATAGATGAATCTGGTTGCTCTTCTTTTTACACCCTTTAACTTTGCTATTGCACACTAAGCGTATGGGAACCAGCATATGACGCCATATTCCATGATAAATTGAACGAGTAACGTGTATGCAAGTAGCTTGGTTTTTGTCGAAGCGTATCAGTGGGACCGTTTGACGGAAAAGCGCTGAGAGTGATTTGGTTGTGATGTATGACACGTGCTTGTTTCATTTTACATCAGAAGAAAGAAGGATACCTAAGTGTTTGTGTTTATTGACTCTTTAGAATTCACTTTGGTGGATTTGGTGCGGGAAAAATCAAGGGTTTTTCTTTCTCGTGACTGTCATGCAAGCAGTCTTTTCTACATTTATTGTCATCTCCCAGTCTAGGTACCACTTATCATTATTTTTGAGAGCATCCTTCAAGACCAACTGATCATTCACGGTCTGTATTTCCTTGTAAATGATACAATCCTCTGCGAACATGCGCACTGTTGCTTCTATATCGTTCGCGATGTCCTTGACAAAACGCAGGAAAAGAACAGGAGCCAAAACTGTACCCTGAGGCACACCAGATAAGACGTCAACACATTGTGATGACCGGCCTTCGAACTGAAGGAACTGCTTCCGTCCTAACAAATAGTATTTTAGCCATACCGTTAGAACGCCGTGTGCCTGAAAATACTTGGAATTTATAAACTCGTTTTCGGTGTGACACGCGATCGAAGGCTTCTGATAGATTCAAGAACACAATGTCGACCTGTTCACGCTTATTAATCGTTAGCGCTAGGTCATGTACAGTCTCTACTAACTTCGTTACTGTCGACAAACCGCTCCTAAATTCGTACTGGTTAGGGTTAATTAGCGAATGGCTTTTAACGAAAGTTACGATGTGTTATATTATTAAATGCTATAAGATTTTGCCTGCTCTACAAGTGAGCGAAATTGGGGGAAAATTTGAAGGATTTGAAGCATCCCCAGACTGGTGTATTGGAATTTTTATAACAATTTTCCACCCTTGTGGGACTTCGCATGTTTGTAATGATTTTGTAAATATCAACATTAAGTGTCTAAAACCCCATTCAGCATACCGTCTACGAAAGGCGTTTGAAATATTGTCAGGACCACTGGATGTTTCTGTATCGAGGTTGAGTAATAAAGATAGAATTCCTGCTTCCGTTATGGAACGTTCGCCCGGTAGCTCACCTATGCCTTGTGTGATCAGATTATCTAAGATAATGTCATTGTCGATGGTGAAAATTGTTTGGAGAAACTATTAAACTGAGTGGCCTTGGTTAAGGCTTCCGTTGGCAATAAGTTGCTCCGGTTAGTATCCCTAGAATTGAGGTAGTGCCAAAATTTATGGTGCGCTGTTTTAATGAAGTTTTGAATAGTTTTGAATAGTTCATATGGGAAGTTCTTTTGTGTCTAAGCTTTCTGAGCCTCAAAATTTAGCTTTTTAACTGTGTAACCTCTACTCATACCCGCGGGCTGGATCTGCGTACGGTCCTAATTTTTCGGGGGAATGAATATTACGAGACAGTGGTGAACATTGGCCTTGAAAAACATCCATAGGCCATTAGTCGACATTTTTTCACAGTTGTGACACCGAAGGAATTCAGGATTAAATTCTTCTAAGAAATCCAGGACACTGACGTCATCGGCATTTGTCGAGTCATATATCTAGGTATTTTTCTTTCGGGCATGTGGCCGGTTATATAGCGTTAAAGAGCATGTGGTTGCTTTGTGATCCTCAATCCCACTGACTGTTTCCCAAAAAATTGTGTTATCTGGAACACTGTCACTTAAAAAGGTGAGGTCTAATATTCTGTTGCTGTTCTGAGTGACGCGTTGGGAAGAGGATAACCTCTCTGTGTCCAAAGTTAAAAGCAATTTCCAGCAATGCTTCTGGGCCGTACGAATCGGCAGTTCTGTGATGTAGTGTTTCGCAGTTTTTTGAAGGCTGGTTGAAGTCACCCGTGAGTATTATTTTTTAGTTTCCTGAACATAACGTTTCATATAACCTGCCAGCACGTTCAGCGTACTGCAGTCGGCATTTGGGGGACGGCACATAGCTGCGAGGAAAAACACAAACTTTCTGAGAGTAATCTCAGACCACAGCGCTTCAATACAATTAACATTAACATGGGCATCGTTGGGATATCATCCCTCACTACAATTGGCCGGCCACCGTAGGTGCCGGCGGACGGCCGATTCGGCGGACGATTGGCCGTCCGTCCACCGAATACGGTGGACGGATGGCCGTCCATTGTAGGCCGTCCACCTTAGATGGCCGTCCACCGTAGGTGCCACAGGCCAGCGTAGAGAGAAAGCTATGCCTCAACAAAGCCTGCGAACGCACGAACTGCTGATCTAGCCGCGCCACCTGCAAGACGTGGCCATTCAGGCCGAGGGGGCAAAAACCCGTGTTCATTCGCTGTAGATATTTCTTCGTGGGGTGCCAGCAGTTCACGGCATGGGCGGACGTCGTCCTGGCGACTCAGCGCTACATGTGGCATGAGCAATCGCTATTGGCAATGCTAGAGTAAATCATTTTGAAACCAAACTCGGGCGTAAACTTGCTCACAAGGTGCCAAAATATTTCCTCGCAAGTGAATTAGTGTGGCCCTGGTTCCTTAGCATTTTGTTTCGGTTACCAAAACTTCAAGTTAAAAATGGTATGTTGCAGAATCTGGGTAGGAAGGAAATGGGTGAAAAATGAGAATGCAGTGAAACCTACTCACCGAATCAGTTTCACACATTATATTCTTCTAATGAGGTATCAAGGCTCTGACGGCACTGTTCTAAAACGCCTTTGATGGCAGAAGAATAAAACAACAATGTGATAGAACTAGAGCTACAGCAACCGCTAACTTCAGACATATATGGATGATCTAGCTTTAACCCATGTGTTCCAATACCCTGGTTTCTTTTTGCGCCCTTTTAACTGCATGCATTGCATTCTCTGTGGGCAAAAAAACACATTTTTGTAGAGTAAAAAGCACGATGAAGTAGGGGAAAAAAGAGTGTAATGGGCCAAAGCAACACACCGAAAACCACTGTTTAGATTTCCGAGTAAGAACAAGCTTATGAAATTGAAAAAAAAGACTTGTTTAGAATCTTGGGTTTATTGCTTCCACTCTAAGCGAATTACCACAACTGTACACAGTACTTTTTGGAGGAATGCGCGCATCGCGCACTTGCGGTGTTTCAAGTTACAATTCACATGCGCTGCCGCCATCTCTGCGGATTAGGTTATCTATGATGCCGGTTATGGCTTCTCGTTTTCGTCGACGGCCTTCTCTTTTAGATATGCCGACGAAGTACTCGCCACATACTAACTAACTAGCCGGAAGTCGCCAGCGATAGTGACGCCATTATCTAATATCACCATTCCGTCCTGATTCCGTTCCAAGTAAAAGACGCCTAATTCTATTTCAATTCCATTCCCATTCCATTCAGATTATATTCCGGCAGCTCGAAAACGTGGACTAAATCTGGAGCCGTTCCCATTCCACAACACTCGATTGAAGTAGCTCGTTTCCTGTCCCTGGGGGTTATTCCTGGTCCGTTGAGCCGAGTTAAGTTTGCATTCAAGTTTCTTCAAAAGGCGCGAAGTTCCCGCTCCGTATGCGAGTGCGGGCAGGATGCTCTGGTTGTAGCGATTTTTCTTTTGCGTGGCAGAGGCCGCTCAATTTTAGTTATTCGGATGTGCTCACTAAGGCGGCCGTCCATCTGCTCTAAATAAGTAAAATAAACGTTTGTTCCTCCTCCTCACTGAGTCCTCCCTAATCCATACCTATTATGTGGCTGATCTCTCTCTGTCGTGGTACGAGTCAGCACTGACCATATGTCCAAGGAAGTTATAGTTTTGTACCTCTTCTGGCATTTGGTTTTCCAAGCTTCAGAGGAGGTTTTTGGCGCGCTTATTCCTCATTACCTTATATACATTCATATCTTTTAGCCCTACGGCCGGGCTTTCTGATTGTTGTTCCTGAATCTTTCTTTGCAAGTGTTCCGCTGTCACACTGAGAAAGACTATGCCGCCCGCAAAGTTCAAATGGCTCAAGTATTCCCCGTTTATACTGAATCATGCTTCCCAGTCAAGCTTTCTTTCCAGTGAAGCTTCCTACCCGAGCTCTCATCTCAAACTTTTTTTTCCACCTCCATGACTGGAGAAGAGCCGCAATAACTACCCTAATCTTTGCCCTGCTCATCAGGAAAGTTATTTTGCACCAGTTAACTAGCGGAAACGGTACTTGGTAGTGCTCCTCTGTACTATCTACCACGTTTTCCTGAAGCTGTGCTTTGCGCATGAACGATTTTTTTAATGGTATACTAAGTAGCCTGTTTCGACATATTATTCCACTTTAAGCTATACTGTGAGTAGTTTACACTGTAAAGAACACATATCCCTTTCCAGTACTGAATATATGGGATCTACTTAGGTATAGACATTGGTTGCTGTTCGAGATTTCAGTGTCTAGATAGGTTAAACCTAATATCCCACTACAAATTTAAAAATCGAAATAACTATGCGCCTATTATGCAATTATATTGTTGAGTAAAAGTGGACAAGTGAAACCTGCACACATACAACTGTCGAAATAAAGAAAGGTAAAGTTGCGCGTCACGTTTAAGTTGTATACCATTTTTTCTGTTCACTTCTAAAACGTAGACACAGTGGCAATCTTTGGTTCGACAAGGATAGGAGTCCTTCAGGTAATGCACATATAATAACCGGTGGACATGGATAGTGGACATGGATAGTAAAATGTTTCATGTCACGTTGTCAAGTTTTAAAGTTGTCGAATATGAAGTATTTAGGTATTTTTATTAAAAGGTGCTCTTTCGCATTGCGAAATCTCGAATTGTTCTTGTTTATCTGAGGCACCTTTTAATATTACCACCATTTTTTTACCTCTTGCATGTTGTTACTAATCTTGTATGGTAACATCCCTACGAAGGTCCTCTCAGGAGTACCGCACTTCAAGAGCAAGTCTGGTCTGTCCAGAAGGCCCGTTAACGGCGGATAGTCTCGCGCTCCCCGCCCCGACGTGGGAGATGAGCTCAACACGTTTACACTAGGGAAGTGTCCTCCACGACCCACTTTGGAAACGAAGATTTACCACCACCACTGCACAGTTACAACCTTATATGTAGGTTTTATTACCCACTTCTATGGTCTACCTCCTAAGATATTTTGTCACCTTAGAGTACAGTTTGCTCTAAAAAAATGCACAGTTTCACTGGCTCATTCAGGACGCAGTCTACAGGCTCTATTCATTTACGAATTCACAATGTTGTTCATCACACACTTCATGCACGATCCTCTATATTGCAACATTATGTACGTTCAAGTAGAAACAGAATGAGAAGGATGTTGTCTTCACCTTACGTTGACAACACTCTTGGGAGCCCTCGGCAAAGCGCACAATCTTCATTATCTGTTGTTTGTTCTCATTCAATACAAAGTAACGAAGTGGCAGGTATGGAATACGGTGTCCTCCGGCTTCGGGATCTGTTGAAGTTTTAAGACGAATAGTATTTTGTTAAAATTATAACACACTTCGAATGCCTCAAGGTTTACTAAATCTGTCTCAGCATTAGAGACTAATAACAGTTTCAAATCAATATCAAATACTAATGATACAGAAGATATGCAACGCCAGTTCATGTGGATTAAAACGGGCTAACCAAATGCAAATCAGAGAATGCTTACGTTTTTTCAACTCTAGTCGAAAAAAAACGACCTTTTAATGTAAGAGAAGGCGCAAGAGCTTGAGCAGGTAAGAAGAGCTCACGCCTCCATGGATGAAGATCCCTCACCTGATTTAGACGATCTACCATCGCAGCGATGGGCCGGTTCCAAGGCCACCCCAATGTTAGTAGCAGCAAATATAAAACCACGCGCCTGTTATGGAGAAAACAGCTAGAGGAGTTACACAGAGCATCCAGACGTGTCATTACGGGGCTTTCCCGGCATAAGCGAATAAAAGAGCGCCAACTTTTGTGTGGTTTTCCTGCAATGGCTGTGACTACGGGAGAGCGGAGGCGCAATCACACAAGGCGAACACGGACTGTCTCTGGTCAACGTCTATTAGTGCGCTTGTCCAGTGTTATCCCCTTCTTTGTCCATTATTTGTGCACTGTGAAGATGAATCTGTACCAAGTAGCCCAATTTTCTACGCTACTTCAATTATTGCTGGGCTCCTCTATGCACCATACCGACCTACCAAACAGCCCTCCAAAAATTCCACCATGGCAGGATGAAAATGTCCGCCTGCAGAATCCAACAACCCGCAAGCTTCACAAAGCGCCCCAAATTTTAAACGATTTGCTCGCACTACCCCTACTGATGCCGCTCCTGAGGCCATTTTCGCCGCGCGTGCTGGGATACTTCGATACACCGCGAGGCTTGCGTTTTATCACCTGAAACGTGACATCACGATGGCCTGGTGCTCTAGTATGGTGATCATGATTACACCACTTCTTGTGAATCGAAGTTTCGCACTATTATATACCCTTGGTCTTTGTATCACAAGTTTCTCAATGGGAATTTCCCACTGACGAGTGCCTTACCATTTAAGAAGATACTCTTACAGCCATAAGATAATTATGGCAGATTCCACGGCGAGGTTCTGAATCTCATGAAATTAAGAGAAGTTGCCGCGCACTTGGCGTGCAACACAATGTGACGTACATGGAAGCTCGGTTCCCAGCCACGCGGGCGGCTTCACCAATAACTTTGCTCACGCTTCGGTGAGCACGCTTTCAACTCCCGCATACCGCCGTTGTAACACGGGCTCACTACCGTGCGTTCACTCGAAGACCCTGATGAAGACCGTGACTTACTGAAGCACACGATGACTAATTGCGTCTGACATCGGCGCCTTCCAACCCGCACTCATTCCCGAACAGACTACAGCGAGCTGCCCAGGTTTTCGTACACAATTCTTGAGCAGGAGCTGCGCCGGCTGACTATGTCATCGCCAAGAGGCACGCCATGGCTGACTATGTCATCGCCAAGTAGCACGCCATCCATCGTCATGAACTCCAGCAACCTGGCAATGTTTAGTCGTCCCATCCTGACGTCTCTTGCTGGACATGTGACTTGGGTGTCCGACCTGGTATGAAGCGCCCCGTATGGGAAGCGTTCTGGTCTTGAGGGTGTTCGTCCGAATTATCGTCAAGTCCCAACACGCGAGTACTGAATTACGCTGCTAGAGTGCACGCACGTCGCCAGGGGACAGCCTTCCATGTG
Organism: Haemaphysalis longicornis; assembly: GCF_048455015.1. Classification (NCBI taxonomy): domain Eukaryota; kingdom Metazoa; phylum Arthropoda; class Arachnida; order Ixodida; family Ixodidae; genus Haemaphysalis; species Haemaphysalis longicornis. The sequence continues at coordinate 156,533,476 of NW_027526335.1, read as the reverse complement.
GGATCACGCAAGGTTGAAATTGTCACTGGGACCTTATTTGAGCCCCTCCATTTTCTGCCTGCTATCTTTATAGGCTTCTGTGCCAGCCTCTTTCGTAACAAAGCTCCATCTGTCGCCATTCCGAGCATATACGAATACTGCGATAGAAGTCATAAGTATAACACCCTTAAAGAACTTGCACCGTCCTCGCCATCTCGATGAGCCGAAGCTCCGATAAGGGTCACAGATGACCAGCTCTCGCCCTCAATGGTGAATAGGCATATTTAGTTGGGACTTGACGTGCTTTTTATAAGCTCATGCAATGTGAAACAATGTCGAGGGGCCACATGAATGTACGCATTTCGCGGAATATACCGCTAAGTGTAGCATGGTGAGAAAAGGTATTCTTCAGTAGCCGTTAAAATGTGCTTTGTTTCTTGGGAGGAATATCTTGCCGAATGGTTAATATCGGGAAATGCTGTAACGCTCACTGATATCTCTCTACCGCAAGAACGGCTGGCTAACCCTCTGCTGGTCTCCCTGTGGAACCTAGCCACCTAAATCTAGGCCACTCATGCGAGCGACGACGTTTCTCTTCTGGGAGAGATTTGCTGGGGGCGTTGCAGAGCGGTTTTAGAAATTCTCCTAACGTAATTTCTGCACGCTCCCTATGAGGCTTTGATGTCTGTATTGGCTTTTGTTTGAGCAACGACTGTTTCTTCGGGTGTAGCGTACTGGTGCGTTTAAGGGGAACGCTTGTGAATGTGTGCACGCCGTCGTTACCATTCCCAGCGTGGGAAAGAAAATATTGTGTGGAGCCCCCAGACTTTTGTAATACCCATAAAATTGAGACAAAATGAATTTTTCTCCGAACTAGACACAAATGCCCCTGTAGTGATGAAAGAGGTCTGGAATAATGAAAGTGTCATCACAGTTCAATGTTATATGCTCCGTGGAAGGCTGGTTACTTAACAAGGCGTTTCAGGGGTCGTGATAACTTCGTAGCTTATCAGTTGCGTAGGAAGATGCGTGCACGTAAACTTAACAGAGTCGGTGCAAATTATGCCGCCAGCCTGTACGGATTACTGGTTCGCGTATTTTTTGCGATCGCCTTATTAGCAAGAGTATCTGCAAATGCGTTGCAAATGCGTTTTCGCATCCGTAGAGGGGCGCGCAGTTTCAACGGTTGCTTGGATCTGGTGCTAAAGAAGATAAAATTGGAAAGATTGTCGGTGTTTATTCAATTAGAATGCGGGCAGCGGTACTGCACTTGTGTACTTATTCAAAGGTTCGTACCGTGATGAAATGTCTTATAACCGCAGCCTTGCGTTCTAGATCAGGGATTAGCAGCGTATTGGCATGTCTTATAACGGCAGCCTTTACGGAGCGTGTTTAGGGCATTGTGCACACATGCTCTGGGGCTGGTAACGGCTAAGAGAACTTTTGGTTCAAATTTTTTTTGCACCAGAGTGAGTGGCTCGTATGCCACAGTGAAAGACATTTGCACAAGGTCAGCTAAACAAAAAAAACGATAGATTTGTTGTCACACCAGGATAGGTTCTTCTAAAGCCCGATAACGTCAGCGGAAAAAAGTATTTAGCTGTTTTAATAGTTAGCAGAGGAAGTGATTGGCAATCAAAGCACGAATGCACATTTCACGTGCGGGAAATGTATACTTCTGCTGCCTACAGTTTTTCAATTTATATCTCGCGACTAACAAATACGGTCTGTAGTAAGTTACGTCGTTTCAACAATACACATCTTCGTTACTTTTTACGCATACATTGCAGCTGTAAGTTTGCTGTGTCGTGGATTGACCTTTTTATAGTGAGTGCAGCGACAGTGAGAAAGGGCCGCTCGGCGTTTTGGCCGGGTTGCAGAGACTTGTCTAATCGTGGCTCGTTTTAGTGTGATTTACTGATGTGGTCAACAAATCCTTTCAAGCTCATTATAGTGTGGGAAACATGCCACCCAGTTAGAAGGGCACTTTGTCACACGAATAGACCGCAAGGAAGATCTCACGACAGCATGTCCATGGGAAGTTCATTATTGTGGTGATCATTTTGGTGAAAGGCCGTGCAAGGTCGTCTATGTAGTATTGTGCGAGCTGATTTTGGAGTGTGCCGGTTTGGGGCACGTCGAATACTGGAGATGTATTAGCGATGACCCCTGTTTCAACTTAAACAAGCCTTTTTTAACATATATCTCCAGGTACCATTGTCCTCGGTAAACGTGTGTGCAGGGAGTGGTTAAGGTGAAAAGTGTTCTTTTCCGAATCCATTATATCAACGACTTTCGGGTAACTTTTGGGTCTTCGGCGGATTCCGGTACGCAACAATGCAAGATGTTAAATCTTCGTGTTCTCTGGCCTGAAAGCGTCAGGCCTGAACCCTTGTTTTTTGGCACATCGCCATAAAGCTGTTACCGTACATCTTAGACACCATTTATTTGCGGGGTATGCCGACATTGAGACGACAAAAAAACTGCAGTTAGTTTTTAGCAACATTGCTGGCAATGGCCATTTCGGGACTTTGTCTTCTCTAGTGTGTGTAGCCGTTGTTCCCCCATGTTTATATTTAAAACTGTAATCGCAAAGGGGTAAAAAGTGATTTACAAAAACCTCTACTTCTGGAAAGACGAAATGCGTTGCGATTCCTAACGCTTGTTAAGGCCACAACATAAGAATATTCTGAACATTCCACCAGCGTTTCAATTTACTCAGTAGGTATAGGCAAAACCTCAATCGGCAGCAGCCCAATATTTCTGGCTTCTGTTTCTTCTGCTTCTTTCCTTTACCGTCTTTCCGGCATATTTTTCTCTATTTTTGCCGACGTCTTTATCCCAACGTTCACTGCCTTACGAGACAACACTACACTTGTGCGAAGGTAGTAAATGGTCGTCGCTGCCACTTTTCCGGCTCACGTCATTGTTATGGATGGCCCGGCTTCATCAAACCAAGCACATTATTTTAGCGAAAATGGAACGCCCGAAAACTTGTGCGTTAGTGCAAAGTGTAACAATGATTTCAAGTGAAAGAAAATACAGTGTAATTCCGAAACTGAAATTGCTCCCACAAGCATTAATGGGCCCCTATGCTGGAACATTCATGGTATTCTTCTTCCCACACTTAAAAGCGCTCATTTTCCTCTTAGCTTTCGAACAACTGCACGCCGGCGGTGTTTCATTGAATTTCCCTCCGGCGGGGCAATGGTCCGACGACAGGGAAACGGGTACATCAGGGGAACGAAAAAAACACCGAATACAAAGAATACAATAGAACTAATCCGCAACAGTCCCCCTGCTGGTTAGTACTACCGCGGCCGCATCTTGTCTGAAGATAGGTTTGTGAAAGAACTTGGTGACTTCCGCAGCGGTTCCAAAAGAAAGAGCATTGCCCTCGGCATATTGTGTTAACTGATCCGCGGCCACAGTAGCCCACCTCTTCTATAAAGTGGACATGAGATAGGGGCCAAGTAACTTCATTCTGATTTGCCTAAATGGCGTGCTAGGAGAGTCTAATGAATTAGGTAGTAATGCAGGTTTCGCCGTCGACGTCATCCGGGGCTGGGTGTAGCAATAGGTGTTCACATACTATAGCACCAATGCTAGCAGCTTGGGCAACCAATACATCTTATAATTTCTGGCGACAGTGCAAGCGAAACTTGGGTACCCAGCTTCAGGATCAACATAGTGTGCTCTTAAAATTCCGTGCCTAATTCTCACGGTGTAGCAAGACGAAAGTTCTGTTTACTGTAATCGCAATATCGTTCATACAGCACGTTGTCGGGGAAAGCATACAAGGTTGTCACTCTAGAGAAAACGCGGTGTGCCACAGCGTTTCTATTCCGCAGATTTTCGATGAGCGGTTGGAGCTCATGGTGTGATCTGGAGGGCAGCCATACCCGTGGCTTCAATCATAGTGTGAAATGAAATCCTTCTGCTCTTTTTTTGCGAAATCTGTGGCAAGTGTTACCCTTGACAGCCAATACGCATCGTTGTGCTTGCTTTCCGACTTCGAAACCCTGAAGTCACACTCTTTTATCCCTAAACTTTACCGAGCAAGCCGCCGGAAGGGTCATTTAGGTTCGAAAATGTAGCAGACAGCATGGTGCTCGCTGACAGCTCTGCATGCCCTACCGAACAGCTATTACAGAATTTGCCGATAAATCATATGCCTGTGACCCATTCGGTGTACTAAATGTCGTATTGGCTATAACTATTTTCACCCCAGCAGACCATTGTATAGGAACTGCACCAATTCCCACAGTGCTGGCGTCAGCGCGCATTTCCCGTCGGTAGCGTCATCGAAGTGTGCTAGATTTTGCGCGCATTTCAGGTGTTTAGGTAACCTGCCCAATTCGTTTCGCTGGTCTTTGCTCCAAAAGAACGAGAGAGAGAGAGAATAAACATTTTTTGAGTAAAACAGGAGACGTTGTCCAGGAGGAGAAGGGACAAGTAGACATTGTGTCGTGAGTGAGCATGGCGTTAACAAAGCACTAATAATGTTGACCGGACGTCACCGCTAGTCATCTAGACTCTTCTGCTAGCTGGCACAGTTGGTTCATGGGGGCCTTCGTCGAGATCAGAGGCGTTCCGCTACCCCCGAGACAATAGTGTACCTATAAAACCACCAATTTAACGCCTTTAAATCACTGGGTCTGGAGAAAAAGATGCACCAATCATGGCTAGCGCACGTGTGCGCTTTTTGATCCAGGTTGTTCAAATTTACACTTGTCTAAAAAGCGAAAATCTTTATCTGCTGGTCCTGCCATGGCCCGACAGTGATACCAATGCTTTTATTACTGGCGTATTGTTCACGCGATGTTTCTTGCAGAGATTTTGAACCGACCCTGGTTTTAAAACCCAAGAATTGTTGCAAATGTTGGACGGGCAAGAGCCGTTGCGAAGCGAGGTGCCAGACCTAAAAGCGAAAACTGACCGCCAGATAAGGGAGTTGAAGAGCCGTTTCTTAGTAAGTGAGGTTTCCATAATGAGCTCAAATAAAAACTGCTAGGCTAAGCGACACTGACAACGCCAAAACCTCCTTTTAGACCTCGTGGAAACCTCAAACGCGTAAGCTTGCCGAAGTCGAAGACCAAGGCGCCCGCTTGAACTTGGTTTTTGGCTTCGCGGCGGGCCCTGACGAAGCAGAACTAGATTCTAAGGGAAACATAATTATGAAAAGATTTCTGGGAGTTAAGTACAAATCCTTAGGTAGAGTATAAAGGCTAGGCAAACGACCTGTGAAAAGGCCACTCATTTTCGCAGAGAGAAGCTCTTTATTAAGAGAGAAAATGTAGAAGGTTTTCAAACAGGCGCATGTCTACATGATACCCACCAGGAAGGCGTGTGTGGAAAAGATAGATGAGTAATAAAACGAGGTGTACCAGGGAAACAAAAAAAAATATATTGTCATACAGACGGACATTGGATGTAGCGACGACAGGCTGCATAAGGTGGGCTATAAGGTCTCAGTGACGCTAATATCTTCAACATATCAAGTAACGCATCCATGACCTTCTGCTGAGACGATAGCCAGTGCAATGCTCCAAGTAGCAGACACCGCGCAATTGGTCCAGGGTGAAGATATGTTATCTGCTGTAACACGCTTCTTACGTAGGTGTAGGTGGAGCACTCTAGGAGGGCATTCTCGATGATATCGTGGAAGACAGAGTTGCCGCAATACGGCACTTTACTTTGTCCTATGCGCTGTCAGTAATCACAAATGCCACATTAAGTCGTAGTCTGTGAAAGAACGTTTCCGCCGACGAGGTGGTCGTTCTGGCAGCCGAAATCGCATCGGTGGGTCAGTTGAGAATATAAAAGTATTAAAATGTTTCGGAAGGGACCATAAGCAATTTCATTCTGCTAGAACTGGTGCCTTATTCATAGTTCAGGTGTAATTTTTATAAAATAATCTTCCTTTTTTTGTCAATTTCTTGGCCCATGCGTGAAGCCTCATCTACCTTCTGATTTCCTACCACACCAAAATGTCCTAGACGCCAGAAGGGTCACGCGATGGCCAGCCACGTACCCGATGTGGTGAAGGTATTTACACTCTCGCTGGATCTGGTCGCGGTTGCTGAAGCATCTAGCAAGCCGCAGGCTTCTCAGTGCGGCTTTAGAATCTGTGAAATGGTTCATTGTGTCGTTGACTCACGAAGTATGTACCCGATGGCTTATTTGATTCCATTAAGGTCAGCCAGTGAGGAAGAAGCCGCTCACTCAAGCACGTGTGGCAGTGATTTGTTTGCTAACGGAATAAAGTTTGAATATCTGCGCTCAGATGTTGCCAATGCATCTGTAAAAATAACAGTCATTTCTGAGTAAAATTTGTGAATATATGCAAGTGTAACATATAGTAGGACCTTTCGGGATATGTAATTTTTTTATTCATTTCGAGATATAAAATGCTTTATGGTAATATGGGACAAAGTTCATGGCGGATAATCCAGTGGTTTGTGGTACTCCATTTGGATCTGAAGCAATAACTGCCCTTGTATGGCCAAAGACTGAAGTGTCGTCATCCGCACTACGATTCCGTAAATGGGTTTTCCAACGTAGCCTATGCGTCAAATGATTGGGTAACATCTCTTCAAGCTGCAACACGTCCATTAGCAGGGCACCAGCTTCTGCAGGAGTCCCACATGGCGAGTCGGCAGGAAGGCCGGGGCACTTTCTCAAACAGTTTTTTGTTGCCTCTTCCAGGTGTTTTCTGGTTGTCGGCCCAGGTGCTCCAGGACGGGAAGGCGGCAGCGCAATAAACTATCAGCATATGCCTTGAAGAGCAGCAGCGCAGAGCGAAAATCACTGCCCCAGCGAGGGCCACAAAGTTATCCAATAATTTAGGATACTGTTGATATTGGCGTATTTCTGGGGACCAGAATAGGTTTCGGACAAGTGCAATGTAAAGGTGTCTTTGGGTCCTACGTATGTCCAGGCCGGCCACTCAGGGTTAGAAGATATAGGTTCATGCTCTTGCGGGTGAACGCCATTGCGACAGCTTTTTCGGGGGATAGATTGAGTCCTCTCGGCAAGAAAAGCGGCATACATATGTATGCCGCTTTTCTTGCAAGAGCTTCCTGCTGCCTCTGCTGCGTGGTCTGAAGCTATTTCGATGCACTCCGAACAGAGATATCCGTGCAGATCCACACATAGAAGCCACCGGGGAGAACACGTTTTATGTGAGTAAGCGTTAGAATAATGAGCCACGGGCTTAATTCTGCTCATTTTAGGGACTCCTCTATTTACATCATAAAATGGTGTTGTGCCTTCTGTTGCGCACAGAAAAATGTTGGGCCTTTCAAAATAGCTCAAAATCCATGCATCCTAATCGTATTCGAGTGCGATAAGACATGCTAGGATCGCATGGTGGTAGACAGTAAATGCTGGCTTGATGTCTAGAAACGGTGCAGTTGTGATGTATCACAAATTTATTCCTTCTAATGATGATACGAGTGCTATTATGTTCTCAATGGCCGATCGATTCTGTAGAAAACATTTATTACAGGTGGGTAAATTTTTTTTTGGTTTCGACATACCAAGTCATTCTTTTCAAGGTCATATTTTGCATTATTTGTAATGCAACCGAGAAAGGCGACCGGTCGAAAGTAGTCATAGCATATCGGTGGCTCTCCAGGCTTTAGAACGGAAGTAATCTTCAGTATCTTTTATTCAGAAAAAATGCTTCCATGCAGTCACGTAGCGTTATAATACTTCAAGGAACGCAAGCGAGGGTGGTGGGATAAAGGCGAAATAGCGTCGTCAGAAATTTTATCGTAACCAGGAAAAGAGCGTTTCTTGACATCGAACATGGCCGTAATAAATTCTTGTAATGATAACGGCTGGTCCAAGGCAGGCACAGAAGCGGAGATGAAATGAAATGGTTTAAGTGCGGGCGCATCTATGCGGATGTGAAGGCGGAGAGCAGCTTTCAATATTCTTCAGCGGCTTCTCTCCAAGCAAAGTTCTCAACGCTTCAACGCTTAATCGGTGTAGGTGGGAGATTTTGTTACCCATGCCATTTCCTACACGCCAAGTGTACGACAAATGCTTCCGAATATCCGATTTCAGGCCAAACTCTTGCCATCGCTGCTGCTTAACTTCTGTAAATGTCGTACCCCATGTCTTTGCACCCTGCATATTTACCGCATGTCTTTTAAAGTTTTGGTAACTCGAGCCTTGCGCTCTACGCGCCTGCGAATGGCTTGTAGCCTCTTATACTCCTCATACCTTGTGATGTTTGGAAGTCTTTTAATGTCTCGCGATGATTCCAGGAGGTAGCGACCCATGATAGGAGTTAGGTTGTCATCGCTAGTGGATGCGGTTATCTGATGACCCACACTCTCTTCATAGGCTTCCCGTTAATTTACTTCGCTACTTCTCGGAGTGCATCTTTGTCAAGATAGAAAGCAAGACGTGTATTGTTCCCTTCTTCCTATTTCTAGGCCTCTCCACCAGGAAAATTTCCGAGCTCAGCGGTTTGAGATAAAACAGACGTCGATGCTGCTGTTCCCTTTGACGTTTTTTATGTAATGCTTCCTTCGTTAAGAATGGAATTGAATACTTCATCAGCAACTCCGATTGCCGCGTTCCACGGGAATTTTTGTATGCGTGGCCCTAGAGCTCATGGGGCGCATTAGAGCCCCCATAAATTAGGTAAGGCGTGTCATGAGTAATAGTAAAATTAAGGCCATCGCATCAATGAAAAGGTTGCCTTTCTCAGGAATACAAAAAAACAAAGGTCACAAGCAATTTCATCCTTAGTGACTACTCAGCTTAGACACTTAAAAGAGAAAATGCTTTGAAAAACTTCCGAAACCGAGAACGCTTCTAAAAAAACAGTGTACGCATTGCATGATTCATTCCACGCCGACGACTATACTTTTTTCTGCAACTCCAAAGGTAATCATTGCCTGAAAATTTTCACTTATTCAGCTTAACGACACACGCCTTCACACGCCAGTGGGAGAATTAGAACACGCCTGGCACATAGGTCTTCGGTACGACATCTGATGATGTTTTAAACATTAATGAGCGGTCTTGGCTGTTAGAGGCATCTCAATATAACATCAGGGTCAATATAATAAATTTCCTATGTCTCGGAAACCTAGCTGGCAATATTGAAGCACTTCTGCTAGTTCAGGTCACTCACTAGCGCGCCACTTCTGAAGCGTAGTTGCACAGTGAGATTCAAGTTTGCAATGTAGTGCCGTCTCGTAAAGAAAATATTTCGAAAACAACCGTGCAATCATAGGCAGCGGTGTTGTAGTTATTTTGAAAAGGAGTATTAAAGCCACCCTTCTTCCGCATTCAAAAATTACTGAATGGTTGTTTTAGGGCTTCTTTGGGTAACAGAGTATTTATTGTAATTTATGCTTAGAGACCACCACATTCTGTTCCGGATTTTCGTTTTCATTTGCGGTCCAATCAGGCCCCTTCTATAAACAAAATTAAGAAATATCACACTAACCAGCAAACCTTGAAGATACGAAGAAGTATTGGACCTTCACGACCATCACGGAGGTTTAAGTTCTAATCACTGGACATGGAACGTTATGTGGCCTTTGGCGCTCTTTACCACACTGACACTATTGAGTTACAGGATCGTTTAATAATCAAAATCCAGAGTAAGGGAGTACTCTTCATTTTCATTAAGGACTTCGCATAACCCTCCTTTTACTCGCTGACCACAGACATTTGCGCCATCCGATTTAAGACAAAACGGTCGAAATGCGAGTTAGGGTGATTCAGTGGTGTTCTTAGGCATTGGCCTATGACGTGGACGCGGCGGTGCGCGAACACTGACACTCGAAGCGTAGAATTAGAACAGTTGTCGAGAGCGGGACGCCCAAAACCTCGTTTTGCAAACTTCACAGGTGCACACCTCGGGAAAAAATGGCCTAGTAAACATGAAAAGCGCGTAGTGCAAAATCGGTCAGTTTTCAAGATTTTGCTGTTTACCCTCAATGAGCGGGTAAGTGTTTTTTGAGCTCAACAAACACAACCTGAGATTCCAGCTGTAGAATTTTCGGCGCTTTCCGGCGCGAAACTCTCGCAGCGTTCCGTGACGCCCCACCCCCCTATAAAAGTGGCCACTACCTTTTCCTCCTCATTCGCTCTGCAGTCTGCTAGGCGTTCGGACGCCAGACACTGCTGCGTCAAATTGGAGCGGGGTGGCTCGCACCTGGCTAGAACACGACACAGCCAAAGTTCACTGCCTTTTTTGCACCCGAAAAAAGTTGTGCTTCACTGAATACCTTGGGCTTTTATTCCTCGCAGTTGTGGCGAAAATAAACCTCAACTACTTCAGTTTTCTCGAGTGGTCGCTAATACCCAAATACCACTTATAACGAAATTATTTGCCATCCCACTGACTTTGTTAGAACAAGCGATTACTCTATATCTATGGCTCGCTTCATGGAACATCGGATATTTGGTATCTACCAGCCAATGACGGCTGCATGTGCTTACAAAAGTCCATACCAAGGTGTGAGGGGGTGCTGCGGTGTTAAGCTAGCAGTCGGCTCACAAACGAAGTAAAGAAGAGTAGAGAGAGAGAGAGAAAGAGAGAAGCTCTTTATTAGAAAACAGAATGTTTAGCCGGCATACAAAATCGCCCTCTCACTACTCTGTTAGTGGAGGGGGAAAAGGAAGAAAGACCCAAGACACAGGAGGGCAGAACAGAGATGCAAGCTGAGAGAAGGACCAACGAAATTAGGTAGAAAAGGCAAGTGCAAAGGTCTGAGATTGAAGAGATTTATAGTTTTTGAAATAAGCCAGTGTCGCCGAGGTACCAAACACAAATTTTAGGGCGAGGCGTTGCTGAGAAGAAGTCCAGGGCTCTAAAATGGTTCTGAAAGTCACTGGTCCTTGCGTATAACCTATTCGTGCTGTGCTGTACACAAAGTTGACCTAGAGTCCTTGTAGGCAGGACAGTAGTGTAAAATATGCTCAATTGTGTCCTCCGATGCACAGTGGTTGCACCGGGAATCGGGAGATAGTTCAATGCGGAAACAGTAGCTGTTGGTGTACGCTGCATTAAGTAGGAGCCGATGAAATAATGTTCCTAGATGACGGGGGAGCTGGTGAGGAAGTATTGATGACACCTGAGGGTCAAGGGAGTAGAGAAAGTTGTAGTAGTGGGTAGGATCTGTGACCTGATTCTGTTTCTCTCTGAAAGGGCGTAGCGTGTGGCCAAGGTGGAAGCGTCGTGCTTGGTAAAAAATATTCTTTTTATATTTCGGCAGGTGTGGCCTGCAGGCGCAGCGTCATCAGCTTTTTGGTTTCCTGTGATCCCACAGTGACCAGGCACCCACTGAAACACAATATTGTGCCCAGCGCCTGCTGCAAGGTGGTGTAGATAGAGTATATCTTGAACTGCAAGTTGATATATGAGGTGTTTGCCACTCTTAAGGAGGCACTGAAGGACAGGTTTATAGTCGGTGAATATGGTCTATTCATTGGGCTCGACGTAGGATGTAGCATATTGCCTCTCTCAGGGAATGTAGTTCTACTGCTGTCGAGAACGGTGGTTTGTCTAAACGGTAGAAAAAGATTTTACTGGCCGACGGGACAGATATTCCAGAGGAGAAACTTTGAGGCAACGAAGACCCATCAGTCAAAATATGAGCCCTGGTGGAATGCAACCTGTGCATGTACTCCAACGCCAGTTGGATCAGTTCAGGCAGGGGCGTTATTTTCTTGTCATCCCTGGGATGCCTAAACCTATACGAGTAGACGCTAATGTCCAGGGCGGAAACTGAGATGACATTGCTCGCGGTGGTTGTTTTGTTTTTGGAAGAGACAAAGCTCTAATAGTATCTCTAAACCCAAAAATCTGGGCCGCAGTGAACCTGCTCAGACAGTGGGGTGTAGGTTGAAGTAGATGCCGGTAATTGACACGGAGCGACTCCGGTAACATGAGTGCGTCCAGGGGCAAGTAACGAGCTTCAGCAACAGTGCCGGCACCCGAGGAACCTCTGGGTAGACCAAGACAAATCTGCAGGCTGTTCCGTCACGCCGCTTCTAGCTTCATTTTGTTAGTAGGCGCTGCATGGTGTACTAAGGGAAGGCTCTAGCGTATGAGGCCATTGACGTAAGCTTTGTGAAGCTGTAGCACCGAGCCGCAACTGCTGCCCCATCGCGAACCGGCAAGGTATCTCAGAACATAAGATGTCGCAGAGATGCGGGCACGCAGTCTTTTTATCTCAGGTGACCAGTAGAGATTATGGTCGACGATTACGCTAAGATACCTGTGGGTCCGGGCGCACGGGAGGGCTCGCCCACACAGGAGAATTGGGTACCGATCCGTGCGTTTCCTTGTAAACGCCATTGGTACGCTTTTTTCCTGCCATAGGTGAAGTCCACGAGCAGCTAGGTAGGTTCAAATGGAGAAGAGGGCCTTCTTGAGACATTGCTGAGTGGTTCGTCGGGAGCGTGCTGCGTACTAGATTCAAATGTCGTCTGCGTAAATCGTGATGTTAACTTCCCGCGGTAGGCACCGTTTCAGCTCTGTGGAATCAAATTAAATAGCAGTGGACTTAAAACCGCTCCTTGTGAAACGCCTTTTTCGAAGGGAAAACGTGATGTGTCACCGTCCCAAGTGCGCATGAGAAGATGACGTCCAGCAAGGTAATCCTCGATCCAGGCGCACAGTCTTCCTCCAAAGCCATGTACTGCAAGAGAAGTTAGAATGGGTATGTGTGTGACAGAGTCGTAGGCAGCTTTTGGGTCTAAGAAAATTGCTATTGGTATGTGGCTAGAATCGACGATAACACGTGGAACACGTGGAAAGAGGAATAACACGTGGCCGGCCGCCTAGGCTTTAGAATAGGAGTAATTTGCGCGAGCGTCCGATCAGAGGGGAGCTTACCCCTTATCCAAGAGGAATTGTAGAACTCTAAGAGATGGAGCAGGGCATTGTGAGGCAAGTGCGTGAAGGTTGCTTAACTAACGCCATCCGGACCTGGACACGACTTGGTTTTAGATGCGGGGCGTCTTATGCTGGAGGTATGTCCCGCGGCGTCGGCGGTGGTCCGTCGTCCACACACCACCGTTTCTTGGCCAATCCTCCACGTCTTAAGCTCGGGGGTATGTCCCGCGGCGTCGGCGGTGGTCCGGCGTCCACACACCACCGTTTCTTGGCCAATCCCCCACGTGGGTACGTGCCATAGAAGAGGAACAACAACAACAACAACAACAACAACAACTCCGGTTGTGCTTGCGCTTGACTCCGTGATTCTTCAGATGTAGGATGGAAGCAACAGCCCCGTCAGTGAGTGTGCTGACGCAATTAAGTGAAACCATCAGCGCAAACACCAGCAGCAATTACACCCAACTTCAATCCACGGAACGTGTATCAATCTCGTCTTTACCAACTGCAACGGCGACGACTGCATACAGCCGCTGCTACGAGATCCACTGACTGTGCACTTCAGCGACCATACGGCCGTCATACTCAAAATAAGAAGACATGCAAACCTAAAGAAAGACCTCTAGATACCACTTCAATCTCGTCTCACTCGCGTATATACCCATGCCATAAGGAAAATTACACCCATCTCCCCGAAGGGAACCATGAGTAGGATATATGAGCCTTACGGGGTTCACTACATTTCCACCAAATTTGGCTAACAAATACAACAGAAACTCAAACGGAACCCCCATGACGCTCCGCATCCTACTCATAGTTACCTTCGGGGAGATGGGTGTAGTTTGTTTACATCGGAGATTGCTGCTGTGAGTTCTTGTAATGTAAAAGGCAGGTCCAGAGCTGGAGCAGCTGAATCTTGAGGCTTAAGAGGTGGAAGTGTACTCAGCGTTAATGAGGAGAGGATCGTGCAATATTCCTCTGCGACCACTTTCAATGAGGACTGCTCGTGCATTGATAGGGCAACCAAAGGGCGCAGCTGCTTAGGTTGCGTGCCTAACCTTTTGACAACGCGCCAGATGCGCGTCAATGGTGCATGAGTATTTAATGATGCACAAAAGTTCCTCCACCGTTGTCGCTGAAGCAAGTTTAGGTGACGCATTACATGTCTCTGAGCCCTTCGAGAAGCGCGTAAATCTTCTACAGATTTAGTATGGAGGGCTTTTCGCTCGGCCCGTCGACGAATGGCACATAATCTTTGGTACTCACCGTCATTGTTGGGTTCATTTTCATTCTGTGAGTCACGAGTTGATATCAAAATCGGGTAGTGGTCACTTCCTCTTGTCTCTAAGTCTGTGCACACGTGAATTTTGCGGAGAAACCAGCAGTAACGAAGGATAGATCGATACAGCTGGTTGTTGTGAGCATACCTCGGCAAAGTTTGCGTGGCTCACTCAAACTCACTCAAAATTTTTTTTTCGAATAATCACTCACTCAAACTCAGACTCAATGCTGAGCAGCACATCTGCGCTCACTCAAACTCAAACTCACATTGAGCGCAAAACTCAGAACTCACTCGGACTCAAAACTCAAACTGTACTCAGAACTCAAAATGTACTCAAACTCAAAACGTACTCAAACTCAATATGGAGTCAAAACTCAAAATGTACTGAAAACTCAAAATGTACTCAATCTCAAAATGGATTCAAAACTCAAAATGTACTCAAACTCACAATGGACTCAAAACTCAAAATGTACTCAAAACTCAAAATGTACTCAAACTCAAAAAGGACTCAAAACTCAAAATGTACTCAACACTCAAAATGTACTCAAACTCAAAATGGACTCAAAACTCAAAATGTACTCAAAACTCAAAATGTACTCATACTCAGTATGTACTCAAAACTCAAAATGTACTGAAAACTCAAAATGTATTCAAACTCAAAATGGACTGAAAACTCAAAATGTACTCAAAACTCAAAAAGAACTCAGAACTCAAAGTGGGCTGAGAACTCAAAATGAATTCAGAACTCAAATGGCCTCAGAACTCTCTCACGCTAGGAATTTACTCGGGGTCAGATGGAGTCTGATTTCATTAGCAGTGAGAGTTTTCAAATTCACGCGTGGTAAAAATATTACGGGTGCAAATTCGTGAGCTCAAACTCTTGCATTCGCCACGACATGACACCGTAGCTCCTGTGAGGTCGGAAACAATTTTTGTTGCAGATTTAATACAGCTATACCTGCTGCCCATAAAGAGTAGCGCTGGCTGGAAGCAATTGTACGTGTATATTGGATACCAAACTCTTGATGTAGGCTCCGTGTTCGTGTTCATGACAGAGGCCGTCCAGGCTCGAAGGTGTGCTGGGTCCCCAGGTCGAAACAAGCAAGATTGGGTGAGGGTACGTGCGCACTGCTCCGTTCATTTATGTCGAAGCTGTTTAGGGTTACGGTTCCCTGCATTCTTGCTCTGCATCCTGAAAAAACGCCTTGTGTCAAAGCGAACTGTCCCCGCTAATCTCTGAAGTGCGAGGCGTACATGGATATACCTTCGCTGTTTTATTGCGTAGCATTGTTTGCCGAGTACACCACTCCCCCTATCCCCGCCATGATCTTGTAACGCCCTGCATATACACAAAAATGCAGATATCATGAAAGTTCAACCTGTAATCATTATAAAGCGTAAATGTAGGGAATAGATAGAACTAAATGTTGGAAATATAAAAAATAAATAAGAAAAATATCGAAAATGGCGAACCGTGTAACACGGGATTGTCTCAGATTGGGTGAAATCGTCTCAGATTGGGTGAAAATGCAAAGAGGTGTGGCGCTAAAGAATGTTGGATATCAAATTGAGGGTCTCGAGGAGGGAAGTCACGTGGGACAAACAAAAAAGTGCCTCGTTGTTTGCTGAGGCACTTGTATTCGTTTTTATTAGCATTTGCTAGCGTTAGAGTGAGAGTGAGAGGGAGTGAGAGTGTGAGTGTGAGTGTGAGTGTGAGTGAGAGTGTGAGTGTGAGTGTGACTGTGAGTGAGAGTGTGAGTGAGAGTGTGAGAGAGTGTGAGTGAGTGTGAGTGTGAGTGTGAGTGAGAGTGAGAGAGAGTGTGTGAGAGTGTGAGAGAGAGAGAGTGAGAGTGTGAGTGTGAGTGAGAGTGAGAGTGAAAGTGTGTGAGTGTGAGTGTGAGATCGTGTGAGTGTGTACCTTTTGCTATATCCTCATAATTATAACCAGAAAGCATTTTTATATTTGTCCCACGAGATCCCCCTCGACGAGACCTTTAATTTGATACCCCTAGCATTTAATTCGTATGACCCTAGCAGGGTCATATGAAATTCATACCATTTAAACTAAGCATGACTGTCATGCCTGTAACCAGGACGCATTATTTAAGTGTCCGACGTGAATCCTCTAACTGGAACCGTCTATTTGACGCCCCACATGCTTCAGCGGCCTTACTTTGAATTTAACCCAATCTATCACTCATAATGACTATCTCATGATTCGAACTACGAAACCTTTTTTTATTTGTACCACGTGATTCCACTCGTCAAGACCGTAAATTTGATACCCTACACGCCCTAGCGGGGTCAGGTCGAATTTTACCCCAATATAAGACTGGCGATGATAATCTCATGGTTATAACCAGAACGCAATTTTGTATTTCTCTCACGCGATTACGCTCATCAAGACCAATAATTTGATACCCATTTCATCCTAGCGGAATCAATTTGAATGTTACACCAATCAATGACTAACCATGACTATCTCATGATATAACCATACCACGTTTTTGTCCCACGTGATTTCCCTCATCGGAACCTTCAACTTGATGCCCCGGACACCCAGTGGCATGATTGTGAATTTTAACCTAATTTATGGCCCATTTTGCCTATGTCCTGATAATAATCAGGAAGCACGTGATTACCCTCATCGAGACCTTTAATTTGATACGCCACACGCCCTAGCGTCATGAACTTGAATTTTAACCGAATCTATGACTTACCATGACTACGTCATGATATACCCATAATTCATTTTCGTCCCGAATGATTCACCACATCAAGACCTTGAATTTGATTCCCCACATGCTCTCGCAGCGTCATTTTTAAGTTTACCCCACCTATGACTCAGTGTTACTGCCTGATGACTACAATCAGGAAGAATTTTTTTATTTACCCCGCATGATTCTATAATTCCGGACCTTTCATTTGATACCTTACATGCCTTAGCCTCATCAGTTTTAATTTTCACCCAATCTAATGTGGTCATTATTCTGTCTTAAGGGGCGCTGCCAAGTCAATTCAGCTATTTCATTTGAAACAGCCGAAAGGACAGCCCCCCCCACCATTTCCCCCCGGCTCTCACCTCTTCCTTTGTGACCCCTAGTATATCAAGCCGTTAACAGTAGCAGGCGAACAACCAGCACGCCAGCGCCGCCGTATGCTTTCCCACCACCCTTTCCCATGCTCTTAGTGGATCTGTCAGGAGGAAAAGTTAAGACAACCCTTTTTTATGACCTCACCAGTCAATTATCACTCACGCGCCCAGCCGCGAAAATTAGGTAAACAGCAAGTGCTTATGGCCATGAAAATTCAACAAGAAACTAAAAAAAATCAGACGCCCCCTCCCTTCCAACCGATCATGCAGATCGCAAATGGTGCCGTACCCGCAGATAACCTGAATTCTGAGCCCGCAGTGACGCATGAAACTTACAAGCCAACCATAGCTGCCTGCTAGGCTACTCATATGTACTCAAACTCAAATAGGACTCAAAACTCATATGTACTCAGAACACAAAATGTACTCAAAACTCAATATGTACTCAAATTCAAAATGTACTCAAACTCAAAATGTACTCAGAACTCAAAATGGACTCAAACTCAAAATGGACTCAGAATTCACTAGGTCTCAGTCGTACTCAAACTCAATCGGACTCAAACTCAGTCGGGATCACTCAGCTCAAACTCACTCAAGCTCAAACTCACCATGCCACACTAGCCTCGCGCTCACTCAAACTCAAACTCACGCGTGAGTTTGAGTCCAAATGAGTCTGAGTGAGTGGTCTGATGAGTGAGTTCGCCGACCTCTGGTTGTGAGGGATTAGAGGAGGGTAATGCTTCCATCATTTATGGGCTCAATGCCATGCCTAATTAGGGGGTCCGCGAGTTTTACATCACGTAGGCGTGTTTGGGAGCTGCCCCAAATTTCATTATAAGCGTTAAAGTCCCCACAGCTAATGTGCGGCTTGGCAGTCGATGTGATGGGGTTGTCCAGGCTGGTCTCGTCAAAATTGGCGTTGGGTTGTAAGTAAGCTGCGATAAGTCTGAAAGTCTGAGAACCAATAATTGTATTTGCGCAGACGTACTCATTTGTTTAGTGCGATGACACTAGGAATTTCAACTGCCGGAACGTCAGTACGGAACCCGATAAGAAGCCGGTTGTACCGCTTATTCTTTGTAAGTGGATGAAATAGTAACCACTCATACGGAAATTCTGATCTACTCTTGAATGTGAATAGACAATGATTAGGAATCGGGAAGCATGGCTGGTGGATCATGTTCATTTAGTAAAATATTGTCCTCTGGAGAGAGGGACGCTGTAGGATGCTTTCCTTCCGTTGTAGCCATGGAAGAAGCCTCCATTACGGCATGAGGCACCAGTGATGGCTGCCCCCGCTTAACAGCAGGGACCGCTTATTGGGGCCGTGAATGGCTCTCTTGAGTACGTTTTTCCGGTAAGCCGTCATCCGTAGCTGTTTATAACGCCATACTGCACAGCCGAATTAGGAGGGAAGCTTTGCAATGGCACGAAGACATGAAAACTCAGAGTGGCGAAAGCAGTGGACCGGCTAGCCCATTCTTCGTCTTCTTCCCTGAAGACGACTAAGCGCGTGCCAAAGTCCACGAAGTGCACGATTAAAAAGAGAGGGAAAGAAGTTGAAGGTGAGGAAGTAGGGTGACAGATGTGGCTAGTTTTGGAGGGAAGAGGAAGTAGTTCATTCGAGAAGCCCCTGTTGGGTGTAAAGGTTGAGGACACTTTTGCGCCGAGCCATTCTGACTCTCCCAGCTGCAAGAAAGTATACGAGTTAGCAGTCTCGGCAAGCCGATGGTGTTTTAACACCAAACAAGACCATCCCTTCAAGGGACGATGGCAACAGCTTCACCAACTAGCGCACCACTCTAGCCCTCCACTCCTCTACCCTACCGACATCGACCCTGCATAGAAGCGTGAAGATTAGTGATTACGACGCTTTTTCTATAGTTACTGATTCCAGTAGGCTAGTTTTGCATGTCTCTTTCGCTCCGTCATCTATATGGTTCCATTATTACATATCATTTGTAGTGTCTGTCTGAAGCTAAATCGCATCATCTTTCTTCAACAATAGTCCTCCCATACAAGAGAACTTGCGCCATACAAAAATTAGGTCTTTCTATCATTCAGGCATGAAGACGAAGGTGCCGATATACGTTAAACCTTTAAGTTTAACCAATGCCTTGCACTTACCCGCGGGACTAATCCTGTGATATCCGGCTGTGAATATCTGCAGGTCATTCCAAGGCTTCACTACCGTCTACAGTGCCCTGCTAAAAAATAGTTGACACGGAATGGTGTGCACCCGTACAGCCCAACGCTGTCATATCGCAGCTATTGATTTTCACGAACATGGCACAAGCTATATGTTGGGTGGTTCAGTGCCCACTCTCAACTAGGTAGCTTGCGTCTCGCTGTTGTCTATGTCTACTTCTAAGTACTGTTCCCATGAGTACTGTGATCCCAATCACAGCACTCCTGAGTGCATGCACTCCTAAGTACATGCACTCGTGGGTATAGCAGTGAAAAGAAGTTGGATCATAAACTCGAGTTGAGTGTGTGCGTATTGCTTTCGTATAGCTGCCTACGGCCAAGCATGAAAACAAGTGGCAATGGCAGTTGCGGCAGTTTCGAACTGCACCACAGAAGTTAGCGCAATATTTTTTTCTTTATTTACTATAGTTCATTTATATACACGGCAAACAAATCAAGGCTGTATTGAGGAAATTGGCTGTAGCTTACAAACAGACCGATTGAAACCCACTCCCAATTGGACAGTGGTCAAAGAAAAAATGCTCCACCACGAATCGCGCACACAATTTTATGTGAAGGATAGTTTGACATCCACCTAAACGCAGCCATACGGCTACAAAGGAAAGCTATACAGCTTTCTCGGAAACTTCGCAGTTGAAGAATTCGTCCAGGTCCTGATCCTGGACCAGGACGAATTCTTCTTCAACTGCGAAGTTTCCGAGAAAGCTGTATAGCTTTCCTTTGTAGCCGTATGGCTGCGTTTAGGTGGATGTCAAACTATCCTTCACAGAAACTTACTCCACCTTGGGGATTTTCCCTAAATCTGGTCGATTAGCACACAATTTTAGTATCTTGCTTTCGAATGTCTGTTGTAATCTGTAAAAGACACAGCTGCACTACAGTACCAATTTGACAAATGGTATATATAATTTGTGTCTGTGAATGTTGACTGTTCACTGTAACTTTGGCCACCAAGCAAGGGTTCGGTGAAATGAAAAAAAAAGTTGGCGCGGCTTGCACTAGCGGTGCAAGACTGGAAAAACAGCCGAGCTGGGGCCCCTCTCCCTCCATCGACGCCGCTATGCACATGTCCTTATCACATGTGTTGGGCGGTGACATCCCACCATGACGGGCACCGGAGAGGCTCGGTGGAGCTATGTTTATACTGGCCAAGCGAGAGCGAAGGCTCTTAAATCTGCGCCTTGGGTTGCTAGATAACGCGAGGGGCTGCCATTGCTCCGCGAGGTTTGTGGTGTGACGGATACATAACACTCGGCTTAAACAGCTCTGCGGTTTAAAGTGAATGTCAGTTTCGGCCTCATTAGTTTGTAATAGAACCTAAATTACGTAGCTAGTAATTACCTCGAAGAAGCTGATATCATAGGATTGCTTAAGAATGTCTCCAGAGTAAAAAGACTCAGCAAATCAATTAAGGCACCTAAAACATTCCTTCACTGTATACATGTGACGCTTCCCTACGTATTGTTTTTCAGTGTCACCGAAGACACGCATTGACTGGTGGGCTAGTTGGTATTTACACATTCTTATGCACAGCAAATGGCAGCACGACACAACCAAGGTATGCTCACTTAGCTGTCTGTGTTCGTCATCCCTTCGTGTGCTTTTGCTGTCGAAGACTGCCGAAACAAACATGGCGTTTAACAACAGTCAAAAAATTTCGGCAGTAAATAATCGTTCACATGGCACAGTAGTCCGAATTTATTTTAAAGCACGTACCTTCATGAGCATCAAACAGGGCCTGCCCCTGGGAATTTTGTATTTTGTAGCACCTATATTCTCTTGTCCATCCTCTTCTAGAAAATACTGAAAATAAAATGGATACCACATTTCAATGAGGGCTGCAAAAAAACAGACATTTCGTTCTTACAAGGCACTTGAAAATTTTCCGGAAAGAATAAATAACGCAGAATAAATGCAAACCCATGCTTTGTACGCAATAAATTGTAGCATGCGTTTATGGACTACCATGAAATATTGAAGAAATAATGCATTACAAGGCCTTAGATGTTCAATTAGGTTAGATACTATGGTATTTCTATAGAAAATGCATTTATTGAAATAACTATCAGAACCCACTGCAATCCAGAACAAAACTGGTGACCAGGTAACAAGGTACAATATGTGCTCGTCCCAAAGACTAATGTAGCGCGACCACGCTTCCTGCGCAAAGTTTGCAAGGGCTCTGCAGTTGGCCTCTTCCGAAATCAAATTAATGGCATAGCTAAGATTGTTTGGGTTTGTACGGACACACACCCATTCATCTGAGTAACCAGATGAAGATCCTTCGAAGCGTTAGTAAACTAGTTTTTAAGTTTAATCGTGATTTCTTCATTTTCACAAATATATAAATACATAGTTAGGAACTGAGGGGCTTGTTGAGCAAATACAAAGATAGGCCAGCAGTCCACAACTCCAAACGAGGCATAGGGTTGCTGTTAGATTCTTTTTTACTACGGTTAGTGAAGTTAACATTTTATCAAATCGAAAGGTGTGGGTTCTGTCCCCACTCTGAAAGCATGCTTTTCCTTCTTTATTTCTTTGTTTCTTTCTGTCTTTCTTTCATTCTTACATATATTGGAAAAATGGTGGCTTCACTAACCATAGTAAAAAGAGCCTAACAACACAGCTATGCCTCCTTTGGCGTTAAAAACTGCCGACCTGTTTCTGTATATACATAAATACATATATACACGCACACACACATGCATATATATATATATATATATATAGAAATAAGGGTTGGCAGTCGAGAAAACCTCGGAAAGCAAAGGGGAGGATGTGGTAGATCATTGAAACAGATTAGGAATTTGGAAAGAAAGGAAGAAAGTGAAGACAAAATGCCCGCCAGGTGGGATCCGAACCCACGACCTCCAGAATACCGGTCTGCCGGTATTCTGGAGGTCGTGGGTTCGGATCCCACCTGGCGGGCATTTTGTCTTCACTTTCTTTCTTTCTTTCCAAATTCTTAATCTGTTTCAATGATCTACCACATCCTCCCCTTGGCTTTCCGAGGTTTTCTCGACTGCCAACCCTTATTTCTGTGTTATTTTCAACGAGCCCCTCATTTCCTATTCTGATTCGCTATATATATGTATATATATATATATATATATATATATATATATATATATATATATATATATATGTATTCCACAGTGCCATTACAAAAGACCAGCGACGATGGCGACGAAGAAAGTGCTGGTGGACCCTATGCTGGCTGTCTGATCGCCGCCATGTAACTACTATAAATTGATTGTTCACCTTCTGCGTGGTTCGTCTCATCTGCTCTGCCACTACGTTACATTTGCTGGAGTGTGCGGGTTCGTCAACCTGTCCTGGCCCTAGCTTCGCACCTCATCAGCACCGGCGGACTCGTCGAGGGTCCGTGAACTGCGTCGGGCAGCCCCAGCCCCACTGCTACAAGCATTCTATGGCATCCCCCTGCCCCATGTCCCCATCACGTGACGAGCCGATCCAGAGCCGTCAAGACCCGATGACATGAGACGAGCCAACGATGACGTGTCCCCAGCCCTGGGGTCTGAAGTACTTACGAGCCCTCACCGGTTCATCGTTGCTTTGCTGACGTCGCTGCTGCAAGACATTGCTCACCAAACCCATCACTTACATCCGTGTTGGCAAGAGCTTCTTCACTGTATATTCTCATCAGATCGTTCATATTCACCCAGCTCGTTATGCTACTGCGGCCTTGACGTGGACAGTCACCTTCAAGGAGGTGGTTGCTACCCCTTCAAAGACGAGGAAGACGGCAGCGACGTGTAACGTCACGTGCGACAATCATCGACGACGACAAAGCGGGGTGACACGGTGTTTGGCTTGCATTTTGCAGCATTGCTCGTCGGCATCAACGTCATCATCGTGTAGCAGCTTCGGCCGGAACGGTCACCCTCGACCGGGGGGTAATGTTAGGGGCATCTGCGTGGCCAATACCCCCCAGCGCCGTCACAAAATACCAGCGACGACGACGACGACGAAGAAAGTGCTGGCGGATCCTGCGCTGGCGGTCTGATCGCCGCCATGTAAATACTGTAAATAGATTGTTTACATTCGTCATGTTTCTTATCCGCTCTACCACCACGACAAATATGTGTATATGTACACACACATATATAAATATATATATATATATATAGGGAGTAGTAGAACTTTGAAGATGGTAGAGAACACAAGAGAAGAAAAACTACGAACAAGGTAAAAGCACGATTGTGGCGTTCGTTTCAGCAAAGAAAACTTGCTTTCCTGAGGGAAGCAAGTTCGCTCTCTCTCTCTCTCTCTCTCTCTCTCTATATATATATATATATATATATATATATATATATATATATATAAGTGTAGGTTACACTGCAAGAAGAATAACAAAGGTTTACTCACGGAGTGGCAACGGGGCCTGCCGTTATCAAAGTACAGTTACATAATTTTGCTATATCAAACATTTGGGACACTTTCTTATATAGCTTTGCAAAAACATGTGAGAAGGAGCGGAAGATGTTTCGGAAACGGAGAGTGTGCATGCAGTCGGGCTGTGTCCATGTTAAAACTAGAACAAAAAAAGAGAAACGAGAGAGAGAGAAATAGAGAGAGGGAGAGAGAGAGAGAGAGAGAGAGAGAGAGAGAGAGAGAGAGAGAGAGAGAGAGAGAGAGAGAGAGAGAGAGAGATTAAAAAGGCACGACGGGGCAACGTACGTGGCGTGGGCTGCAAGTTCAGACAGTCTGGAAGACTGGACAATTGTGGTTTCAAAAAGAAGGTGAAGAGTATACAAGAAGCTATTCACTGTGTGTGAAGACTGGTTCGTGTGTGCCCCTCGTGGATGGAAAGAATCAATACAGTGCACAAAATAGCATTGCGCAGTGACCTAGCAACCGAACAGGAAATAGCGGGGTCCGTAGACAACAAAGGGTTTAACGTTTCGAACAGGTTGGGGGAACGCAGCCTCTTTCCCAACGTCACGTCGCTTTGTTGAGCAGCATTAGGCTAATAAAGCTGCTGTATTGGAGAGTGTCTGCAGATTCTGATGGGAAACTCAAGGGTAGGATTAATGAACAATGTGATAAAAATTCTGTTGTCGCCAATTTTAATCGAGGGTTAAGCTCGTTAGTGTTCCGTAACTTTCATTATAACAAGCGTCGCTGACCCGAACTTATAAATGAGATAAGATTCCCAAACATCGCCGTGGTGGCTGGTTTTGAAAACTGATTCCAAAATTGTTACTTTAAGATGTTGAAATGAGAGCACGAAACTGTTCACATGTCTTGACAGTTGCAAATAAGGGCAACTTTTTGCATGAGAGCGGTTAATATTGAACCGTATTCGGAAGGGCGTTTCAATTTGTCCGATATATTGTTGCCTACAAAGAGTGCACTTTAGAAGGTATACGACATCAGCGCAGTCGCAGTTAAAGTTAGCTTTTATATTTACCTATTACCCTGAAGCCGTGCTGGTTGCGCGCTGTGTAGTGGTCATGTGTGAGCGTAATTTACATCGAGGTTTATTACAGGGCATGCAATCAGAAGTTTCCGGTCGGTTGATACGAGAGTTAGTTAGAAAGCCGCCTAAATTCTTATTACGCCCGTAGACAACGCCTGGTAGTTCAAGGAAGGTGCTTTTTAAGCGTTCGCTTTGAATTAGGATATTGTGATGTTTTGTTAGTACGATTGACACTCTTAGAACGGAGGCTGAGTGGGTTAAAACTAAGTTTGTTTGCGGGTTCACGTTGGGGACGTTTTTCTTACAAATTTTGTTGCGGTCTAATTGGTTGGCTCGCACAATACCGTCGTCGATAACGTGTTCCGGTAAATTTTTATTCAGGAGGGCACCTTTACATTCTCGACAGGTTGAGTCAAAGGCGGCTTGGTTTGTGCAAATTCTCCTAAAATGGTGGGCTTGGCTGTACGGTATTGCTGTCTTGCAGTGTCTGACATGGCTACTTTGGAATGGCAAATACTGCCGCGTGTCTGTCGGTTTTCTATACAACCTAGTTTTGAAGCGGACCCTGGGTTGTAGAAAAGGTGACGTCCAGAAAGTTTAAACTGTGTTCCGAATAGGAATGAGCAAGGGAAATACTAGGATGGGCAAGGTTAAATGCCTCAATTAGGTTGAGGAGCTCCGCGAAACCGGGCTGCCAGATCATGAATACGCCGTCATTGTACCTTTCATAGTGCAGTGGGTTTATATTTTGAGTGTCAAGAAAGTTTGATTCGACGTGAACCATAAAGATATTGGCGTAGTTGGGTCCGATTCGAGTTCCCACCCGCTGACTTGGACGTAATGAACTGCGTCAAAGTCAAAATTGTTAAGTTCAAGAATACGCCTAAGGAAAGTGTGGAGAGTAGAAGAATCGATAGGGTTGTCGCAAGATGACTCCTCATATGCAAGCGATACAGCTGTGATGCCATCTTCATGGGGGATTTTTGTATACAGTGACGCAACACTAGGAGGGAGTTATCAGGAATTTCACTTTTTAAGATGTCTGAGATAAATTCATTGGTATCGTAATGAAGGAGGGAAAAATGGGCTTAATGTCGCAAATGAAATTATCCACATAGCGCGGGAGGTTTTTGGTAACAGTGCCATTGCCAGAAACAATTGGGCGCTCTGGGTTGTTCACCTTGTGAATCGTAGATAGAGGATAGAATTTACTGGCTACTGGGCACAAAGGGATCAGGTAACAAGCCGTGGTTTCATTTAGTGTTGTATTGTTAAGAATCTCAGCAAGTTTATAATTGATGACTTGCTTATATTATTGAGTGGGATCACTAGGTAGGGCTATGAAAAACGTCGATACCGATAGTTGCTAGTTGGCTTCGTTAGTATAGTCGGTTTTGTAAAGGATTACGATGGCGACTCCCTGATTGGGAAGTTTGATAATTATGTCGGGACAACTTGCGAGTTCCTCTAGGGCTTTCTTTAGGTTGGTAGTCATGTTATGGTGGAAAGAAATTTGTTTTTGGTATGATTTTCGCACATCGCGTCGGGCAGCTTTGATGTACAAGTCGAGCAACATCACGCTGTGTGGTAGGGGTCCAGTGCTTATAGCTAGGTAGGGTGTGCGGGCTTCTTCCGTCGCAGGGTGATCGTAGAAGTATTTTCGCAGCCTTATGTTTCTGGCGAAATTATCTACGCCCTTAAAAAGTGAAAATTCGTCAAAGGCTCCAGTAGCGGGGCACAAGTTTAGGCCCTTTGACAAGACGGTCATATGAACTGGGGAGAGGGTTATACTTGAAAGGTTCAGTACATTCCCGATAAGATGTTCTTTTGTGGCGGCAGACGGGAGAAAATTATTAGTACTGGTTGGGCCGCAGTAGTCGAAGCATTTATTACAGTCGTAGTGACATTATCGGTTGTATTGTCAGAGTGGGGGCTGTTACTATTGCCGGTGTTTGCTAGATTGTTACTCATGTAGCTAGTGTTAGAAATATTATCTCCGTAAATTTGCCGGGTTTTGTTCGGGATATCGCAGAGGCCTTTGGAAATTCGTAGTTGCTTAAAAGGTTCAACTCTCTTTTTCCTATTTCATTACTGAAATGTTCCTCTTTGTTTTGGAGAGAATGTGCCGCAGTCTTGTGGTGATTGAGGATTATTTCAGCTAATTGTGGCTCCCGCGGTGGCTCCCAGGGGTCTCAGGATTAGAATAAAACCTGCTACTATCGAACTCCCCCTGTTTAACATGAAAAAGTGAAAACAGGTACTCAATAAAGCATCTTTATAGGAGAGTCTTCGTTGTCATAAGCTGGCGATGCAGCATCCAATGCCGCCGTGGATGCACACCGGGAGTTCATTGCACCGGAGACTGAGCCATCGCCGCCTGTTTGCACAAGTGCGGTTGAACACTGTATGTCCCCGGGTTTTACGTCTGATTGCTCGAGTCGCGCCGGAGTAACAATATTGCATTATAACATCGGTCATCCGATGTTATAATGCAATATTGCATTAAAACATCGGTCATCCGGCGGGATTTCCCCGATATCCCTACTATCCGATGACCCCCAGGAAGCGCGCGACCAACGGCGGATGACATGAAACTGCCGCGGGCCTGTTTCGCGGAACTTGAGCCCGCTCCCTCGGTTCTATCTAGCATGCAGAGGTCCTAGGGAATGTCAGCAATAAGCAGAGCCTCGGGAATACTTTAAAAGCTTTCTCTCTTCTTTCTTTCTCTGTCTCTCTCTGTCTCTCCAGTGTGGATTTTTTATATCCCATATTTTGTTTCTTTCTTTTCCACCAGCTGCCCACTCCTCCACACAATCGCTTTCCCCCTCTCCTCGCTGGCGTCTCTTGTTGCGCAGTGTGCTGTTCATTTTCCCAATAAAACGTGACGCGACAATCGGGTTACGCTGACAGGCTTAGGCTTCTGCATGGGTTTTTCGTGTTCACGTGTGCCATCATTTGCACTTGCGTAGGCGAATCGCGGCCACGAAGTGCGGTATTATGCAAACGGAACACAACAAAAGAAGGAGGCAGGCTCGAACCGGATACATCCGCAAACGGTTTCAACACGTGCGGACCACCAAATACACAGACCCATCGCCATTCCAGGACCAGCCGGCTCACGCAATCAGCGTAATCGACGAGGCAGCAAAAGAGCTATTGGGAGCAACCGTTTTAACAAAGTCAGCGGAGATACCAGAAGAAGCAGAATTGGCTTCGCCGCCACCACTGGGAAACCGGACATCACCATCATCACCGACTGACAGACGGCGTGCCGCAACTACTTAAATGAAAGAATTTCAAAACCCGTCCTACGCATACTGCAACTACACACCCAGTTTCCCAGCGTAGAAATTGCGTGGCCGCCCAGACACCACCCTGATGATGATGATGGTTGCATTATATAGTGGCGCAAAGTCAGCTAGGGCAATGAGCACCAAAAACAGATGGTTAGCTGGCTTAGATTAAAAGTGAATGCTAAAACTGAACAGCAACAGACGTAAAACAAATAGATACAATGGAAATGGCTGGTTGCGAGAGCCAGGTTCTGGTTATGCATGACACGATATGAGATTCAGAAATTTACATCCTGATAAATACGTAAAAACACGTTGAACAGAAAACATTGGTTCATCACTAAAGAAGTGCGATGGATGGAGTAGGATATGTCGTCTGTAGATTTCTTGAAAGTGTGGGTCGTGTGGTGTGGAGTGCCTTGCGAGTGATTAGTATGTGAAATACCGATAGGCCCTCTTCACACCTACCACAGAGGGGTCTGGAAGACTCACTGAGCAAATGTGAATGTGTTATGTAAATCTGGCCTAACCTAGCCTGGCTAAGCCTACTTGCGTGTGTCTGTCTAGTATGTCTGTTATGTATTTCCTCCACGTGTCTTTACAGTGTGTAGCTTGTTTGTTTGTATATCCCATGTTTCCTGCCAAGATTTACGAAGAGCCCTTCGTACCAATGATTTCTGGTCGAGATAGGTAACATATGGTACATTGGTGGTGCTGCGAAGAGTGGTTTCAGAAGGATTCTGGTCTGCAATTTCATTTCCCAGACTCCCGCTTTGTCCGGGAACCCGGCAAACAATTACTTGTAGTTTGTAGTATTAGGCAGATATTAGTAACCCAATTAAGCAATTGAGAACAAAATGTCTTGTTTTTTTGAGAGATTGTAGCCTCTAACTACACCTAAAGAGTCTGTAGAGATTATGGAGTGTCGTGTTTTGGTTTTGTGTGATGTGCTGTACTGCAATTTAAATGCCCTACGCTTCTACTGTGAATATGCTACTGTTTATGTGTAATGTCCTTGTGCTGGAAAAGTGGGGACCATGTGCAGCACATGACACAGCAGAAGAAGGCAAAATGCATCTGTGTAAAAGGAGTGTACGGGTACTTGTGTTTCAGTTGTAAAAAATGTTGCAATACTATCTCTCCGGGCGCGTTTTGCACGTCAGTGGACCTAAAGGATAAAGGATATGTCACAACAGATTGCTGAACTGTCCCTAGGCGGGACAAAGTTAGCAAAAGAGGACTTCATGCTCTCTGCAAATGAAATTCCTAGTCTCTCCCCATGGGCTCTCACAATCAAGGAGACGGGAGCAGGGGATGATGGACGTGCTGCTTACAAATGAGTGGATAATATGTCGTTAAGAATAAAAGTAAAAGTGTCATTTTTATAGAGGTCACCCTTATGGCATGCAGCAGTGATATGTAAGTACGCAGGTGTTCAAAGCTCCACTTATCGCACTCTGCATACAGTCTTTCAATGGGGCTCGTCCGGAAAGCTCAGAATGCAAGACGCAGGCCCAAGTGCAGCATTGGGTCTAACATTTTCAAAGCGGTTTACACTGGTCGCATAGACGACACTCCCATAATCCAACAGTGAGCAGAGAAGACTAGAGAAAACACGCAGGAGTATTTAATTGTCTGCTGCATAGGAGCAATGCACGAGGACCTTCAGCATATTCAGTGCTTTTAAGCTTCTTTCAGATGTTTTATGTGCGGAATGAATGGCAGTTTTTCATCAAACACCAGGCCTAAAAATTTTTATTCCTACTAGAGGAATAGAACCAATTTATGTTTAATGTGAGGTTAAGGATGATTCCCACGCCTCCTAGAAAATACAACGTAAGTAAACGTTTCGGTATTTAGCCTAAAACCATTCTTGTCGGACCAGTCAGCAAGTGTGTTAACACCAAGCTGGACTTGCCGCTCGTTTTGGACAGATTAGAGGATTTAAAGCACATTTGAACATCGTCTACATACATAAAGTCAGAAACTTTTGGCGGTAGTGCCTTCCCCAGTGAGTTCATTTTTACTATAAACTGTGTGCAACTTGAGGCACCCCGTTTTTCCGGACATGACCCCGTCAAAGTGCAGAGCCCACTCTCACAAGGAAGGTTCTTTCTGACATGTAGCTTGCAAGCTCATTAAATATGTTTCCTGACAAACCAAAACAGTTGAGGTGACTCAGAATACCATAGCGCCGTGCAGAATCGTTGGCCTTCTGAATGTCAAAAAATACCGTCATACAATATTCTTTATAGATGAATACATCTTTCATGTAAGATTGTATGCCAACCAGCTGCTTGTTTGTAGATCGGCCCGCCCTTAAGCCTGCCTGGCAGCCCTCCAGAAGACCTTTGTACTCTAAAAAGTACACGAGTCTCCTCTTAATCATCTTCTCGAGGAGCTTGCACAGGTAGCTTGTCAGGGTTACGGGACGCTTACTTGCTGGAGAAGACAAGTCCTTCCCCTCTTTAAAGAAAGCCACTATAATGGCTTCTCTCCAAGACTTTGGTAGGTGTCCCGAAAACCATATTTTATTGTACAGGTGTAGCAGTGTTTTCACAGTGTGGGTGTGTAAATGCTGTATCATACGTTATATAATGTTGTCTGTGCCCGGAGCTGAATGCTCAGACGTCCTCAGAGCAGCCCTCAGCTAACTCCGAGTTGTAACACGTAGCTGGCCTGTTGTTATATCGCAGCGGCTTCTTTTCGGTAGCTATTTTATGTTGCATGAAAGTTTTCGTGTAATGTGTAGAGCTGGGCACGTGTTGAAAGTGTTGTACCAGTGTATTAGCCTGGTCTTCAAGTGTTCCCCTGTTCTGCAAAGCAGGCGTAGGATGTGTGTTTGTCGCGCTTTGAGTTTTCGTATTCGTGTTCATACCCTGCGTGTGTCTGTGTATGTAATATTGAATGTTAGGAAAGAGTGCCAACTAGACCGTTTACCAAGTGCTTTCGCCTTTTTAAACGATACAAGGAGCCTGGACGTGGGGTACCGACGAAGGATACCCCACACCTTGTTCTGTACCTCTCGCGTCCGCCAACAGTCGTCATTCCACCAGGGCCTCTTTGGGTTTCCCAGGGCACCGGAGGCCTGAGAAATGGACTTTTCAGCGGCGGCGAGAATATGCGCCGTAAAGAGTTGGCAGCTTCTTCAAAGTGTAGGTGTGTTATGAATGTGTGGTTATTTGTATGTTTCTGTAAATGTACTCCAGTTCGCTCTAGCTTCATTGAAACTGTTATCGGAAGATGAAATGTTCGGGCCGTTATCTATGTATGTTAATTGGTTGGGAAGTGCTCACTGCCATATGGGTTAGTGCGAACATCCCACTCAAGAGAAGGAAAGAGTACTTCAGAGCCAATAGCCAAGTTGAGGTGTGAATAAGTGTTTTGTCCTATATTATGGTATTTTGGGTTGTTTATAATAAATAGGCATGCTCCAAGAGGTGTTTGATATTTTGTGTCAAGGCGACCTCGGGAATACGTGTGTGCAGTCACCTGAGGAAATGAAATTTACGGGTAGCTGATCTACAAGGCCCTCGAAATCCGAGCTCGAAAGCTGGAAATCAGGAGGATGTAAACGGAGCATAGTGTTAATAGACTATTTAAATTTATGGTACGAATGGGAAAAGCCTCAAGGACGGTCTGTAACTGAATAGTCTGACACGCCAAGAACTTTGAGGCAATGATGGTCACAACTACGGAAGATGCACCACCTCCATCCCTGTCCTTTCTAAATACCACGTAACAATTCAAAACATTTGTGTGCTTGGAATTCAAGTGTGTTTTCTGTAGACACATAAGACTGGGCAGAGTGAAGTGCAGTATCTCGTAGACATCATCAAGATTTTTAAGAAGGCCTCCAGAGTTTTATTGAATTATGTTTTCCCTTACCATTATTTATTGTGAGACCTACTGGAGTGTGCATGTTTATGTGTCGTCTTTCAGGGCTGTGACTCTCATATTTTTTGGCTTGCCGGGAGGCCTTGTCGTCGGGACGCGTTCATTGCGATGAACCGCTGACAAGAACGATCCGGCTGTCATTTCGTCCTCGGATGTCCTCGGAGTTCCTGCGTGTTCACAATTCTTGGACCACACACCCTTTTGGGAACGCTTTTGACTTGCCCGCAACCGCCGAGGCTTTCCGGAACGCCTCGGATGGCGCAGGCGGTGCGGTGGGGGTGGGAGCTGCCGCTGGTTCTGTCGTCTCTATCTCCTCCGTGCCCTCTTGTGTGGTTTGGGACAGTGGAGCGGAAGTGGAGGGTGCAGCATCACTCCCACCAGACGTGATTGTCTCCACAACCGCTGCTGGCTCTGCAAGCGATGTGGGGTCGGGATGGGCCCCATGGGCAGCCCAAGGGGGGCGGGGGCGGGACAAAGTCTGAATCGCAGTTCTTTGTCCCACCGAAGCCAGACGCTGCTCTGCCCCCCGGCGAACTGCGTCGGCGTACGTGCCCAGAGGGAAAGAGGGGATCCTCTTCCGCGCCTCTGGGAAGGTGATGTTTTCAGTGACGTTTATGTTGACGATTTTCTTTTCTAGTTGAACCTATTCGCATTTTTTGGAGTAGGCCCCATGTGGACCCTGGCAATTTACGCAGAGAAATTATTACACGTTACAGTTTTTGGATGGGTGGTCGTGCTAGGCGCATTATGCGCAGGTACGTCGACCGCGACAGGAGTTTGTGCCGTGTCCGCACAGTTGGCACTTGAAACAGGGCCCTGGGTTCGGTATGTAAGGACGGACTGAACATCGGATGTAACCTGCGTTGATGAATCCTGGAAGAGTCGACTTGTCGAAGGTTAAGATGAGGTGCCTTGTCAGTATTTGTTTGTCATCTTTGCGTCTAGTTATGCGCCTGACCGCTCTTACGCCCTGACTACAAAGGCCCTCCAGCAGGTCAGCTGCAGTTTTATTTAGTTAGTAATATTCGGAAATCACGCCCTGCGAGCTGTTTAGGCGTCGGTGAGGCGTGACTCGGATGGCCAGATCTGCTATTCGGGTTTGTGCAAGTAATTGACCAGCCTGATCCTGGCGACTAACCTCCACAAGGATTTCATCGGTTCTTTGTTTTCGCCTTTATATGAATCTCCGATGACAGCTTCCAGAAATTTGGAGACTACAAATACTGACTTGGAAGCAAGAGAGTTCAACTGGTCAACTGATCTGGTAAACTAAGAAGCGAGAGTAGTTGTTTGGTTTCGGAACACTCAAGTTAGGAAGTGGTGGAAAAGAAACTTAGGTGCGGCCCCTTTTCGGGTGCCGATCATATTTAAAGGGACACTGAAGTGATATGTAAACATTGCGGGATTACTAGCGCAAATTGTAGTCCGGAGTCCCCATGCCATGTTTCGACCACTCTAGGCGCGTTTACGCGATTTTATTTAGTAGAAAAACTAATTCGAAAACGCTGTCCTCCTCTCTTTACGCTCGCCCATTTTCTGTGGCGTTTTCGTGTGACGTCAGGAGGGGATGAGCTGGCAATTGGCTGCGCCACGGCTGCGCTACTGCACTGCTCCCCGGCCGACAGAGTCAGTCGGCCCAGCGTTTCGTCCGCCGGCCGCCGGCGGGTCGTCGCAATCAAGGAGGTTAAAAAAAAATTGCTTGGTCGCAATTCGTTCGCTTAGTTGAAACGAAGCCAGGACACGTTTGTGAATGGAAGAATGTGCCTTTCTTTACTTGGTTTGTTTGTACACTGTATCTAGCTCCAAGTCAAGGTCGCTTCACACAAGCGCTGCACATGCGACGCTTCGCTGACTGGTACGCCAGTAGGAAAATATAAGGCCTCTTGAAGGCGGGAGAAGAGTCAGCGAAGTCAATATAGATACTAAGCAAATAAAATCAACTGATATTTTTACCGTACAGCGTAAAACTAGGGCGCGGGAAGCACTTTTTTGCGCTGGGCGAACAAGCACAGCGGTCAGCAGCACGACTACGCATCTGCGAACGCTTTTCCGTCTACGAAATGCAATTGCTAGACGTGAGCTACTGTGGAAACTCGGGCGACGCTTACTGCACGATCGCAGTACAACAAATAGTCACCTAAGCGGCTTGAAATGCCAAAACTAAATATAAGTGTAAACCGGTTGTACAATATATACCCTATATTAGCAAGCCATTCGCGTCCCGCTCCGTGGCCTAGCAGTCTGGGGCGCTGGGAATTCACCCCGAATGTTTTGCGAGTCACGTGTTCGAATCCCCGCGGGTACGTGCTTTTTTTTTTGTAAGTTAACTTTTTTGTTTTCCGCCGGTGTTTTCTATATTGAGTTCACCTTTTTTGGGGCCGCAACGTTCATGGCTACACGAACTAGTTCACAAAACGAGCGCAGGCTGGCACTGGCGCGCTAGCGAGTTCTCGTTGGCGTGCTGTTGCCATAAGCACCGACTGCTTGCAGGCAGTGGGCACAGGCCAGAATGAACAGACCCTTGGCCTGGTGCGAACACGCTTTTTACGATACAGGCATGAGGGAGGCAAGCTCCAAATATGGGGGAAAAGCGCATGACATTTGGGCGTCTGCGGGTACGCGGAGGGCGTTCATGCACTGCGTAGGTCTCGGCTAGTGAATGCTACGACTACAAGCCGTCCTGGGAGGCTTATCTTGTGCATTTTACAGCCGACAACATGGCAGAAGCGCGGTACGATGATTACTGAGATATTGAGAATGCCCTTCCAACAAAGCCATTGGTTAGGTTTTACAGGACCGAAACCGAAACCGAAACTTGTGTGATTGCTAACCTTGGGCATCGTCCAATCACGGCGCCCCTCCTCTCAACGTCACAGCCTTAGTTGGTGCGGCCGCCGCAAACCGCGCATGGTAGTTTTTCTTCTTT
Source organism: Haemaphysalis longicornis (assembly GCF_048455015.1). Taxonomy (NCBI): domain Eukaryota; kingdom Metazoa; phylum Arthropoda; class Arachnida; order Ixodida; family Ixodidae; genus Haemaphysalis; species Haemaphysalis longicornis. The sequence goes on along the minus strand of NW_027526335.1, from coordinate 156,498,480 downwards.
CGCGCTTTGTAAAATAATTACCGATTTGTCAACCGGATAAACGACGAAAAGTGTGCTAATTTGAGCCAGTCTACGCAGTGCAAGCAAAAACGGGAGCTTGACAAATTCACTTCAGTGTCCCTTTAAGGTAGGGTTTAGATAATACCTAAGCTATAGTATAAAAGCAGGAAACGGGGGTTTTTTCTCGCTCGGATTACCCTTATACCGAGAGAGGTCCAAGAGTGCCCTGCCTGGTAGATAGGCAAGGAGCCCATCCGCCGGAGCTTTACCTGGGCTCCGAAGAGTACTGTTTGAAGTTTGTATCCTTCAACTTAAAACTCATTACCACGGTCAGTTACAGCGTGAGTATGAAGCCTCGGGGTCTACCGTGTCGCCAATACCGTCACCAAAATTGCTCAAGGTGCACCTTTCGGGGGACAAACTGCCCTTGAAAGAAACGAGCGGCGCATGCTGCAGCCCGAAAAATTTCGCACCGGGCTGTCTCCCAGAGGGAACCAAACCATTAGACCGATGCATGTCCAAAGTCTATGCCTCTGCACACATACGCAAAAATACTGTCACACTAGACACAGGCTCATCGCAAATACCCAGCGCCGGATTACCGACTAGCCAATGAAGACGCCACCACGCAACAAAAACTCCAAACAAAGAGATATCCTCACAGCAGCATACTTCACGCCATGTACCCGGCACAATGTGTACCCGGCACAGGCACCCTATACCACGTCGTTTAGGAATGCCCCCCGCGCCGTAACTCACACCAAACTCCAATCCCTTCTTTCAGCAGCAGATGGAGATGCTGACCAGGTCTGACCACCCCGACCAGCAAACGTTGTTGGCGAGAGCGAAGAAGGCTGGTAGACTCCAAGGGGTCCTGGACTGAGAACTCCACTCACCGGGCGGGTGCCCCTGACACTAGAATTTTGCTACTTTGCTGTTTAATAAAAGTTTATTGCTCCTACTCTTCCTCGCATTCACATATGCTACTGATTTTGATCTCCGTGCCCATTAAAACATTGATTGATTGATTGATTGATTGATTGATTGATTGATTGATTGATTGATTGATTGATTGATTGATTGATTGATTGATTGATTGATTGATTGATTGAATGAATGAATGTTTATTAGCATTTGTCACATGAAGTTTACAACACTGATTGGACCCGTACCTAGAGGCTAGTGCAGGGTCCAATAAGAAAAGTAATGGACAGAAGCGGAAAATATCAGTTACACATAATACAGATGTATATATACGGACACTGTAAATATGCACTTCCACGTCATTATGAGCATGCACGTTTAGAGTAGAGAAGTATTTCTCTCCTCAAACAGTCGTTTCACAAAAAGAAAATTACTGCCACCCCCCTCGCGGGAACCACTGTGTAGAGGCGACGCATAGGGGGTTCCGTTGTTGTTTCCGTTAGGTTGATTCTCCCATCGCGTGAAACATGCCGTGAACCCCCTGCTGCGGCTATGACGCCACGTGGCGCGGCTATGACGCCACCTGGCGCGGCTATGACGCAACACAATCCAACACAATCCACTTTAATCCAATCCAATTCAAATCCAATCCAATCCAATATAATCCAATCCAATCCAAGCCAAGCCAATCCAATCGAATCCAATCCAATGCCCCTCGCGAGAGAGAGTTCGCTATCAGAGAGGAGAGGGGGTGAGCGGCGGAGAGCGCAGCTCGCGCGGCGAGGAGAATGGGGGAGGAGTCTGAATGGACAACGACGCCGTATGCAGGGACAAGGCGAGTGAATGAGATGCAGTTGCATCTAAAACAAAACTACATGTGCGCATAGAATCAAAAAGTTATGACAGATCACTTTGTGTAGACACCCAGAAATATAAATAAAATAAAAAAACACGATAACTATCAGAGGTTTTAGGAAGAGGGAAAAAAGCTAGGTTTACAAGATTCACCAGTGTATAATTATACAAATATAAATGTTTACCTCCAAAGAAAAAAAGAATCAGAGACAGCCTGATCAAGAATGGAGCATTTAGTTTTACCGCAGCAGTGTGTGATCTCTTCAGTTCAATGGCCAAACTATTCCAGATATTTTCCCGGTTAATTGCATAAATCTATCCCCTTAAACGTTATTTCTTGGCGAAAACTTAAAGTTACCGAACGTGAGACTGCTAGTAGGGCGAGAAGAGGAATAAAATAACAAGACATCAAATGAGCTACTGTATTTCACAACACTATTAACACAAACAGTCGTCTTGTATTCACGCAAAAGATCGAAGGGTAGTATTTTTAGTGACCGAAATAACGGCCGCATTGGCTCGTTGTGGTTAATGTGACTTATTACTCTTATGACACGCTTTTGTAACCTCCGAAGGGGATCCAGATAAGAGTCATAATTCCAGGCCCACGATTCCACGCAGTAAGTTGAATGACTATTGACGAATGCGAAGTAAAGCGCCCACAGAATGCTTTTATCAAAGTACCCTCTAGCTTGTAAAAACGCGTGACAGCCGGAAGGCAGCTTTACACCGACGGCATTTATTTGACCTGCCTAGTAAAAGTGAATATATAGTATAATCCCGAGGTATTTAAACGTGTCCGTACGTTCCAGTATGCAGTTGTGAATTTTAACCTGAATATCTTCGTAACTGATTAATTTCCTGCGGGACTGAAATAAAATGTACTTCGTTTTGTTCGCATTAACCGTTAACTTGTTAGCAAAAAGCCACTGGGAATCTTTTTTTAAATTCTGAGTTTACTTGTGTTTGCAATTCAAAAACATTGTTGGCCATATATAATAATGCTGTATTATCGGCATACATAATATTTTGCAAGAGCTTAATACATGAGGCAAGTCATTGATATGAAGCGAAAAGAACAGTGGCCCGAGAACCGATCCCTGCGGCACCCCTGTGTTCCGATATTGCATTGTGGAAGTAATATCGGTCATCACGACAGCCTGCTGTCTGTTTTTGATGTAATTAGAAAAAACTCATAGGCTTGATTACGCAAGCCGTAGTGCTCTAATTTATGCAAAAGAATTAAACGATCTACCGTATCAAATGTTTTGTGTAAGTCTAGAAAAAAAACTCCCACTAGCTTGTTTTTATTTAGGGCCGTGTTAATCTATTGAGCCAATGTCAACACTGCACATGACGCAGAATATTTGGACCGAAATCCATGTTACTGAGGACAAAGAACCATGTACTCGTGTAAAAACGTATTTATGCGGTTTGATAGGGCTTTTTTAAAAATGGTATTTACAACGTTAAAAACAGATATCGGCCTGTAACAAGACTGATCGGAAATGTACCCGGTTTTGTAAAGTGGGATTACTTTTGCTATTTTTACTATGGACGGTTAAGTTTCGTTTTGTATACAATAAATAAATAGATTGCATAAGATTGGGCCAAAAATATCTACGTTGTTTCTTAACAATCGTGCTCTAATTTGGTACAGTGCAGCTGATTTGTTAGTTGAAATATTTTTATGGTGTGAACAACTTCGGAAAGTTCAATATTCTACATCACAAACGTATTGACTACCGGGTTTGACGCAATGTAGCTGTGTACAGAGCGGGAAATTTCGTCTGCCGGAGCTTTGCCTACAGCAGAAAGGAAGGTGTTGAACGCTTCGACAGCGCTGTTGTCAACGCTGTCAGGAGTAACGCGCTGTGATTGACGGCACCCAGTAACCTCGTTTATGATACCCCATTTTTTGCGTGTATCGCCAGATGCCTCCTGGATTCAGCGCGAGTAGCATTGTTTTTTACGGGCTCTGATTATCCTAACGCATTTATTGCGTAGTGGTTTGTACTGACCTAAATTGTAACTGTTTGTCTTTTGACGTTTCCATTTACTGTACCAGAAATTCTTTGGTTTTAGTAGTTGCAAAATCTCTTGATTGATCCAACGTTCATATTAGTTCGTAGTTTACATTGAAGGTTCTGCAAATACGTGGCGGGAAACTCCATTTATCGGCGTTATTATTGTTCGCATTTAACGACGTCCGTATTATACGAGACGTCATGGCCCAGAAAAAAATTGTATAATCGTAGTTCTACTGTACTCTGAACGGGACGTTGTGACGAGACAGCTAACTAGCAGAGCATGGGTGGAGTTGATCCTTCAGCTCTCAAGACCACTGGTTGTGACAGTGCGTTCGCATAAGATGTAGTGTTGGGACCACATGAACGCCCCCTTTTCTTCGTCATCGTCTGGGGTTTTTCCCCCAGCCGTAATGAAGAAAAGGTGGTATTTTCTGACCTCTGTTGTTTCGCTTGCTTTGGCAATTCCTATCCAAGGTCAACGCATCTCATCTGTACAGCGGTTTTTGTGAACACCAGCGGCATCGCGGTGAGCTGGACCCCAGTTTCTTGAGCGAACATTTGCGCTTTTACCGGTGAGACTTCAGAGTTAGGCTTATCGTCACTGGGACGCCATTACTTCCGGAACACAATAGCTAGCGAGTAGTGATGACTCGCCACTCCTGGGACAATTTTATAAGGTAAAAGAGTTCTCGATGACCGGGTTGCAAGTTTCTTCGAAGCATCTAGTATCTATTGACAACCTTGATTTGCAAGCTATGCAGTCCGACGGCGCCGTCGCCCATAGCCTTTCTAGTTCGGGCAATCTCACTGGGATTAACTCGGAGCAATTACCCGGCTCTGTAAATTATCATCAGGAAGGAGGTTCCAATGCCCTTTTGGCCAGTCCAGCGCACCGTTCAAGAGCAAGCCCTGCCAGCTCTGTGACCACCTTTGAAGGCTGCGTCCCACTCAGTGGTGATGATATATGGCCATAGATGTTAGGGATCCCATTACACTGGGCAAACAGCTAATGAGCATCCTGTCGGATAACCAGAGCATGGTTCACGTCGCCAGGCGAGAGAAGATAATGGGACTGTTCTTTGACATGCAACGCAATATCGTGGGCATGAAGACCAATCTTGCTCAGGCAGATGGTCGCATTCAAGAATTACGAGCACAGCTTGTTGAAGTAAGGTGTCACTGCGAGTCCCCTTCTGGCCCTAAAGGTACATTTGTGTCCCCGGCGTCGATGCCGACTTTTGTAGAAGCAGTTCGCGGGGGTCGTGCCAGGCACACAAATCCTGCTCGCGACGAAGCCATGAAGCGGAGCCCAGCTGGTGCATTTGCCCTTGAACAATCGAATGCTGTAGGCCCAAACGCACACCTGGCATTTTCCAGCAACCCAACCCAAATCATGTTCTTCTGCGGTCTCCCGTAGTGCCATCTGCTAGCCCGGGGCCAGACCCAATCACATTACTTAAATCTACCTTCGGCAATGACCACTCTGGTATCGGAGTAAAGCAAGTGAAGCTTATTCCATCACGCTCGGGCCTCACCATCGTCTCTGGCGACCGAGAGTCTATCGAGAACCTCGAGAAGGCCATTGCTTGCAACGTGCAAATCAAAACTGCTCTCAAGGTTTCTCGGCCCCCCGTCGTCTTCCGCAATTCAAAATTTCTGGTGTGGACCCTAGCATTCTTCCTGAAATCCTGCGTGCAAATATCAAGGCGCGCAAAACCCTCGCCATTCCCAAAGATGGCTTCCGTCAGCGGACGTATTTCAGAGACCGCGCGGGGAACAATGTGCACATCATCGAGGTATCACCTGCGGTGTAAGGATTACTTAAAAATTGGGACCGACTCATCATAGGCTGGACCTCCTGCCCCATCAAGGAAAACTTCTACGTAGCCGCGTGCCAGAAGTGATGTTGTGATTGCCACGTGTCCACCCGCTGTCTAAATGATCGCATCACCTGCCCATATTGTGCAGAGGAGCACTCAGCAGCTGCCTGCAATCTTGAAATAAAAATAACGTATGTGCAGGGAGTGTCGTGCAGCTGGGAAAGAAAGATTTACTCATACTTTATTGCACCATGCTGCCAAGTCTTTATTTATTTATTTTATTTATTTATACAGGTACCTACATCGCCCTCGCGGGCATTATTGTAGGGGGGAAAACAAGCAAAGGAATACAGTACAGTCAATATAACAAAAAATGGTTGCGGGTAAAAGGCTGTATGGTTGAAACAACAAAGTGTTGACTTACACTGTCATAAATAAGGCATCACATTGCAGATACAAAGCAAAAACGCAAAAAAGAAGAGTGTTATCGGTTACACAGGGCAATAAAGTAAAATAAAAAGCAATTAGTACGGAACGTATCAGAAATGTACAGTAGGGATTAGTTCAACAAAAAATTGTGCAAATTTCTAACAAAAGATGAGGGAGGCGCAGAGACAATTTCCTCTGGCAAGCCGTTCCACTCATGCGTGGTCCTTGGAAAAAAGGCGTATTTGAATGCATTGATCCTGGACGCGTATTCACGCAGTTTTAAAGAATGGTCAGTACGGGGTGACACATAGGTAGGTGGTCTTATATACTGTTCTTTGTCGATGCCTGTTCTGTTCATGAATATGCTGTAAAATAGGGACAGTCGTAGGTATTTTCGCCGGTCAGCTAACAGAGGCCATTGTAATCCTGAACGAATGTCAGCTGATCTTACGGTGAAGTTATAATTGCTTGCCACAAAGCGTGCTGCTCGTGCCTGTACACGCTCTAGGGCTTCTATATTTGATTTTGTTGAGGGGTCCCAGGCACTGCAAGCATATTCCAATATGGGACGCACATTGGATATGTATAGTGTTTCTTTCAACTTAGTTGGTGCCTGTCTAAAATTGCGCCTCAAAAAATTTAGCACGCGACTATCCTTTAATGTTAAGTAATTAATATGAGCGTTCCAAGACAGGTTGGCAGAAAAAATGATCCCTAGATATTTATATTCTGATGCAACCGGCAAGGTAGCCCCGGCCATGACGTAATTTGAAATCCGAGGCTGTTTTTTGTTCGTAAACCTCACCAATTTACACTTCGACACATTTAATGTCATTCTCCATGAATCACACCAAGAAACTATAGAGTTCAAGTCATTCTGCAATTGAACGGTGTCCGCTTCAGAGGTAATGTTATTGTAAATGCAGCAATCGTCAGCGTACAATCGAACACGGCTAGAGAGATTGTCAGAGATATCATTTATAAAAATAAGAAAAAGCAGGGGCCCCAAAACTGACCCTTGCGGCACTCCTGACAATACATCGACGCTTGATGAGCACACACCGTCAAGAATCACGCACTGCTGTCTTTCAGAAAGGTACGCTTCGATCCACATGAGAAGGGCATTAGGTATACCTAGACAACGAAGCTTTTGCAACAGCAACACATGTGACACGGAATCAAATGCCTTCTGGAAATCCAGAAATATACAGTCAACCTGAAGGCCTGAGTTAATAGAAGCTGCAATGTCGTGCGTAAACTCGACCAATTGTGTATCGCACGAAAAACCCGCCCTGAAACCGTGTTGCAATGGGGAAAAGAAGTTATTACTTTGTAGATGATTTATTAAGTTTGTGTAAATTATATGTTCGAGTGTCTTGCAGCACACGCTTGTCAGAGAAATAGGCCTGTAGTTACACTTTTTTGTTTTATCTCCGCTTTTATATACTGGAGTTACGTTGGCATTTTTCCAATCAGCTGGTAAAACGCATTGTTCAAGCGACGTTTTGTACATGAGTGCTAAAAAAGGGGCGATAGACACTGCGCAGTTTTTCAAGACGAAGTTGGATATACAATCAGGACCAGGAGCAGAGTGAACATTTATTTTTTCCAACAAGAGCACGACACCACGTTCGGAAATTTCTATGTCGTTCATTTGCGGGAGCGCGCCAACACTCTGGCATACACTACGTGTGTCAACCGGCTGCGAGAACACAGACTGAAAGTATGCATTGAAACTCTCAGCTTTGGCTTCCGTGTTAGAATCGTAATTTATCCCGTCCATGGTGTCAGGAATAGTGGGTCTAGAATTACTTTTATTTTTCACGTATTTCCACACTTCCTTAGGGTTGGTTTTAAGTTTCTCGCCTAGATGACAAAGGTACATTTCTTGTGCTCTGCGCATAGCTTTGGCCACCATTTTGCCCATCGCCTTCATTCTTGAAAGCAACGCAGGATCAGGCATGCGGCAATACTTTCGATACAACCGATTCTTTCTATTTATCTTTGATCGGAGTTCCCTACTGAGCCATGGCTTATCATTGCGTCGCCTGGCCGAAATGATACGCGAAGGAATGAAAGTTTGGGTCAAGGACAATATCTTTGTTTTGAAGAAATTCCACTGCGCATTCATGTCTAACGATGAACTATGCGATTGGAACTCAGGAAAAAATGCATCTAGTTCACGCGACAGTGATGGGTAGTCACCTTTTTCATAAGAGAACACTTTGCGGGGTGCCTCAGCGCGGCGGTTTTTAGCACTACAAGACATTTTAGTGATAACAACGTCATGGTCGCTGATACCAGGGACTGTGACAACAGAGGATACATGATCCGGTTCAGTGCACAAGAATAAATCAAGAATGTTTGCGCTGTCACCACCAATTCGTGTTGGCGTTTCCACAAATTGAAATAATGAGTGGGCATTAATCATCTCCCTAAAGGCAGTATACAGGAAAGACGTTGTGTTTAACACGGGTTTAAAGGACTTCCATTCTACATCCGGGAAGTTAAAATCGCCTCCGAGAATTACGTGCGTTGTTTGCAAACTTAATAAAACGTTACTCAACTGAAAGAGAGGATGACTGCGTGCATTTCCCGGCTTCGAGGGACGACAATCTACGAGATAATTACGCCGGTTTTCCCACTGTCCGCTTAGTTCTTCAGAAAAAAATTCCCCGCATTTCCCCCAGGGGAAGAATGTGAAAGTGCGAATGCACGAGTTGAATTTGCGCGGTTCGGTAATGTTCGCGGAAGAGAGATCACACACACACACACAACTACAAAGAAAGAAAGATGCATTTATTCACAGACACCTATTTGTGTTGTCGTTGTACTTGATTGCTAGAGCGGATCTCAGCTTTGAAATTTCGTGTCAGTACTCCTTTAAGCGGGTGCATTAGCCCTTCTCACGCCCGATTCCTGGCCAATCCCCCACGTGGGTATGTGCCATGTCAGCGGCCAGGCAGCGCGCGCCCATCTCCCAACGTTGCTAAGGAAGACGAGGAGCGCGCGTACCCGCAGCTGTTGCTATGTGGACTACGGCGGCGGACGATTCAGGCTCGCTTAAGAAGGGCATTCGCACTTAAAATGGCATCGGTCAAGTTTTTACAGGCTAATCTGGATCACACGCACGCAGCGACAGCCCATATCGTGTCGTATATTGATGCCCAAAAAATCCTGCCATCTCCACGAAGTGAATGATGATGAGAGGGGGAGAAGCTAAAATGCACATCGGTAAAACCGTTAAACATGCGCCCGCATATCATATGAAGACTCAACACGTCAAGCTTACCACCGCTTCGTTGACAAGCCCATCGATGACGTCGATGTTTGTGGTGAATATGTAGGGCTTGTTTGCGACGATAACAATCTCAATGGGTAAGTTGGCGAATTCGGTGTGTGACATTTAAGCCACCTTGGCCGTCGCCTTCTGCAGACCGTCTTGTGTCGCGTACCCCCGGTACGTGTCCTGAGCTCGCAGGCGACAAACGACAACCTCTTCTTCTTCCTCTCATCCTTGTTGGGTAGCAACGAACGCGTTGAACGTTTTGACCTCTTCGGCCAATCTTTGGTTGGCCAATCCCTAGGGGGATCCTGCCACATCATCATTAATGTGCCGGATACAGCAGCAACAAGGGACGGAACAGGGCCCGAGCAAGAGAAGCTTCGCCCCTAAAAATTGACTTCGCTGTTGCTTGTGGCCCATGCGTTCGAGGGAAACTAGTACCGGAGATTCCTTCCCGGTGGTGTAAATTCCACCATTGTCAAACCCCTCGGTGCATGGTTGATTTTCCTAACCCATCTTGGGACATCTCCCGTTTTCATGTGTGACCATTCATCATCGCCCTTGTATTGAGTGCACCGGACATTTCTATACTATTGCTAAGAATATACAGCGCTCCATCACTGGCTCTAGATTATATCCTCACGTCTTTAGCGACAATGTTAGAGTCAAAATTCTGACAATGTGGTCATTGCGGGCGATTTTATAGCGAGAATCGTGTTGTGGGGTGGCGATGTGGTCAACACACGGGGCAGCAGCTGGCGCACTGCATTAGCTCGTGGCAATTGCGGATACTCTATGACCCGAATTCTCTGTCTACGTTTGTACCCTACTACACAGAAACATGGATTCACGTAACCTTGGCTGCTGGACCAGTCTGGGGTTCTGGAGTTTTCTGAGGAGTTCGGGACACCCCGACCCTGTCGGATCACCGTTTCACCGCTTTGGTATAGAAGATGTTCCAATTGAGCGAAAGAAGTGGTTAACCAAAGCTTCCGAGTCACGTCTAATCGAGAAATTCTTACAGAATCCCTGGTTTCACACCGTATTTTCTACTGCCATGGCATCTTTGGAAGGTCTGTATGGCATCGTCAATGTATTTTATGCGAACGTCGACTGCCTGCGGAAGCGATTGGAGCAGCTGGCAAAACGTCATAGGAGAAATGCTTGGTGGACCGATTCATTGGCTTGGGAACGCTCGTCTTGGAGTGAAATGCGTCGGAGGTACCTTATAAACGTGATCCCCTCCTCCATGATCATCTCAGATTTTGGTATCACACAAGTTACTCGCTGAGTTCAAAAGGCACGTCAAGGCGTCAAAAGAAGAAGCCATCAGGAGAATGTGCACTGCAGCCTCAAGCTTTCGTCTCCTTCCGTTCTGCCCCCACTTCACTGATCTGACATCTCATCTACTTCCTCCACTTTACAATCGGCAGCGTTACTGCTAGGAACTCTTCTGTCAACCGATGATTCTGAAGGCGATACCCTTGCCCATCGGGCTATGAGGACGATGATCCGCCGGACAGCATACGCGCAAACAACTACAGATTACGACGAAATCACAATGAATGAACTCCGACTGGCTGCTAGGAATTTAAAATTAAGTTCCGCGCCAAGACCTGGTGGTATTGCGGCCAGTATGTTGGCTCTTCTTGTTGGGCTTGCTTCCCCGTTTTTGCTGTTCGTGTTTAATGCGTGCCGATTTCTCGGCCATTTACCGTCGGTCTGAAAAGAACCGAGGGTTTTTTCTACTGAAACTGAACCGCCCGCTTCAAGACCCCTATTAATACGCACCATTGGCATTTCATCTCTACTCGGTAAGCTAGTGGAACGCATGCGGAACGGTCGACTTTACTTCTTCCTGCACACGTCCAGCCTACTGCACGAACATCAGTATGGTTTCACTCAGGGACAGAGTACAACATCGGTGCTGCAGGACCTGCGCTCGCATCTCCAGGCTTGCCGTGAAGAGGGATCGTTGGCTCTGCTTTTTTCATTGGACTTTCAAGGAGCGTTTGACTCTATTTGGCACACGTTCTTGCTTTACTGCCTGTAAGTCGTCAAGAGGGATCGTTGGCTCTGCTCATTTTATTGGACTTTCAAGGAGCATGTGACGCCATTTGGCACCCGCGCTTGCTTTACTTCCTGTGAGCCCACCGCTGCATTTTTTACAGTTACCGCTTGCTTGAATGCTTTTTACGTGGAAGGTCGGTGCACTACAGAAGTCATGCGGAGAGTGTGCGTATCCAGACAACGATCGGCAGCCCCCAGGGCGCACCTTTGATCCCGCTATTGTGGAACATCGCGATTTATGGCCTACTGTGCCTTACTGTACCACCTAACGTGCATATTCAGGCCTACGCTGACGATACAGTAGTCGTAATCAAGGGAGGTTCACGGCGGGTGGTTGAACACATTGCGAACGAGACTCTAGAGAGAATATTAATATGGACGCGTGCTGCGAAATTCTACTTAAACCCCACCAAGTGCACAGTGTACATGCCTGCTGGTATCGAGAGGACAGAGAGGTGCACAGCGGAAGTCGACCATTAAGCTGTGCGTGACGACTCTGCGGCAAGTCGCTGAGGTGAAGCTCTTGGGTGTGGTATTCGATAGTCACTCGGCCTTTGTCGCCCACACGAATCATTTGCGGAACCGCGTAGAGCAGATGTCCGCCGCCCTCATAGGTTTTGCGCGTCTTCATTCCTTTCTGGATCGCAGTCACCTTCACCTTCGTTACCACAGAGCAATTCCCTCGACTGTAGCTTATGCTGGAGCGGCATGGTTAGGCGATCAGCAGCACCTTATCTTAAAAGCTAAAATTCACTCCTTCATGTGTTCCTCACTTTTTGTGCTCACCGGAGCTTACACCACAATGACAACCGCAGTGCTAGAACTATTGGCAAACTCCCTTCGGCTGTCGGCGGTCTTGGACATCGAGACAGGTCATTCCACTTGTTTCACCTGCGATAGTCTATTGAGCTGCATGGAGCACGCATTTCCCCGGGCGAGGTGGATCATCCTTTTCTTTGGACCTGCTGTCATCCCGCCCTTCGCTTGGCGATTTTACACCGCAGGATAGACTGCCGTACCGCTGTGAGAATAAAGTTGAGCCATGGTTTACATGCGTACACAGACGGTTCTTGTGCCACGACATGTGCCGGTGCAGCAGTCGTTGTGCTCCGCTCGTCTGATGAGGTTTTGGTGACGCAAATGTTTCGAATTTTGCCACCGCCCAGCTCTTACGGTGAAGAAGCTATTGCCTTACACATTTTGTTCCTTTACCTCAACACCAACAAGCCCTCCTGTCCCGTTTTCATTTATTCCTACTGTATGTCATTGCGTTTGGCTTTAGGAGATCCTTTCAACCCCTCAGAAACTGTAATAAAATCCGAGTAACCTATCAATCACTGTCTCCTTCCGTTCCAGTCTCCTTTTTCCACGTTTCCAGCCACTCCGGTGTGTGGGGCAATGAGCCTGCCGATCTCTTCACAACACGTGCGGCAACCAGGGGTGCAGAAGTGAAGGGGCTTACTTCGAAGCGAATTGTCAGAGCACGGCCCTTGAAGGCAGGTCGGCTGGAGTGGCAACGTATTTTGAGCTTCGACAATACCGACACAGAGTTGCTTCGATGGGTACTAAGTGTTTAAACTGCTCCAAAATAACACGTGCTTCTGCCGACTCGGTGCTCCTTCCGTCAGCCACTATCTCCTGGATTGTGCAGAAACAGCTCCCTTTGTGTCCAGGTTAAGACGCCTCGTTCGCCTCCCACTTGTGCCTCCTTATTTGCGTCAGGCAGCGGACAACGCTGAAGCGGCGAAAAGTTTTAGGGCCGGTGAAGTTTGTCGGTAATAGCATGCCGGACTTTCGCGGCAGTGAATCTGGCCTCTAGTCGCCGATACCTGTTTGATCTGCACATGACATCTGCCTTCCCCTACGACCTTTGAGCGAAGCCTGAAGGCCACGCCTGTGAAGAGGGAACTCACGTACTTCTACAGCTTGTGGGACGTCCATAGAGTCAACTGTCTCTGTACAGTCATTCGCCGCGTAATTCTTCTAAACGCTGCTCCTTTGTCCGGTGCTCCTGCTGTCATGTAGTCCGTGCGTGCCATTTGCGATTCCAGAGTGGGGTTCCCATGAATTCGGATGGGCAAGGCAGGATTCGTGACAGGGATGCAGCTGGACTAGGCATGCGCCTGGATCAAGGCCAACTTTTACCACGTGTCAGCTTTTTCCTTTCTCTGATAGGCAGCACCTCCAACGTTCGCCTGCCTTACTCCACCAATTGTGCCGTCAAGCGACCTGGGATGATAATTATATAAAGTAATGATTATGATGGGCATGTATAGAACAGCTATTTACTTCAATAATGCACGATGGACGGGCACAGTCTATGGTAGTCAGACAATGGTTAGCGAGGTCAACACTGCTCTAGTAAGCACTTTTCGTGGGCTCGCACCAAGGTTGTTGGTAAGGTCTCCCCTCCACAAATGGTTCACCACATGACATAATCATGGTCTCTCAATGTACATCAGCTATTAATGAGTCACACAGCAAAACAATGTGTTCTTACGTATCGGCCGACGAGCGGTCATCTGCCGAAACATCAGATATTTTTAGCTAGGAATATGCAGTCGCCCAAATACCCCGAAGCAAGGAGCCTTTTTTCTACTTTTGTATACTTGTAAGCATAAGCCCGAGGTATAATACAAAAGCTGACGTCCCGGCACGGGTCACCTTGTCATATTTTAGGCCAAAATATTCAAAGACATGTATGCACGAAATACGATGAATTGAATGCAAAGGCATAGGCGTTCAAGCTTGGAATGACAATCTTAATATTGTGTGTTCCGCATTGGTGCACTGATGATGATGTTGTGGCGTGTGTCATCCGCAATAAATGCTGTACCCCTTGCGCACTATCTGGAGGGGCGACGTTGTGTGATTGTCGTTTTGTCACAGTTGCTGTTGAGGTAGACTCCTCCCAATAGATCATAGTAGCTTCAGCTTCTTCACTTTGGAATCCTCTGTTTTCTGCTTCCCGCCGTCTCCGTGGTTCCGCTTTTGGTTTTCTTAGTTGTTCTCCATTTTTCGTCCCTTGGCGTGGGATGCCCTCAACCCAGATGGGGCTGTGTTCACCGCGTTCTGCCGCTTCTTCTCCTCTTCTTACTCACATTGCCTTGACTCAGCATATTCCACCGCTCCCTAATAAATCATAAGTTAATAGGTATAAGTTAGAAAGTTAAAAATAATAACAAATGTTATTAAGCCGTTACCATATCCGGTCAGGGTATTTTATCCTCCTTTGTAAGCCCCCATGGTCTATTACCGCCACAGTATGCACGCCATTATACATGTAGAATCTTCTGAAGCGTTGATACACAGCCCCATCGCCATCGACAGCCATTGGCCTTCGGCTGCGAACCATCTTCACAAACTGAGGCCAGTCTCCCTTGACTGGCATCATCATCATCATGAATCGCACTTCACGAGCGCACGCATTGCTTCTTTTTCTTCTCTTTACCGCTCGACGTTCCATTAAAAGACAGACCTCCATGGTCGCTTCTCTCCCCCTTTGACGGTCGATTCTCGTCCTTGGGGGTCGACGGATCCCACAACTTGGTGCCGAAACGACCCGGGAACTCGTGTCTGCCAGGCCGACACCGACAAGCAGGACCGACAGCCTTTTTTCGACGGCTTCTGCTTGAGAGACCGGCGGACCTACCTCCAAGGATGACTTCGATCGAGAGGAAGCTGCGACGACGAACGGCCCTTCGAGACAAGCTTTCAGCTGCCTTGATCGAGATAAACGACGGCCTCCGAAGTGGCACTCTGACCACGGCGATGGACGCAGCGGTATCCTTGGAGAGGATCGAGGCGATGTATCGAACCATCCTGAAGCTGGACGAGGACATTTTGGGGGACATCACGGACGAAATGGTCACCGAAGAGACTTCAAACACGACATCGTTTAGTGACAAGGTGGTGAAGATAATGGCGGAGCTTCGCTACAGATCCCGAGACCAGCAGGCTGGTCTCGGGATCTGTAGCGAAGCTCCGCCATTAATACATGCTTGGGTGTATATGGTCATGAACATTACCGCATGCACCCCACATATGGAATTCCAATGCTTTAACAATTCGCCTGTCTGAGCGACTACCTATGAAATTCAAAATACAAAAGTGATGTAACAGGCACCCCACTTAGGTTTTTGTAATGATGATGTCGCACCGACTGTGCCGCCACAGTACTTATATCGGTTTGTAGAGCAATGTGTCTGGGAGCGGGGTTGTGTTCTGTGGTTCCAGAATACTTCTTTTTAAAGCGAAGATTTAGCGTTCTCAGTGACCCCGTTGCACGCCACTACACCCTGCAGGAAAGCTACCTTTCTGTGACAACGACGGTGAGAGATAATGGTTGAAGTGGACAGTTTCCGTAAACAGAGTAGAACGTGGATCTCCTGCATTATGAAGCCGCCGTATTGCTCCATTTCGACATGGTGAAAGCGAACGCCAAAGACCAGGTACTCATTCGTGCCTCACACTTCAAAGCCAAACGTTACGCCTATAAAGTGCACACGCGATGGCCAGTGTGGGTATTCAGAAAAGTGGTGCGTACTTCCAGAGTAACACATAATCGCAGTGTGGGATTGGCCAACAAGAGTCCATCACAAGAAAGCTTCGCGTCCAGCTATCGTAGTCGTTAGACGGAGGGGTGCAGGATTTTTCTCTATTGCAATATCTTCGCCTCGTGGCTATTTCAGCGGAGATTAGTGGGCAATAGCTCAGGTCTGTGCTATTAGCAAAACAAACGTCTGCCTTATTATCACTTCTGCAACTAAACACGTTTGGCATACTCACGTAGGCCGCAGTACATGTCCACAAGACCACTTTCATATTTGATGAAAGTATTCCCGGTGTTTCCCTTTAACCAGCTTGCCCTATCGAGTTAACGTTGTCCTGTGCCATCCTACCCTATTTTGTTTGCTATTCATTGGCTGTTTTGTTTCTCATAAACGTCGCAGTTTACACAAGAATAGGACTTAACAGTTTCCTAATGATATCTGAGCACCGCCAATTTCTGAGCTCATATTTGATTTTAAAAGCATTACACTGCATGTTTCGTCCAAAATGTGCGTCGATGCAGGATTATAACTTCACGAAACGGGGCAGCAACGGTTAGAGAGAAAAAGAATGTCGGAGAACACATGGACTGATCCGTAATTTTTAATCGGAGCTCCTGGACCACAGCCAAATTGAGTTGGAAAAATTGGGGAAACTTGGGTCTAGTAGGAACCGACTCCAGGGAGTACGATATACTACTTTTCTAATTGCTACAATGCATCGTGGCTTGTCGGCAAGTTATTTAAACCTAGAGAATAAACTTGGGCCTTCAAGTATTATTTATTAAAGAGACGGCAGCTGACAGGATGCAAATACCAATCTCATCGAGCATATTCGTCAAATCAGCACCCATATTTCTGGAACCTACACAACATTGTCATTGTGATGATGGCAATGTATGAAAGTTAAAAATCACCGAATGTAGAGGCCTTTTTTGGTCTATAAGGTAATGGTTTACGTTTAGTCTCATGAGCCGCATAGCCGATTCATTATGTACTCTACATTTTACGTGTTCTTTATAAAGAAAACAACCAGAGGTTTATCGTTGCCCATGATGCTTAACTTTTCACCAAATAATACCTGAAAATTTCAACCATATGAAAAATATATAAAAACATTGATCTTCTCAGCTATTACTTTTGCGGTAAAGCTACCATTATTTTTTTACGTGTAACCTATGGTTTTCTTTTAAAATAAACCATACAGAATATTTCTTCTCATGTTGAGACGATAACTTTAGCATTTTCCCACGTACCCCTTTGGGCGGCGTAAGCACCCATTTCGATGCGAAGCCAGTCAAGAGGAAGAAGACGTTCCAGTCCTGGCGTCACATTGAACGGCTGCAGTGGTGTATGCGATGCCATAGAAGATGACAGGTGCTTTAAAGAAATATCTTTTGCCAGTGGTCTGAAAAAGAGAAGGGAAGTGCAAAAGCATACCGACGAGTCTGTAGACTATGTAAAAGTGCAGTGGTTTGTTGTGGGTTTACTACTCGCCATGTCATGGCGACATTGGAGAGTGGAGAAATAGCTTCATTTATTTCCGGAAGAAAGCGTAAATATTTATTTTACTGTCTGTAAAAGTGGCTATTACGAAATTTTGTTAACAAGAGTTACAATAAATAAGTAAAGGGAATTACATATGCAGTTCAAACGTTGAATATAAAGGAGGCGCTTATGTTGCTTCGAGAACTTTTCAAAGGGACACTGAAGTGATATGTAAACATTGCGGGATTACTTGCGCAAATTGTAGTCCGGAGTCCCCAGACGATGTTTCGACCACCCTGGGCGCGTTTACGCGATTTTATTTAGTAGAAAAATTAATTCGAAAATGCTGTCCTCCTCTCTTTCCGCTCGCCCGTTTTCTGCGGCGTTGTCGTGTGACGTCGAGAGGAGCCGAGATCGCAATTGGCTGCGCTACTGCACGGCTCCCCTGCCTTCAGACAGTCAGTCGGCCCAGCGTTTCGTCCGCCGGCCGCCGACGGGTCGTCGCAATTCGCTCGATCAGTTGAAAGGAAGCCAGGACACGTTTGTGAATGGTAGAATCTGCCTTTTTCTTTACTTGGTTAGTTTGTACACTGTATCTAGCTCCAAGTCAAGGTCGCTTTACACAAGCGCTGCACAAGCGAACATGCGACGCTTCGCTGACTGGTACGCCAGTAGGAAAATATATAAGGCCTCTTAAAGGCGGGAGAAGAGTAAGCGAAGTCAATATAGGTACTAAGGAAATAAAATCAACTGATATTTTTGCCGTACAGCGTAAAACTAGAGTGCGGGAGGCACTTTTTTGCGCTGGGCGAACAAGCACAGCGGTCAGCAGCACGACTACGCATCTGCGAACGCTTTTCTGTCTACGAAATGCAATTGCTAGACGTGAGTTATTGTGGAAACTCGGGCGACGCTTACTGCACGCGCGCAATACAACAAATAGTCACCTAAGCTGCTTGAAATGCCAAAACTAAATAAAAGTGTAAACTGGTTGTACAATATATACCCTATATTACCAAGGCCAGCGCAGCCCGTTCCGTGGCCGAGTGGTTTGGGGCTCTAGATATAACACCGCAAGTATTTTGCAAGTCAGGAGTTCGAATCCCCGCTGGTACGTGCTTTTTTTTCTGTAAGCTAACTTTTTCGTTTTCCGCCGATGTTTTCTATATTGAGTTCACCTTTTTTTGGGCCGCAACGTTCATGGCTCCACGAACTAGTTCACAAAACGCGCGCAGGCTGGCACTGGCGCGCTAGCGAGTTCTCGTTGGCGGGCTGTTGCCATAAGCACCGACTGCTTGCAGGCAGTGGGCACAGGCCAGAATGAACAGACCCTTGGCGTGGTGCGAACACGCTTTTTACGATACAGGCATGAGGGAGGCAAGCTCCAAATATGGGGGAAAAGCGCATGACATTTGGGCGTCTGCGGGTACGCGGAGGGCGTTCATGCACTGCGTAGGTTTAGGCTAGTGAATGCTACGATTCCAAGCCGTCCTAGGAGGCTTGTCTTTATGCATTTTTACAGCTGACAACATGGCAGAAGCGCGGTACGATGATTACTGAGTTATTAAGAATGCCCATCCAACAACGCCAACAGTTGCGTTTTACAGAACCGAAACCGAAACCGAAACTTGTTTGGTTGCTCACCTTGGGCATCGTCCAATCACGGTGCCCGCTCCTCCTAACGTCACAGCTTTAGTTGGTGCGGCCGCCGCAAACCGCGCATGGTAGTTTTTCTTCTTTCACGCTTTGTAAAATAATTACCCATTTGTCAATCGTAAAAACGATGGAAAGTGTGCTAATTTGAGCCAGTCTACGCAGTGCAAGCAAAAACGGGAGCTTGACAAATTAACTTCAGTGTCCCTTTAAAGGTGGCAATGCAAATGTAGCCATAGAAGACAGTTTCATGTGAACATTTTGGAAATAAATCTTTGTTGGACCTCGAAACGGTCATTATCATGCCGAGAATGCCAAAGCATTACAGTTGACCCTTAGGACTGACATGTCAGTATTGCATGACCTCCCGCGTTTTACAGCTCCTGTTTACGTGGAGGGCCCAGATACATTCAGCAAATACACTGAAGCGACAAAAGTGGAAGGCGTGTTGCATGGAAGGAAGCCGCGCGTTCATTTATGCATGGCGAGAACTTAGTGCCTTGGTTGCGTATGTTCAGGTGTACGCAACTCTCCTCTCATCGTCATCGCGTCGTCGAAATCGCCGTCTTCGTGGTCAGTATTTTTGATTTGCCAGGCTTCCTTCCCCTTCCGCTTACTTTGCTAGGAGGCATTGTCAATCGCCATTGTTTGCCCTTTATCCCCAATAATCGACGGATCGCGCTGTCCTACTCTCATAAGTAATATTTAACTTAATATTATTCTCAAATTCCTCCTTTAGTATACAGTGCATACCCGAAAAAGACGTTTCTACGCAAAAGGCCTTAAACAATATTTTATGTTCGCCTTCAGTCAGCAAACACCATCGAGAAGGAGTCTTAGGCTATTCGCACTAGCTCGTATTTCGAGGAACAGAAAATGTGTGTATTTTTCTACTCAATTTAGTAACATTTTTACAAAGTTTCCTGAGAAATATAGTGTCATTCGCGTAATCGTAGGTCCTTTTTTAATTTTTTAAGCATTCAATCGTTCTGCCTTCCATCTGGCGGTCATGGTCTGTGTTCCGAACACGGGCTTTTCGACAAGCAAAGTGAACTAATGCTTTCAAAACAAGATTCTGCGAGCTAGAACTAAAACATAGAGTGGCCACCATTAAGGCATCAATATCGTACAAATAGTATCTCCAGAAATGAAGACGCAAAAGATGGCGAGATGCAGGAGATGGCGGGAAAGTGATACCTAGAAGCGTTGAGTAATCCGCAATATTTTTTGCAATCCATTTTCCCTAGTCATAAAAATTAACGCACTTTTCTAGTAAAACTAACACATCTCAGCGCGAAACTTCTACAATTGTTTCTCCTCTCTCAATAAAAACGTAAAGGTTTAAGCTGACGTTTTCTTATGAAAATTATTCCTGAAAATATCTGTATCCACGCACTGCCAAAAAAATGTTACATACATTTAACTTACCTTTTTACGTCAGTGTTATCTTGCTCTCGGAGTGCCGTTTTGTAAATTTTTTGCCATAGCTTCAGTGAATTTTGAAATATTTATGTAGGCGTGCCTTTGCGCGTGTGTACTGGGAGTGTTCAATCAAAGGTGAAACATTAAAAACCCGCACCTCACAATTGTATAGCTGACCGACTGACCGGCCGACTGACTCACTGACTGACTGACTGAATGGTGAGTTCGTTGGGTGGTTGGTGGATTGATTGATTGATTGATTGATTGATTGATTGATTGATTGATTGATTGATTGATTGATTGATTGATTGATTGATTGATTGATTGATTGATTGATTGATTGATTGATTGATTGATTGATTGATTGATTGATTGATTGAGAGAGTTTAACCAGCGCAAGCTACACCTGATCTATGTTGTGCACCATACTGAAAGTTTCCGCATTATTTTTTGCCACATAGATATTTTCAACGTGCGCCGAAATCTCCACACAGTGGCATTTTGGCTTTTCGCCTCCATTTCAAAACCTTGTACCGTATTCACTCGCGTAATGATCACACTTTTGTTCGAAATATCTGATGTAAGTTTAGGGGTGCGTTCGTTACGTGGGGTAAATGTTTTCAAGACATTTTGAGCACACATAACGCAAGCAAATTGTGGGTAAAAATTTGTCACGACAGTTCAATTGAACCTAATACAAATTACAAATAGAAACATAATAAAAACTTCGGACACCGCCGCCAGCGGCTTTGCGAAGTTACGCAAAATGCCGTGTTTTCATTAATTACCAAACACGCATATACCAGTTCGCTGTAAGGTGACAACAGTTCTACAAATACGTTGCTGCCACTGTAACAGTGCGGGACATGAAAACAGACATAGACGCCTATTCAGCAACCTGAGTGCATTTTTTTTATTTGGCTTGTGAGTATTTTATCTGCATTTAGTGCGAGTTTCTTCCTATCAATATTGAACGCATGCTCGCCGATATCGCTAATACCGGCATGTCTGCCGCAATAACGTATCCATGCTCTCTTTGAATCGGAAGGAAAGAAAGGTAAGTACGAATGACCATCATTAGCAAGACTTTGCACACATACGCCATATTGCTTAGGCTAGCTTAGAGTGCGTTCATTGCAAGAGAAATAAAAAAAATCAAATTTGGGAGACATACTTACAGGGAGCGGTCATTACACGAGTAAATGCGGTATATGACTGATTATATTGTACTGTTGAAATTCCCCCTTAGCAATCTCTTTGTATACAGCATTAAATCAAACTTAAAAAGTCATCTGCGCAGTAAGCCTCCCAGACTT
Organism: Haemaphysalis longicornis; assembly: GCF_048455015.1. Taxonomy (NCBI): domain Eukaryota; kingdom Metazoa; phylum Arthropoda; class Arachnida; order Ixodida; family Ixodidae; genus Haemaphysalis; species Haemaphysalis longicornis. Next base: position 156,476,637 of record NW_027526335.1, on the reverse strand, counting down.
ATATAAGAATTTATTAAGGGTCAAAGCTCGGCTAGTTGGTATTTACTTAGAACCATTTTACCACCAAAAATACACAGGGACGCAGAAGCAAACAGGACAATCGCTATGAATTTATTAAAGGCGTATTGAGCATATACAATTCGCTATAATATTAGTGTAGTATAGACCATACAAATGACTTTCCCTATTGGCGGTGTTATCAATGGGGCCTGTTTCTAGGTGCGTTGTAGACTTTTACACGTCATACAGTGGCTCGTACCTAAACGTTCGAGCACATTTTGTATTAAATAGCTCTTCAAGCTTTTAAATTCCATGCCTCTCCTTATCCTTCCCCCGATAACGGTTTTTTCTGCAGATACGTTTCTGTAGTGCCCTAAGACTCACCTGAATAACCTGGCTGTTCAACACTTTATAAAATTGTATTGGGAGTAGAAGGAATTTATTTAGATGATACGGCCTTCCTTTTTTATACAAGACTGCTTCTAATTCATACAGCAAAACTTACTTCTAGCAGAAAATTTGTGCATCAAAATGAAGGTATTTCCTCGGAACCAAGCGTATTGCAGACTACTGGGAGGAAATTGTGGGTATTTATGGCAGTATTTAAAAATTGGGTAGAGCGTACAAGACCATTTCAGCTGAACCTGCAAAAATAGGTTGATGTATTTGCGCGTTTCATTGGGGACCTCGATGACTGCGAATTTGTTACAGCCATCATTATCATCATCATGTACAATGATTGACTGTACAGTAATATTTTGTTGAGAGCAGAAGCATATATTTCTTTACTCTGCATACATGGTACCGGTGTATACAGAATAGAATATTTCTCCGCGCGCGCGCGCGCACACACACACACATACACACACACACACACAAACACAGACGCACAAGAACACCGTGCGCCAGGTATATTATGTAGGACTCGCCAGGCTGTGAAAGCTCGAATATTTAGGACTCCGTCTGTATCGCATTTCGCTCCTGTGGCTGTAGTGTACATGTAGCGTCTTAGCTTCCATGTCTGAGAATCATTCGTTCGAAACCAGGTATAGCTGAATTTTTACTGCAAAGCAGTATGTGTCTAACCTCCCCGCCCCCCAGTTTTCATTCCGGTGTCATCGATTTACTCGGAACCGTTCCGGCCCACCTCCGGCACCTCTTCCACAACTATTTTCCTTCTCGCCCCCACCAATGCCCCCTTGTAAATTTGCCAGGCGGAAGCTCATGGCGATATGCGGCTATCAGATGATTGTGAAAAATGAACTGAAGCATGGATGGGGGTTAAAAAAATGCGCTGATGATTACTCAAATTATCCGCAGCAGGAGCTTCAGTCTTCTCGGTCTCGGCGTATTTCTACTGTGTTAAGGAAGTGTTCGCGTGATCAGCGAACGTGCGACCGCATGCGCTACTCCGCTGCTACCTTGCAGTGCACTGCCGCCTCCATCCAGCATGTTGCAAATGGTGTTCGAATCTCCTGCGCAAATTTCCCGTGGTTGAATTAGCCCCGCGCAAGGGAGCAGCGATCATGTTGTTGGATATCGTGTTTGAACCTCCCGCGCAAACGTCAAGAAGTTTGTATTAGCAGAGAAAGGAACAGCGTCTGGGGAAAATGTAGGGGGTGGGCGCTTCTTGGTGGCGACACATAAAACATGTGTGAAAGAAAGGCAGTGAGAGAGATGACGCGGTAGCCGCACGCGTGGTACTCCACTTCACCCTAGGCTAGACGCTCCTCTCCCTTTTCTTTCTTTCGTCCCTGCTCCGCACACTCACTCTGTTACGCAGACATAAACAGACGTCGCTCCCGTGAAGCCCAGGTAACGGCTGCCAAAGGGCTGCCCCCAAAACGACTGAAATCCGCCGTCGGGGCGTATGTTACTTGTAAGCACGCGTACATGACCGGTTCCCAGTTTATGCCTGCGCAGTTTTGTAGTGAAAAATAGTCGTAGGGAGGAGGGAGGCGTGCACGCGCAGCTATAGGTTTTATGCCCGTACTGATGGATGGTATGTCTGTTGTGCTGGTACGAGATTTAAACGCGGGCGTTAAACGGCCCAATGGCACCTGTCCGGAGTCCATAGTGGTAGAGCGGATTTGGTTTGTGTGTTAGGCTAATTTCAGATTACCGACGGAAAACTCATATCGTGATCTATGGACCTAAAAAATGCCGTGTGATGCAGTTCGGTTAGCTCAGACGTGAAATAACATCATTCATTAGGTCATTGCAGCAGTTGCGGCAACAGCCTGAACGCGGCCTTACAGAAACAGTAAGATGCTTACTACGCGGGAGGGACACAGGCAGTTCCATGTTTATCTGCAAGAACAAAGCCTGGATTCGTCACAAGGTCATTCAGCTAATGGCATAGGAAGTATGCTCTATCGTAAATTACGACCAACGTGTTTTGTTTCGTGCGCTCCATGGACTGCATCCAGCTTTGCGGGTCACCCTGCTTTACAGAAAGGAAAGGCACTAATTTTTTTTACTACTCTTTGTAACACGATTTTGATTTTGATGACTTGAGTTTAGCTTTTGTTGTGGTAAATGATTGCTTTCTGTTAACTGTGATGTCTAAATAAGGGAAACTTTTTTTATGTCAGGGAGAGTGAAATGAAGTTGTTCCATACATAGTGCTTGTTTTACAAAACTGCGGTTGACGTCGCTTAGAGTACGGTACTATTAACACTACAACTAAGTGCTTATATTACCATCGTACGGACCTCAAGCCACTATTTCGTGGTTTTTGGAATCTTAGGTCGGCGCCGGGAATTGCTACAGTGTTTTTTTAATTGAAAATAGGGCAACTCAGCACACGGCGGAATATTAGATGTTTCTATGCTCTCAAATTTCATAGTGAGAGACGATGGAAAGCGTGACCGGTTTATTCGGACACTCGGACGAAAAACCCAATTAAGTGCAGATGATGATTATGTACAGGCGATGATGATGCCGGGGCCATGAGAGCTAGCACTGATGATAATGTACCGATTACGAGAAAATGTCCGTAACGTGTTGAAGAGGACAGAGTCGTGGTCAGGGTGTCTCACATAATTACCCCTCCGCGGCCGGAAGCGGCCACCTGGCCGCGACTTATTGTTCTCTCCTGCGGTTGAACGGCTTGAGGCGAGATACGTGTACGATTTCAGTACCACGGCGGCGCCGATCTGACGACTGTTCTACTGGCGTCACACGGTAATTAACTGGCGAAGTCTGGCCTGTGATTTTGTATGGACCGAGAAAGCGATGAAGGAATTTTTCGCACAGACCGGGTACACGAACCAAGGTCCATAACAATACTTCATCACCCGGCCGAAATTGAACAGAGCGATGTGCGACGTCGTAGCGAGCTTTGCGTTCTTGTTGTTGACTTTCGGTTCGACTGCGTGCGAGTTCGCGGCAGTGGGCGAGCCGTGAAATGTACTGCTCCCGAGATGACATTTCCGAGCGGACAGGAGCATAGAAGAAAGTTGACTCGAAGGTAATAGAGGGAGAGCGGCCAAAGACTAGGAAGAATGGTGAGTATCCAGTCGTTTTTTGCGTTGCAGTATTGTACGCATAAGTCACAAATGGCAGGATGGTATCCCAGTTGCGATGATCAGGGCTGATGTACATCGAGAGCATGTCCGCGAGGGTTCGATAGAATCTCTCTGTTAATACATTCGTCTGGGGATGGTAGCTGGACGTTGTCTTGTGCACGGTCTTGGAGGCACGCAGAAGCTCTTCGACTACAGCGGACAGAAAAGCCCTGCCGCGATCGCTGAGCAGGACGCGTGGCGCGCCATGGCGCAAAATATTGTTGTGCAGTATAAAGTCAGCGACTTCAGCAGCCGTTCCTGAGCGAATTGGTGCTGTTTCAGCGTATCGTGTCAGGTGGTCGACAACCGTAACTATCCAGCGGTATCCAGACGGCGTTGGAGGTAGTGGTCCAAACAAATCGATGCCGACGGTCCCGAAAGGCTCTGACGGACAAGGGAGAGGTTGAAGTAGTCCGGCAGGAGGAGTAGTTGAGCGCTTGCGGTGCTGGAAGGAGGCGCACGAGCGAACGTATTTGGCAACAGAAGTGGACAGGCCAGGCCAAAAGTAGAGACTACGTATGCGCTCGTACGTTTTTGCAAAACCAAGGTGCCCAGCGGTAGCTGCATCGTGGTAGGCTTCGAGAATAGGGCGCCGGAGTGTACGAGGCACAAAGGGGACCCATTTTCTGCCATTTGGATGGTAATTTTGCCGGTAAAGAACGCCATGGAATAGTTTGAACTTACTGAGCTGGCGATGCGCACGGCTGTTTGGAGGTGTTAAACGACCGTCGAGATAGTCAATGATGGGGCCGCAATATGCGTCTGCGCTTTGCATCTACGGCAAATCGACGCGTCCCTCAATGTTTGAGGAGATAACGGGGGCCAAACAAAGTGTGTTGTCGGCGGGCTCCTGCGCATCGGAAGAGGAAGAGGACAATGGGCGACGAGAGAGAGCGTCGGCGCCCATGTGCTTCTTCCCTGACTTATACGCCACGGAAAAATCGTACTGCTGGAGGCGGAGAACCCAGCGGCCAAGGCGTCCAGAGAGGTTTTTCATGGTGGACAACCAGCATAGCGCATGATGGTCGGTCACCACTGAAATGACGGCCATGAAGGTAAGGGCGAAATTTCTGAACAGCCCAAACGATGGCAAGGCATTCCTGTTCAGTGATTGTGTAATTCTTCTCTGCAGGTGTCAACGAACGGCTTGCGTAGGCGACGACCCTCTCCCGAAGTTTATCATCCCTTTGGAGGAGAACACCGCCAATTCCATGGCCCCTAGCATCCGTGTGGAGTATAGTGGGCTTTGTTTCGTCAAAGTGGCAGAGCACCCGAACAGACGTTAGAGCGGCTTTCAGATCGTCAAAAGCGCGTTGACAGTCATCGGAGCAAACGTACTGGGCGCCAGACTGTAGGAGATGGTTCAGTGGGGACGTAATGGTGGCAAAATTCCCGACAAAGCGGCGGAAATACGAAGCCAACCCGAGAAAACTACGGAGGTCTTTCTGTTGGCGGGGACGAGGAAAGCTGACAACGGCAGCGATTTTCTCAGGATCGGGCCTGATGCCATCTTTACTGACATGGCCAAGCACCTTGATGGTTTTGGTAGCAAAGCGGCATTTTTTTTAGTTGAGTTGAAGTCCGGCGTTCGAAATGCATGTGAGTACCTCGTCCAGACGCTTAAGATGTTCTGTAAACGTCGACGAGAAGACAACGACGTCGTCCAGGTAGCAGAAACAGGTCTTCCATTTTAGTCCTCTGAGCACCGAATCCATCATGCGTTCAAATGTCGCCGGAGCGTTGCACAACCCGAATGGCATGACATTAAATTCGTATAGGCCATCGGGAGTTGCAAACGCGGTCTTTTCTTTGTCGGGCTCATGCATCGGGATCTGCCAATAGCCAGAACGCAAGTCAAGGCTCGAAAAGTATTCGGCTCCTTGAAGGCAGTCGAGGGCGTCGTATATGCGTGGCATAGGATATACATCTTTTCTAGTAATCTTGTTGAGGGCCCGATAGTCAACGCAAAAGCGTACGGTGCCATCTTTCTTCTCTGCTAGCACGACCGGGGACGACCAAGGACTACATGAAAAACGGATAACATTGCGTTTCAGCATGTCAGCCACATTTTCCTCGATGACTTGCCTTTCTGTTGAGGAGACGCGATACGGGCGACGGCGAACAATAGACGACCCTTCGGTTTCGATGCGATGCGTGGCCGTGGTTGTGTGGGGAAGAACGGTTGAGTAGGATTCGAACGATGCACGGTGCTTATTTAAAAGCTCCAGGACTGATAATTTCTGTGACTCTGTCACGTCCGGGCTGACGGTGACTGCAAGGGAAGGCTTCGAGGACGTAGTCGCTGAAGCCAGGCATGTAAGGGGACGGGAACGCGGAGGCAGAATGGTCACCTCGACATCGGAGACAGATGCAATTGTGGAACCTTGCGGAAGCAGAACGTCTTCTGCAGTGGTGTTTTGCACAGGTATAAGAGCTTGCCCTTCGGAAAAACGAACGAGACAGGCGGCAACAGCAAGTCCACGGGAAAGGAGGCGGCTGCAGGGAACGACCAGGACATCACCGTCAAGTATAGCGCTGGCAGAAACTGAAAGGATGTGCTCACAACGGGAGGGTACGACGTGATCGGCCGTCAGCACCAAAGAAATTGGCTCTCTCGGGGAAACAGTTGAATGATTAGTATCTGTGATGCTAATAGCAGGAGTTCGACAACAAATAAGAGCGGACGTCGATGACAGAAAGTCCCAGCCAAGAATTAGGTCGTATGGACACGTGGAGAGTACGGCACACTAGATATGATGACAAATTCCTTCAATGGAAACACGCACTGTACAATATGCAGAAGGATCGATCGTGCTTCATTTGCACCACGTAATGAGGGACCTCTAAACGGTGTTCTCACCTTGCGTAGCCTTTTGCACAGATCAGCATAAATAATTGAGACGCTTGCACCAGTGTCCACCAACGCTTCGACGCGGATGCCTTCGACGAATACACACAAAATGTTCGAGGGATGCTCTGGAGGAGATTTTATCTTTTCCCTGTATGCAGTTTCCCCTCCAAAAACTGCATGGCTTAGTTTTCCGAGAGACGAGCGCTGTCGTGCACGACGGGGCGAAGCGGCGATACAGATCGGCGGAAAGGTGAGGGAGAGCTGCGTCGTTGATCACGTGAATTGCGCTGTATCACAGGGGAATCGGCCGGGGGAGGAGTCTGGCGGGTCGGAGATTGGTAACCCCGCTGGCGGTATCCATAACGAGGGCTCGTTACGTCGCGCTCGTAGGTGTCGTAGCCACGCCGTTCATCCTGTGCACGCCTGCGACAGAACCGAGCAATGTGGCAGCGAATTCCGCAGTAGAAACACACTGGTCGGTTAGGTGGGCGCTCGGGGCTCGGCGGTCCCCACGTGCGATAGTAAGGCTGCGGCCGAATGGCACGGTTGATCGTTGCCACATATCCGGGCAGAGGCTGCGAGGTAACCGGGGCCATGGGCAGGGGCGGCCTGCCAGCGACTTCCGAATAGGACGGTACGGCATAAGGGGTGCAAAGATCAGGCACTGACCGACCAAACACACAGGCAAGCTCCTCCTTGATTATCTGTCGAAGATTGGTGCTTGCTGAGTGGTGAGCAGGAGCAGAAGCACACACGGAGGCCCGGCCGTCAAGCTCCTCCCGAATCAGCTGCCTTATAAGCACGCGAAGGTCTTCGTCGCCTAAGCGCGTGGCCGATGTATCCTGCTGAATGCGGATTGACTGCAGATCGTCAAGACGTTGGCAAGTAGTGGTGACATCCGAGACGGTTCTTGGGTTCTGAAGGGCGAGCGCAGTGAAAGCGAACTGGTTAATACCTTTCAGTATCTGGCGTACGCGGTCCGACTCTGACATATCCTTATTGACCTTCCGGCACAGTGCGAGAACATCTTCGATATAAGACGTGTAGCTTTCGCACGGGTGTTGCACGCGCGCTTCCAGTTTCTTTTTCGCGTCCTCAGAGCGAGCTGCAGTTGTCCCAAATATCTTGCGGATCTCGGTTGTAAAGGTCGTCCAATCGGGTAGGCGTCCCGCGTTATTGCGGTACCACATCTTCGCGATCTCGGTGAGGGAAAAGCCGACAGTCAGCCGTTTTAGCTTGTCGTCCCACCCGTTATATGCGCTAACCCTTTCGAAGTTCTCCAACCACTCTTCTACATCATCCCCACGAAGGCCAGCGAAGTCGGGCGGATCTCGCTGGCGGCTGATAAAACATTGCGGGGGAGGTGTAGCCGTGGCGCTGGCTTGATCGAGCGTCATGGGCATGGTCTCCTGAGGCAGACGGCGGCCCGAACGGAGCTCCAGGAGTGGCGCTGCAGAGGTAGACTGCGGGATCGAAACGCACCCTCCACCACTTGAGAGATGATGGAAAGCGTGACCGGTTTATTCGGACACTCGGACGAAAAACCCAATTAAGTGCTGATGATGATTATGTACAGGCGATGATGATGCCGGGGCCATGAGAGCTAGCACTGATGATAATGTACCGATTACGAGAAAATGTCCGTAACGTGTTGAAGAGGACAGAGTCGTGGTCAGGGTGTCTCACAATAGCTTCATTACAATGAAGCGTTTTAGAAATACGTGATATATCATTTACAGAATTAACTTTTTATTTTTTAATAAATCGATGTCATATCATACCAGTATGTTCTGTATTTTATAGAAAATTGTGTAAATGAGTTAAAACTGAAAAGTGTGAAAAATACGTTATTTCAAACTTTGTGTTTAGCTAACAAAGATCCTCAGTGAGGTAAAACGAGCTTTCTTAGAAAGGTGTGAAATCTCATTACCAGCCACGAGAGCACACATGAGGTGTCATACAGTTTCATCGATGTGCCTGCACTCCAAATGAGTTCATGTACAGTTGTGCAGAGCGCCAGGGGGGGCAGCTAACGATGCCTCCTCTGTATCTGTCACTGATTCATCTATGTATAAATTTTTTCTCCTGGAAGCATTTCCCTAACAATCATTACACGGCTTGAGCATATGCTGTCGTCGCAAGGATAAGCCAGTTTGCAACAAAACTGAGGGAAACCCAAACGACTAAGACAAAAGGAAGGTTAAATAAGTGCACGCGAGCCACCTTTTACAGCAAAGCTGCATACGTATTCCTCACCGGTTCCACCTCCGTGAGCAGAAACGCCCTGGTGTTAAGGCCAAACACGCCGAGCGCACCGGTAGGCTAGTCAGGCATACACCATAGAGGTGAGAATTCGTTTAAGGAAACCACAATACAAGCATTAAAAGAGCAATATGGATGATAAGACGCCCGCGAACAATGGGACTCTCTAATATGTGTTCCTGGTAAAGATTATGTTAGCAGATTATCTTTGAAGGCTGGACAGGACTAGTGTCACTAAATAGAGCAGTTCTTGTCCAAGACGCGGAGTCGAAGCGTCAGGCTAGGCAGCACCCAGCATTTCCCGCTGAAGCTGCCGAGCGTAGTATGAGTAGATAAGGTATTATAGTACCGCCACCGAGGCACGCAAGTCAGCAACGGCAGAATTTTGGCGTTTATCAATGTTGGGAGATTGCCGTATCCTGAGCATCGCCGTCAACTTCACCGGGTCGTTTGTTAACATTACCAACGATAAACAGCATCATTGGACACACTTCTGCTGCTGTAGTGTTGTTATACGCGTTATCTGTGATTCGCATTTGGAGCGGCGTCAGTCGCGCACCGGCGCAGAGCACTGAGGACAAGCTAACTCTATCATAGTACACGGACTAAATCACATAAACAACAAAATGGCTGCGCCCATGAACCATCGCAAAGTAAACAAATGTCACATAATGCGAACTGACCAATGATCATGGTGGAAGGATGGAACAATAGCAGAATAGAGTACCCATACTATGTACACTTATCTAGTGACACTAGCTGAGCTCAAGCGACAAGCCCGCCGACACGACGAGAGACATTTCATACCATCCTCCATCACCATTTGTAGTGGTTTACATCATCTTTTCTCGATATCCACTTTAGCAGGGCGGGATTGCGACCAATTCGTTTAGGTTGTTTGGTTTTCTATTCAGTGTTGTGTTGTTTTCTTTTCTACTGGCTTTTGAGACGACAAAGACGAACAGGCTCAGCACTTGGCTTTCCACTGCTATTGATGCTTTTTATGTTACTTTTGCGATTCTTTGTTGAGTATCTCCCTAAAATGGCATCAGGGTGGGCGTGAAGTAACCCTGCGTCGGACCGTACTCATCAGTTTTACTGGTGTGAGTACCGACTGTCTCCCTGACTGAAAGACACGGAAAAGCCCGAGGGTTCACCTAACCCTTACCGCGAAGCTCGGGAGCTTTCCGCGTGACAGCTGCAACTGTTGCTGTGGCACCTACCTACTACACATCTTGCCACCCTCTCAACCCCAGTACCTGCACCACGGCAAGCTACGGACGCCGCTGAATATACATCAGAAGATTCCGGTGGAAACCAAACTATGGAGTGTGACTGTTCACTGCCCGATGCAGCATCCGCCGCAGATGTGGTGCCTGCTCCTCACCCTTATGCCGCGTTGACCTCCCACCAAATTACGAGTGGAAAGGCTTACCCTGCAACTGGGCAAGCCATGGTCACAGCTCAAAACTAATCAGGTGACGCTGGCGGAAACCAAACCATGGAATACGACTTCAACAGTGGCCGCACCTTCGCCCCAGCAGGAGCACGGATAAAGATCCTGCCTGACCGCAACCAAGCAAGCACTCAAGTAAGACAAGCTGAAATTTCTAAACAAAGCACCTCAAGCACCACTCAGCTTGGACGTTCGTCTCCAGCCAAAAGACCAATCCCTAACAAGATCACTAAGCCATTTGAGGGGTCCGTAAAGACATCAACAGCTAACCAGTCCCGGCGACATACTTTACTTAAGCTTCCTGAAAACGAATACAAAATTATCTACCGCCCACGCACGGGACTCTGCCTGACAAAATGGTAAGACCAAATAATAACGCAATGATTTGCCCTAGCTGGAAACGTACCATTAAGAGATTTCTGCAGCCAAGAAACCGTACAAAAACAGTGAGATCAAAACTTGATCGTCGCAAGTACCGCAAGCAAGCACCTGGCAGAAGGGCTCAGTACCATCACTCGAATTCAACTTGAAGGCGCAGCCTACGTACTCACTGCATACGTCAAGCCGCCTCCAAATACATCCCGTGGGGTCATTCATGGCCTCGAAACCGGGACGACGCCGGAAGAACTGTCAACCCTTTTAATCCTCACTGGTCCCCCAATCCTTCACACCAGGATGCTGGGGCACTCTAATGCCCCTGTTGTCACGTTCCAAGGACCTCGCGTTAGCTTTTACGTAAAAGTAGCCCGCACACTCACTCGATGCCGACCTTACAAAACAACACACCAGTACTGTTCTCTCTGTGGGGCACATGGCCATAGACCTTACGTATGCCCATTCCGGATAGAAATTCTGCTCCTGGTGTGGCTTTGACAATCCGCTGCCTGATCACCACTGCGTCCCAAAGTGCAAACTACGTTGTTTGTCCCACAAAACCGTAAGAAAGGACTGCAAACGCCATCTAAAACACAACCCACCACCGCGCGTCCCCAGAAACTAAGCGGAGTTGACTACAACGGCAAACCCAACATCAACGGCTACCCATAACCCTCTACAGGATAGCGAACAATGACCCCTCCTTCCGACCCAGCCAAGCCCCACAAAAAAAGCAACAACAACAAGAACCGACAAGGTGAGCCGGTCGCAGACGCTAACCAATCCTTCCACTGATCAACCTCTACCCCACACCCCTTCACAATCTCACAACATGCAGCAAACACTCCAAAAACTCCCATCTACCTCATTCAAACAGCCATCCACCTCACACTCCCCCATTCAGAAGAACGAGGACAACAATGTTCTAAACCCAGGATGTACTTCAGTGCCCGAGACTGAGCCCAGCACACAAGTGTTTGCAGAGAAATTGAACATCAATTTAGCGTCTTCCCGGCAAACATCACGACAAGCAATAACTATATAATGCAGCTCTGCGAAAAGACAAATGAACGCGTAGCTGCCCTAGGATTCAGGATGGCTCCCTCTGAACAGGCCCTTCATCAACACCAAGCCAAACTCAAACAAGCTGTCTGGCAGTTACGTACACAGCTCAATAGAATTCACCAGGGACTCTCTGTTCTAGGACAGAAAAGTGATCTAGCACACAAGAAGCAAAAACATCTGAAGACAACGTGCATCTGAATTCCCCCCTCCTTCCGGATGACCAGACCGCAGAATAATACTGAAATATACAACAGCTCACAATTTGGAAGTGAAATAGCAGATCCCTAAACAATAAAAAACAAAATTTGCTTTACTACAGTCAGTTACACAACTTAGATATCATCGCTATTCAAGAGGAAGAAAGAGGCTGTGTCTGTCTCCATGGTTACAACACTTACTTGACTACAGGCAAGTACCGCGCTGTAATCCTAGCCAAGAAAGATCACACAACGATGCAGCACCATTTTTCTTCGTCATTAGCATACACGTTTATTGAACTCCAGCTGAAGGAAAAATCCCAAGCAAGCCTCTTCATATTAAGCACCTACAGCCCCCACAGGCGTTGCTCTCCACTGTGAGTCCCCTGATACAACTAGCAAAACGACAAACTCAAGGGCAAAAGCTCCCCCTCTTAGGGGACTTCGGTGCTCTCCATGTAGCCTGGGGCTGTCGCGTAACCACCAAATAGGGAGCAGACATTGCAATATGGTGCAGCAATATCAGTTAACTGTCCGGAATGACCTAACCACCCCGACCAGAATAGGAAATAGTGTATCCAGGGACACGACCCCTCATTACGCCTTACGACATCAGAACCCTGGAGTGGCTCCGACTGGATAAAACGTTAGGGAGCGATCAATATATAATACAGCCTGTTGTTGCCTATTACAGAACACCACAGCGCCTCCAAAAAGCAAAGATCACTGATTGAAAAGCATTCCGTGAAAAGGCCCAACTGACCAACTTCGATTCCATTGAGCAATAGTCAGAAGGAATTATCCAACCGGTTTCCAAACACACAAAAATAGTTCAGCCTACCACCAAAAACCCTGACCCTGACACGCCCCTAATACACCGATGGGAAGCTCGCAGACGCATGATCAAGCGTTGGAAAAAAGGAAACACCAACCGTGCCCTGAAGCTCCGCATAGCTCAAATTACTGCCGAGGCCACCCAATATGCACATCCACTACAAAAAATTGTAACCAGTTTTTCGACCAAATACAAGGCACGCTGAGCAACCGCCGAACTTGGCACATTTTCAAAACGCTTATCAGTAATAGAGAAACGAAGGCAACCACCGCACACCATATACGGCGTCGCATTCACCAATACCAAGGGGACGACCAACAATTACTCAGAGACCTGGCTGACCGTTACATAGGTCCTACCCTCGCCACCCCTCGTCTGCTCACCGCTTATGCCAGTAACCCCAACCAAGGCAACTTTAAATCATCACATTTTTATCACTAACAAAAAAAGCCAAAAACTCAACCTTTCAGGTGCAGTTAGGGATTTCATTCTTGATTTCATGTTCACTTGAATAAGCACAACAGGACTGTTTAGCTTACGGCACATTAGAGAGCGCTTTAGGGCAAAATACTTCTATCTTCCACCCAAAGTCCTGGATGCAACACAAAGAAAATAAGTGAAAGTCTTTTGAGCATTTTGCCTTGAGTCCACACAGGGGATGTGGCATTGCGACACTCAGAAAAAGAAGGAAGTAACTCAGCCGCAAAGTTCTATAATTTTTGCCCAAAATAAAATAGTTCCATAGCGATTTGAACTTAATTTTTCCCTAGTTAACACGAAGCTAAAACATCACGTCCCATCTCAGGCAGTCTATTAAAGTTTGCAGCCTGTTTGCGTTATTCAGGTTACACAAAGGAAAAGTAAAAAGGAAAGCCACATAGTTATCAGAAAGCAAACGCAAAGTAAACAAAAAGGACATATTTTTCTGTGAGCTGGCCGAAACCTTTGAGCAGATAACAATTCACTTACGATGTGCTAACAAAAAGGATACATTTGATTATGTAACCGGGTGGATATGAAGAAAACCACTAAATTTACAAAAGTAAAGGTTGGAATATTGGATTTCACAAATGATTCTAGCGGCCTGATTTCCACAATACTTATACAAGTTACGTAACAGGAAAGTGTAAAAAAGTGAAGGCAGCAACAATTAGGAATGAGCCTGAAGTTTTTCTTTTCATGAATTATGCTGTGTTCGGTTTTGCGTTGATGGCGCCTCTTTAGAATAAATTGTGACTGTTGGCTCGTTTCGAGTTACTTGGAGACAAAGAGTTTTGTGCTAACATATACAGATGGAAATCTGAGACTCCAATCGCGGGCCGTCATGGCCGCCGCCACTGCAGCTAGGGGCCTTCATCACCTACTTGGCTTGGCTAGCCATAGGGCTTCTTTTTTTGTCACAAAGTGAAAGTGGACAAATAATAATAACAACTTTTTATTCTTACTGGAAGCTTCTTTATATTCCCTAACATATAAATCTTCTTACAGCTTCAACTTTATAGTAACACCACAGATATGATTAGTCTTTTACCGTAATTTTGTTGCGTGTTTGCAGCCTGAGGCAATTTTAAGGTGGTTCAAGTGCCATGTCAAGGACAAGTGGGACGTCCCTACCGGGTACATGACGAAATGCCCGCTGAAGGGTAGCTCGCCTATATAGTGGCGCCATGTTTCAACTCTAGTATATATTAGTATGAAACTGTATGCTTGCAAATGAACTTTTCTACACAGTGGTGCCAGACGATGGATTAAATAAACTAATACCCAAGCGTTTTAGACCAATGGAGCAAAAAATGGCAGTATATGAAGCGCTGCCACGGTATCTCGGCAAAACGCAAACCCCGTCAAAACTCCAATACAGCAGTCGTCGAAAAGATTGCTAATATATTGAAACTGCAACCCTAATTCGTGCTACATGTCGTCTGGGAAATATTTAAATCGTTTGTTGCTTTTGCTGATACTTCCTAAAACCGCGTTCATTATTCAAATTTTTTCGCCCACAAACAAGCAATCGACCATGGCACAATTGTTACGACATTTTTATGTACCTAAATGCCTTCGGAACTTCGTGAACAAAGACACTCAGGACTTTGATTAAGCGGTTCTAAAATGCCTCCGCCATAGATTAGTGCTACATGCCCATCAGATAATTTATAAAAATGCTAAAAGATATTTTCTTTTCCTGTTGTCGCGTTTTTCGAGCACTCGAATTACGTCATGACAGCAATGTGGCTGATGCTGGCATGCTTACTTTCAGTTGCAGAAATAAACGCATTAAATAGATTCTGCAAAATGCCAAAAAATCGCAAAGTAGAAACGGAAATCGCACCTGCTGCGACGAGAAAATCCCGCAGTGAAGCTCCGGGCTTGCAATAACTGTAGCTTTCACACTGCTTCCAGACGCGAAGGAAACAGCGGAAGCGTTTATCCGCAGTGCTGCGAGTCCTTTGAAAGATCGACTTTTTTAGTTAATTGGTTCACCGATTGCTTAATCGGTTCTCGAGTTCAGCGATCGGCTTGAAATAACGCGAGCTCTCCTCATCCCTTGTCGCGCATTTTAGGAACTCAGCAACAAAAATTGAACCCCCCGAACATTAACCTGAGCGTGCGAAAATTCTGTAGAGAAACTGGTGTCACTCAGTAAAAGGGGGAGTTTGGGTAAAGGAAAATAGAAGTACCATAAACAAGCAAACCCCAAGTGCGCTGCAATTTTTTTTAGCATGCGAGGCGGTGCAATTTCGTCCGAAAGCATTTTTCTTTGGTTCCGCCCTCCAGCGATTGACTTCCGTTGCGCGGCCGGGAACCAGCTTAATCTGTAGCGCTAAGTGTATTTGACAATGCAACCATCCTTCAATACCTTTCTCAATGAAGGGAAGCCATTGATGCGTCATTATTTGCTTTTAGGCGTATCAATACTCCTCCACTGTCCAACACACGAAAGCTTTCGTTGGTTCAATAGTAGCTGAGAAATGAAAGCGCACAAGTGGATTTAGAATGTTGGCAAACTCTGCAAACTTACGATATAATGGATTTGCAAGGTTTGGCGTATGGACATGCGAAGACGCTACAGAACGATTTTGTTAGCCGCAACATGAAGTCCGCCATAACAACAGAAGCTCGTACACTTTTTGTGTAGTGTCAACCCGTCTATGGTCGTATGCCATAATTTCTTACACACGTCACTTGAAGAAATATATGCACAAAGTTTTTATGTCTGCAAAAAATAAGGGCGGGCCCAACTATAACCAGTATTGCACCCTTCGCGTTTCCAACATATACTGTAGCTGTCGTTAATCGCATGTTTCTGCTGGAATAATAGAACTTCTATTCGTATTTTATGCGTTTTTACCGGTGACTTCACGAAACGGGTCGTTCTCTTATGTGTCATCAGGCACAATGCGGCCACCCAGAAACATGATGCTACGTTGTTTCTAAAAATATATTTTCACTATTCTCAGCGGCAGTGAAAACCCAAAACTCCCATGCGTCGAGATTTCGGCGCCCGCAAATATCCCCAGTGAGTAAACATTATTCCGGAACCGTTTACTACAGTGCGCCGCATGCCCAGATGCAGCCTCGGCTCGTTAAACCCCACACTCAATAAAAGACTCAATCAATCAATCCATATTTTAATGAAATATTCTC
This sequence comes from Haemaphysalis longicornis, assembly GCF_048455015.1. Taxonomy (NCBI): domain Eukaryota; kingdom Metazoa; phylum Arthropoda; class Arachnida; order Ixodida; family Ixodidae; genus Haemaphysalis; species Haemaphysalis longicornis. The sequence continues at coordinate 156,460,382 of NW_027526335.1, read as the reverse complement.
CACGAACGAATTTTAGGCCTTCAAGTCCTCCCTTGCTTTCAGGTTGCATCACCCAGAAGAACAAGGCTCTGTCGGCGAAGTTGGCCCCCTTATTACAGCCGTACGCTCACCCCGCCATGAGAAAACATATGAGCAGAATCTAAACAGATTAATTTACTCACCTTATTTGCCTTCACCGCTTCAGGGCCTCTCGAAGGGCCCTACAGAGAACAACCCGTCCCGGAACGGCGGCACCAGGTTTGAGATGACATGATGATGGTGGTGGTGGTGGTGATGGCGATGATGCTGATGATGGGGAATCTCACTGTGTTTGCAACGCACTTACGTGGGAAAATACTTAGGCCTATATAGTTGATTGTGCTGTGGTTTCAGGTTGCACGCTGAGTTTATTTTGTTTTCCCTAACGTCTGCTCTCATGAATGCATGTTAAGCGTGGGACACATGTAGTTTGTAGCGATATAGTGTGCCGCTACCCCGTTCGCGTGTGCTGCCTTTCTTGAAAAGTGTTACGACACAGGCCCCGCCAGCGATGACTCGAGCCGCACAACTCGAAAAACACCAAATTTCGTGTTGAGACGTGCCCGGGTTATGCGACGCTGCTCACCAAGAACTCCTTTCCCCCTCTCTCTGGCTGAACGTCCGTCACTAATGTAAGCCCTCGCGAATTCGGAATAGAGTGTTGCGTGTGTCTTTAGTATTTTCGGGCCGTGGCCACAGAAGCAATGGTAAATCTCCACAGCCGTTACGGCTTCTGTTTATAAAATCTCCCCTCTCCGTGAATTGATTCAATTTTGTGCCGGCGTCAGATCCCGCAGTCGCCCTGTTCGAGCATTTCTGCGAGCTATTGCTTAAGGGTAATGTTTCTGTTTGATCGCGGTTCACCTCTCGCCATGCAGGAAACCAGTTAAGTTTGCCTTCATCATCATCACCAAGGCAGCCCCTTTTGCTGGCCGCACGACCGCCAGGCTAGCACACATTACGGACACGACGGAGCCCGGTTCGGAGAGGCCTACCCAATTGCAACAACTGGTTGCAGCGGCACCAGAACCAACGCTACGGGCGTCAAAGTGGTTTCGGACTTCTCCGAATTCATGGTGGTCAATGGTGATTCCGCGACTTTTCTTCACTGAGTTTTACCAGAATTCTGAGTGCAGTTTCTAGGGCATGTGTGTTTGTGACGTGGATCATTCGTGAAAACTATTTTGGGTGCAATGTAAAAGTGGCACTTTGGCCAGCCTTGAATTTAGAGGCTTCGAAAAAACGTCGTTGTTTGAGCTTGCGAAAGAGTTCCGCATGGATGTTTCGGGTGCGCTGACAAAGCCAAATGTGTAACAGCCTATACTCGTTGTCGGGTAAACTATGTTGAGCTGTCGCAATGCATTGAGCTAATCAAAGAACGGGAGACCGCCAAACATCAATCCGCCGAGTCAGAAAGCGAGGAAACAAGGCGAAAGAAGGAAACGAAGCTCCATCAAGAGAAACTTCAACACGAGGAAAGATGTGAGAGCACGATCGTGAGCTCGAGCGACCCCAACGGGAGAAAAAGAAACCAGAGCATGAGATTCAACTGAGAGCAGACACAAGTGAAGTTCAAAAAGCCCAAGTTAGAATTGTGGTTCCAAAGAGGGCTCGTTTTCGAGGAAATCACAGGGCCAGTGCTGTAAGGAGCAGACAATCGGGAGCACCAGTCGGAAGCGACCATTGCGGCCAAGCCGTGCGACAAGGTGGTATAGAGAGATAACCGAAGCGCATGAGCTTAGGCTGTCTAGAGAGGGCTGTACACGTCCACTGAGCGCGAAAATGTGTCGGCATCGGTTTCGGAGGTCTCGGCAGAGTGTTAGAAGGTTCAGTTTCGGGGGAGGACTTACAAACGGCTACCGACCTTGACCCAAACATTTAGCGAGAATACTAAGTTCCACGGGAGTGCGTAAACGACGAGGCTGCATAGAGGCCGCACGATTCCGCTGAAACGAGGGGTATTTCTTTGGGTGCGAGTTGAGACCCGAGCCATCATCGTCGCAGTTCACTGAATGGGTATACAGAAACGTTTGGGACTCACGGCTATTTAAAACGTTTTGCTAGACGTTTAATTAGTTGGTTGAGTGGGACAAAGTGTGTCAGGACACTTAATCGTGAATGTGTTTTTTCCTTTTCATTTCTGGACATTTAAACTAAGTGTCGTTTTACCCCAGCAACACTCTTGAAGAGGGTGGGTAATGTGGGCAGGTGCCCAAAATTAAAAGGAAATAAAGGAAAACGACCAGCGCAAGGGGTCACCGTGAATCGTCATCAATGTGTAATGCGAAGCAGCGACCGGAACAAGACAAGATAAAGACGAGGAGGAAGAGGTGGGTTGGCAAGATGGACTGCCTGGAGGCCTGGAGGGCTCGATGGTTCCGGAAGCTTGTCGTCAGGACGGCGTGGACCCAGGTGTTCTGCGACCGTTGGTATAGAACGTCGAGACACCGCGTCTCCAGTGGCACCGTCGTGCCGTGTCCCTGTCTCCAGTGTGTCAGCTTTTCTACTGACCGAGCCACACCCGACTTCTCTTCCTGGTTCTCTCACTTTCTGAGCAGCTGCAATTTGATCCTGTCTTCTACTGTCGCGCGCCGCGGCGACAGGGCGGACCACTGAACGTCCGCGGCCGGTCAGCGTAGGCTTAGCATCGCGGCACATATCTGACCGCCGGTTTTAAAATAAGCCCTGATAACAATCCCTAGCACAACTTTTCACCACACTAACACCTACTTTCTCGCATGTGGAACTTCTTTTTAGCGATCAGATTGATTCGGAACCGCAGCGACAAGAGGTTGCTAATGTTGTCTGCGCCGGTTCGAGCCGCTTAGTGTGCCGAGCTGGCAGGCGCGGCCGGCGTGTACGCGGACTGTTTCCGAAGGCAGAAAACGCTTCACGATTGCCTGCTTTATCCATTTCTTGCAAACGACGCGCGGAATCTACAAATTCAGCTCAGCGATCGCTGTAGTTGATCGGGTGAGTCGAGGAACGAGGCACAGTTTTCGCTTCAGCCATGGTCACGCGCAATCTCGCTGGCTGCGAGAGCGACGCAAGAGCGCAAACTACAGCTTTGGGGCACCCGCTATTTCAGCAAAATAGCGTGCACGCTGGACGCAAACCCAAAACCACAAGGACGGCTTGGGTTCTGCGCATGCGCAGTGCGACGCACCAAGGCGCGTTGGGGCCCCAGAGCGTTGGGGCTCCGTATTCTAAAACTCCCTATTTATACCGCGGAGCTACAATGGCGCCCCCAGCGGAGTATGCAGGGGCTACCGTCGCGTCTCTAACCCTAAGCTGTTTTGCTTTATCGCACGCGGAGCCGCAGGTGTTGCCATTCGTTCCCCAATCCCGGGAAGGATAAGAGCTTCGGAGAGGAGAGGAGCTTCGGAGAGGAGAGGAGGAATGTTGGAGAGAAGACGAGAGAAGGAAAGGAGAGGAAGAAAGCCTGGCATACTACTCAGGGTTCCCGTACGGGAAGATGACGACGGTGGTTGAACGCGAAGCTATCTCGTGATGGATTCTTTGGTGGCCCAATGCCTTGGGGCATCCTGCCACAATCATCATCAGCGGTGCCTGGCCAGGAATGCACAGTGGGGGTGTGGACGCCGCACTACTGTGCCCACACAATGGCGAAGGGAACAGGCTCGACCATAAGCTGCTTCGCAACTAAAACACACAAGCGTTTTTGTATGAGTTTGCATGCAAAACATTCATACTGTCTAGGTAATAATGCAGGTTTCGCCTAAAATAATACCATTATAAAATTGCCCCCAACCACGCCTTTCGATTTGTTTACATAATGTGTTGTTACTAGCATCTGGCAACACCCTGAAATCTTATTCGTTTTTAAGCGAAGCTCTTTTTCCCCTTTTTTCTTTGAATGCTGCACTAGCAGTCTTGTTTGATATGGAAAGCGTGTTGCTTGGCGATCCCTGTGCTTGCTTTCCCGGTTTTATTGGAGATGTTCCCGATATAAATTATTGATTGCAAAAGAAACACTGCAGCATTCAATTCGCCACCGCTCATCCGTGCACGTCGCTTTGCTGACTCCTTTAAGGCTTGTGTTTTTTTTCAAGTTCACTGCGGAGCACAAGTTTTCTCCAATAAACTATACATCTACAAAACCCCCAAGCAAAGTCTGAAACAGAAACCAGAACCCCCCACTGCTTTCTTCAATTACCGAGTACCCTTCTACAATTACGACGATCATTAAATTTGCTAGAGTAATTAGCTGTTGGGGGGGTACGGTCGCCCTTGAGCCTCATTACACTACAAGAAACAAAGTGACAAAAAGGAACGCAATACACCCCTTTCACTGCTAGGCACAAGTTAAGTCTAGAGCATTGAAGTGAATTCGCTTAAATTTCATTTCGAGATCATGGAATTGTTTCACTCATGTAATGTAGTCCATATTATGTCTTTTCAGTAGAAGTTTAAATATCTAGTTCATCTGTAATAGGCAGTAGAAGGAAAATCCCCACGCCTTGTTCGTGGCCACCAAAGGAGCTACCACAGTGAACAAAGCTGATGAAGTCGTTATAAATCATGGAGAAAGAACACTGCCCTGATGTGGCAAAAATATAAGAAAGGTATCAGAAAGTTTATCATTCTCATCTGTTCCTTATTTTTTGTTCCATCTCTGCAATGTTCTTATATCTTAATATCACTAAGGTACCACAAGGATGCCACAATGATTTTCCACGTTTTCATGTTCTCAGCCTTCGAAATCAAGATTTTTATGCATTTCACAGTCGTAATGAACTCCACTTACAGGTCGTGCAGGATAGATCAAAACACGAGGCAGCCAATTCGTTTAGTTGCTCACAACGTACATTCTCAATAAAAAACACATGGCCCTGGAAAAAATTGAAGTTCCAGCGGTAAATAAGCCAAAAAAATGCAGTGTTCTAACGCCGTGAAATACTCGCTCTGACAGGATATTGCAGAATTTATTTTGTGGTAGGTGCAAGAAAGGCACCTTTAGCTGTTGCAAGCTAAAAGTTAAGTACCGTATGACAATCGTTACACGTCTTGCTGCCGCACTTTAAAGGAACAGAAGAAACCTTGCACTTAACTAGTATGAAACGAAGCTACATTATATATCCCTCGGTGGTAGAAATCAGTGGCACCAGATTTCAACTGTGCAATCACATTCTTTGGTTAAGGGGGTGCGAAAGGTGGTTAAGGCTTTGAAAATGCTCTCAGACGCACGTGGTAAACGTCTGAGCCTGCCAACACCACCAACGGTTAGGCAGCTTTAAACGGTGACGAAACGAAAAAACGGGATGGCGAAGGTGCAGGGGGGCCAGCCCATACCATGTTTAATCCGTTTCGCACCGTGGTTGTACCCCCATCACATGTATATTTGTAAGAATCAACACGTCGAACCCATGCTCTACACGTTACGGTCAACAAAGGTTATCTGAGCCAGCTACAAATAACGCCACATCACACAATGCATTTCTGTACGATCAAGTCAATGCTGGATGAGCTGAGCAAGGTGGAAAAATTTGTTGCATTTAAAACAGTGAAAGCTGCCCTGTGACTGAACTAGGAATGCAGGCTGCAAGAGCATGTTTTCAAGCTGCGACGTCTAGTCAAGCATCAGGTAAAAATTCACTGCCTAAAAAACTTCAGCGCATGCGGTATTACCTATAAAGTATCTAGCAGTGCCTAAATGTTGAGAATTCAACGCATATGCAACTCTGAAAAATTAGTACTATAAATGTAATGCAGTCCCCTTGCAATCCCTTGCCCGTAAACGAAAACTCCCTGCTGGAACAAAACTAACCTGGCTATGTCCTGTAAAAAATATACTGTGAGTCAACTGCCTCGTCAAAAAAAAAATCGAGGAGTGAGCACCTTGTTTGCAAACCATTAACGCAGTCACTTTTTTCACGCAACAAACTTTAGCAGCCGATTCAAATCCAGCGGCTGCCGCTGGACCGTCAGCATGATACCATTATCGTTGCCGGCAACGGCAAGGGGATCGATCACTCGCACAGTATATTGGCCGCCGCTTTTAGAAAACAATTCATGTGACCACGCCGACGCAGCCGGTAATTATCGATAAAACGAGCGCGAGGACCAGAACAGCAAACAAAATACTGAACACGTTTAACAAAACAGCGTTGCGGCAAAACGGGCGAAAATTTTAACATGTTCCACGATAATCAATCAGTTACGGCAGAACACGAAGCATTTTTCACATGTCGCGGTGACAATCTGGAACTTGCACTTGAGGCTCGCGATTAAAGCAGGCGCACACAAGTCGCGCAATGGTATAAATAGTGTCGCATCATGGCGGCGATGGGAGCAGTTTGTGCTGATTTTGCCCAACCGGCCAAACCGCTTGCGCTCACTGACTAGCCAGCGTCACTGGCGAGCGGAAACGGTTTGGCCGGTTGGGTAAACATCAAGAGAGACTGCTCCCATCCAGTACAGCAATCCTCGCTGATGTCATTTCGCAACTGCAACTGGCCAGTATGTCGTGATTTTACCGAACCGGGCAAACCGCTTCCGCTCACTCGCTAGCCAGCGTCTCTATCAATTATTAACAATGACTCTGGCTAGTCAGTGAGCGGAAGCGGTTGGTACGTCTGGGTGAAATCCAGTACGACTGCTCCAATCGGCCCCTGATGCTGCACTAACTAGATTATTGCGTACAAGTTGTCAGGTGTTTTGTCAAACGGCGACCTTGATGTGCGTCTACTTCAGCAGCGCAGTGCGGCGACGACACAGGCGCTTTGCCAGCACTCACGAAGTTTCAGCTGCCACAAGAGCAATAACAGGTAACATTACAGCAGGTAGCGCACGTAGTAATTCACGTAACAACAGCAAATCAAAATCAAACCACCAAAACCACGAAAAATGTACCAGCCACGTTTTTTTGCACACCAAACGGACTGCATATATGCTAGTCTAGACTAGACTTATTACTATAGTTATCTTATGATCACCCTTGAGGGCGAACTAGGCAGACGCCATTACAGTATTTTGTTAAATTTGATAATGCCAACCGTATATTGGAAGTACATTTTCTTAATAGCGAGCAACGACTATTGCTGTCGCAAGTTGTTGTTACGCAAAGAGAGAAAGTAAAACTTATTCAGTTTGCCAGCTGTCTTGCTTAGTCGTCGGCCGTGAGCCCTTGGGCTCTGGCAGCGTCCTCAGCCAGCGGGACGGCCCAGAGTTGATCTTCCGGGCTGGAGCTGAGCAGCATGGTCTCCCACTGCTGACTGTTAGGGATTTTGCGGCCATTTTTGATCGCCTGCGGACATCGCCATAACATGTGCGACAGGTCCGCTCGTTGCTGACATATATGACACTCAAGGGAGTAGCGCCCTGGGTAGCGGTGGGTTTGCATATGACTGGGTCTGTAGGAGTCGCCAGACCACCGCCTGCCGTTTACTGAGGGATGGGTGCGCTGGTGGGAAGCGGGCCCGACCTAAACGGTAATGACCTGTAACGTGGCTGTATGACGATAGCCTGTACCTGCCTGACATGGGGACGAATTCCGCATCGGAAGTGCCGTCCGCTCGGTCGGTAAAGCCTCGAGCTGCTTGGTTCGCAGACTCGTTCCCTGCACAACCGGAGTGGGTGGGGGTCCAAATTAAGTTGACCTTGCCTGTCTGGTTTTCGAGGTGGAGACCAGAAATCAGGATTGCAGATGCCTCCCTTGATACATGCCCACGTGAGAAATTTAGAATGGCTGATTTAGAGTGGCTAATGATTGTCTTGATTTTGTGAAGGAAACCATGGCTAGAGCAATGGCTGCCTCTTCTCCAACCACCGAGTCTCTCGTGTGAACAGAGCAGGAGGCGATGGTGTTACCCCGATTGTTGACCGCCGCTATGGCGATTGATGGCGATTGCCTCGCGACCAGCGTAATCGGCCGCGTCCGCGTAGGCAACATTCTCTACTTTCGCAAAGCGTCTTTGCAGGGCACGGGCTCTGGCCTCTCGCCGCTCCTAGTTATGTATAGGGTGCATGTTACGCGGGAACGGAGAGACGTGAATGTTCTGCCTTGTTGGTAACGGGATCGCGAAACCAGTAGGCGCGCTGTGGGGGTGAGCTATACCCAGCGAATCGAGTAAGTGGCGCCCCGTTGCGCTGTAGGTCAGCTTGGGGCGGAAACGATGATTGGCTTTTGGCCCCAAACTCTCGACACATGATGTGAATAAACTAGTTGTTATGCAAAAGAAAACAAAAACCGATTAACACACAAAGTTATTGTCATCGTCATCTAGATTATGATTAACTGTTTAGTGTTTTGTTCAGCGTACAAGCATTCAGATCTTTTGTTTTCATACACATAACGGGCGCATAAAAAATAATTCCCCGCAGACACACACACACACGGACACGCACACGCACACAAAAACACCGTGCGTCAAGTTATTCACGCAGGCAAATAGTTCACTGAAACGGAAGGCTTAGCAAGGCTGTGCAAGCTGAAATATTTACACGTACGTTTACACCTCCCACGTATTCCGCTTCGATTGCACAGAGGTTTAGTTCTCGCTCACTGGTCCAAAGGGCGCAGGTTTGAAACCAGCCTCATGAATTATTTTTTTCTAACGCGTTTGAATTGAATTTTTCTTGCCTTGGGTTATATTGTCATGTTTTAAATTATTGCTCTTCTCTGGCTGTGTCCATTGTTTTTTTCTGTCGCAATACTTTTCTATCGCAAGCTCTACACCAATAAACAGTACACGGCCTCAGCATTTCGCAGCAAGGATAACCCATCAGCGGCCCTGAAGGAAAACACGAAGACTAAGACAGTCGGACGCCACTTTTAGGTTGTTTTTGTTTTCATTGCTGTGTGTTCTGTTCGACTTTTTGTTTTTTTACTTTTTGCCTCTTGATATTCTTCTCCCTCCCATTTTTTTGGTAGGGGAGAGAGGAGGCACTGCGAATACCCTCGCTAAGTATGTATCCTGGTTACGCCGCTGTTTCATACAAACGTACCGGTTGAGAGTATTATTTCTACGAATTTATCAGACATCACAAGCACAAAATAACATATACAATGCTGCAACAATTTCCCCAAACAATCAGCATTATTTCTTACCATCTCTAGCCAAGCCAGAAAAACTTTACCTTTCGAATATTATTAAGGCTTACAGGCTCAACTTCATGTTTACTTGAATAAGCGCAACAGGATCGTTTAGTTTACGGTACTTCAGAAAAAGAATGTGAGGCAAATAATAGTTCTAATTTCGACCCAATCTCCTAGAGGCAACACGAAGGACATAAGTCAGTCCTTTGACTTCATTTTGCCTTCAGTACACACATGCGCAAAAGCTTTACGGCACGCAGAAAAAGAATTAAAACAGCAAATTTAAGTTCCATCTTCTACCAAATGTCCTCGAGGCAACACAGAGGAAATAGTTATAAGTCATTTCATTTCATTTTGCCTTGAGTACACACATGGGCAATAGCATTGCGAAGCAAGTCAGTTTTAAAGCTTTATTCTTCTCGTCAAAAATTACATCTTCGTAGAGCAATTTCAATTTCATGTTTACCCTAGTACATATAAAGGTAAAACCTCATGGCTGTTTCGCCGGCAGTCTATTATTAGTACACAGCCTGCTTATGTCCTAGAGGTAACACAAAGGAAAAATCAAATGAAAGGCCACATACTCCCCATGCAGGAGACAAACAGTAAACAGAAAGGAAAAAGTTTCATGAGGGCGAGCCGACACAAATGCCACCATTACGCCGTGAGGCCAACACGTCACACATGCGCCTCTATGATGACGAAAACATTTTGACCACTTATGACGACGTTATCACGGGATTATCTACCAAAAGAATTACGGGATCGCACAGGTTACAATGAAATTGAGGGCACATAACTTCCGCGCCTGCAGGCCTAAGTGTCGTGATATACAGTGTGTTGCAACGATAACTGGAACACTTTAAAAATTTTTCCTGAGCGATCCGCCGCTCTGTTCACGCTCAAACTTCACACAAAGGTCGCATTTTGTGGTCTATTTTGTTTGACACCGGGAACAACAACGGTACTTACCTGTTTATTCTGAAAATAAATAAAAACGATTTTCGCCTATGGGAAAATGGCGGCGATTTGGACGTGCGAGCCCGAAAACCGGGTTTTCTGATCGTCTGTTAGCTCATTTCTAGGTGCATTTTCTGATCGTCTGCTGCACCATTTGGCTCCGTACGTGAATCCCAAACGTGCGTTTCACTCTGCAGGTGGTTCCGTCGTCCCAACATCAACTTGCGCTGGCTCGCACGTCCAAATCATCCGCGGTTTTCCCATAGGCGAAAATCGTTTTTATTTATTTTCAGAATAAACAGGTAAGTACCGTTGTTGTTCCCGGTGTCAAACAAAATAGACCACAAAATGCGACCTTTGTGTGAAGTTTGAGCGCGAACAGAGCGGCGGATCGCTCAGGAAAAATTTTTAAAGTGTTCCAGTTATCGTTGCAACACCCTGTATGTACTAAGCAGCATGCTACTGCCATTTTCTTCAGTGGAATATTAGTGCATGATGAAAAGCCTTAGTCAAACGTTTTGCATCGATCCCCCGACACTGAGTGACAAAACAACAAAGCAACATTTAGAACGTAAGAAGAGGGCTGGTATCAGCAGCTGGCAGAGGAATCCGCAGCCGTCGTTCCTGTGCCGACCTAGATATCCAAGAAGCATCTGCAGCCTTCTCAGCTGAACGCACACGACGCACCTGTCTTTCGCGAGTCGTAGATAGGAGTGTGCAGCCGGTGGCAGGCGGCATAAACGGCTGAGGAGTACAAAATGCAAACGCCGGCGTGGATTTCCGATACCTGCCGACCAGAATTGGAGTGACCGTCAGCCAATCCTGGAGCTAAAGCTGCAAAACGTGAGTACTGAGACGATCAGAACAATGAGAACCTTTGGAGCGGTGTGTGAGGTGTGTGCGAGAAACACGGTGCTGTATGCTGCTGAAGTCAAAGCGAGGCGTCGGACACCGGCCAAAGCTGACATTTCATCGGAAGAGAAGTAACATTTTCAGGCACTGTTAAACATCTAATAATGACCACTGTATCCTCCAATATATCCGCCCTAAGACTTTCTACTTTCATTATTACGGTAAAACAGTGTAAAACTGGCGTCATACTTTTGGAACCGCGTGTTCAGAAGGCCACCCAGCGGCGATTGGACGTTCTGACGCAGCGTAGGCATTATGGTAGCACGAAAAATCTACTCATGTGGCAAACCACAACCCTTCCGGCACACTGAAATCAAATACCCTTTGCCAAATAAGTAGACATAAAGCAGTAAATGCCGTTCTATCCACCTTTCCGGTTGACTTTTGTAGAGAACGTGATTGTTAACAGTGTCGTTGAAGCGTAACAGGTTCATAAATTCCCACTGCGGCGAAGTGCTGAACCATTGTTTTGCTTATTTCCAGGCTGCTCATTTATACTGTTGGTATGGGTCATACAACTTCCTGCTTCTTTACAGGTTTCATGGTTCTGATGCATGAAAGGTTATAGCAGCCTCCGGACGTTTGAACAAGGCAAGGAGAATTATTTTTCTCTTAGTGCATTCATAACATTACGAGTCTTGAAAAGGCTCGATCCCCAAAACTACTCACATCTGGTCCTGCATACATACGAATCAGGGCACCAGTTCCCAGTGAAGTAACGGGGCCTTATAGATGCCCTGCGCGGGCTGACCACTGCTACTGCTAGTTGAAGTCAGCTCGTCAATTTAGCTACAACAGACCCCACATTTTCCCATTTCGACGGCTGCTCATTTGCCTGGGGCGTTCACCATTTACTCTTTTGAGGCAGCGCTGCTCAGGCATCTAATAAAGTAAGGTCGTGGCGCTCCACCGTCGGGCTTAGACCTCTTTTTGTCGAACATAGCCTCTGTGAGCAACTTTATAGTAGGGCGCTTTTCGGTGAGAATCAAGAACAACAACATAAGGCGTGCGGTATTCTGCCTGTTCTCTACCCCAGATACCACTTATCATCTTCATCCTGCCTAATCATCGAATTCATCACGAACATTTTCGGTACGGATAAATACCACAAGACCAGATATCACAAATGAAACCGAAGGCATAATATGTAACAAGGTGAGAGTACCGCTGCAAAATGTATTTGCAACAACGGGGATTGTGATTTAATAGACAGTTTAGAGGGGTACGAGGAGCAAAAAATTTATTCCGGAGCTTCTCAGCGAGAAACGCGCTGAATAAGTCTAGCTCCTTCGTCAAAAGAATTCTGTAGGCTTACTCCGCCATGGGGCGCTCTTTATCCAGCCGTACAAGATTCTCCAATGGCGGGGAGGGGGAAAGCTTACAGCAAGATTTACCATCGCTCTGAGGGGAAAAGGTGGTGTTCTTAGGGAAGGAAATGGTCAGGGAACCAAAGCTAAATAGTCAGCGAACCTTTACATCACAGCTACTTCCGCGCGGAACATCTCACCATTGGATTTAAGAATGTATGACCGCCGAAGAACTGCAGTGCTTGTCACAGCCAGCCTCTTTGGCAGTTCCTCCTATAGCATTGTTTGTAGGAATAACAAATAAACAAAATTAATAATACAACTTAAGCAGTGTTGAGTGCAATCTAACACGAATGTATCTTGGTATGGTACCTGAGAGGCACTAGCAATTGTGAATTGAGTAGATATCTGAAAGGAACCAGAGCCTGCGTCGGGTACTACATTACTTTCACACGGGATGTGTTCAGAATGCCTGTCGAAGTGGCGGTTATTGCCCCATAGGGGCCGTCACGTGCTAAATCTGCCCCATAACCCCTTCCCGTCCTATTTGCATTTGCACTGTCCTTGCGCTCGTATTATTTTGCGCTTGCTCCTGTATGGCAGCGTGTGCCTCAGTTGTACTCACAGAACAGCGTCATCGGGGAGCCAGGGACGCTACACTTAGCATTGTTCGAACTCGGCTGTGTGTACCGGGTGGGCATTGTAACGAGAATCAGGCTCCCAGAGAGGTGGGTTTCACAAGTTTGTTTTAACAAATATGTTTTGTATTGTGGTCATGTAGTTCTTACTCCATATTTGAGCGGCGAGACTTGACCAAAGCTAGGACAGAAGAAAGCGAACCGCACAATAGAAGCGTCGGCGAAGAAGGACAACTTTATAGCAGCACAAAAAAATTGTTTTAAAATGTGAGGAAAGCGCACAGACGGCAACATACCAGCAAAACAAAAAAAGAAGCAGTTCCAACGTTATGCCTGCCGTCGCATGTCCTTTTGATGCACCGAAACACTCCGGACTTGTCCGTCGTCTCCTTCTCAATAACCGATAAGAACTATTCGATAGCGTATATGTTTTTATTGTTCGCCATATGAAATTCCTATTCCCCGCACCAACCCAATAGAGAAAGTCATGACCGGGCAGTCAGTCATGAGAGAGTGGAGTGCAGAAGTCGGAGCAGCAATGCATTACAGGGCGCTACCTGTGAGAGACCGCCCGTATGAAGTTGTGCTGAACGCAGCAATCGTTTTACATATGAAGTGCCTTATACGTACGTTACCCGCTGAGTTCACTTTACCTCACCGTCCCCTTACATATCCGAACTATTCCGTCTGTTCAGGCACCGATTCGAAAGTTGAAAAGTTTTAGCCTCGATGCTCCTTTATTCACTGCCTCCTGAAATGTTTACATGTACTGAGGTTTCCATAGTCCACTGCAAAATATTCTGCATTAAACCTTGTCCCTTTCTTGCAGCCCCTCCCTCCCTTTATTTTCTTTATGCAAGTAAACGAGCCAACGCAGGCCGGTTCACTTTCGAACTTTCTGTTGTGGGGAAGGAGTCCAAAAAGAAGACGCCACCGTAGAGGTGCTTGTATGCAGCCAGGAGCCCTAAACAGAAAATAAGAAACAACACTCGTAACTTTTTTGTTCTCTACTTACATTTTCAACGAAATGTATTCTCTACATGCGAGTCTCTAGGGCACCAAACCTTCAATAAGGACTACATTTCCAACTAAAGCAACTTTTCGCTCAGTTCATTAGGTCGGAAGTGCAACTCATTCCCGCCTCGTAGGGCGTAAATGACGCGCCTTACCGCCCGCCTACCCCAAGTACATATTGTTGCATCTGTCAAACTAAAAAATTGTTGGTCTTGCCGTCCGATAGACAGTTTCAAGTTAATTTACACATCACCAGACCTTTAGTCACTAACGAGCTGTTTGCTATGATCATCGAAAAGCAATATGAGACGAAAGTACGGCTGAAAACGTCGCAGGTGTCATTAGTTTGAGGCCTCAGGGGCGTGTCGCTGTCCCAGTGGTTATTTCATCATACAATAGAATATTAAGGTCGCATTTTCCGGACCTGCGCCCCGAAGTGAGTTATGTAGCTCCAAATCACTATAAACTGTGGCGTCAGCATGCTAATTCTTGAAAGGACGAGTGATCCAAGTTCAGCGCTGACTACGGGAAGCGTTTGTTGGGAGTTTCTTTAAGGCTTAGCATTCTCTGCCGTGTGCCACTCCTGCCATGACCGAATAACGCTATGAATTTCCTCAACAAATACAAATTCGGCGGAGGTAACACCTTTATTTTTATAAAAGCCTAAATCTAGAGAAGTTGTCGCACATAATATTTAAAAATCAGACAAAAAGTGTATATAAGAATAACATTTTGACAAAAACAACCTGACTAATCCAGATTTATGGATCTTATAAATATCGCCATAAAACATGAGAATAAAAAAAACAGTCCACAAGGGAACGTTCAACATGAGAGTAAAAAAATAGCGAATATAGCGAACCGCGTAACTCCCGCATTTCCAAAAATTGCAGGTTTAGCGATAGTAACACCTTTAAGCGTTATTATAGGGTAAATAGAGATTGGTGGCCGGACAGACTTTTGAAAAACCAAAAAAATGAGAAAAATAGAAGCGGTGATACGTGGCTCTCAAAACGCATACGGGGACGGAAATACACATACCGACACGCACATTTCATATAGTTCTCGCCCGCGTGGGTTTTGTCTGCGCTCCGCATCACCCCTATGAATAACCAACTAGCCTAGTTAACAGTTTTACTAAGTAAACTAAAAAAAAATTTAACGTAAATGATCTCACAAAATAACAAAGGTGCATCGTATACATTTCCCCAAAAAACCAAAGAAGAACCACAATTGTCTGCTGAAGAACGTTGGAAATCCGTATAAAAACTAGCGTTAGCGGACCAACTCTGCAGATACCCTGCATCTCCAAAAAAAACATACTTATCAAAGTAAAGGTACTTAATCGCTATAATGGCATTACTTTATAGCATTTCCAAAAAGAAACAAAAGAATACTTAAAAGGAGCGAAATATTCCAAGGCATTTCGCTTCTCATAGCCATTCTTGGCTGTAAAAACCGAACTTCTAGACGAGCGGCTTAAGAGCGCTGCGCATTAGTAGAGAATTTTCTGAATTTCTCCAGATCTTTTCTTAAGGAGTTGAGGAATAATGTTTCGCACGATCGCACCTAATGCCAAACCATTTCCGGTTTTTTTTTTTACTCACTCGTAACAGAAGAGCGGCTAGCAAAAGGCCCATTCCCTTTATGCAGCTGAAATGAGCAATTAAAGCCACTGCGTAGTTCGGCATGGAATTAAAGCTATTTGCGTTGTGCTGCTGAGCACAAGGTCGCGGGTTCGATTTCCGGCCGCGGCGGCCACTTTTCTGATGGAGGCGAAAAGCAAGAAACGCCCGTGTGTACGAGATTTCGGCGCACGTAAAGATCCCCAGGTGGTCAAAATTCATCCGGAGCCCTCCACACGGCATTCCTCATCGCCTGCGTTGCGTCGGCATGTTAAACCCTACAATCAATCGAATAGAATTAAAGCTGTTTAACCTTATGACACGGCCGACGGGTTTATCTCCATCCTGAGCTTTTTAGCTTCGGCATAAGACAAAAGCTGCAGGTTTAAGGGCGAGCACGCTATTTTTGCAGTATTCCAAAGTGCTCCAAAGTATTCCAAAGTATTCCAAAGTATTCCAAAGTATTCCAAAGTGAACCCATACGTAAAGCGGAACCTCGCAAAAGCCAGTGAAGAGTTTTCCTCGGATCGCGGCAATAAAGATACGGTCTTAGCGTTGTCAGCCAAATCGAGCCGCCGAGAAAAATAGCTGGTAAAGACGGCGTCCTAAATCTGTCTCAAGTTCACTTGTAATCTCTAAGCCCTTGCTCTGGCCGTCAGAAATCGTGGAGCGCTTTCACTATGCGTACTATGACTACAACACCGCTTCCACGTCGATTCACAAGATGAGCTCTCGGTGGCCCTCTTTCCTTGGTCGTTAGACTAGCTATTATATCTTATTTGGAAGGTTGATTTTAATAAAAAGGCTCTCAATCCTTAAATCTGTCTCACGTGAAAGCTATCATTAAATAGTTAGACTGTTTTTTATGAATCCGAAAGCCTTAGAGGTCGCTTCAGCTGAATAACCAGGCGTAGCCCACATGTAAGTAACGCCTGGTTGCTTGGGAAGATAAAACATCGGTACAAGAAACCCTTGTAGAACCTTAGAACAAGCCTGGGCTCCCAGTGGGGATAGAACCACAATGTTCAGCAAGCTTTTACTTTATGTTTCCTTTCTTATCGTGGCTTTCATTATTTGTTCATTGCTTACCAGGCCTCAGACCATAGTAAGGTGCGTAGTGAGCTACAGGCATTCGGTACACTTCAACCAGTGGGACACACACGGGATGTAAAATTAAAATTTAGTTTGATAAGTATCCCCGGAGAAAACCTTCTTGCTTTAGGTTTAGAAACAAGTACTTAGACCCAGGGGCTTTGATAGAGAAAGAGAGCGAGAGAGAATAAACGTTTATTGAAAAAAACTGGTGGTTGGCAGGCCATTCAACGGCGTGGGTTGACGTCAGTCCATGTAGAACTTACTTTAAACCCGTTTAGCTCTTCGTTCTTTTATCTCTCAAATAAATGACATTTTTGTGTTTGTTTTTCAGATTCTAACCATCAGCAAAATAGCAAAGCAAGGAAAGACGCTTTTGGCCTGTGTGTGAAGAATACTTTGTAAAATTAGGTGGCAGGAACACTTATGATACATTTTGGTTATGGTAAATATTTCGACATGCGCGGACATAATATTTTTCTACGTTGGGCGGAGCTACCGTGTTTTTATACAAATTCCGAAAGCAGTGCTTATTCGTAAAAATTCCAAAAGCAGTGCTTATACCTGGTACTTTTCTGCTTGCTTCTCATGAAGGAAAGTTGACACGTACTCCTTAGAACAAGTGTAAAGGCCCCGACAAACATCTCTCAACGCCCGAATAAGAAAATACACAAAAAGCAATCAATTTGACGTTCACCTGCTACGGTGGCCTTGATTCTCTGTTCGAGATCAGACAGCTGCTGTTGCCGCCCTTTCTCAGTGAGAACGACTGCGGCTGCAGCGGCTTCCCCGTACTCTGCGTGTGGCAACCCCAGCACTGACACTTGAGCGATTTCTTCGGCATGTCGACTTAGGAGCAGTTCTTCAAGCTCAACGGGCACCACCTGATTGCCCATGCACTTGATCATCTGCTTCAGCCGCTCCGCGAAGTAAAGCCGGCCGTTTTCATCGTAGTAGCCTGCATCGCCTGCATTATTGACGTGCATTATGAGATTAAAGCAATTAGGCATATCATTCGCTACACAACGCGTCTTAGTTCGGGTGGGCGAGTCGTACGCCACTGGGAATTACGAACTACAGGCTCGCCTACCGTTTAAACAAGCCCGTGTAGAAAAATTGTTGGTCTCATAGCATAAAACAGGACTACTTGAGCTGAATGACAGAGTTTCATTTTCGCAATCCTTAACTTACGGCGAAGCAGTTGTGGGCGTTGCAAATGAGCTCGCACAGAAATACAAGTAACACCGTAGGACGATTGTAGCGACCCAAACGAAATCACAAACAGAACGTATTCGTTTGCACGTGGATATATATATATATATATATATATATATATATATATATATATATATATATATATATATATATATATATATATATATATATATATTCCACGCCCGCAAACTTTACCGAAATCACATTTCTAACACTGGCCGCAAGCGTAAGAATCTAACAAGCTCCAGCACAGGTAACATCCCCACCCTAACAATACAACCGGTAATGTCCCTGCGACTTTAATTATTGCTTCGACTACTGCACCCCAACAAGTTCAGTTAAACACCAGTACTAATAATTTTCCCTTGTCTGCCGTCACAAAAGAAAATCTTACCGGGAATGTAATGAACCTTTCAAGTATAACCCTCTCCCCAGTTCAGATGAACGTATTGTCAAAGGGCCTAAGCTTTTGCCCGGCCACTGGTGGTTTTGATATATTTAAAATTTTTAATGACTTAGATAACTTCGCAAGAAACATGAGGCTACAAGAATACTTCCACGATCACTCTGCGACGGAGGAAGCCCGCAGCCCCCTACCTAGCTTTAAGCACTGGACCCCTCCCACACAGCGTGATAGTTGCCTCGACATGTACATCAAAGCTGTCCAACGCGATGTGCGAAAAGTATACCAAACACAAATTTCTTTCCGCCATACCATGACTACCAACGAAAAGAAAGCCCCAGAGGAACTCGCAAGCTGTCCCGACATAATTATTAAACCTGCCGATAAGGGAGGCGCCATCGTAATCCTTGAACAAACCGACTTTGTTAGCGACGCCAATAAGCAACTATCGGTATCGACGTTCTACAAAGCACTACACAGTGATCCCACTCAAGACTATAAGCAAATCGTTAAAGATAAACTAGCTGAGCTTGTTAAAAATGAAACAATAAATGAAACCACGGCTCGTTCCTTGATCCCTTTAAGACCAGTAGCCGGTAAATTCTATCTTCTGCCTAAACTTCACAAGGTCTACAACCCAGGGCGCACCATTGTTTCTGGCATTGGCACTGTTACGGTAAACCTATCGCGGTATGTCGATAATCTCACCTGCGACATTCCGTCAAGCTTTCCCTCCTTCATTAAGGACACCGATTACTTTCTCTCAGACGTCTCAAATATTGAAATTCCTGATAACTGCCTTCTAGTCACCCTCGATGTTGCGTCCCTGTATATAACATCCCCCATGAAGATGGCATCACCGCTGTATCGCTTGCGTATGAGCAGTCATCGTGAGACAAACCTATCGATTCTTCTACTCTCCAAACTTTCCTTAGGCTTTTTTTTGAACTTAACAATTTTGAGTTTGACGGAGTTCATTACGTGCAAGTCAGCGGAACGTCAATGGGAACTAGAATCGGACCAAACTTCGCAAATATCTTTATGGCTCCCATGTAATAAAACTTTCTTGACATTCAAAACTTAAAGCCACTGTACTATAAAAGGTATATTGACGACATATTCATGATCTTGTAGCACGGTGACGCGGAGCTCCTTACCTTCATTGAGGCATTTAACCTAGCCCATCCTACTATTTCGCTTGCTCATTCCAATTCGGAACACAGTGTAAACTTTCTGGACGTCACCGTTACTACTTCCCAAGGTCGTCTTCAAACTAAACTCTATAGAAAACCGACAGACACGCGGCAGTATTTGCACTTCCAAAGTAGCCATGTCAGACAATCAAATACAGCACTACCGTACAGCCAAGCCCACCGTTTTAGGAGAATTTGCACGAACCAAGCCGACTTTTACTCAAACTGTCGAGAACTCAAGACCGCTCTCCTGAATAGAAAATACCTGGACCAAGTTATCAACGATGCAATTGTACGAGCCAACCAATTACACCATAACGAAATCTGTAAGAAAAAAGCCACGAACGTTAACCCGCAAACAAACTTAGTTCTAACCCACTCAGCCTCTGCTCCAAGAGTGTCAACCGTACTAAGCAAACATCACAATATTCTAATTCAAAGTGAACGCTTAAAAAGCATACTCCCTGAACCACCACGCGTTGTCTACCGGCGTAATAAGAATTTGGGCAACTTTCTTACGAACTCTCGTATCAGCCGACCGGAAACTACTGGTTGCATGCCCTGTAATAATTATCGACGTAAAGTATGCCCACACATGACCACCACACAGCGTGCCACCAGCACGGCTTCAGACTACTACGTAAATATAAAGGGTAACTTCAACTGTGAGTCTGCTAATGTCGTATACCTTCTAGAGTGCACTGTTTGTAGGCAGCAATATATCGGCTAAACTGAAACGCCCTTCCGAATACGATTCAATAATCACCGCTCTCATGCAAACATTTGTCCTTATTTGCCCCTGTCAAGACATGTGAACGGTCCCGGTCATGCATTTGAACATCTTAAAGCGACCATTTCAGAATCCGCTTTCAAAATCTCCCACGACCGTGAGGTTCAGGAATCTTATGTCATTTATAATTTTGGGTCAGCGACGCTTGGTATTATTGAAAGTTACGGAAAACTAACGTGCTTATCCCTCGAATAAAATTAACGACTTCATAATTTTTATTACATTCTTCATTAACCCTACCATTGAGTTTCCTATCAAAATTCGCAGAAACTCCCCAAATACAGAAGCTTTATTAGCCTAATGCGACTTAACAATGCGATTTGTCCTTGGAAGGGAGGCCGCGTTCCCCGCCCCTCCCCCCCCACTTAGAAATGTTTAACCCTTTGTTATCTATGGAACCTACATTTTTCCTGTTCAGTTGCTAGCACTTGTGCAATGCTCTTTTGTGTACTGTGTCTATTATGTCCATCCGCGGGGGGCACACCCAAAACACATTCTTCGTTCATGCCTGTATGAATCCCTCCGAACCAGTCTCCCCAACCACTGAATACCTTATTGTATTTTTTGCCCTTTCTGTTGAAACCGCGATTTAGTCTTCCCAACTTGCAGGCCATGCCAGGTACGTTGCCCCGTCCTGGCGCAACCTTGACCGCAGCCTTGTAAATACGATCCCTTCCTCTCTCTGTCCCTGTCTCATTTCTCTCTTTTTTTGTTGTTGTTTTTTGTAACACAGGCTTAGCCCGACTGCATGCATCCTATCCGTTTTCGAAACATATTCCGATCCTTCTCACAGTTCTGTGCAAATCTATATAAGAAATGTGTTCCAAATGTCTGTGACAGCAAATTCATGTAGCTGTACTCTGATGAAGGCAAGTCCCGTTGCCGCTACGTAAGTTGATTGATTGATTGTAGGGTTTAACGCGCCGACGCAACGCAGGCGATGAGGCGCGCCGTAGTGGAGGGCTCCGGATTAATTTTGACCACCTGGGGATCTTTAACGTGCGCCGAAATCTCGTACACACGGGCGTTTTTGCTTTTCGCCTCCATCAGAAAAGCGGCCGCCGCGGCCGGGAATCGAACCCGCGACCTCGTGCGAGGCAGCGCAACGCCTTAGCCACTGAGCCACCGCGGCGGGTCCGCTACGTAAGTAAACATTCTTTGTTATTTTATTGCTGTGTATCCGACTCTTTACTTATACTATAAATATATATATATACATATATATATATATATATATATATATATATATATATATATATATATATATATATATATATATATATATATATATATATATATATATATATATATAATATATATATATATATATATATATATATATATAAATAAATAAATATATAGGAAATAAGGGTTGGCAGTCAAGAAAACCTCGGAAAGCAAAGGGGAGGAGGTTGTGGTGGGTCATAGAAAGAGATGAAGAATTTTTTGAGTCGAAAAAAAAGTGGTGAAAAACTGCCCGCCGGGTGGGATCGACCTCCAGAATACCGGTCTGGTGCGATAACCACTACGCTACCGGTGGGGCTGTTTCCCCAGCACTTTCTCGGGTATTTATGTTAAGGTATTTTCGTTTCCTGCACTTGGGGGTGGTAGCCAGCGCCACTCGGACTGCTCGGGGTGAATGGGACCTTCTTTTTCACCCCCGGGCCGTGACTCGAGTGTCTACGACATGTCGAGAGTGGTCGACCGGCGTTGAACCCTCTGAAGCTCCCTTTGGCACCAAGACTGCCAGAACAGAGGCCCTCGCTAAGCATGTAGCGAATCAGAAAATGTGAAATGAGGGGCTCCATGTAATAAGACAGGAAATAAGGGTTGGCAGTCAAGAAAACCTCGGAAAGCAAAGGGGAGGTTGTGGTGGGTCATAGAAAGAGATGAAGAATTTTTTGAGTAGAAAAGAAAGTGGTGAAAAAAAATGCCCGCCGGGTGAGATCCGAACCCACGACCTCCAGAATACCGGTCTGGTGCGATAACCACTACGCTACCGGCGGGGCTGTTTCCCTATATATATATATATATATATATATATATATATATATATATATATATATATATATATATATATATATATATATATATATATAAGAGAAGAAAAACTTCGAACAAGGTAAAAGCACGATTGTGGCCTACGTTTCAGCAAAGAGAACTTGCTTTCCTCAGGGCTTGGAGGAAAGCAAGTTCTCTTTGCTGAAACGTAGGCCACAATCGTGCTTTTACCTTGCTCAAAGTTTTCTTTTCTTGTATATATATACATACATTTATACATATATATATATAATTATATATATATATATATATATATATATATATATATATATGTATATATATATAGCGGGAAACAATTTCTTGGACACCGGTAAGTATAATGTAGAAAATGAAACACGTCTAAAGAGGATACGTTTTAACGTATCGACCGGGGACCGGCCTTCATCAGAATAACAGTAACAAGAATAGTTGTACAGTATATAAAGGCGTTCGTTGCGGTGACAAAAACCACGTGGCAGCATAAATCACAAGAAAAACAAAAACAAGAACAACAACATCAGCAAGGAACATAATCAAAGTGCACTGCACTGTCGGGGCCCCGTTTCACAGATATCTAACCAGTAGCAGTCTAATCATATGTTCGACACGTGCGATACGGAGTGTCACAAATATCAGCACACGCAAAAAAAAAAGGATTGACTTCACAGGTGCAAGCAACTCATTTTTCCTGCACTTTCATTCAAACCACGTGCGATTGTGTTAAATTTGAAGATTAAAAATGACTCGCGAACTTCCCTATCATGGTGCGTTCGAAAGCCAGATTCCAGGATCGTGACTTTGATATTGTCAAAAGTGTGACCAGCGATGTTGGCATGCTTTGATAATGGAAGATGAGGTAGTGCAGAAATATGAGCCTTGTGATTGTTAAAGCGAAGTCTGAAGGATGTTTGAGTCTCCCCAACGTACTGCATTTTACAAAGATTGCATTCAAGCAGATAAACTACGTTACTGGTATCACAAGTATAGTTGCCATTTATTTTTAAGCTAAAATCAGAAGCTGCGCTGTTCGCGGTTGATGAGGTAGTCATATGGTGGCAAACCTTGCAGCGCGGTTTGTTGCAAGGGCGGCAGCCTTTAGTCAATGGAGATTTGCCTTTTGAAGACGTAAGAAAGTCCCGCAAATTCCGGTATCTTCTGTATGTCACACGAGGTGGTTCTCTGAAAATTGATTTCAGTCGTTCGCTCTGTAAAAGTATGTTATGGTGTTTTCTTAAAACGGCGTTTACGCTTTGTGCAGGTGCGGAATAGGTTAGAACAAGGTTAGTATGCGATGGAAGTGACTGTTTTTTCTTGGTGCCTAAAAGTGATTGATTGATTGATTGATTGATTGATTGATTGATTGATTGATTGATTGATTGATTGATTGATTGATTGATTGATTGATTGTAGGGTTTAACGCGCCGACGCAACGCAGGCGGTGAGGCGCGCCGTAGTGGAGGGCTCCGGATTAATTTTGACCACCTGAGGATCTTTAACGTGCGCCGAAATCTCGTACACACGGGCGTTTTTGCTTTTCGCCTCCATCAGAAAAGCAGCCGCCGCGGCCGGGAATCGAACCCGCGACCTCGTGCTCAGCAGCGCAACGCCTTAGCCACTGAGCCACCGCGGCGGGTTGGTGCCTAAAAGTGCTTCGCGGTCGTGGCTATGAGCACGCTTGATGGCGTCATCAATTATCTGGGAAGGGTATTTTTGCTTGACTAAAGCGTTTCGAAGATGGGCACAGTTAGAATTAAAATCAGCTTGTTGGGAGCATATTCTTTTAAAACGAAGGGCCTGACCGTTGATTGATTGTAGGGTTTAACGCGCCGACGCAACGCAGGCGATGAGGCGCGCCGTAGTGGAGGGCTCCGGATTAATTTTGACCACCTGGGGATCTTTAACGTGCGCCGAAATCTCGTACACACGGGCGTTTTTGCTTTTCGCCTCCATCAGAAAAGCGGCCGCCGCGGCCGGGAATCGAACCCGCGACCTCGTGCTCAGCAGCGCAACGCCTTAGCCACTGAGCCACCGCGGCGGGTGGCCTGACCGTAGGGTATGCTAGTTTTACAGTGCTTGACATGATAACTGTTGAAGTGAAGATATTGCTGGAGGTCAATAGGCTTTCTATAAACTGTTGTAGCGAGCTGGCCATCACACATCGTCAACGTTACATCTAGAAAATCTAGAATAGTTTGTTCTGAGTATGCGTGGGAAAAAGAAATGGACGAATGCGCGTTGTTAAAATCACGGATGAAGGATGAAAGGTGAGCTTCCCCGTGCTGCCAAATCATAAAGATATCGTCGATGAATCGCTCGTAGTAGAGTGGCTTCAGCGCGCGACTTGCCAGAAATTTGTTTTCGAGTAAGCCATGAAAATATTTGCATAAGTAGGGCCGATGGGCGTGCCCATCGATGTGCATTCACTTGTAGGTAATGAACCCCATTGAATTCAAAATTATTAAATTCAAGTATCAATTTTAAGAGGGTTAGCAAGGTGGAGCTGTCAATTATTTTCTCACAAACGGACTCGTTGTAGGAGTGAAGTGCTGCCTGTATTCCATCCGCATGCGGGATATTGGTGTAAAGGGATGCCACATCTAAAGTAACCAACAGTGAACCAGGGGGCACAAACAGATCGACAATGTCTGACAAGAAATGGTTTGTGTCCTTATTATAGGATGGAAATGAAGGTGGAATCGGGTTTATTACTGAATCTACAAATAAGGAGATTAATTCTGTAACTGTGCACTCCATGTCGTGCGTACCCCTCGACTCCCCCACCACCATCAACGGCGGTTTCATCGACCTGGCCTTTGCGAGAAACTGCCAAGTCCTCACCGTCCTCCAGGACCCTTGACAGCCCATTTCACGGACCACAAAGCGATCCTTCTAGCAATCAAGTACAACGACAACACAAATAGGTGTCTGTGAATAAATGCATCTTTCTTTTAAGTGCGAATGCAACCGTGCATTCGCACTTACACACTCTCCCCCTCGGGGAAGTGCGAGGGAATTTTTGTTGTTCACTTAGGTTGGTTAATGAATTGGTAATGAGCGATTTAAAGTTTGCGGTGGGGTCTCCATCGAGTCGCTAGTAGAATGTGCTGTCTTCAAGCTGCCTGGTAGCTTCGCTGACATATTCTAATTCGTTTAGTATTACGAGTGCTCCGCCTTTATCTGCCGGCTTGATGATTATGTCATCGCGGGATTTAAGGTGCTGCATTGCCGCCATTTCGTTTGATAAAAGGTTTCTTTTAAACGGAGCTTGTTTGTGATAAATTTCTAATCCTGTTGAACGGCGGCGATATACAGGCCCAAGCATTTATCTCTTTGCGTAGGCGGGATCCAATGTTTGTGAGATGGAAGGATGGGAGCAGTACGATCAGCAGAATTTTTGTCCAAAAAGTATTCCCGCAATCTTAAGTTTGGAGCAAAATTATCCAAGTCCTTCATGAGCTCGAATTCACTGTAACTGCCTGTAGCTGGGCAAAAATTAAGTCCTCGAGACAACAGTGAAACTTCGTCACGTGAAAGCTCGTAAGAGGACAAGTTAACTATGTTACTAGATGTCACTGGGTCATCTGCCGATGTGGTACTGTTGTTGTGCGTGCTAATCTTAGCGGTAGCTATCTCGGGAGGCGCATAAGGTACAGTCACCTTGTCTCTCAAAAGTTTCTTGCTTTTGATCTTATATATTTCTGCCGATTTTTTTCGCTGGTATTCAGCCAGTTGCACATATTCGCGGGTGGAGAGTTTATGATGCGAGATTAGTTGGTTTTGTTGGGGTCGAATGGATTTAAGTAAAGATTCATAATGGCCGATGACAATGCGCATAAGAGCAAAAGAAGCATTCGAGAGCACGTTATCCCAGGCGGAAACATCAGAAGCTGACATATTTTCAATAGCAGGTTTCAACACAATTCGCAGTCCTCTAGGTACCACACTAGCTTGTAAATAGGTTTTCAGCGTAAAAACGTGAAATTTGAACCGGAGACGCTTTTCTACAACTTTGCGAATTTTCATGATTCCTTTAGAAACAGGATAGTTTGAACAATTTTTACCAGAATATGCAGGCTGTAGTCACTTCTCGGATTTCCCGGGCCCGTGGGAGCGTTCCGTTCGGAGGTTGTAATGAGTAACTCGTTGAGTGGGTGCAGAAGAAGTGGAAGCACCGACAGTTTGGCACGGGATATTCGTAGGCTGTTGTAGGTGGGGTCGAATCGAAGAGGAGTCGTCCGTCGTAGGCTGTAGTGTCGCAAGAGGGGTTGCATGAACCTGGGGAATCGGCGTCTGGTTGGATGAAGCCTCAGCGGCGGGGTTGATATTAGTCGACGGTGAGCGCACTGCAGCTCGGGCTGGCTGGAGTTCATCATTTGATGTTACACTTCTGGAGGGACGTAAGTCGCTTGGTCGGTGGCAAGTGGGCGAACCACTTCTCGCGAGACATGTTGATGTAGAAACTACTGCTGGGAGACCGTTTAGGGTAGGTACAACTACCGTGGCTTCACTTGGAACAACATGCGTCGAAGGCTCGCCTGTATTGGGCCCACTCCTTTGTTGTGGGGTTTTCGAACATCTGCTTGCCTTAAACTGGTTATCAGGGTCACAAGGACCCGAAATCCTTCGCGAAGAGGGGCTGTTCAATGCGGGCCAGGCGGCCGAGTCCTGGCGTGAAGGGAGCAGGTCGGTGGCGGGGCTGTCATCGTGGACAGAACTTTCCTTCAAAGGAGCGTGGGGGGCATTGGGTGTGCAGGTGCGCCAGGAAGTGGTGGTGTCGCTGCTTCTCGTGAGGAGGAGCTGTCGGAGGTGACTTGCGAAGATTGCTGTTCCTTCCAAGCTAAGATGAATGCCGTCAGCAGCCAAGACACGGCTGGCGGGCAAATAGTAGAAGCCGTGGTCTAAGAAGTTCACAAGCCGTGAGTGGCGGCAGTAATCCTGTAGAAGGGTGTTGAACTGGCGGGCCTTAAGATTGAACCTCCGGAGAAAGGACATGTTGTCGCTTTGTCGACGGCGATTGATAGCCCTAGGCAGGACCAAACTGACATATATTCTCTTGATTTGGCGATGTTCTTTTGAGATGACATCGAAGAGTCTCCGAATGCTGTCGAAGGCGGTGTTGGCAGTGCAGAAAGCCAGGTCGTTTGTTCCGGAATGAATGATGAGGGTTGTTGCTGTAGAAGGAACGAAGTCTAGTAGGTTCACCATATCTTTGATGAGGGCGCCAGACTGTGGCGCAAACGCTGGTGTGCCCGTCACATTTGGATCGAAATGCTGGAAGACGTATTTCGTGTGGGAGTCGCCCAGAACTGCTGCAGAGACAATGGTGTTTGGGTACACCCAGGTGATCCTTTTCGACGTGTTAGTCCAGGAGTCCATTGTGGACATAATAGCGGGAAACAATTTCTTGGACACCGGTAAGTATAATGAAGAAAATGAAACACGTCTAAAGAGGATAGGTTTTAACGTTTCGACCGGGGACCGGCCTTCGTCAGAATAACAGTAACCAGAGTAGTTGTACAGTATGTAAAGGCGTTCGTTGCGGTGAAAAAAACCACGTGGCAGCATAAATCACAAGAAAAACAAAAACAAGAACAACAAAATCAGCAAGGAACATAATCAAAGTGCAATGCACTGTCGGGGCCTCGTTTTACAGATATCTAACCAGTAGCAGTCTCACCATATGTTCGACACGTGCGATACGGAGTGTCACAAATATCAGCACACGCAAAAAAAAGGATTGACTTCACAGGTGCAAGCAACTCATTTTTCCTGCACTTTCATTCAAACCACGTGCGATTGTGTTAAATTTGAAAATTAAAAATGACTCGCGAACTTCCCTATTATGGTGCGTTCGAAAGCCAGAGTCGAGGATCGTGACTTTGATATTGTCAAAAGTGTGACCAACGATGTGCTGATATTTGCGTGTGCTGATATTGTTTGCGTGTGCTGATATTTGTGACACTCCGTATAGCACGTGTCGAACATATGATTTAAAGCCCTATTTAAAGTCAGAGGTGATGTTTTCAGGTCAGCTGTGTTTATTGATCGCCTGATACCTGCTAGTTTAAGAAATGTCCATGCGGCCATCCACAATTCACCCCTATGTCTCGTCGTCGACAGGAGTTCGTACCTTGAGGGCGTAAGGTTTTCGACAAAATTGCGAAACAATATTTGATGTTTCCGAAAGCCTGTGTCGATTGTGCGCCCTTCAGCACCGTACGTTTCAATTCGCTTAGGTACCTGTCTGCAACCAGCCATCTTCGTCAAAGAGCTCGGCCGACTCCTTGGGCCTCTTGTGGTATCCCCTCACCATTGAAGCGGCGCGGAAGCAGATCTCTCCCATCTTGTACGGGCCAAGTTTTTCTCGTGTCTTCATGTCGACAACCTAAAAAATTTAGGAGACAGTCCAAGCTTTATGTATCTCTAGGCGCTGGCCGGGATATCAGTGGTTCTAGGCCGATTTGCAATAGTTTGTTTATTAGACTCGTACTTTTTCGCTATTCTTTTGTCAGTCATATTCACTTTATGTAAAGGGTTTTTGTAATATCTAGCTGGAGACGTCTCCTAGTTGTAACGTGCTTCTAAGGTCTAGCAGTTTAAGAAAGCAACAATTATTGACCCTTCGGCATTGCAGAAATAGGAACCAACTGAGTGTTTTAGGCGTACTCATCGGCATCACCCTCAACTAGGAGAGCAGCAACATTTCTCTTGGAAAGCTGAAGACGTCATGCGCATTGTCCAAAATTGCGCATTTGTTATACTTTATCTGTTGGGAAAAATAAGAAGCACGTGTTTTTGGACAGAAAAGTTGACTGTGAAGAATACTTCGTATATTTTAAAACTCAAATTAAAATTTAGAAATTACCGCAACGGGTGTAGCAGCGCCACGTCTCGGAACGAGACACATTGAAGAACACGAGCCATGGCGGTCAGCGGGTGAGCGGAACATCAATCTATGTTCAAAGCGAGGATGTGGTTTCTATTAGCTCGCAAGGGGCATAAGGAGGAGAAACGGCGACACGGGCTGCCATGATGTCGCGAAGGGCGCGCACTTACCAGACCCCCCAAGACACAATGGCAACTAATGCCATAGCAACTAATGCCATAATTTTGAAATCTGCGTAAACGTTTTTCTGCGTAAAGAGTATAATTTACTTTTACTTTCGTTTCCACGCCTATTCTAATCAACCACAGGTGATAGATGCCCTATATGGCCGATTTCGGCATGTTCTTTTTATTTATTATGCACCTAATGCTTCCCCGTGGTTAGTATAGGTACGGAACTTTTAAAATCAATTCAAATTTTCTCGTTGCAGTGACACTGCGTTTTTTGACGGTGTTTTCTTTATAGCGAAGTGCGTATGTTTTTGTGACAGGGGAGGGGCTGCTGCGCTTGACAAAAATGCATGCCGCTCGTCGCTATGCTACATTACCATCAAAATGTCTTGGTAAGAAAGCTTCCAGCAATCCACATACCATATTATAATGTGTGGGTTTTAAACCGACAGCGTTGAAGGGTGTAACTACTTGAAAATGACACCAGCTATTCACTAGTGCGCATTGGTTCGGATTAAAAGTAGCTTTGTTCTGCCAAAGCTTATTTTTGAAGGTCCCCCACATGTTTAACAAGTGCACGTGGCCTTTTCGGCTAGTTTTGAGCAGTTTCGGCTAGTTTTTTTTTTGAGTCACAAAATTGATATTTGCACAGCTACGCCGTAACCCAAGTTCAAGCTGATTTGCCATGGCGCCTCCTTTACCCGCTTCTGTTCCTCATAAAAAGTGCGACGCTCGTGTTTTCATTTATGCTATGCCTTACTTCGGCGATACCAGCCCCAGCTGAAAGTCGAAAGATGTCACCAAGTCGTAAGGTATCAGTTCCGACAAAGAAAGCGATTCCAATCAGCCTTGCACACAGCCAGCTGTTCTCCGGCCAGTTTCGTTTACGGAAGGTTTCTCCGGAGGTCGAGTCTAGCTTTGTTAGTACTACTGTCTACACTGACAAAGTCCCCAACAGCCTTGATAGTTTTCGTTTTCCAGAATGTTACGTGGCAGATCAAGGTAGGAGGCTTGTAGTGCTGAACTTTCGTCGCCGCGCCAACTTCTCGGAGAAAGCTTGCCAATGATCAGAACATCCATAGGCATCCGCTGCCGATTTTGTTCTCACCTCAAAGCGGATTTCTTCGCACTTCTTTCTCATCGTGAACCTTGTGCCGATCGTCGTCATTGACGAGGTGTTTTTCATCACGTGCGGACTGGCTGGGGCATCGGATAATGTCAAAACGGCAGATTTCATCCAGTGTATCCAAAATTCAGCGCTTTGGAATGGAG
Organism: Haemaphysalis longicornis; assembly: GCF_048455015.1. Taxonomy (NCBI): domain Eukaryota; kingdom Metazoa; phylum Arthropoda; class Arachnida; order Ixodida; family Ixodidae; genus Haemaphysalis; species Haemaphysalis longicornis. The sequence goes on along the minus strand of NW_027526335.1, from coordinate 156,429,789 downwards.
CTCGGGTTTCACCACAAGGCGCGGGCTCAACGCGCACTAACATTTTTTGTATCAATGAAATTGCTTCGCGCACCTCCATTACTTTCTAGGACGGTTTTTGAAATGCTTACCCGCAAAATGTTTGTTCTAAGTTTTTTTTTACAACTGGCGGTTCGTCATACAGAACTTCTCCTTGTTCATGTTCGTCGACTTCACTCTTAACTTGAAGGTTTTTAACAGCCTAAAACTATTTGTTGTTGGAAACGACAATAAACCTTCTATCTTAACATAAAAAACGTTTTGTCATACCCCTAAATTGGTCAATTTGCCGCCGAAAGGAAAGAGTTAAAGCCAATTTGCAGCATCAAAAAACAAATTCCTCAAGGTGTGCACTTCAAGCGCGTGTTTCCAGAAATTTAGGGCTGAGATACTTTGCACGACGTGTAAAATTTCACCCGTATCGGTAGTCCCGGGCTTTGCGAATTGGGCTGAAAATTTCATTTTAACTTAAATAATATTATTTGACGACGGACAAATCAACCGTCAGATCACTTCGAGCACCTAAGTACAAAGCGGATGAAAGGTAGGCATTTTATTTTAAGAACCGGACCAACCATTACCTTTATACTGGCCGTTGCTGCTGGCAGGCCAACATCTTTTCCGAGCTTCGCGATGTCGAGATTGTGCGGCTGAGCAGTGATGAGTATACAAGCTTCTGTCATGGCGTAGACATTCCGAAGGCTGTGGAGATCTCCAAACGTAGAACGGGCGACTTCTGACAGCCACTCTGTGAGCACGGCCCCGCTGGTGACAATGTGCCTCATGGTAGGCAGGTGCCGATCTGTTCGACGCATCTCGCCCACCATTGCTTGCAGCAGTGCCGGAAAGGTGAACATCGTAGTCACCTGCGGCACGGGAAACGTAATGTGCATAAGGCGCTACGAGTTCTGCTAGAAACCTGTCTAAATTTATGTGACATGGTCCGGCCTTGAATTCAATCGGGCAAGAAGTCGACTCCGTAATGAAGTCAGTATTCAAGTCAGTAATCAAGTAATAACAAGGAGGGAAGTACAGTAATCCCTGGTCTTACAGAAATCTGGGGGAAGGCGCAAAATTTTGTTATAACCAGTATCGGGATATAGGCGACCACTCGCCAAAAGGTAAAGCAGTTGAGCTTTAATTGCACCAGAACTGCGAAGAATCAAAGCACAATGTATTCAGTGAAGCCAAACTTTATTCGTGTCGAAAAGAGGCTGTGATCTTATAGTTTCAAGTTCTTGACGGGCGTGAGCAATCCCTGCTTCAATTATACCAAGGGCGATTTGCCCTCCTGGTGTTCTTCAGCCCCTCTAGAAGTTCACCTTCCACTTCGGGGTAGTTCTCATCGCGATTCCTCTCTCTTCTCCAAGAAGCTCTTTTCAATGCATACGGCACGGATTCCTTGTTTTTCAATACAGTTTACAAGGTACAGCGGTAGGCCGACTTCCTTCGCAAGGTCAGCTTTCTGCCAGCCTCTTTTTTTCTACTTTTTTTGCCAGCAGAACTTTGTGCTCCTCAGTCAGAAACTTTCGCCCGGAGACTGGCTAAACAATTTAGCACTGTAGACCACAAGACGTACGCGAGGCACGTCCAACGAAACACTCCGAAGAACACGCAATCGCATGGGCTGCAGCACGGATCCAAAAGCAATCACCATCGGATCCAAAAGCACGTGACTGAACACTGCCGGCGAGTTAGGATAAGCTTTGGAGGAGCATCGACGTCGAAACCGGCAGCAAGGCGGGAAAAAGATGAGACGAAGGTGAGTGCGAGCAGTGACTGGTATACAACTTGCAGATTGGAGAGCGAATGAGGAGGGTAAGGCATTGGCCACTTTGTAGGAAGTGGTGGCTGCGGTCGTCTCGGAACTCTATGAGAGTTTTGCGCTTGAAAGCGCCAGAGATGCCAGCGATCAAGTCTGAGGTTGCGTTTTTTACAGCTCAAAAAGCTATAAACCGCTCATTGTTGGTACAAAGCGAATCTTTAAAACTGACCAGGCTTGCACCAGTAGCTTTGCATGATCACTGGGTAATTTTTTCCGAACGTGTGCAGCCGTGAAGTTTGAGAACAAGAGTATTTCGCGCCCTGTTGTCCATGACACTGCTAATTCTACTGTTCGAGTTTCGGTGTTCGCGCACATTAGCGTCCACGCCATTGACCAATATCTAGAAACAATATTCAGTGAATCTGCCACGCATTTGGACCGTTTGTCTGAATTTAAATGGAACGAATCGACCTTGACCGGCTCGAGAAAATCGACAAGGAAACACCAGATTGCGTTGATGATGACAGCCTGACTGGCCGCGAAGTTGCCGCCGCTCAGCGAAGCCTGCGCTCGCCACTTCGCTCTAAACGGGTCAAACTCTTCGTGCGCTTCAAGTAATGCGGCCTAACATGCATGCGTTGCGGTTGAGGACGCTATATACTTAGAGTAAAGCGGTATTTCCAGTCAAGCCATTTTGTTGTAACTCGGTATTACTGCACGTTTTTTTGGTGTATGCAGTCGTTACGATGCGATAGCAGACGTACGAAGCTACAGGTGCAAGGGATGAGAAGATTCTCGGAATAAGCGCGAAAAAGATGATACGTAGAAATGAACACACAGGACGGTGCGCTACTAACAACTGCTATTTTATTATGAAAAAAAACAGACATTTGTAGTGTGAAAAAACGCCAACTCATCGTTATTATTGCACGCGTACAAACAAACCGACAAATTATGCAGAAAACCAAACCAAAATAAAAACAAAATGAGGTACGAAACACGGTCACGACACGTGTGGTTCCAGAAATACAATTCGGCATTCTGCAGTCTCAGCAATGGTTGACTAACGCACATCAACCCCTCCCGGCTGATAGGGCACGCTTGAATAACCTCTTTCTGTGTTCTTACCTCATGTCTGTAGACTGCTTTTGTAGTTTCAAGGAGAGGCCTGCACCAATCTTTTTCGAACTCGTTACAATGCACTGCCAAGTGCGGGCAAGGCCTGCCCTTCATTGGCTCTTGCGCTCTATTAGTCGGATGTTTAGGCACCCACTAGTCGCCCCGATGTACGGCTTCCCGCAAGCAAGCGAGAGATGATAGGCAACTGAGTGTGCGCAAGGCACATACTGCTTCCCATTTTGCATCTTGCAGCCTGTGTTGTTGTTCTGTTCCGGATTGTTCATAGATTCTCAACCACTGAGCCAATGTGGCCAATCTTTCTTTCGGCGAAAAATACGACGCTCACGCTGTATCGGACGCCTAATATCGAGGAGTTGGCGTTTTTTGCAATATAAATGTTTGGTGTTCTCTTATAAAATACCACTTGCTAGTAGCGCGCCGTCCTATACGTTCCTTTCTAAATATTTTTATTTTGCGCTTTTTTTAATAATGTATCTACAGCTCTTTCAACTTTTAATAGAAAAGATGATCTAATTTAGAGAATCTAGAAGCCTACAGCAGTCAAAGAGGATACCGCGAGTATACTGACCAGGCATTAGATAGTGAAAATATTTTAGGAACTTGGCCTGCCGTTTCCTCTCAATTGACATTGAACGTTGGAGAGGTGTTTGTCCTCAAACGTTTCTAGAACACCAGCTGTGTGATTTCTTCTTTGTGCGGAGGTTACTTGAAGAACGTCTGCGGGCGCCCGAGGGGACAGGTCGACCAGGGCTCATACAAAGTTTACAATCCTTGTCTAAAGAAGGTTGAGAAAAGCACAGAAGCTAGAAGTGCGTCCATAAAAACGTGAAGAACGGCACTGCAACTCAACGCCTTTGCCAGCCAAGAACAACATGGGAAGCGGGAATGTGCAGCCGTGGCAGAGAGTTCGACGTTCCGGGAAACGACAAGTCATGTCCACCACACGGACGCTAAACTCAGACTGCGGCTTTACAGCTACCATTACAGGCAGCATTAACGTGGACGGTGCTCTGTGCGGCTTTCACTTGGCCATGATTGATTTCGCATTTACTACTCATTTTTGCATAGCAGTTCTAGGAGCTTTTTACTCGGATATATTTCTATCGTTACAATGGTCTTCTTATGAACAGGCGACGAAGTCTGAACTGTTTCCAGAACGCATGACGAATGTCCCGTTCCTGCACTCTGGAGTACGCATTCAAAATTTTGATACTCTAGGGTTCCTGATAACCGCGCCCAAACAAATTTACCGTATTTTTTGTGTTGCTTTAGCAATCCATAATGCAGCCGACTGCGCAGTGCTCGCGTTTTATGTCATTTACTAGGCGGAGTTTTCAAAATAGCTAGTCCTAACAGAATATATGACTGGCGAAGCATAAGTCGTTCATAACAATGCTTTTGGGATTATAAATAAAGAGTTTAAACAAGTTGCCTGCAGAAACGCAACTGTTTTGTGTTTAGCTTTGTTGTGTTTGTTTTTATGGAGTGCCTAACCTCTCTGGGCGCTTCTTATAGTGCTGCTTCGTACCTTGTGTTTTTCGATGGCGTCCATAATTTGTAGTGTAGTAGAAGCGGCCGGCGCTATTGCGCAGCTTGCGCCGTTCAGAACGGGCATTATTTGGAACACCAACCCAGAGATGTGGGTGATTGGGTTTGCACTGAGCGAAACTTCCGTCTCCTGCCACGGCATGTGTTGACTGTAAAAAAATAGCAATAAGAAAGTCACTTTCGTTATTGCCGTCATGATATATGCTTGAGGATATTGCATATCAAGGGGGAGGGGCACATTGGATAGTAATAGTAATATATTTCACACTGACATGCAATGGAAAGGACGACGGATGAAGTTGTCATTTCACAGTTACCTGAATTTAGGTGTTTGTGACTAGCGAAAAATTATAATTAATAATTTTTGGACACTTCCGGCAGGACCAATTTTTGTTCGTTCGCATACAGGAGACTGAGAAAATGGGTATCACATCATTACGTTTCGGAACACAAGCAGCTGAAGTATGGTTTTGAGGAAAACAAAGAGGCATTCCGTTCGCTAGTGCGACCAAAAAGTGACACCGTCCTTGGAAGTCGTCGACACAACAATGCCGATATTGCAAATGGAAAGCGTTCAGCAGCCACATTTTGTTGAAAAACGACACGGGTAAAGCCATGACCAAAAAGTTTAGGTTGGTATTTTGTAACCCCCATCAGTTGCTTATATTTAGTAAAAACATTACCAGCAGGTGTAGAAGCAAGCCACAAAGCTGTAGTGTGTGATTTCGGCACCCTTAGGTAGACCCGTACTTCCCGAGGTGTAGTAGATGGCCATGACTGTGTTCTTCGGATCCTCAACAGGACACGCCCTGAAGTCTCGTTCATCCAGCAGTGAGAACGCCTTTGCTGAGACGAAGGAGGTCGTGCTCCCCATTGAAAAGAGGCCCTGGAAAGGCATCGTTCGTTTGATAGCTGTTTTCCTAAAAACTGCACTTTTCCGCTTGGTGGCAGCATATCAGAAGCAATTTTTCAGTCAGGGTTTGTAGTTTTCATTGGATGTCCTTTAAATCATCGGCCTGTATTACAGATAGATACTATGGGATACTTATAGGTTATCTACAACTATGTCAAGCCGATACACAAAAATAAATACATAAGTAAAACATCCGGTGCTGCACAATAGAACATTCCTTTATTCCTATAGAAAGATTGCGCCAAAACGAGCGTGTGAGGGTGCCGGCGCAAATCTCACACGTTCAGCTATATAGTATGAATAAAAATTGTTTGAACTACCAACATGGAATGAAAAAGGAATATGCATTGCCTTTTAACATTTCAGCCTTAGCTGAAACAAATTTCGTTTTTCTTTCTGGGATCATTACTTCCACTTCGATAGTTAGGATACCTGACTTATTCTCTAGTATCCTTGGTAGCTAAAATTACTATCACTCTGGTGCGACCGTCCCTCACAAATACCCACAAAAAACACAAGCTGTGGCAGAAAAATTGCAAATATTTAATGAAAGTATTACGAAGCCACAACTTAAGTTCTCTTACAAGAGAGTAAAAAAAATTACACCATCTTCCCGTGGGGAACCCTGATGAGGATGCCGAGCATCGTGGTGGTTCCGTGTGGTTCCATTGTATTGCCGATATGTTGAGTGATCTGGTTTTTACTAGCGCCAGAGATAATTCCGCGTCCGGGTCCACACCGGTGGCAAAGGCAGGCAAGTGCTGTTGCATTACGGTGAGTAGGCGGTGGTTCTCGAGGCGCCGAAGCTCGTCCATCATGTTCTTGTCGATGTTGTCTCTGTATTAGAATCGGTAGTCTCCGTCAGCTTTGGTGAGGAAAAGGTTGTTGACATTGGTGCACCGGCTGAGAGCAATGTTTGATTGATTGATTGTGGGGTTTAACGCTCCAACGCAACGCAGGCGATGAGGCGCGCCGTAGTGGAGGGCTCCGGATTAATTTTGACCACCTGGGGATCTTTATCGTGCGCCGAAATCTCGTACACACGGGCGTTTTTGCTTTTCGCCTCCATCAGAAAAGCGGCCGCCGCGGCCGGGAATCGAACCCGCGACCTCGTGCTCAGCAGCGCAACGCCTTAGCCACTGAGCCACCGCGGCGGGTTGAGAGCAATGTTTACGCCCTCCTCTTCGCAGCTTTGTCTTCTCGTTCTTCTTCTTCTTCGGCGGTTCCCCTACGGGAAGATGACGGCGGTGGTTGAACGCGAACTTATCTCGTGATGGATTCTTTGGTTGGCCAATCCCTAGGGGCATCCTGCCACAATCAGCATCAGAGGCGCTGCGAACGGGGCTGGTTGAGCTGCAAGGTGCGTGGCGCTTCCCGCCACAGCTTTCCCACGGGAAATTCAGCATCCCCCTCTAAAGTTTTCAGTTCGTAGTTTTCGTTGACGTTCAACTTCGCGTGCCTTCGTTGTATCAGTAGCTTCTTGACGTAGTTTGAATGAGTCAAGGACATAAGGCGCGTTCGTAGGACTTGTTCCTGTCCCGGATTTCTAGCGTAGTGGGGAGAGCACCACGTACCTCCCGTGGCGGCCAGAGAGTCGTGGGATCAAAACCAGGCGCCGCTAACTATTTCTTTTTTTTATAGTGTAGTATTTCGGGTTGTGGACGGACGGGGGACGCTACATGTGAGTTAAAGAAATGCTCTGCATTTAAAACAACAGTTGCGATGACGAGGTCATCAATTTGAAGGAGGGGAACAGTGCAAATTTGACAGACACGAGAAGAAGGAGACGACACGCACAGCGCTGACTTACAACAGTTTCTTCTTTACCGCTCGGGCACATATATACCACCATGGTTAAAAATACAAGGAAAAGCAAGACTAACACGATAGTGTCTCTTATCACCATTGCTCGTCACACATCGCCACTCGCTCTGCGCCACAAAAAACACACGTGCTGCACAAACCTGGGTTCAAAAATCTAATTCTTTTTGGGAGAGGGTCAGAGAGGGCATTCTTACGCATTTATCTTTTAGGCGGGCGATTTCGGCAGCTTGAATTATTTCGATGGTGGTTTTATGCTTATTTTTTGCTATGACCTTTGTTTCAGAAATAATAGGGCTGCATCCGCTAACACTACAGTCCCTACAGTGGAGGCCCAGGTGGCCACTGATTGCCTTGGTTACTCTGTAGCGGTGCTCTTTCAGTCTTTCATTTAAGCACGTTCCTGTTTGCCCTATATATTGTTCACCACAGGACAGCGGAACCGAATAGACTACACCTTTTATGCAGTCTACAAACCTATTTTCATGCTTTTTTGAGCAAGACGGCATTGTTCTTACTGTCTTGTTGACTCTTGAGCACATGGCTGACAATTTATTTGGGGCGGAAAATACAACTTCCACGTTAGCGCGTTTGCCTATTTTTTTCAAGTTATGTGCAATTCGATGAAAGTAGGGAATCACAGTTATCTTTTTGCTTCCGTTTTGATCTGATACTTGTAGGCTGTTCTGCGTGTTTCTTTTTAATTTTTGTAGAAACGCTTCCGCTACGGGTGATAGCAACAGTTTTGGGTACCCCGCTATCTGAAGTCTGTCCGTCTGCCTAATAAAACTGTCAGGCATACAGTGAATACATGATTTGTTTAATGCGTTTTTAAACACGTCGTAACTATCGACCTTTTAACCAGCTTGGAATGGGATGACTGAAACGGAAGAAGTGGTTTGCTGGCGCGTGGATCATACGCCCAGCATATGTGATTTGGCGAAAACCGAAGCTTGAGGTCTAAAAACCTGATTGTTTTTTCCACTGGTAATTCAGATGTTAAAACAAGAGGCTTAAAACATTCACGAAACTGGTGTAAAACCTGAAACATTAACGGTTGAAGACCCACCTCATCAGTATTAAGAATTACTAAAAAATCATCTACATATCCGAAGATTCTGGTTACACTTGAACTCTGTAGTTGATCATGCAGCAGATTATCTAGGTGGGCTAATAAAAGATCGCTCAGAGACACTATCGTGTTAGTCTTGCTTTTCCTTGTATTTTTAACCGTGGTGGTATATATGTGCCCGAGCCGTAAAGAATAAACTGTTGTAAGTCAGCGCTGTGCGTGTCGTCTCCTTCTTCTCGTGTCTGTCAAATTTGCGCTGTTCCCCTCCTTCAAGTCATAAACCAACATACCCAAGCCTCAGTCCTTGCAAGTCATCAATGGCTCTTACTTCAGCAGACATTTTAACCGATGAGAGAATCACCTGACACTAAAATCCGCGGCACACCTATCTGGTCGCTGACAACTTTTTTAATGATATCCTTCCCCAGATTTATGAGCTTACTTAGATGAGTGACTTTTTGTCGTATCGTTTTTGTGACTCACAGGCTTCTCCAACTACGTCAGTTTTCAAATCAACGTGTGCGGTGCCCAATGCGTGAATAGAATTTTCTTCGCGATGGCTTTGCAGTGGCATGGCGTATTGCCGAAATCGCCAATGTGTTCAATAATGTGTTAAGTAAATGACCTCAAACAACTATCTCTTTCCTCCCGTTTATGACCAATGTTTTATGTGGTTTAGGAAAAGTGAACGAATGTATAAAAGTATTTTTCCACTCTGTTCTGTACATGTTGCATGTCCCCCCTACCAAAATGCCCTCGTGGCGATGTAGGTATCTTGTAAATAATAAGTAATAATAATCTCGAATAGAACACATGTCTTCATATGCGCAGTTGTTCCAGCGATCTCTCAAAATAATGACTGTATTTGCTGTTAACACACCTCGAATTTTTCGCGTTCGTGTTCTCAAACACCTGTCTTTAAATTGCCCCTGCTTCAGGATTATGTAAATGGCCTCCTACTCCCATGTTCTGTCTTTCTTAACTTATAGTCTGATGGCTGTGCAATATACGAAAAAATGAGTGACTTTAATTTCTTTTCTCCTTGCCAATTATAATACTGCCGCTGAAAGGCGTTGTGAATGCGTTATGACTGCAGACCGAATTCAGGCAAATGCCCATTCTGTTCTTTGCACTTGAATTCCTCAACGTCAATATAAGAGCACAAATAAGATCTTCAGAAGGACATTTATACCATTTTATGGTTCCAATGAATGCTTATTTTGGGCCTTCTCACCTAAATGCCTATAAATGCCTAGAAAACCATATTTTCGAAATCAGCGCCTCAATGCTCACTATTTAGTTTTGACTTTCACTTTCAGTAGCAGTTTGATACCCTGATTCATGTTACCGGGCATGATTGACTGTTCTGACCTGTATGGGTTTGAACCTATTCCTTTTGTGCAACGTATCCCGCAAACCAACCGCTAGCAGCAGCGAAATGATGGGACGCGCCGGCTAGCAGACGAAACCGCGCTGACTTCGTTCGAGTGGTTGGCACATGCTAGAGTTGCCGTATATTGTTCGCCAGAGCTGCACCTGTAATGTTCACTAGCTACCGCGCCGGCGGTTCCACCGTGGAAGGAGAGCCCGATTTCGGCCTTGTGCACTCAATAAAATACGTATTTTCACCACCACCACCACCACCACCACCATTTCCAGCTCTACGCAGGTCAGAGGCTGCTGCTGTAATTCGCAAACGGCAGAAAAGGCTCGCGGCTATTTCCACTCAGCGGTGCAACCAGTGCAGCGGCTCCTACATGATTGATCGGCGGCTTTCCCGCAAAAGTTGGTATTCTGGTTGGCGGATGGACGCACGATTCTGCTCCCCCAGGGGAGCTATGTACAGCAACTCTACGGAATGCGAAGCCGTAAAAGATGCGTATGCACGTATCTTTCCTTTTGTTTTTACATTTATTAAAGACGATAGTCTTTCTTGGGCTACTTAAACCCAGAAATTTTGGTCTGTCTGTATGTCTGTCTGTCCGTCTGTCTGTCTGTGACTCGATTCAGCCACCCGGCCAAAGTAAAACAATGCCTGCGCAATAGTCTTATATAGTCACAGCAAAATGTGCACGTCTAAGTCCGGTGTAATGTTCATACTTGTCAATATTGTTCAAGAACAACAAGATATTACGCATATGTAAGACAACAAATTAATACAGAAGTGATATTTGTAGCGTTCCTTTATAACAAATAGTACATGTTTGATTTTGGCGAGATTAAATACTTCATCAACTGAAGAAAAAAATATCAATCCGCCGTCGCCTGCTGTCGCCCGCGCCATAGAGTTTCTGGCGGCATTTGAAGAAATCAAGTGGCAAGAGTTACGAAAGGTTCAACTAGATAGGTTCCACGTTCTGCTTAGAACGCACGTCGACTAGGGAAACGCGGTTCTATAAACGTTGAAGTATGGCGCCTCGATTAACGCGCGTCTTCGCCGTACGGCAGCGTTGGCATCGAGACACCCGGTTTGGAGCAGTGGAATGCGGGAAATTTAAAATGATTTAAGCAAACCTTTGGCGTCTTTACCTTGGGAGGAGCGCGACGCAATAGTAACAACACGAGAGGTGAGCGGGAAAGCGAAGGGAGGCATTTACTTGGCAAAATTCGATAAAGACTATCGTCTTTTAACGACATTTGCAACGAAAGGAGCTGATACGCGGCCAATTTTTTTTTTTCATGTGTTCACCGCCACGGGAGAAGTTGGCTCTACGTGATTTGCACCGACCAATAGGAGGCATCCTTTCGTTCAGGTTTGGACTTTTAGTGTGGTGGCGGTGGTGGCGGGCTACCTATCTCTGGTACCATTCTCAGCCATCCCGAAAAGAAAGACAGCCAGGAGTGTGTTGAATCGGCCGTGCACACGTAACTCACCATGCTGAGGAATAGACGGAACCACCGTGTTGGGCGAACCGTGCTGGAAAAAGATGAGCCGACGTTCTTTACGTGGCGTGAGTGATTCACGTGTTATCCGAAACTATACGAAGTAGTAATTTGCACCGCGTTGGTGGGCGTCCGGCCGAGATGGCCGGTATTCGTTGTTGTTTCCCTTTGTTTATATAGTCCCTTGCGCTGAGAAAATAAAGGCGGCGCCTGTATTATTTTGAAAAAAAGCTGACAGCCCTAATAGAGCGCCTGCTTTTTTTTGAAACGTTATTTTGTATGCTAGCTTTCTTTTTAATGTGGTAAACTTTCACTATCTTTGAGGTTATTGGGACGAAATTTGTTAAATACTTTGTGAAAACTGGTCACAATTTTATGTTCTGTTCCTGTGTGCTGCGTTCAGGGACCATTGAGACATTGGCTGATCGAACGAGCAGTGGATAGCTTGATACTGAATGTCGGTGTTTTAAAAATATAGCGCCGATGCGTGGACTGTGTTTTTATGCCTAGTAGCATCACTGTTATATACAGTGTGGTGCGACGATAATTGGAACAGTTAAAAAAAATTTACTAAGCGAACCGCCGCTGTGTTCGCGCTCAAACTCCACATGAAGGTCGCCTTTTGTTGTCTATTTTGTTTGACACCGGGAACAACGACGGTACTTACCTGTTTATTCTGAAAATAAATAAAAACGATTTCTGCCTATGGGAAAATGGCGGCTGATTTGGACGTGCGAGCCAGCGCAAGTCGATCTTGGAACGACGGTGCCACCTGGGATATACAGAGCGAAACGCATGTTTGGGATTCACAGTAGGAAGGAGCCGAATGGTGCAGCAGACGATCAGAAAATGCAGCTAGAAAGCAGCCAAATGAGCCAGCAGACGATCAGAAAAGCCGCTTTCTCATTTTCTGACCATCTGCTACACTATTTGGTTCCTTCGTACCGTGAATCCCAAACCTACATTTCTCTCTGCATACCCCAGGTGGCGCCGTCGTTCCAAGATCAACTTCCGCAGACTCGCACGTGCAAAGTAGGTGCCATTTTCCCATAGGCGAAAATCGTTTTTATTTGTTTTTAGAGTAAACAGGCAAGTACTGTCATTGTTCCCGGTGTCAAACCCAATAGACCACAAACTTCGATCTTCGTAAGAAGGTTGAGCGCGAACAGAGCGGTGGTCCGCTCAGTAAAATTTTTTAAAGTATTACAATTATCGTCGCGCCACCCTGTTCATGTATATGGTAGACGAAATTACCGAGGTACACCAAACTAAGGTACCCCACACAATCACCACAACAGGCGATTGATTTCTGGTACCTTACCCGTCGCCGTGGTGCTTTAACACTTGCACCGCGGCATTTAACGGATTGACAGCACGTGAAAAGTCAAATCAATATTACGTCAGCGGAAGCTGAGCTGCTTCGTGCGCTTCAAATATGTATTGGTCGTATGACGCGTATGACAGCTCTGTGCTCACTGCAGTCATGCCAACAAATACGACGCGGCAGAGATGTTCGTGCACTTCGCTGTTGGTGTTGGAGTGTTTATTGGTGTTTATCCTGTTAATTTACAGTGTGTGAGCTTGCAAGACAATTATTATGTTATCAGGCTTATTGATGCTGTGATAGTAAATGCAGGCTTTGTATTTACGAAACAACGCATTTCCGCAGATTTTTTGCCAGAAAAAATACAATCTGGCTCAGCATGAGCAAGCGGAAGGGCACATGCCAAAGCTTCAGCACGCAAAACTCCAAACATTCAAACAGGCTCTTTTGAGAACAGCCTTCAAGGACGACAAGACGAACGCTTTCAACGTCGATTAGTCCGAGGCCCTAGTGGCTGCAAATATTTCTTGGCCAAAATTTAAAATCCCGTGATGAAATAATTCTTAAAGAATTATTGCATTCACACGTGCCGTCTGAGTCTACGTTGCGGAAAAACTACCTCCGCCCTTGGTATGAAGAAACATCAACAAGAATAAGAGAAGTGATTGGCGATCCCTGAATTTGAGTTTTCGTCGATGAAGCAACAATCGTCAAGGGCACTTAGTCGCTTAATTTTTTGCTGAGAAGCTTGCAGCGCACTAGAACGCAAGGTCTTTTCTTGTGTGCTCTAAGCCCTTGGAGAGAACCAGTGGGGAGTCTATAGCATAATTTGTAAACGAATCTCTGAAGGTTCTATACCCTGCAGGAGTCTAGGCCACTGATGTTCGGTTGCTCTACATAGGCGCCCCAAGGTACATGCACAAGGCAGCTCATCTTCTGGATACCTTCTACCCCCCCCCCCCCCCCCCCCCCATATGGTGCATGTCTCAAGCCTAGCGCATGCGCTTCACCGCGCGTGCGAAGAACTGAGGAAGCACTTCACTGACGTCAACTAGCTTACCGGTTCAGCCAAGCCTGTGTTCCTGAAGGCACTCTTTCTCGTGTGCTCGTTCAAGGAGAAGTAGCCGCACGTACCCTGTCCGCTAGAGCTCATCATCACACGTTGAAGGACATGGCTACTAGCCATTCAGTAATACAAGTGTTAGTTTTCGGACATCAAGGCCGTAAACAACGGCTCTTCAAGTGACGAGATGCTGAAGTCAAGAAAGCTCACGCTGTCCTCTCCGTCAACAGCCTCCCAGCAGGCCTTCCTTAAGTGTGCGCCAACCTCGGTTTCGTCGCAAATACTGTCAAAAAGCTTCAGACATCGGGAAAAACTCTAGTTACAAACGTTGCACTAATTCGCCATGCTCAGTAAAGTATTTCCGCCGTTTTCAAAGGAACAGCCGCCGAAGAGGGAAGTGCAAAACCGCAATTCTTAGACAAGTTTGAAGAGTCCTCGCTGTTGAGAACTCTATTCATCCCAGTGTAGGTTACGCAATAAATGTTTCCAAGTGTAACTGCGCTCCAATAACATCTGTAGACGTCGAGCATTCCTTCTCAACTTACTAGCTCATTCTGAGCCGCAAGAGGCACAATTTGGAACCCAGAAATCCCAGAGATGGTAGTAGTTTGCTACTGTTTCCAAAATTTTCCCAGTGATTCCTAAACTACGTGCCCCGTTTTGTCCAAAGGAATTTCCTCCAACAAGCGCACTTCAAGTGAGCGGAAGTGTATTTGGCAGTGCTAAAATGTCTTGCCTGCACAATCGAGGAAGCATTGTATTTAAGAAAATAGCTCGAGTCGTGCGCAAGACCTCATTGAAGAACATAGAACGTAATAATTTCATAATAAATCTTGTCTACCTTGCATTTATTATTTTCTGTTTTTGCTGTGATGTATTTTAATTTTATCAGGCAGAAATAAATTAGCACTATCTTAAATAATTCTACCCAAATTTCAATATTTTTTTTTCTTGCCCGTTTGAAAATAAGCGACGCTTGAGTGACTGTGGCCATTGAACATGAATATGAGCATGTGCTTGTTGAAATAAGCCAGCGTACCCCTTTGGCCCCGCCGTTTTCAAAGAGCATTCCATGTCTAAATTTAGCTGCCACTGCCTTAGTGCCATTATGGACAATAATATTTTGGTTGCCCTTTTTTAAATGATTTGAATTTATGTAAAACTTTATTTATGTAAAATTTGTTGTGAAGTATTGCGTTAGAGGCCTAAAACATTGGTTTGCCTGCCTAGTTTTGACGCCTAAAGCCCGGAATACGTGGAGCGTTTGTGCGACGAATAGTCGACGAACTTCGCCCGGCGGCGTCAGCTGGACGCCCGGCGGCGGAAAAACATCGTCCGCCGCCGATCTAGCCGGGGCAGAAAAAGTTCGTCGCCGTCGACGGCAGCGGCAAAGCATTGCCAAACATGGCGGCGCCCTCTCCGCCCGCTTCACAGCGATAACAGCTTCGTCGCTAATCCCTCAATGCGATATCGTGTTCTAAACCGTTTACTTCGAATTAAATTTGTCCACTCTTGCCCTCACATCAATTTTCAAGCGACAAATAGCCTTCTTTTTTCAGATAGAAGGGCGTTTTTCTAGCTGTTAAAGGTGTTGTGCCACCAAATTTGTTGTTTGTGTATTCTTTATTGCAAACGTTTCATATTTCGTTAGAAAGCATGATACATGCTCTCACATGCACATATTCTGAGTAAAAAATTATTATCGCACGATTCATGTGAACGGGATTCGGTTTCGGTTTCTGGGCGCCGATTCAAGCAGTGACGTCACAGTGTTGTGAGGGCACTCTGCCACGTGTGTCTACCATGCGGCGCTGCGGTACGTTGCGACTGTACTGCGGCATCTGCTCCCCCACATACGTGCTTCACCACGGAAGTAAACACGCCGACTCGTCACGTCAAGCCGCGACAGCTCCGACACAGATTATTTGTCTGCATCCTCGGATGCAGACAAATGAAAACCATAGATATGCAAACCATAAAAATGCTAAAACAACGCTCAAAAATAAAAAAGAAAGTTGCCCCCGCCGCGAATCGAACCAGCAGCGTTGACCGGGCAGGCGCGACGCGCGAGACCACTGAGCCACCGAACTTTTTTTTTTTCTTTAATACATGGAAATTTTAGAGAGAAGTCAGCCAAGACAATTGACACACAATATAAACACTAACAGACAGCAAAGGGTAAGCACGTCAGTCTAACAAAGGTCGGCACCAATTCAAAACTCAGGCAAGCAAACGCACGCATCCAAAAGATGCAGCCACTCTGGTGGATCACTCTGCGCAACGTAAACGCTCCGTACCAACGCCGCCTGTTCCCGAAAAATGACCTTGGTCGGCCTAGGTGGTTCAGCATGCCGATCAGTCATGCGGCACTTCCACAAGCTAAACAAACCTAGGAGCACAAAAACGTCATACGGCACCCGATTAACGTCCTCAAATGGCAAGAAGCGAATGGTGTATGGGGTGATATCAACCGAACGAACAGTTTCACAATGCGTTTAGCCGGTGTACTAGATATGACTAGATGGAAACCCATCCTTGGAGTCGTACGTCGGCGTTTACTACTAGCTAGTTTACAGAATTCCTGACTTGTAAACTCAAATTTCTTAAATAGCGCTTGCGCAGCAAGGTTCCGCGAAGCCCCCGCAACAACTTATCGCCATCAACTCTGCTCTTTTGCGAATGCGCTAGCAAAAATAAGTGTGCCCGGCTGCGACTGCGATTTTGCACTGAAGGGATAGTGCTTGCCGTACTTTGGTTTTACGTTTTACGTTAAAAACCTTTGCCGATACTGATCTCTTATTACTAAAATTACCCTACGTAACTCTTCTTCTGCACGAAACTGACCGTATATTTTCTGCAGGCGAGCCGATCGCACACGCATTCCGGTGTAGCGGCGTCGCCGAAGAGCACGGCCGAAGCGTCGAACGCCAAAATGCGGATCGCATTAGCGCTATTGTTGAGTTGTATGGGCTTCATGGAACTTACTGAGTTTATTACACTCCAGAAACTAACAAAATAGAGCCGCGTTTATTGCAGCACGAATGTTGTCGGGGCGCAGTTCTCGCTTCTCGCACGATTCCCGACGACGCATCGGGCGACCAGTCAGGCGAATGGTTTTTTTGGCGTCTTCGGTCGGCGAGTCAGTCACACTACGGCGACTTTCCATCGGCCGACGTGTTTGTGTCGCCGTCGGCGTATTGTGACAACGCCGTCTGGCAATTCGGCAGTTGGCCGATGGTTTGGCGACGCGTCGGCGTCGCGTCGTCGTCGCCGTCGTGTCGGCATAGTGTGTCTGATACGACCAAGCGACCAAACAAACTGCGGTAACTGGAGTTCACGTTGACGTCGCTCGAGTCGCTAACGTTGTATGACGTCACAAACTTTGTTATGCTGGCAATTCACTGACGTCATGGTTAGTGGCGCTAGCGATGGGTCCCGATTTCCAGAAGAGCATTTAGGTAATTTTTAGAAGCGAATAAAATATATATTAAGCGTTTGCTGTACCCAGCACTTCGTGTTGAGGGTCGTTGCATGCAGAGGAAGCTTACAGCAGGCTTTTTACAGAGTTAAAAATTGGTGGCACAACACCTTTAAGCCTGACGCAGTAGCGTTTTTCTTCGTCATAGCAACGGTCTCGCGAGATGTGGCGAGACAAAAACATTAAAAACTTCTTCTACACAACATTTTACGCCTTTCTAGAGGGTTTTACAACTAAAAAGCAATAATAATAGCCTTGACGGCTTGTTTTGCTTCTCCTGTGTTTCACTTCAGTGTATTTGCCTCGTCTAGCCACACTGACAGCAGCGCAGCGGCGAGGCGGCGGCGGCCGCCGTACTTGGCTACATGTAGCCACGGCCGGGCTGGAGGAGCGGCGGGCGCGCAGTTTCATACGGCCTGCGCTTCGGGTATAGTTCCCACCTTTCACCGCCGCTAGTTCGTGGCGCTTCGGACCAACCCTCGCCGGTTGACCTACAGCACGCGCGGGGTAGGTAGAGCGGCGGCGCGCGCGCACTTGCCACAGCTCTAGCCCTGCCGTGGCTACACGCGATACCTGTCCGTGTAAATTTACATGTGCGTCATTAAAATAGGCGACTCCTCCCCCTTCTGAATTTTCGGTCTAATTGGGTCAAACAGCCTAACATTATCACTCGGAAGCGCCTAATCAAAAAATTGAAAGAAACATTTTAACTCGGGGCACATGAAGAAAAATATGCGAGGCCTTCATATCTTATCAGCGACTGTATTATATGAAAATGGTGAGACAGGCAAATAAACACGGCACTTTCCGTGACTGAAATATCATTTCTTATTTTTTATTTTTCCTTTCGGATGATGTCTTGGTTTGCACAGGCACAGGGCACGACCAGTGACGCGAATGATTTCCCGTCGAGGGAGATAGGGTTATCGCTTAGCTAAACGTGATTCTGCTATTCACGCTCCGGTCAGGCTGAGCGGGCGGCCCGCCGGCAGCGAAGCGCACTGTCAAAAACACACAGCTGCTCGGCCAGAGGCGATGCGTCGACTAACAGAAAGGCGGGTTGGAAGGGCAGAGGGTTGGTTCGAAGCGCCCCCACTGTAAAGAATCTGCTCTATTGGTTCCTTCTTGGGTGCGCAGGCCGTATGAAAGTGCGGGCTCGCCGCTGCTCCAGTCCGGCCGTGATGTAGCGCAGCCCGACGAACATTCGCGTCATGACGCGGCTGGTCTTCCGCCGCGCGAACTTTGTCGTGAAAGATCGCTCCATGTATTCTAGCCTTAAGACGCGCGTTTTCAATGCATGGGACCCGGCCTGTTGTAATGACTTTCATTATTTAGAAATAAGAAGTCAAGCGGAAAGCAGTAACAAATACTCTATGTTTTGTTTGTACCATGCAATTGGATTGGTGAAGGCGGAAACCGCTTACAGGGATATCAAGGTGTATTCATTCAATATTCTGTACACAATACCACCTACACCATACAGAATCAGTTTAAAAACCATGCTTGGATGATTAAACCCTCATTTCTCTTAGGTTTCTTCAAATTTTAGGCTACGATTTTCTAAGTCAACTTTGTGTCACAATTAAGTAGGCGACCTCTGTCATTGACGCATTGATCAAATCATTCGTTACTCCACTAGAACCCGTTTATCACCCTTCGGCCTGTTCCACCATCGACCAAGAGCCTGTATATTCACCTGAACTAAATATCAGCTTGCCTAATTTTTGCACTTCTTTAGGGGAATTCAATTTGTTCAGTATTTCTTCAAAAATGTTTTCTACAAGGAGGTCTTTATGATGCGACGTACTTTTACAAAACACCAAGCGTAGGTCACCTCATTTAAAACATTGCCACAAAAGTGGCGCCTGCGTTCTGTCACGAACACGTATTACTAATTGTTTCTACCAGGTACCTTGAGCAAATCAACTAACCTTCCCTAGGAATTCTCGGTGATTCATGACAAAAAGTCCTCCAGAGCAGCGAAGTTTCCCTGTGCCTCTTATCTTATAAATATCCATTTTACGACCACCAAATACGCGATCAAGAAGTTTAGTACGTGCTCGTGTCGTTCACTAGTCCTGCTTCACTTGCTTACATATTTAGGAAGACATTTCGTATTACTAAAAATTATTAAGAGATAGTTTCACATGAAACCTCATGAGTGATATTGATGGGGGTGGAAAGCAGTTGAGGGAAGCCATTCACTCATGTCACAAAGTTTTTAACCACGTAATTTGTAAATATAATCATGATGCACAGGTGCGCAGGTGCATACAAACCCTGCAACGAGTGCTAGATTGTGTGTAATTACATGTTCCCTGAATTACGGGAGTCCTCTACACTGGCGGCGAAATTAGATTTGTAATGCAGAAGATTGGCAACGTTCACCGGACGAATCAGGACCGTCACCAATCCCCTGCGGGAGATGTGCGCCACTTTATCGTCGTCGGTAGCAGAAGCCGAATATGGAAGCCGCACCGCCATCGCCTGGAGCGACGGGGTTCTCTCTCGCTCTGCTTCCTCCAAGCGTCGACTGTGCTCGGACTGTGCTGGGCCTGTGCCCTCCTTGTCTTTCGCCTACACAGCAACCCTTGCCAATAAACCCCATTTCAAGATGCTGGCGAGATGCTTTGGGCCAGGATGAAGGTGATCGCCCCGCACACTCCACCAAACATGTTACGTGGTGGGAGGACAAATGACGTGAACCATGAGATGGGCGAACAATGTATTCTCACTATTTACAAGATGTCGGCCATGACACCGAACCGGCGCTGGCCGCGCGCCTGCCCTACTTCTTCCTTGTCCTCATCCTCGTCGTCGTCTTGTAACAGATTGTTGGTTTCTGCGCTCTCGCTTGTGCGCAGACTCAGAGTAAGATTAAACGCAATTTCTCAAACAGGCAATGCGATTTGTTTCTCAGTACTACTAGAAAGTTCCCAAAACTTTTTGCAGCACCCCGGAGTAGAAGACTGTAACGACAAATTACTCGCCAGCATCCTATTCATGATGGAATATTTTAAGCCACAGCCGTTACTGTTCGAAGTAGTTCGATTGGCAGACGGATAGGCGCGAAGCTGACGCCATGGCTTGCCGTCACACCGTCTAAACTGGGCAACTCAAGTGGCTGGCTACGTTATTTCGGCGGGATAAAGAATTTGGTACATAATGCATCCGTTTTAGAGATTGAAAGTACCCGAGCTAGCTGTAGAAGCTGGTCTCAAGACTTTGTGGTTTATTGAAAAAAAAACAATACTTGTAAGTTAAGTACAAGTCGGCTTTAAAAAGCTCGGCCCAATGTAAGCGTACACTGAAAGGGGAAATAAGCGTGGAAGCACTGTTACTCTTGCATTTCTAACGCATGTCTTACACAAAGCGTCTGCCACAGCACTGGATGTGTTGGGGTCGCAGCCCCTTATTCCGGTAAGCCACTTTTTCAGATCGCGTTAGCAACGTGGGTACCCGGTAAGTATTAGGCCGCAACGCACGAGAGGACAATGCTTTTTTCTTGTAACATATTTCCTATTACTGATTGCGTGTACACGCACAGGTGCAGGTTCGAAAGATTTAAAGGCCTGTATGCCGTCTCTACATGACAAGTTGTACAAGGGACATGACGGTGGATGCCGCATTAGCGCTACATGGTGAAGCCTGGGCATGGGCAACTTGCTGCTAGATCGAGTAGGGATTGGGGGTGAAAGCGGTACTAGGTTCTTGTATTCTTGTTTAAGTGGAGGCGGATACCGCAATCTTAGTGACTACTGTGGCTCTTTTTCTTCCGTGTCTACCCAGCAGCAGAGATGTGGGACTTAGAGACTTGAGCTGTCAATATACACTCCGCTGCAGTTTCCCTACTACGGCTGCTCCCCTCAATAGACTTCATTCTGGACGCAATAATGCCCAGACACCTTCTAAAGGGCGTTGATTGTGATGTGTCTTTGTTCAAAATATTTCGGGTTACTAGAAGACTGGTTTGTTTTGCAGGACACAAGGCAAAAATGCCATGTTATTATCATGGTTACCTTGATTTCCAGTGAGGAGGTTGCTTTCGCGACCTTTTCCGTAAACTCGACCTCAGTGAGAATGTGCAAAATATCACTGTCTTCAGCCTGGTAGCGGAGTTCATCTGTGCAAAGAAAATTGTACACAACAATTATTCCCTGCTTGCTGTGGTATAGTTGGGACACGATGACAAACGATATTGCAGCTTGTGACATGACGCAATGGTCTGAAGGGTCATCCCATGTATAGTACACCCATGACTTGAGAAAATGAAGTTTTGAGAGAAATTCGCCGAGTCCTGGCTGCGCCTTAAGTAAGAGTGTTTTTATGTACACGTCATTGTTCGTTGACATTACCTAAACGCGTAAGAACATCACCACACCAGGAGAGGAAAGCAACCACCAAGTACATTGAAATGGATATTAGAGAGGGCACAATAATACCAAAAGCTAGTGATGCTATGTCCCACGCTAATATTCCTGGCCTGTCAATCAAATACAATTATTAAAAGGCAGCTGGTAGAGTATTTTGGAGCATATTGTTCCCTAGAAGAGTAAACCTTCGAGCACAACGTTGTTTAGGACATAAAGCCTGCCGCTTTGAGATTAAAGAAACATTCTTTTTTGTTAGAAGCAAATTCGGCAAACTAACTTTTATCGTTATTTTCTGATGAAACAGGAATGCTGAAGTGTAAAAATTAAGCTTATTCTACGCCAACATAGATTGTACGGACGCCCGTGCATACATATCGGGGTGCTGTGTGTGTGTGCGCTGTTCTGTGGTTCTATATGTTTTCCTTGTTTACCGCGCAATTACAGTAAGGTGCCGATAAGGACAGCAGGCTATTTATGTCCCTGGGTTATCCATCATAACAACTCTGTCTCAGTTATAAGAAATCCTTTCCTCACAAGCGTGAACTTTACAACCGGTTAGTAGTTGCTCTGGTTGGCACAACTAGTCCTTGGTTAGTGTGAGTAGACATACTACACCGGAAAACCACAGGCGATGTTTTTATTTAAGAAAAGGTAAACATCTAAGCTGAGGTCGGCGATCGACAGAAACCTGCAGATGTTTTTCAAAGCCAGAATCATCGAAACACACTACTTTTTTGCAGTACTCTGGAACTCCGAGTAATTGAAAAATACCGGTCAATTTAAAATAAAAGACATATCTTTGCTGAGTGAAGAACGTTAACTGATGCCTTGGCTTTTCTGTTGGCTGACATGTTACAGTACGCGATGCGAATGAATATGTGGCCGCGTCTGAGTCATCGGCATGGAGGCTAGCGGGTTCTCGCGCGTCAATTCATGAAGGGGGCATAAAAGGATCACCCCGAAAACGCTACAGAACTATTACACGGACACTGCGACCACGGGGCTTCAAAACGAAAAAGCCATTGAGAACCAAAGCTGGCGAATTGCAGTGCCTCGATTATAACTGTAACCCAATGAACATGAAGCCCGCAATGGCTACCACTGCCAGCTACCTTCGGAGCAAAATTTATTACTGCGGAGAATTCTTTTCCGAGTACCACCCCAGCCAGGACGGTGGAATGCTTTCCATTTCCGCAAGAAAGCGAATTTCGGGAAGTTCACTTTTAATCGTATAAAAGAGGTAATGAAGATAGTGGGTTGAAATGAAGTTTGAAGAAGCAAGAATTAAGAAAAATATTTAGAATTCGCGGAAATGGCGAACCATGCAACGCCCTACATTGCCACAAAAATGCAATTTTGGTGAAGGTCCAGCTTTTGTTATAAGAGTACAAATTGGGATAATTCGGTAAAGAGAATTCTGAAGAAGCAAGAAATAGGAAAAACATTTAGGAATACCGAAAATAGTGAACAGTGTAACGCCCTACACTCCCACAAGAATGAAGATTTCGCGGAAGTTCCACCTTCATTCGTTATAATAGCGGCATGGCAGTAATTGATCGAAGAGAATATTTAAACTCCAAGAAACAAGAAAAATACAAAAATTGCGAAAATGATGAACCATGTAAGGCCCTGCATTTACACAAAAGTACAGATTTGGCTGAAGTAACCCCTGTAATCGTTATAATAGCGTAAATGGAGATAATGTATCGGGCAGAACTTAGAAAAACCAAGAAATGTGAGCGCTAAGAATTCATGCTCAAGACAGGCGTCCTACGAATGGTACGCTTTAGTAAAAAAAATTTCTGAAATCCTGTACATTTTTTGAGCTGAGCGCGGCGCTTGAAAACGACTGGAATCCCTCGCAGAAGCACATCCCCACCTGCATTGATTTCGCGTGGACATAATCGTCTTGACGAAATACCACAAGGACGTTGTTTATTTAGCATAAAGCGCTCATACGCAATGTTTACGACTCAATTTCGGACGTTCAACGCAAGAATTCGTAGACTTTTACTATAATGTCTGCATACTGCTCCCTTATGGTTCTAATGAACCTATCGGAGACGTGTGGGAACTGTGCCGAGTTTCTTTAACAAGGGACCATGAGATAAGCCGACGAATGGCAATCATGACGTGCATGCTGGAATATTTGGCGACTTTGGGAAATGCTTCGCCGCATCCCCAACAATAGCCAGCGGTGTCAACATAATATCGCAAAGCACAATACGTACGCCCCCTCCATTTGTTCCATTCTACGTTTTGGTGCAAAGCTATATTCTGATTTGAGTGCCCGGCTAGCGTGATTATTGGGTTTAAGGTTCTCGACAGTAAATTCTTCGCTATTTTCCTTCAGCGACTCCCTGGTTCGCAGCACACCAGCCTAAATTATTTGCCCATTGCGCTTTTCCTTGCTTTGTTTTCGTCCTCTTATCTCGTCTTTCGACGAATAGTTGATATCAAATGTGCACGGGCTATCATATGCCTCCTTACCTTTTCTACCATATTTTGAGTCTATTTGAAATTGCATTCCTATCGCCCGCCACCTCCGTAAAGAAAGAAGTGCAGCGGTGTGTAACCGCTCCCCTCCTCGCCACGCACAAAGGAAGGTACGATGCTGAGCTCTGAAAAAAACCTAATCTACTGAGCGGTCCTCTTTCATGGCATCCCTACAATGATGCAAAGAAATTTGCACTGCACTCGCGACTACGCCTTTGAAGGCAGAAAAACGAAAATTGCACGAAACTATCCTCACATTTTTAAAATAAGCCATTGCGGCATTATATTACGGAACATTAACTTTATGACACGGTGCGTCCAAATTATCACAAAATACTGATTGCTGAGTTGTATTTGTTTTGACACCCCACGAGGAAGCTTACCTTAGAATAAGAATAAAAAACGCTTATGCCGTTAATTCGGATGTACAGTTGCAAAACCGGCGCCAATATAGTGGGCCGTTGGTTAGCGGGGTGGGGAGAACAAACGAGGGATTTGTGTTGCAGCCAATGTGATGGGGTACATTATAAACATTGACGTACTACAATACAGATTTCTCTCAATCGTACTAATATGTTTGCGTTACATTCATGAATAACCACAGCTAGACCGATTTTAAGTATAGCGGCGCGTAAGTAATTCAATACACAATGGAATTCAAAGTTCAACCACAGTTTCTCCGCCCACTTAGCTTCTTCGGAGATGAGGCGGGTATTCTGTGGGTAAACCACTGCATGCATAAAAGGGAGAGAACACGTGGACGTTAAATATCAAGAAAGTGTTTGGAAATGGTTCAGTTGATAACCGTACGTTGTGGTGTGAGTTATTATACTTTGTATGGAGTGTTACGGATGATCTGCTCATGAAAAGGCTGGTTAAATTCTTTAGCAGTCCCATAAATATCCAGCAGAGCAAACGCTCCGTTGACCTGCGAAAAACTAAATTTTATTGACTGAAATTGGAACCACTGTAGAAAAGCAAGCACTGTCAGGTGCCTCTTAGTTACAACGCAATATATAAACGTCGTGATAAGGTATGAGATGCCTGCTCAACCAAACGATTGCCACAGGTAATTGCTAATAATATTCTATACGGGTTCCGTAAGGACGTAATCAAAGAAAATACCGAAGAAGCAAAGCGTAATAAACCCTACGAAAAAGATTTGCTCCCATTCTACTTCACCTCCAAATCCTACAAGCATATATCTCTACTTCAGGCATCGGAACGCCAACAAACTGGTACTTAAGCCATTAAAGCCTGAACGCTAGCCATATCTGTACATTCTAAAGCTCCGTAATCAAGACCACAAATTTATCCTCCTGATAAGCGTTGGAGAAATCACAAAACCGACACTCGCATCTTTGGCCACTCTCACATTCGGTGAGCGACGTCTTCGCCATTACAGCGGTCGCACCAGCCATGACGCAGCCGTATATGGCCACCAGGTTTTCCACAGAGTTTGCCAGGTGAATCATGACTCGGTCACCCGGCCGTACTCCATGACGCTGGAAGCCCACGGCGTACCTCTTCAGTTGGACCAGCAGCTCACCACGAGTGAGGCTTATTGAGTCGTCAACCTGTGTCGAAACGCCCGTATCAGACGCAATGCACTGTTTTTAGACTCTATAAATAATGTGCGCTTAAAAACCTCTTAATTTGAAACAATGTGCACGTTTAGGTTAATAGATAGTTCATGCACAAAAAAAAATGCCGCCGGCGTAGCTCACCTAACTTTTGGATATGTAAAGAAAAAGCTTGGATTAATCTGGTTGAGTCTTAATTTCTCTTGATTATCCTTTGGTGTAGCTGTATTTCCGACCCCGGCTCATAGCTGTTGGCTCCCGTGCGACGCTCACAAACTGAGGACCGGCGAACGCGGCGTTCATTCACGGCTAACGTGCCGTTGTTCTTCTCAGGGCGCGAGACGAGTCACGTTGTCTTGACGACCAATCGGCGCATGCATGGGAAGCTGCGGGAGTGGTCAGCTGCCAATCAGCTGATCGACCGTAACCGCGGTTGCGGCCGTAGCTGATGTTCAGCAGAATGACTGAAAACGGGGCCTTATGCGGAGCGCGAAAGTGGGCTCGGCGAATCACGTGACGCGCCTCGAAGGATGTGTCGCCGCGGATGTGTCTCCGGTCAAAAGGTGAAATTGCGCATCCTCCGCGAAACTGCTCGACAACAGTAGTAAAGCTTTGCTTTAAAACATCCATGAAAGACCTTTGCGTACCATCCGCGACCAATGAATTTCCAAAGGGATAATGACTGTAGTTACACTCAAACACACCTCGAGCACGACCACCGTCAGTGACTTCCAAGCTGCCTGCTCGAACCCCCTCGGGTGATGAGCGGCAGCTTCAACTTTCCAGTTGCTCTTAAAGAAACAACTTCAAAGGAATGAACAGTTTATCTCGACCCCCGCCCACTTCTCACACACGGGAAATAAACCCCGCGCTTGAGTAAGCGTGCCGACTTCGCTTCCAGGCCAAAAAAAAAAAATACACTTGGGCTCCACACTGTTGGTCACATTCCCTGATGCTACTGATTACTAACTATAAAAAATACATCTTTATCTTGACTCAACTCAATACTTTAACCAAAGAAAAACCACTTCGTCGCATATCAGCATATCGGCAATCTTTACTACTCCATTTCCCGTACACTACATTTCTGGCAATGAGCTGTGAACGAGACTACGCATAGTATTTCATTGTGCCCATAATTCAGACCAAAACACGTTTGCTCCCATTCTCGCAACCAATACCGGTGGAGAACCTGCTCACCGTAATTCATCTTTACGACTCAATTTCCCGTACACTACATTTCTGGCAATGAGCTGTGAACCAGACTACACATAGTATTTCTTTGTGCCCATAATTCAGACCAAAACACGTTTGCTTCCATTCTCGCAACCAATACCTGTGGAGAACCTGCTCACCGTAATCAACATGGACTTCAATTAAATCCTAGGCTTTAAGGAATCCGCCATGCAGTCAATTATTCAATTCCTGGGCTACAAAACCCATCCTATTGTTTATCATTGTTTACCATAATGAGCTTTCTCTTGATGTTGCTACTGCTGATGTTTTAGCGTTTAATACAACGTTGTTTTTACAGCAAAGCTGTAAATGGCTAGGATTCAGCAGATCGTCTCCGGTCCCAGAGCGATGTAGACAGGAATCGCTAGCGAGCGTAGCGCCACGTTGCGGAGCCCACTCAAATCTCTGGAATCGTAAAACTGCGCGCCAAACCCCCGGAGCATGGAAAAAATCATACAAAATTAAAAAGGTCCTAGGGCGTTCATAGAGCATGCGCCGTGATTACCATACCCGCGCTATAATAAATTTAAACCCACGATTCCTGTGTGTTTTGTAGCGTAAGCTACACTGGCCGAGGTTAAACAGTTTCTCGTGCGCCGTGATGGGCCGTTCTGCGCAAGCGCGAGGGGCATTTGATTGGATTGGACTCGATTGGATTGAATTGGCTTGGCTTGGCTTGGCTTGGCTTTGATAGTATTGGATTGTATTAAAGAGGATTGTGTTGAATTGTGTCGCGCCATGACCGCGGCAGACGCACTGGCACCGGCGCGTGCCCTGGTGTGCGCCTCAATTGCGCACTAGCCAAGTCTGACGCTGCGTCGGAGCCGCTTGATAGCCGTTTCACGTGGCACGTGAAACGGCGTGCTGAGCATGCGCGAGGAGCAGTGACTGGACAGGACTGCACGCTCAGTTAATAACCAGGAACAAGGCTGAATCGCAAATGACAAACAAACGTGTTTTCCTTCGTGCACCGCTTGGACTACGACCCAGTCAAACCTCACGTGGAGGCTCGGCACCGCAGCTTTGCTGGCCATCCCTCTTCACAGGGTTTGAAGGCTCTGAATTTTTGTGGTTCAGTTTCAGATGAGTTGCTACGTCTGTATATTTTGCAGCTCATATAATGCTAAAATACATTATTTTGCTGGATCTAGAATAGTCTTGGAGCCAATGTGGGGAGCAAACAGCAGATACAATGTTTTTTCTTAAAGAAGTTAAAGGCTTCAGAGCGTGGTCAGCAATGAATCGGCGGAAGCACGGTTGCATGACGAAGCATTAGTAAACCTTAACCTTATGCACACGCAAAGCTAAGAAGCACTCTTACTTTGACGTACAAAGCTGATTGGTGAACAGTCTAATGATGTCTCCAAATTTTAACATCAGAACTGCTGATAGCTTTCTTACAGTTTCTAAAACAAAGAAAGCTGTTCAGCTTGAAAGTGTGTTTTTCTTGGACGCACCACAACAGGATCTATCCTTCGAGTATTATAATACTTGATAGTTCATCGAGAATTTTCAAGAGCGTGCAAGACGCTCGAGAAAAATATTGATTGATTGATAGTAGGGTTTAACGCGCCGACGCAACGCAGGCGATGAGGCGCGCCGTAGTGGAGGGCTCCGGATTAATTTTGACCACCTGGGGATCTTTATCGTGCGCCGAAATCTCGTACACACGGGCATTTTTGCTTTTCGCCTCCATCAGAAAAGCGGCCGCCGCGGCCGGGAATCGAACCCGCGACCTCGTGCTCAGCAGCGCAACGCCTTAGCCACTGAGCCACCGCGGCGGGTCTCGAGAAAAATATGATGTGGCAGAGCAACTAGAGGCATGGTCAAACTATTTGCAAAGAAAGTAAAGAACTGCTCAACGACCACCCAAGCAATTTCGGCCCATATTCAAAAATAATCTTAGACTTTTCTCTTGCAATGCATATCCGGTATATTTAGTTCACTGACCTTAGTACGAACACTTATTACAGTTTTTGTTGCGATATTGCCCGAGCATTGCGGGTGAATAACAAATCACCAAAGGCTAGTTTCCTGTGTGCTAGTGTCTGGCCGTGTGCACTATTGAGTTTTAGCGCCCTTCATTCCAAACACCCCAAAAACTTGATTGTGGCGCGCATTCTTCAGGAGCACGCTCTCGCTTTATCGCCCCTCTGGGCCCGCATTCAAGAACCATAAAAATTCAGCTGCTGTTTCCAGTGATTCTACTCCGTAACCTGTCAAGTGGCTTTTTTCATTGGAATAGAAAACTATAAAATAACGGTTATTAAACTTGGTGTTCATATCCTTGCCCAATGAACTTGTATGTGGACTGTGTCCGGATTCGACCGCCATAAAGCGCGCACTTGCAGTTTTCAGAGACTGTGGTGCTTACACGATTTCCTCGCTTTTTTGGCGTTGCAGGCGAGAACATAACATAATATTGAACCTAAAGGTAACATCCGTATACGTGCACTGTGTAAACTACCCGTCTCTACCACGCCGTTCAAACACCAAAAATTGCTTTGTTACCAGGCGAAAAAAAAAACATCCGCTTAGTTGCACGCATTGCCATATGTCACACGAACATTCCTGTTTAAGAACATCAGCTCATCAGAACCAGAGGTTGGATAAAACTTTATTCACTATAACGGAGTTTAAAATCAAGATAGTCTACTCAAATTTGTGTTTCTCTGGTGTAGCGTGGCTGTCATCGTGCGTGTATTTTGGACCTAATTTCAGGTTACAACAATCTCTAAATCTTGAAAAAATGAACGTGAACTTTGGTGCTTCACCCAAAACAAGAACTTTACCACTAATACGCTTCTTTTTAACAGTGGCTATCACAATATTGTAGGGATGAACTCGAGTAAGGAGAGTAAAAGTGTTTATTTCCGGGGAGAACTTGTACCCGCAATAATTGGCGTTGCCACAGCTTGAACGAGTGAGCTTTGACCTCTACTTCTCGCCTGTTCCGTCCCGGCACGTCGGCGCATCCGAAGACTTCTTGTACGTCTGTTCACTAATCGGAAGACACCCATAACGAGAAACAGCCCCGTAGGCCGATAGGGGAATTTCGCCCGCAATAATAAATTCACGGCATTCTCCCTCCCCAATTGGGCATCGGGTGGATACTACGGATGCATAAAGAGAAACAAGCACGGGGACTTTAAGTAATCGGCGAGTGTCAGGGCACGTAAAAGCGCATAGCATCATATATTGTGTTCACAAGACCGGGCTTTGTATGACACCCACACAAGGTCGACGGGTCAAAACTCGAATTTACAGCGTCTCTTGTATTTCTAGGCGTCGATTTCTTGTTGATGTCGAATGCGGACGCGTGCGAGCTGGCGGGCTTCACCCGCGTATTCGGTAAAATACTCGTCATCGGTTCTCGTGGCGTCATCTTCATCGACAAGAAGCATTGCATGTAAGGTTGTCGTCACACAGCGTCCGTAAACAAGTTCAAACGGTGCGCATCAAGTATTTTTGGCATGACAGTATTGTAAGCACACGTATCGTAGGAAAGTTCGTCTCCGTTTATGTAATCCAGACCGATGTACATAGATAGCATGTCATTTAGGGTTCTAATACGACGTTCGATGAGGCGCATAGGTCTGGTGGATTCATTGGTCATGATGCGATGCTTCGCGATGGGTGTACGGTGCACTTTCGTGCAATAAATGTTTTGAGACTTTTGTCTAAATGGTCAAAGGTCATAGCTTATTTCAACTCGTAGGTCCATTTCATCTGACATTAAAGAATGTGGACAGCGAATGAAGAGGCATCGTCCAGAGCATGCCCACTTACGTAACGTCGGCGGCTTCCTCAATTATTGCGATGGTTGTGCCATTTTCAAGATGTTGGCTTTCGTTGGTGAAATTATTGACTAAGAGGGAAGTGCATACATTGTGCAAGCTGAGAATTCCCCGAGCTATCAAAATTCCTTCTGCAGCAGTCACTGAATGTTGCCTTCTGCGTTGCCTTCACAATCCTCGAATGTGTCGGTTTGAACAATAACAAAAAGACTAGAATAGGAAGGTATACGTGATGCCGTAGTCAACGATGTGTAGCGGTCCGTTGCGCTTGGCTTCGATGTTAGTTGCTATGGCTCCCTTTGTTGAGAAGCTAATTATCGATTTTTCCAGGTCGATGACTGCCCCGTTTGGCTGCAGAAAGCCCACGCCAAGAATAGACTCATTTGAGCAATCAGGAAGCCGAATAAAGTCGTTAGCTTAGGTGAAACCTTGTATTTTTGCCCGTGCAGTGCCCCTACCCACAGCGGTTATCAGATAGTTTGCAGCATTGCGAACTCGCATGTAAGTGCACAGTGTAATCGAGCGCGGCTCACTATCTCCGACGAGGTCACCACCCCAGGCCATGCGCCACGAGGCGGCCATCCTGCCACAGGACGGGTTGAGCAGCTACCTCCATCTCTTCACGGACGGCTCCGTCAAGCACAGAACGCGGAAGGGGCCGGCTTTGTTCCTGGTGCCTCAGCTGGGAGCCAGCCGGAGCTGCCGCCTGGTCTTTCCCCCTTGCTTCACACAGGCGGAGGTGGCAGCGCTGCAATTTGCCATCAACCTCCTCCTCGAGAGGGGTCCCCAGAACCATCGCGGTTCTGTCATCCTCACGCACCCCAGGACTGCCCAGATGCGGCTTCACGCGGCCGACGAGCCCACCAACGGCAGCGGCTACCCGGAGCGCACCCTTGCGGCCAAGTTGCACACTGTGGCCTCCCGAGGTTGCGACCTGCGGTTCCACTGGCTCCCGGGTCACACTTCCATCCGGCGCAACGAGGACCCCGACGTCCGTGCCAGGGAGTCCCACCAAGGGGGATCCTTGTTCCACAATACGTCACCGGCTTCGACGAGGTCCGCAGTGCCCTGGCCCGCATGGAGCTGACGATGCAACCCTATCCTTAGGTTGTACGTGGCCTGCCGCCGCGACCGTTGCCTGCACGCATCAGCAGGGACGCCCACTGCCAGCTTCTCTGCATCCGGCTCGACTGCTCCAATGTTGCTGTTGCAGAGCGCCTGCACCGACATGGCCGCAAGGACTCTCCTATGTGGGGACTGTCTGGAAGCAGAGACGCTAGAGCACCTACTCTGCTTCTGCCCCACCACGTGAAGCGGAGAGCATAGCTGTACCGAGCGCTCCAGCGTCGAGGCCTTCACAGCATCGGCATGGAGTACTTTTTCTTTCCGAAGGGGCCTCAGGGAATATGACGGTAATTGTTCGGCCATCTGCTTCATTATCTGGACACTAGCGGCCTCACGCTGCGGCTGTAGCCTGAAGTGCAGTAACTGACTGATGTGCCGGTACTGACAACTTTCTAGGACTTACAGCTCTCTTTATACCTTTCTTACTTTCGCTCTCTCTCTCTCTGTCTCTCTGTAATCTATCGCGTCACTCTCCCTCTACTTCCCTTCCCCTACACGGGTTTTATGCAGGTGAGCTTCCGGCCGAGCTCAAAATATCCCGAATGCATTTACTTTCCTTTTCCTCTCGCGCAAACCACATCATCAAACCCCCTCAGTGTGTAATCCCTTTCTTTGGCGTAGAAGCCAGAGCTTCGCTGTTAAATGGATCGTCAGCACCAGTATGGCTCAATGCACCCATCGTACAACAGTCGAAATCTAGCAGTATTTCGCAGGCAATCAGTTGGGACAGGCAAGTTTCAGGTGCTGACTGTTCTTCGTCTCTTCGTAGTCGTCATTGCAGTAGAGAATCATGGCATTGTGACATTAGCGGTCTCACCTCCAGAGGTCGCTGGTCTCTGTTTTTCCGGCTTTCAGGGCTACCCGAGAGACGATTGGTAGGACCTGTAGTGAACGATGGGCTGGAGGGCTTGCCTCGCATGGAAGACGGTCACTTGGCATGAGTGCGTTCCGACAAAAAACCGTTACGGCGTCCGGCGATGTATCGCGATCTCTGGTGGTCGCTGTCTGCTTTGCGTCCATGGTGCGTTACGTGATAATCTATGCTGACCAGCTTCGCAATAGGGGCAGGTTTAGTAGATGTCTGGTGTAGGGTTGTTCCTATTTTTATTAGGCTGTGTTTATTCCTGAGCGGCCAATATTTTCTTTTTCCTTTTTTCCCCTGCTTCCCCGCAGTGGAAGCAGACAGCGGTCCGCCACAGGTCGCTCTTCCGGCGGCCCGTTTCCATCGAGTAGGGTGTACGTGGTGTCAGCTCCAGGGTAGATTGCGTTGCGACCGCGAAAACAATAGGAGGCGCACAATTGACGGTTGGCGTAAAGCTGCTGCATAAAAGGGGCGTTGTTAACCCTGCCGGAACACGTCAACGTGTTTTGGAACTCGAACTGCCTGCCTTACCTCCTCACTAATCATTTTCACTAGGAACACCTAAACCGTTGGCACCTGTCTTTGCTGGAGCCTTTAAAGCCCATTGAGGAGAATCTCTCTCACTGGCTCCCGGTGACCAAGGCTCTCCATCTCGGATATGTTGGTCTAGACTGGTTCGTTACGATTGCAGCGCCAAGCTCTATGGTGAAGCGCCCTTTCAATCGTTGTACGATCGGGGACGAATTCGGCAACCGTTTTCGGTGGACTCCGTATCAGCTCGGCGAAGATGTATAGCTTCCCACCGCGCTTGAGATGCTCAACATTTGTGTCCTCGGTCTTGCCGGAGTCTGCTCCATTACTAACGACCGCATCTCATCATTCGTCCCGTCTTTACCCTACCGCTACGTAACATTTGGTTTAGTGTGCTCGTTCACCCCCATCCTGGCCCTCAGCTTCGCATCGCGTAGGCTTGGACACAGCCGTCAAGCATAAGAAAACCGCACCAGGCAGCTCCAGCTTAGCCGGGACCAGAACTCGAGAATGTCGTCCACACCGTGAGCCAGCCCGAAGATGCATACGAAGACCTGATGAGACTAGCCGTGGCGGGACAAGCCGAAGATGTGTTCCTCCGCCCTTTCATTCGAAGTGGCTCCAGGACCTCCAACGCTGTGTGGCAACTGGAGCCATCGATGCGGGTGGAGGCATCATCAAATTTATCATCGCCATCCACGGCAGCAAGTGATTCGCGAACACCTTTTCATCGCATTGCACATCCGCACCCAGTCCTTAGTTTGCCACGGCCTCGACCGGAATGGTTGTCCTCGACCCGGAGGGGGGGGGGGTGATGTCAGGTGACGTGGCGGTCAATCCTCATGGCGCCATGAACCACCATCAACGACGATGACGACGAGGAAGAAGGTGTAGGTGGGAGCAGCCGGTGCATCTCTGTAATAGGCGCTATGTAAAAATGTCCAAAGATGGCCTCACCCCACCCTATTGTTCGTCTTATCTTTCACCAGCCGCGACGTCACAATAGGTTTTAGAACCCCTCTGTGGCCACAAAAATCCGCAAAATCGATTATAATAAAGATCTGTCCCCACGTTCGTGGGGTTCATAGGCACGTCCTTTCCCTGGGAGGTCAATATAATGACCAAATATTTTTTGCCAAAAAACGTGCAAAAAAAAAACATTACCCTATTTCGCAAATA
The DNA here is from genome assembly GCF_048455015.1 of Haemaphysalis longicornis. Lineage (NCBI taxonomy): Eukaryota > Metazoa > Arthropoda > Arachnida > Ixodida > Ixodidae > Haemaphysalis > Haemaphysalis longicornis. The sequence goes on along the minus strand of NW_027526335.1, from coordinate 156,395,582 downwards.
TTCGCATACTAAGAATTCTTCTGAGCTGAGAACAACGATTGCTTTATATTTCAGTTGCTCTTGAGACAACATAAAAACCGCCCCGGAGACTTTCAAATTTAGTGCATGTGTAATTAAGATAGTACCAGACACTTTTGTCGGAGAATACTTTGCAGCCTCTCTGAGTTGCCCCTCTGTTGGGTAGTTAACAGGCGGAAGTTATAAAAGCGTCTCGCCGATGCAGGTTACTTTGGTATCAAAGGAAAACTACGTGGATAATGCGCTCACCAGAGCAAGGCTGTCGGGTTGCATACGTAACTTCTCCTCGGCCAGTGTGTGGAATGAGCAGACGGGAATGTCGATATTCGGGTAGGGCGAGTACACAACCTTGTCCACAATGCGGGCCTTCATAGTGATATCCAGGTTCCTTCTTTTTCACTGCAAAAAATTCGTGGTGCTAAAATTAACAAAATTCTGCCAGCGGGAAGCCACGGGTTGTGACCCCCAACCTAATCAAATGGGCTTTCGCTAACAGGAAAGTTGCATGCACTACAGCGATATAGAATAACAGGATTATCCTGTACACGAGGCAACAAATTTCCGTGGCATGACGTTTGTATGCTTCAAGATAAAATCATTTATTGTCTGGATTGTCTTGTGTAGACAAGAGAAAACTCAGAGATACTCTATCAATGTCATTTCGACTGGAAGGTTATGTAGAAAAATTAGGTTATGATTCGAAAGTATTGTTTCGAGAGTCGTGGAACGAGAGTTTACTACTGCATTTTTTCCGTCACCGCAGTCACTATGCGGACTTAATAGAATGCAATAGCGATGAGGAGTGCTTCCCGTAAAAACAAATTACATCATCTTCCGGTATGGGAACCCTGAGTAGTATGCAAAGCATTCATGGGGTCGACTGAAGTTCCCATTAGTTCTCAGTTCGTCATTTTCGTTGACGTTCAGCTTCACGTGCCTTTGTTGTATCAGGAGCTTCTTGACGTAGCTTGAATGAGTGAAGGACATAAGGCGCGGTCGTAGCGCATGCTCCCGTGTCTGTTTGTACCGCAGAGGGAAGAACGCGACGTAGCTCCCGTTTGCGACAGAGAGTCATAAGATCAAAACCGGGCGCCGGCGAACTATTTCTTTTTATAGTGGACTGCACTGACGTCAGCCCACACGCTGACAGTGCTGAAGATACGCGCATGCGCAGTAGAGTGCGGATGGCGGACAACGACAACGAGGGAGGGAGGGACACATCCCCGAGCAGGAGATGCTTCGCATCTAAAAACCTGAACAGGCACTTACTGAAATATATTTGGAACAGTGTTGGAATGTGGATGGTTGTCTACGCAAAAAATATATTCGTAAGCACTTATCTGAAACTGTTTAACCATTGCGGCTGACGTGCTTCTCATGGAATGTATTATAACAAATAAGCAGAATAGCGTTGAAGGAGAGGGGTTGAAAGTTTGCACAGAGAATGTGCGCTCAAAAGTAATGCTAAAAAATGCTTTAAAAAACCACTAACAGGACTCCTTTTCGAATAAGAAAAAAAATGCTCTTAACACTCATGCGGTCCGCGTGTACGAACGTAGTACATTAAGACAGGGGCAACGAGAAGGACAGCAAAAGCATCGTTAACAAACAAACATCGATGTCGCAATGGCGTATGGCCATGCGCAATTTCCAAATGTCATGCAGGGCCTGAACGTTACGAGGTCATATGGTACCCCATCCTCGCTTTGAATAAGTAGAAACCTGATCACGTAGGCATTTAGGGGGAAATCCTTCTTTAATGTGCGCTGAAGCACATCCCAAAAGAAGACCCCATCTCAACAACCCAAGAAAACATGACCAACCGTCTCGGGTTTTTTTTGCATGGGTAACAGTCAACCCCACATAGAATGTATAGACCTTTCTCTATTTGACAGGTTTTTACTGGAAGGACGCCCACGTGAAGCTTAAAAAAGAAGGTTTTTAGCCCATGGCGGCACTTCCGTTCTATTTACTCGTTTAAGTACGTCCTGGCCAGGCCCTGCACGGTACATGGATCTGTACATTTGCTCAGGCAAAACAATATCAGCAAGGTCATGGTACAGACTTTGGCCCTTCACATTTGACAAGTATTCAAGCGTGAAGCGGGCCCGTAAAAACTTTGTTGCCAGTACTACCTCACGAAAATATCCTCTAGACGCACCAAAACTGAAAAACGCAGAAGAAACAACAAAATCAGGTAGCGCCCTAGCTAGCCTTATCTGACACACAGTGCGCAAGAAAGGATCATTCACGTCACGCGGAAACGAAAACCGATTGACAACTTGTCGCAGAAACAAATCCAAGAGAGAAAGACCCCCGAAGCGCACCCGCCGAAACAAGTTCGTGCGGCTGGTTGTTCGCACGCGGACCCCCATATAAACTCTGGAAACACACGATGCAGAGCCGGTATGTTCTTACCCGAACCGTGAGGTACCTGAAGAGCGTGCCAGAGTTTGCTCATAAAAAATACTTTACACACTGAGGCCCTGGCAAGTATTGAAAGGCCAGTGCCTTTCCATTTCCCGGCCTTTTCTCGAAGTTCAACACCCTGCTTGCACCAATAAGGATCGCAATCAACATTATTTTCCATCGGCACTCCAAAATACTTCGCTGGCGTCGTCTGCCAGCTGAAGCACTCAAACACACTCGGTGTAGTGTCCTAGTAGCCATGCCAAAAACCCAAGCATTTCTGCCAGTTTACGCCACTCCCACTGTACTTACAGAACAACTAAGGCGGTAAGTTGGGTGAGTTGGTTACTGACTAAGGAAATCATCGTACTAGCGAACACTAAACAGCGACAAAGGAAGAGGCGACACAACACACCCTAGAACTTCAACTCAGTTTATGCAACAGAAACACGAAAAAAGGCTATATGTACATGAAACGTGGAAAGGGTAAAAAGAGCAGCGAACACAAACAAAATAAAATAAAATAGAATGGCACTCGTCACACTTGCTCATATAACATAGCCACCTCACACTGCCCGCCAATATCACTCGGCGTAAATTAAACTTACACGTGTGTTCGTTTATGTGGATTGCGATGGGCGTAGTCTACAGGATTCCCCTGTCCCGCAAAAAAGGAATTTCCATTCAAACAGACAGAAAGAATGAGGTGACCATGATCACCTAGAACGGCAGAATTTACGAAAAGCAGATTTTGACAGAAAAGACAAAGTTCGTAATCATCACACTGCACAAAGTCATCTTGATCACCCCTTTTGCCGCGCTTTCTTCTGCAGTGTGAAGGGAGGCTTTTTGAACTGCATGTCGCCCGTGGGCTACATCTTAATGTGGACGTAACTATCATAGAGCTTCATACAATAACAACTCGAGAGAAATCTGGCGCTGTGATCACCCGCCATGATGCACGTGATGGGTAGAAGTGGATTCGGATTGGCACTCGATGGCTTCGAGGAAAGTGCTGTGGATTTGATCGCGCAGCCAGTTTCGTTTTCGTCGTGGTCTTGCTTGAAAGCCTTCGCCTGTGCGGGTGTAGGGAAATACGTTAAACATTTTATGAAACATACCCCTCGCGAGGGGCACGGTCAAATGCAGAGCATTTTCGGGGGGCGCACGACGTTAAGTAGGTTGGGTTGCGTTAATGTTGTGGCAGTTGTTGCTGTTGGTTGTTATTGTTGTTGTTGTTGTTGTTATAAATATTATTGTAGTTATTGAGGAGTCGTAATTAAGTGTTCACGTGACATCATTTATTATCTGGTTCGAAAGAAATTGACAGCGAGAGCGAACGCCGAGAACCGCCCCATCACGGCACGACCGCGCCACCACCACGTCACGACGACGTCACGATCACGCCCCAACTGTTGTTGCTCCCGCGCCAAACTACGACGCATGCGCGCCCCCCCTGTTGCTGAATGCGATCCGAGCACGCAGAGAACACGCGAGGAGCAGCGGAGAGCAGGCGACGAGGCGTGGGGGAGAGGGCGCACCTGGAACGGCTGTTGCGGACGAGGCCGCGCGCTCCCGTTTGACTTCGGCGCCGCGGAGCGCAGCCGCGGCGTAGAGGAAGCAGACGACGCAAGCGACGCGCCTCCGTTGTCATAGCAACGGGGCGCATGCGCAGAGAGCAGTGGGGGTGAGATAAAGTGTGAAACGCGAGGAGAAGCGGAGCGCAGGCGAGGAAGAGTGGGGGAGAGGGCGCACATGGAACGGCTGTTGCGGACAACGAGGCACGCGAACGCCGGGTGACATCGTGAGTTAAAGAAATGCTCTGCATTTAAAATGCTACGTCGGCCAAACAGGCAGGTGCCCTAATGTAAGGCTGCAAGAGCACCAAGCGGCTGTGAAGGCGCTGATGGGGGTTGGCAACCTGGCTGATCACTGCCGGAGGTGTAAGGATTGCACTCCAGATTTTCTGCACACGCGCACCCTGTACAGGTCTTCCTCGCAGACAGAACGGGAAATTTTGGAGGCCTTCATGATAAACAGAGAAAGGGAAATGTGCATCAGTTCACCACCCTTGGCACTGTCTGCAAAGGAAATTGGTTTTTTGGAGAGGGGGAGCAGGTTGTGCAAGGGTGAGGGGTGCTAGCCGAAAACACGTGTAAGTTTAATTTACGCCGAGTGATATTGGCGGGCACTGTGAGGTGGCTCTGTTATATGAGCAAGTGTGACGAGTGCGATTCTGTTTTATTAAGTGTGACGAGTGCGATTCTATTTTTATTCTATTTTATTTTACTTTGTTTGTGTTCGATGCTCTATTTACCTTTTCCATGTTTCATGTACTATAGCCCTTTTTCGTGTTTCTGTTGCATAAACTAAGTTGAAGTCCTAGCGTGTGTTTCGTCACTTCTTTTCGTTTGTCGCTGTTTAATGTTCGCTAGTACGATGATTTCCTTAGTACTTACAGAAAGCGTTTAGCGTATTTACACAAGCGCTTATGCTGCTCCTATCGACACAAAAGAGGGCAATATCATCCGAATACACCAAAACACGCACCTCGCATGACTCTAGTAGGAACCCATTCAATCTTTGACTCTTAATAATACTCAAACAATAGGCTTCAATATAGACACAAAAAAGGAGCGGGGACAGAGGGCAACCCTGCCGTACAGACCGTTGAACTGGGATGTGTTTGCCGATTGTTTTGTTGACAACAAGCTTAGTTGTACAACCTGCATACGCCATCCGCACAACATAAAGATTAACAGACCCTATATTTACTTTTTCTAACATGTTTAAAAGACGTTCATGTGAAACCTGATCAAAGGCCTTTGCCAGTTCAATTTGAAGCATTGCTTAAGTTCCCTGAACGGTATCGCTACATTCCAAAACACTCCGGGCCGTGTGAACATTCGTTACAATCGACCTCCCTTTTATTCCGCAAGTTTGGTGTGGTCCAACAATGTATTTGATCACAGTCTGCAGGCGGCAAGCCCATACTTTCATTAAAATCTTGTAGTCAACATTCGTCAGGCTAATGGGGCGATACCCTGACATTTCTCTGAGTTTAGCGTCATTTTCAGATTTTGGAATGAAAACGATATGCGACTCACAAAATGGAGGCGGACGCACACCATTCTGATAGGACTCCAAATACACTCTCTACAACACAGGACTAAGGTCTTCTTTAAACTAAGGCTGCGGATAAACCATCGGGGCGTGGTGTCTTTCCAGTGCTCAGCTCGTCAACGGTTATATCCCCTGTGAGATACTCTATGGTTTGTTCAGCCAACTTTGGAGTTAAACATATAAACTCCTTGCTAAACTGAACCAGATTGACAAGGTGACGCGCAAATATCTTTTCATAATGCTCACAGAAACACCTCTCAAAATTGGTCTGGAAATTGTACATTACACCATCGGACACAATTTCGGCTATCACATTCCTACGAGCGTATGTTTTGTCGGAACTAAGGGCTCTTTTTGTTGGCGCTTCGCCAAGCAAGGAACGTTCAGCCCTTGCCCGTGCAAGTGCACCGTGATAGAGTTCCCTGTCGATGACTTCAAGTTGCGCTTTTAGAGTTTGAATATCGTCTTTAAACATACCAGGTGATTTACATTTTTCCTTTACGAAAACGTCCAGACTACTCCGCAGCTAGGCCTCTTTCCTTTTCTCCTCATATTTCATTGCAGGGGATCTTTCAAGGGCTTTCATTTTAACCCCCTGTTTAAAATGTTCCCATTTAGAAGCATAGCAAACGTTGTCTTTACTGCAAAAATACTCCCGTCCGCATACGGCGACGGCCTCAGCAAATTCTTCATTTGGATGTATCTGCATCTACGAAAATGGTTTTATTAAATTAATGAAAGAGCGGTGAACTTTAAGTCTTTGCCTGGAATTTTCTGACATGTGACAAAGAGATATTTATATCTGAGAGCTACACTCACCCTTCCCCCGCCCCCCGCAGATATGCCCGCCCTACTGACATTAACACACTTCTAGAATTTATGGAGACGTCGATATACAGCTCACATGACGTGACCTTAACACGATGTGAAGTTCGCGTCATGCACTTACCTTTTTTTCTGACATGACCTTTGATGTTATTCAGCAGTTCATCACTCCTCTTCAAACAGCCACAATTTTTTTTAACATTTTTCTCGACACTCCATGTGGCTATCCTGTCTATTTCTGTATGTAATCATTCAGACAGATGTTTGACATCTTTGACGTAATTTTTGCCCCAGACCGCAAACTATCCCACGCAAATCTACAATGAGGCAATTTTCCTACTTTGTACTAATTTTCCCTCCCAAATTAGCAATGCAACGCTTCCCTCCATCCGTAATAAGAAAGGAGGTGAGGGTACATTTTTCAGTTTCAATTTTGTTGCCTAATTCTATTAGTTGTAAACAATAAAATGCTTCAATAATTGTCCTAAGCATTAGAGGCCAGATCCTTCGGACATAACGTACCTCGACGTGGAAGGCTCCGGTATAGTATAGTAATGCCTGATAGGAGATTGAAGAATATTTTTAACGCGGTAAATTCGCAAGCACGTGCATCTATAAAACAGAACTAATGAACCATCAACACAATATTACTCTAAAATTCAGGCGCGTTAGAGCACGTTATCCCACAGAAGGTTGCACTGAACGATGCATAGAAAAATATAACAAATACAATAATTTTTATATTTTTTTCTTTCTGTACGTGCGTCCTGTAAAGCCCAAATTGTGTTGTCCTTCGCACTTTTAGAACTGAATTACCTTGTTCGGTCGCAAGCATAATTTTGCATCGGGGTTCGAGTCATGCTTGCGTATTCCTTCATAAAATGGTGGAAGCTATGCGGGTACGGCATTCAAATTTTTACTGTTAAAGTTTTTTTCGCCTATAAGCTTGATGGCTGCGGCTCGTTTTTTTTTATTTCGCCTTCTTTAGTGCATGGTTTTGAAGTCTCACCTAGGCTAACAGTTTTAGCTCTCTTGCACCCATGGTGCACCCATGTAGGTGCACGATTATTCAATCTAGGGCTGCTGTTATTGCTGCTGTGTCGTCAGCCCAAATTATCACAAAGAGAAGTGTGGGCCGCCGTTTTTGCGACTCACTGCCTATTTGCGAGGCGAAATAATGAATTAAACACTTCTGGTCTTCTGGCAATAGTTCTTCTTAGGACGGGTAATGGTTGCGACACCCGTCAAAGTAATCGATGCACATATTGGCTGTTCCTTTGCTTTATCCTTCGGTATTAAAGTGTTGACTTTATGATACGGGGATCGTTGCGGAACGAGTATACTCTTTTTTTTGGAATGTAGCCGCCAGCTAGGCTACCTTCCATGTGCTCCGCAGGCAATCTTCACATTTTATTTCCCCCTTTCATGATTGTAAGGTTTAACGCGCCGACGCAACGCAGGCGATGAGGCGCGCCGTAGTGGAGGGCTCCGGATTAATTTTGACCACCTGGGGATCTTTATCGTGCGCCGAAATCTCGTACACACCTGCGTTTTTGCTTTTCGCCTCCATCAGAAAAGCGACCGCCGCGGCCGGGAATCGAACCCGCGACCTCGTGCTCAGCAGCGCAACGCCTTAGCCACTGAGCCACCACGGCGGGTATTTCCCCCTTTCATTCCTGTTTACCTCTTTTAATTTGCTGGTTGTCTATCCCTCATAGCAGATAGTATTTTTATGAAGTCTCTTGTTTGTATTTTTATTTTTGGTTCTCGGGGTTTAATTATAAAGATTCAGTGGAATGCCGGGTACGGTTTCTCCTGTGGTGGTTTCCGCTTCCTAACCAAATCCTCTGAGTAGGTAGGAGCTATATTTACGGCACCAACAAACCTCAGGTTAGTCTGCTGCTACAGCGGCTGCGCCTTTATTGTGCCATGTTAGCAGTCACATTCGGATTCTTCAACAGACCGTGAACTTCTGACGGCTGCGGTGATTGTTGGCGCCTTATCCATTTCACTGGGTGTCATGTTAGGCGGTAGCTACCAAAGGCTATTCTGACCTGCTGTTTCGGGCTACATGCCGCCGATGGACGTTTCATTGACAGGTTTCGGAGTCATTCAGGGGATGGCTAAGAGGTTCCGTTCATGTGTATCTGATCACTCTGAACGTTAGGCCAAGTTTGCAAAGTAACGCGTCAGTGATAGTGCCGCATTAGAGACAAAAATCCTGGCGTAACATCACCCGCAGACGAGTTTCATAACAAAAACATTTGTATGGGTTCGGCTACTGGGCCCTATTTTCCCTGTTTATCTGTAAGACTCGAAGGACACCAGACCATCGGGGTAATATTTTATAGACAAAATACACGCTTCCAAGAACTCCGATCTACTTTTTATGCGTTGTGAATGCGAAAGAAATATCATCCAATTCTGGGTCAGTATGGGTATGTCAGTTGCAATAATGGTGGTGAATATTACGGTTTACGAACAATGTACATAATTTGTGAGTGCATTTTTACTGTTATTTTGTGAGAGTGAATTTGCACTCCGCACAACTATCAGTGCACTGATTTGATAAAACAAAAGTGACTGCTACGGTCACAGAAGTGGTGACCAAGTCTGAGCTGGGGGCATTCGTTATGGTGCAATGGCTATTTGCTGGTTTATAACTTCAATAGAATTACCATCCACCAGTCCGAGCGAAAGCGTCCTTTCTGTGCAAGAAGTATAGCGAACGAATTTTTAACACGACTTGACCCTATGTCTCTATAAAAGGGTTATGGTACATGTAATGACGGTACAGAGTACGAAATCTCAAGTCTATTAACACGCTTTTATAGGGCGCATTTTAAGCCTGGTTGTACAGCCGCAAGAAATTTTTTTTGTAATTTACGGCTGCATATCCTCCGAAGACAGAAATGTAGCCGCTCAACAAGTGATTAAAAGTGGTCGTGCACTGATGTCGCTTTATTCAAAAGTTCTGACGCCACTAGTTTTACAGCACTGTACAGTATTGTAAAAGACCCCAGCCACATCAACAAGTACCGCCTACTCTAAGAAACTTTTCTTTTGAGTTTATGTCATCAAATATGCAGCTTTTTGTCTCTTACGAGGAGCAGACTTGTCTAGTGGAATGCGTTTTCTTGGATGTGCATTGTATTTGTAGTTTATATATGGTAACATCGAGCAGCATGCTGTTGGAGATGTCCCTGATTGCTAAAGTAAAGGTTTTGCTAACTCAGAAATTAGCCTAAGCGTCGCAGAAATAACACGTGGGACAGGTTCCTCGAATGTGGATGTATGCTGTTACTAAGCAACGTATTTCATTCCTATATTTTAGCATTTGATTTGCTTCTTCGACTCAACATCAACTGGTTGGTGCGTTGGTAAGAAAGAAGCAACAGGAAACCGCCGCTAAGCAGAGTCGATGTATCGGAAAGAGCCTATAATCACAGCTAATTCAACTTAACAACGATTTCTCCATACGCAAGCCAGAAGCTACTGAAAACACCAACTTAGTAAGGAGACTGGCCTACGGAGGGACAAACACGTTCAAAAAATTGTGGACGTATATACTCCCCACTGTATAACAAAAAACGACGCTAAGCCCAAAGAGCTAAATCTGAGCACTTCGTGAGGAATTTTGTGCCGGAAGAAGGAGGTACTTTGGTGTTGTTTTGTTTCGAATATTGTATCTTATTTCCTGTCACCAAAATGCAGATACCGCGCCTACGCAATCTGCCCCACTACATATTGCTGAGGGTACCCTTGAAAGTATTGCCTTCTGCGACTCGGGATGGAGTCATCGAAGCAAAGAGTGGGCCATCCAGTAGGTCTTCAGCGAAGAAGATGCGACGCCCGGCCGCGTCGGGACGGGGGTCATAACAAACGCCGCTCACTGCAGGATCGATGTGAATAAAGTCCTTTCCAGTCCAGTACAGTCCAGTAATCGAAGAGAGTATAGGCGGCACCACTCCCCCCACCACGCGCTGTTAGTTTCGTCTTCGCATGCAACCTTATGACACTGCCATCAAACTAGTTATAGGATTTACGTATATGTGCGGGTCATTTTGTACACCAGACACAATGCCTGCGGCACGCGCTAGTCATGTGTTTGTGAGGGAAGGTACTTCAGGACGTTGGTTCGAACGTCAGCCCATGGAGAGCTTTCTTGACTTCATCTGCCTTGGCCGTTTAGTTTAGATTTGAGTCGTTGAATGCAGGAACTGCTACTTTTCCATTTTGTGGGAGCGTGAAGTTTGAATATTGCGATAAAAGGAGGCAATTGCCTGGTCGCATACTTGAAGCTCAGAACTTCACCGCCCAATCTTTTAGTTTGTTAACTCCCAGGTGGGGCAGTAGGTTTTCCTCAAAAGGAACGCTGTAAAATTTAAAAATTTCTTTAGAAGCTGGCCTTCAAAATTGCCCTCTCTAACAAATCAAAAGCATGGACATCCCGGCCATTGGGTCGTCAAAAGGGATTATTTAGAAATATTTCGAAATATTAGTATTGAGCTTCAACACCAAAAATTTATGCAGGGATGGGCTTCCTGGTCCAAAAAAAAGGAAAGCATTTTGAAAATAGCGCCTCCCCCTAAAAAATGCAAAAAATATCACAAAATAAAAAAACGCACACAATTTAACAACCTTGAGTAATCGGATGATTGCTTACCTTAGATAAACTGCCTTTGATAGTCTCTCCGCACGCAGAGCACTTAGGAGCTCGCTAGCCGCTTTGGGGAGCGCTTATTTAGGCCCGGAGGACACAGCACTCTCGCAAAGGTCAGGAACCCGCTTGACGAGTCTGTTTTTGTGCGTAGATAAAGAATGCGAGGCCAGCCAGCAGAGCGTAGACTAAATTGACTGCGTATTTTCTTTGACCTCACTCTTAGACATTTATGGCCTTTGTGAGAAGTCTAAATTAGTGTTTTACAACTTGTTTTGCGAAGTGTCAGATCAGCAGGTTGAAATACTCTCAGTTGAAGACTCGCAGTGTGACCAGTCTCAATGCTGCAGCTGTCTGTCCCCGCTGATGAAACGGTAGAATCAAGGTGAATGTTTTCGTTCCCTGATCCTTGCAGCTGTGGTCAGAACCGGTGCAATGCATGCGCGCAAATCATGCTTCTCCGGAGTTTTGACAAAGCCCACTATCGTATACATTCACTGGCCAGCTCCTGACACCAATCAGAAAGTTAACCTGCAACAGCTTCGGCGGCTTTTCGTGAAGTTCATAAAGTTTTGTTTTCATCGTCCGCCAGTAAATAAGGAAAGTAGTTCCGGTCGCCGCACCAATGACCCCTGTCATACTTTCAGGCAACTGCCCCCCCGTAGAAGTCTCGGGAGGGGAGAATAACGGCAGTGACGCCTGCTTGTTTTTCGAAGCTCCGCTTCAAAAAAGCACGCAGGTACCTGTTGTAGGAATGCAGCGAAGCCAGCAAAATCAAAAAGACTTAGCGGGTGTAAACTTTTGTAAGTTAGTCGCTGAAACCTAGTTATGTGGCCTGCAGCAGTTCTCTGTGTAAACATTAAAATACGCTTGTGTTTAACTCTCTTCGTTGGAAACAAAAAATGCTTGTAAATTAAACTTATAGGGCTGGAAAGGTTTCTTTGAATAAAAGCGTAATGGCAATTCTTTTCTAATGGTTATAACCAGTGTGTCGAACCGAAAAAAATACCGGTTCGGTTACGGTTCGGGTTCGGGTGGAATAATTTCGTTCCGGTTCAGTTCCGGTTCGACAAAATCACGCACCGAACCGGTTCGCGAACCGGTTTGGGAGCTTGAACCGGTTTGCAAACCAGTTCGATGAGTTGAATTATCACTGAAATTAGAAAAATCACTTCGTAGTTTAAAACGACAGTCAAATCAAAAGACAATCACAAATTCAAAATTCTGCTGTTCCCCAAGGGCAGTGGCGCAATTGCAAAGCAAACTTTAAACAATCACAGACAGACATACAGACAAACTAAAATTTCCGGCTTTAAGTAGCCCAAGAAAGACGTTCGTCTTTAAAAGATGAAGCGGCGACGATTCACCCCGTACTTTCTCGCTCAGAATTTATGTTGTCCTAGCGACTATTCATAAGGCCACCGCCAAGACATATGACGGGGGGATATTTTTTCCGCCCTTTCCTTTTTTGTTGAAATCGCAATCGTCACTATGAAACCGCCCATCACGCTAACCTTGAAGCCTTAAATTTAGGCCTACGTACTGGTTTGTTCAAATGCCAGTGCGTGCTTAATACCAATGACACACATTTTTTATATTTCTATCAAAACAGAAAAATCCTACAAAAGGCACATAAATACTACTAATGAATTAGATTATTAGTTACCCTGAATAATTTGTTAGCTGTCACTTTATCGAATGTGTTAGCCACACTTTTGTTAAAAGTAAGCTTTAGTTAACGCTCAGTCACTGCATTATTGCTCTGACCACTGCAATTCTTTTTGCGATAGCTATACCAGATGCGCGCATTACAATCTGTATGTCATCGTACCGCCTGACCCCGGCCATCGTTCCGTGTGCTACATTGCGGAATCTTATAACAGATTATGCTGTTACAAAATGAAAGGGAAATTTGACGCGCGGAGTACGAGATGGAACTTTTTTGATTAGGCGCTCTTTAATTCGCGCACAGCAGTACTCCCCTCCGGAACGAGTAGCAGTAGAAGTAATGTAGCGAGTTGGGCAGTCAGTACAAGTGCACCTTCGAAAAAAGCAGATCTGAAAGGGGCAAAACTGCAGAACAAACAGAAAAGATGATCGCTGGGCGAATGGGACAGTGTGAGCAACCAGCCTGCCTTTCTGCACGTGTCATATGCTTTGTTACTGTTTCTGCTTCCAAGACAAGTTCGAGGGCTGCAGTTTCTTGCCAAGGGCTAAGTGCGAACCTTAACAGTTTTCCCTGACATATCTGTTGTTATTTGTATCTGTAAAAAACGGAACTTGTCCACTGTACTGTCCCCAAAAAATGACCACGGAACTCACTTCCTTCGCATTGATGACACGTTTGGTTGTGAAAGACACGGCAAAGAAAAGTATAGAGCAATATCCACGTTTTGGAGTTTTTTTTTTTACATATTCGGTTTTACTTACTTTTTGCTTAATATTTTAAAACAACGTGATTCGCCTTTTCCTTTTTGTTGTTTTTCGTGTAAACACATTAAAAAAACCCGTTCTATATCTCTGCTTCGAGGCGCAGCTTATGTTGCAGGCCAGCAGACCTATTTTAACCAGCAGGTGATATTAAACGTGGATCAAAATCTCGATACACCGACGTTCTCGATTTCCATGTACTTCAGAAAAACGGTCGTGGGGAAGGGAGATGGAGGCCACTTGTGGTCAGCAGCAAACGGCTTAGCCACTGAGCAGCTCCTGCGGTCACACTTATCAAGTATTAACAATTTTCAGGTGTCGGACCTTCTAAACAAATTGTGAAATGCAAAAGGTTTGCACACATCGGGTGTGTGCTTTCGCTGTTGCGCAGTGGAACATTCCAGCAGCCTGATTGGTCAGATAAAGTCGCAGCTAGGGAAGGGCATAGTCGTTTTATATCCGCTGCAAGCTGCCGAGAATGAAATTTCTGAAATTTCGTTTGGACAGCTTGCACTATGCTCGCAGTTTTAGGAGCAACAGACCATTGCTACATTGTTTCATAGAGCGTATCACGCTCTATGAAAGTGTTCAACTGTTCAACTGTCTGGCGTGGAATGTGCGCGAGCGTTTACGAAGTTGATGGTACGTGAAAGAAAAAAGACCTGAATTGCATTGACTGTGCAATATCAAGAACGGAGGGTCGAACCGTTTCGGCATGAACCGGTAACCGTTATTTCTTTTTTCGGTTCAGTTCCGGTTCGGGTTCAGCGTGCTCAAAAAATAACGGTTCGGGTTCGGGTTCAGTTCTGGCAAAAATACCGGTTCAGTTCCGGTTTTCGGTTCGGTTCGGTTCCGGTTCGACACCCTGGTTATAACTAGTTCAGTTAGAAGCCATATACCCATTTCCTGGCGAGACACCACAAGTACTTCAAAGAAAGTGTTTATATTGCCACTGGGAATATCTAAACAGAGTAACAATAAATTATAGAAATCTTACATGTCCATTTGTCGAGTGGAAGTGGATGTTCTGAAACGGAAGTAATTAAAAAAAAAACTGGAAGACGTAATTATATGTTCTGCAGGATAAACAAATTATTATAGATTGAAAGTAGATATTCCAAAAAAAAGCAATCGTAAAGTAACTAGAAAATGTATAGTTATCTGTTGCATGATAAAGAGATTGTTGTCTTACTGAAAAAGAAGCATCTCCGTAATTTACCAGGTAAGACATCACGCTTTAGCTTTTTTATTCGCTTGCCCCATGTACGAGTAAATTTTGCAGAGGCCTGCTGCCTTTTGATGGTGGCTTTTTTTTGGCGCTTTACTAGAACGAACTTTACTAGAGAAGCAAATCAAATAAAAACATAAAATGTTTGAGCCAAAGGCTGGAACCATTTCTTCTCCCAGGAAGTTTTAGGGTGTATGATTGTGGACGCACGACGAATGTGACACAGATACTGGCTGTAGGCGCGTTTCCCAAATTGATTGGGCGAGACAAAAACCGGACTAACAGGGGAGTGGCGGTAAGCTCGAATTGTCAACGCTGCATCTGTTTTTAGGCATTTTAGCTCGACTCAAGCTCAAGGCCAATCATTGCTCACACTGATGCGAGTGAACTATCCGTCATAATTGCGTTGACAGTCATGCGCTGGTTATTATGATACAACGCTCCCCTCCCGCATATCTGCGAACCCGAAATCAGATTTCTGCTTGACGAAACAATGTAAGGAGAACTGAAAAACTAACCTCACAAGGCCTATTATTGCGTTCGCACGAACGAAAAACGACCAGATGAACAGTGTACAGGCTTGCGATCATGAGGGAAGTGTCTGCAAGCATGTTCGAGGTGCCAGTACTCAGTGCCCTAACTCGGGTGACGTACAAAGAAGTAAAAATATAAAAAACTAATTTCTTTAGCAGACAACCAGGAACCCGGAATAGCTCCTTCGACTGGTTGCTCTTCGAAAAGGGGGAGAACGAGATGATGGAAAAAGCTCGCCGATGTCAACAAACTGGGGTCAGTCAGCTCGTTTTGCAATTAAGGGACGACATTATGGGACCGTTATAGTGCAGGAGTGCTGCGGACGACTGTAAGAAAACTGTCTCGTAGTAGAGAAATGGGCCCCGTGTTGGCGGTCTCCGTCATATCTGACTGACGATAGTCGGGCGAGTGAGAATAGGCGGTGCTACCTTGATACGGATTATGAACAACAGAACGGCCGTAAAGCATGCGGCTTGTATAGTGCGTCGCACGGAGTAAAAGTGTGCAATGATTTTTTCGTGTTCTCTTGGATCATGTGACTGAGGGCTTTGACATGAGCTAGCTGTGTGATGAGGAACACTTTCCTCGGTGCATTGCGAACGACCAAATAACTTTACCTACGGAGTCTATCCTAATAGGTACAGCATCGAAGGTATTGGCCGGGCTTTACTGAGTTTCGTGTTGCATACCTTGAGTGTGGTTAGTAGGTGTTGTATATAACAGCGGCCTCCTTAAACCTTTAGGCCGCTGGTAGCGTGGCCGCGAGAAACTTCTTGTCGTACTCGCACCCAAAACTGTAGTATTTTCTCATTATACGTGGGCAGCCCTCCGAAACGGTTTCCACATTTTTTTAACAAAAATGAGTCTTTTGTTAGGACGTGTGTGGTAGCCTGAAACGAAAGCTCTGTACACTCATTTCCTAGCACTGTCTTCGCGAACTCACTACTGAACACATTCGACTTCTTCAGAGAGCAATCATAGTTCTCGAGCCAAATGGGTGCCGAGCCCCCCAGTTTATGAAAAACACTTGGGTTCCAGTATCGCGCAGGCATTTAATGTTCTTACCTGCTCTCGTTGCTCTGGCCATTTTACTGCGACCCAGTACACCTCTAACAAGCCAAGGAAATTTTCGTGCCCGCGTCCGAAGAGAACTCCCAGGCTACTACAGCCTACACATAAAAAAAACATCCCAGGCTACTGCTAACTAGTCGCTACACCCATGGTACACAAACAAAGTACTGGCACCGCCAGGAACTGAACCTGGGCCCGAATGAAGACGCGTAGTGAGAGCCGGTCGTCTTGCCGACAAAGTTACGCCGACACGTGAGAACGGGTAGACAGACGGCGGTTTGTAATCAGCGTCTAGGGAGGGTAATGGCGCCTTTTGTACGCGACATATAAAACAAGCGTGAGGGGTGGCAGTAAGAGAGAACAGGCCATAGCTGCCCTCCTGTTCCCTCTCCAAAACGCTCAGCTCCGTTTTCTTTCTGCCGACGCCGCTAAGTTTGGAACGCCCCCCCCCCCCCCCGTGCAAATCCCAGGTAACAGCTGCTAGAATCTCAATCCACTCTGTGTAGAGCCAATTGTGTGGATTCAAGTGACGTTCATAGGTAATCGTTCTGGGTATCGTTTACAGCTTCCCGGTCCAACCACCTTCACATCGTGGATTGGAGCAAAGCTTTTTTCCAGGATTGTCCAGAGGTGACCCTACAGTTATGGTGGCTTTGTGGTCTTTTGAAAACGTGCACGAGTTTGACAACATTACTCGCACCGTATAAAAAGTCAAGTGTCTGTAATGACCACAGTTTTCTTCAATATTTATTGCAGTGGTTTAAAATGCGGCTCACTGCGTTGCATTGAGCGCCTGGCACAACGTGGGCTTGCTTACGAAGTTGCCCGGGCTTCGCATCTCTCTATCTCTACCTGTCATGTCTACCTGTCATCACCCATCTTCTATACCTGATGCCTCGTGGTCAGCAATGACACAAATGTTTCGTAATATTTGAAGGTTTTTTGACGAACTTGTGCACAAAATTACGCGCACAATGGCCAATTACACTAAATGCACACTTTTAGGCGCCTTTCCCTGGACATGTCATTCCTGGCCCGGAATAAACTTCCTTTGGCAGCTTAGGCTAACATTGTTCATGTTTCTAAGCTTTGTACCTCGCTAGAACCCATTTTTTCTTCTATACATGAACCGAAAAGGCACCAAAACATCCTCAAGTACATTCAACAGATTTTGTTCACTTACTATCAAAATTCCAACATGCTTATAGACTTCGGTGGCAAAACAGAGGTTATCAACGGTCAAAGATTTCCGAGATTTCGGACAAGCTGGCAAATTGACTTAGCATGTTGATGTCTTTTTAAAAATTACGCGCTGTACCCCATGCCAAAATACACAGCAAACTCGTAGGCAATGTATTTAGTAGGGCAGTAGTTGAATGAACCCGTTCATATCTTGCAAATAGGTAGAGCTTTGCAAACTGCAGTAGATAAGACTCACAAATCTTAAACCTAAAGCTGCGATGTAAATGTTTTACCATGTCTGGTTCAGGTACAGTTGTTTTTCAGAAAGTTCAATACTATTGTTGGTGCTTCTCACTGCCCTAAATTAATCCTACCATCTGCTTCTTCGCAGATAGGTAATTATTTATACAAAATGCTGCAATCGCGGAGCAGATCACCGTGAATTGAGCATAAAAGCGATTAATGACTGCTAGGCTAAGTAATAATAATAATCATCGTTTATTATCAAGGAGTACGTACAGAAGAAAATGGGGTCGCCAAAGCCTACAGGTGGGCTTGTCCGGCGTCGCCCGGCTGCAACGGCCTTCACTTCTGCAAAAAACACTCTTTGACAGTGGTAACTGAATAGGAAGGTAAAAAAAGGCAATCAAACAAAAGAGAAAAGATAAAAAGAAAAAAAAAGAGACAGGAAAAAAAAGAGAGAAGACGGAAAATTAAAGCTAGGAAAGAAAAAAGGAAAGCAAACAACAACCGACAAACCGAAGAGACAAAGACAAACATACAAACAGAGAAACAATAAATCAACATGGGTTTCAGCTACATGGATGGCATTTTCCTCATCACAAGAAAACAATTAGAGAACAAAGAAATTGCTAACAATCATCACGTACACATGCATACTTCAGCATATTTCCAATGCCAGCGTAGCAGCACACAAGCGTTTCCGTGTTGTTGAAGAGAACAATTCGTCAGGCAATTCGTTGAAGATAGCAGGAACATAATATGGCCGCGCAGCCATTCCGTAATGCGTACGGACCCTTGGCGTCATATATCGAGGTATGTGCCGCAGAGGTATAGGTTTAACATTGGGAGTTCGGTAATCCGTACACCAGAAATATTTTAGCACGACGATTTGCTTAAACAATGTATCGAATGACGGTAGACCACTTGCCTTAAATACACTGTCTGAATCCGGCACGTGTGACTTATAAAGAACACTCTTGGCAATGTTTTTTAAAATACTGTTAACCCTCTCTTTCCAGGTAGCGGAGCAGTTGAAAAAACAGCACATGCCATAACGAAGAACACTATAACCCAAAGTTTGAGCTAGTATTTTTCGAACAGAGAAAGGCAGAAACACTTTTAACTTATACAGCATACAGGCAATAGTTCTAAGCTTTTTACATATGTGAGCCATGTGTGTGTTCCACGAAAGATCCCCATCAAAATGTACACCTAGGTATTTAACAGACGCGACACAGAAAATACGTGCACAGGAACAAGATGCACAATTTGATGAGTGTATTGTAATGAAGCAGTCGTTCGGCACTGTTTTCCGTCGATTTCGGAAACAAACAAGCCGACTTTTTACAAGGTTGATTGTTATTAAATTTGCTTCAAACCAATCGGCTACCCTTCTGGTATCGTCTCGAAGATTTGAGAGAGCGAGAGAATAACCAGAGTTGCCAGATACCAGCAGGGTGTCATCAGCGTATTGATAGATTTTCGATGTTTTAGCAACAGTAGCTAAGTCATTAACATACAAATTAAAAAGAAGAGGTGACAAGATAGACCCTTGCGGGACACCTCTCTTAAGTCTGATACTATCACTCAGCACTGACCCAAGTGAGACCACTTGAGAACGATCCCGAAGGTAATTTTGAAGCAGAGATAGAAATGGTCCGCGGAAGCCATAACGGTATAATTTAGAACAGAGTATACCATGGTTCACAGTATTAAACACTTTCTTAACATCAAGAAATAACCCAAACGAAACCTCATTCTGATCTATGCTGTTATGAAGGGTATCAGACAACTTTTCAAGTAACACGTGCGTGCCCGTGCCGGAGATGAATCCGTATTGATGTTCGCTCAGTAACTCATGTTTTGTCACAAAGGAAGTCATGACACCCAATACGTGCTTTTCAAGAATTTTAGAAAAACAAGATACAACTGAAATAGGGCGGTAGTTCAAAGGGTCCTTTTTTTTGCCGCTTTTATAGAGGGGACCACACGTGCGCACTTTAGACTGTCTGGCCAAGAGCAATGTTCAATTATGTTGTTCAGTATGAACAAAAGAACACCTTTTAAATACCCAATATTTCTGCAGAGATCACCTATGTGTATGTATCAAGCCTTAATGATTTGTTGCGGCTTAAACTACTGACTATGCAAAGGAGATGAGGCTCTGTCAAGAGCGGGATAAATGCGGACGATGACACAAAATTTGGTAGTGTATTGTTACTTGCACACTGCACTGGATCGTTTTGTGCCAATGAAAACGCTTCATTGAATTGATTGGCCAGGTCGGAAGTAGCGGAACCAAAGTTGCGTTCTATTGTGCTTTTAGTAGACAGGCGTTCGTTACCTCGTAATTGATTTACTAAGGACCAAGTTTTAGTCATATTGCGACTGGACGCTTTGAACTGTTCGCTACAGAATTGCCTCTTTGACAAACGAATCTGCGCGGTCACTCTATTTCTCACCGTACGGAACTCGTCGCGCAGCGCTGTGTTGTCAGGGGCTCGGCGACATCTTGCCCAAAGCATATTTTTTTCTTTTATCAGTGCCAAAACACCAGGGGTAAGCAATTGATGCTCAGCCCTCCGTTTTTTTAATACTACCGTTTTCTTACAGGCCTCCTTCATCTGGCCTAACGTGCGAACAAAATTGTCATATGCAGTGGCGTTGTCATTATCTAGAATGAAAGCATTCCAGTCAAAGCTAGCAATTTGTTTGTCAAACTTTTTTTTATCTAAGATGGTGACAGTATGAGAATGATCCGTTTGTAAAGAGTTGGATTTGGTTAACTGACCTACTATGAAGTAGTGATCTGCTAGTTTCTGCATAACCACACCCCCGGCCGCACAAGAAAGGTCGGATGCTCGCACGTTGACATGATCAATACATGTACGGGTGAGATTATCTTTTAGGAACTCCTCCCTTGTGGGTTCCCAGATAAGAGGCTCTATACCGAATTCGGAAAGGGCGTTCAAGTATTGTTCAACAGCTGACCGCTCGCTTCGGAGCAAGTCGATGTTGAAATCCCCGATTATGAACAAGTTGCCTGAGCTGAAAGTTTTTTTGCACACCTCCCGCAGTTCTTCTATAAAACAAAGCGCACTTTCGGAGGGAGGGCGATAAACAACTAGTAAACGGATTACAAGATCATTTTTGGTTAGCTCAAAAGCCAGAGCTTCTGCCGATGAAAATACAATGTTAATATTTGAAACTAACAAACTCTGCTTAATGAACATGGCAAGGCCACCACCCCTGCTATTTTTTCGGGTGAGGAAGTGTTGGCTGTAACCAGGAAGACAGAAGGTGCTGGACAGGTCGTCAGTGACATTAATTTCAGTGAGTGCAAAAACGTCTACCGTGTTTGAGAGAAGGTTCGAGAGTAGGGCAAATTCATCCCAATGTTTTCGAATGCTCCGAATATTTACGTGAAGAACAGTGCATGAGCTGGAACACAATGGTTGGAAAGCCTTGAGAAAGTCATCGACATTTTGAAATGACATTTTTTTTTCTGCCTGAGATTAGTGCTTATAGCACGCTAAGTATCCTGTACAGCTTGCCTGGTTTCAGATGGGTGCAGATGATGGTCGTGTAGGGTCCCCTCGAACCGCTTGAACAGACAATTGTTCGGCCACAGGTTAGGATCCTGAAGGCGCTGGACTGCCTCGTCTTCCAAAGCAACGTGGAAAGACGAATATCAGGCATAGCGCGTCTTCAGTCGACGACAGGCCAGAGGCTGTACTCCAAGGCTGGAAAAGTGTTCATGGAGCTGGGCCGATGTGGTAGCCGGAGACAGCTTCGAGACAAACATTGCCTTCCGCCGAGGTCGTGATGCCACCACCGACAGTTCGCTGGTCACACAAACACCAAAACACGCAGGCCGCTGGGTCTTTCCTGTCGCGCCGGAAGCAACGCCTGGCTCCTGCAGCCCCGCCGATGCCGTGTGCCCCCTGCTTCAGACGAGACACGCTCGTCGTCCTCATTGTTGGCTTGAAGAGTGGAAAATAGAATTTGGAAAGTGGAAGCTAAAATGCAAACAAACGATGCCCGAATTCTGCCACAATACCAAAACAACGACAGCAATTCATACTTGTAAACAGATGTGCTGGAAGGACCGGCGGCCGGCCTACCGACAATCTTACTGACCGACTGAGCAATTTGCAGAAACACTCATCAACGTCCATCTAAAGTGCTGAAACAAGAATATTTAAATTCTTTGTTGCAACATCCTTCTATTGCGTATGCGATTGCTAGAGCCTGCGTTTTGGACATGATGCAACTACATGTGGTAAGCGTTATACTTTGAACGTATTATTACTTCTTTTGGAAAATGGTTTGAGTTGCAATTCTGATTTCCCGAACGATTTTTTGACGCTGAGCCGTTTTGGAAAACATGATGCTGCACTTGGGAAAATGAGGTCGTATTCCTAAAAACTGTGCGTTGTAGAACCGTTCCAAATAACTAAATTCCTTGTCATTTGTTTATGTTACGCTCATGGGTCGTGAATTAGTTTCTTGAGGGTACGGACGACGGTTAGTTATTCAGTTTTTACACTGTAATGGTTTTGTAAAACCCACCCCGCAACAAACCTTACGGTCTTAGAGAATGAATACATAAATGTTCAAAATTAGTAATTACCCTCAGCGGCGATGTTGCGGACTTCTGTCTGCACATGAAATTTACATTCGGGCTCGTCCAACTAATTTGGTGCCCGCCTATATTTATAAGTGCTTGTAAATAATTAGTCATAAAATTCTAAGAAACGCCTGTTGATATACAAGACGACTGAAGCTTGTTTATACTTTAATTTGTCTTGTGGTTCGTGTATCTTCCCACATTTCATTTTTACAAGGCATGGAGAGCACCAGTATTCCTTTAATTACACGTATCAGTCACTGATGCTGCATTTTTTAACTGTTATGCATTATTCCAAACAATTGGCGGTCTATGCGCGTGTTCGAATAGATCCAAGCTCCATCACGTTTCCCCTATTCCTACACAACTGGAAACCTTTGTGCCCTTGACTGCATGGTACTCCAAGAATCATGGCTGTGAACATTACTATGAGAAAGAAGACATACTAGCCGTTCCTTCATCATTGCGTGAGGGTCCTCATAAAGCAGAATGTATTCATCCCGTGGAATGTCGGAGAAGTAAATGCGCTTAAGTCAGTGCCACGGGAGATGTTCAGATGCTTTTGCATAACAACGCATGAGTCACTGACATTGATACCTAGATATACCACGTGGGTTTGGGAAAAAAACAAGCGGATACACAAGCGACTTCAGTGCACAGCATCATGGTAAAATTCAGGACTTCATACCTATTGTGTTTAGGGCGGAGCTGTTCCGCAATTACGCTATTTCTAGACTGGCTAGATGTCTTCCGTACTTCTGCTAGTTACATCTAAAGCCACAATTTTCTTCAGTGTGAGGTAGGCAGCAGTGTGCGGTGCCTTTAAAATCGTTCTCCACTAAGCCCCACGAAGGAACAAGCAATTTGCAAGCGGTGAGTGAATGTTCACAGCTAATACCTTATATGAGCATTGTGAGTGGGTATGAGCTCACTCTCATACCCGCTCATTTCCGCAACGACAAAGGCGGCCGCTCACGGTACGGCTTATGAGAGAAAACAAATGATGCTTTTCGTGTTGCACCCGTGCTCGCCACCACTTGTGGAACCTAGTTGGCTTAATAATACGAAATACCCTAAAATTTATTAAAGCAACCAAATTGTTCATTTCACTTTTGCATCATTGAAAAAAATAGGTGGTGTGGAATTATTACATAACCAAGAGATGCTGCATGTCTGTGTGCTCTTATGTCGTCATGAATTTTTTGTGTCATTTATCGCTCCAGTTTTGCGCCATTACGTGTACACCTCCCCGGCGCGCGTCCACGGGTGGGGTTACCAGGGTCGCAAAATACGAAGCATGCAGCAGTAAGCATCGCCGTTGTCGTCGTCCCCCAAAGCGTCGGTGGGCAGTGCGTGCAGGGTAGGGAAAAGTCACAGCTCTGCTTCCACAGCTTTTGTCATCTGAGGTAAATTGAATTTTTTACAAATATCAGTTGTGAATATTGCACGAGGTTAGCAAAAAAGCTGTTGCGAAAGGTACTCCCCCGACTGCCCCGTGTGTCCACAATTGCAGCATGCACATAGCACGGTATTGCACGCGATTAATTCCTAATTGTTTAGTGCGCAACGGGTACAGATCCTGCTTGAAACTAAAACCGAAAACTACAATGTTGAAGAAAAGAGTGAGTGAATATTATTCATTTTGGTGTTGCGTTGAAGTGGCTAATGCCGCGGCACTACAATTTCGCGGCTGATTATTGGGTACTTTATAAATACTTTTTATAAAGGCTCACAGCTCGTCTTAATATGTTCTTTGGATATGTACGAGAATCGTAAAAACCTTAGGCCACAGCAGCGAATTTGCGGAACAGTGTAGTTAGATAGGCATGAAAGGACGCCGTCGTAGAGGTCAGGTATACGTTGGACGGGTTTGGTGGGATATAAAAAAAGAATGCGAGGCCTGGGGGTGCACTCTAGAGTAACTTAAAAGCGGGAACCCTCAGAACTTACGGTTTGTGATTTATAAATATACGGCCGTGTTTGCAAAAAACTGAACACAGCCTCGAAAGTACTCTTGCGAACTGGCTTATCAGCAAGTTCTGGCACGTATAATTGGCTTCTAGCTATGTAATTCTCCTGTATTACAACTGCGCTCTGTCGATCACTCGCCCCTGTGAGGTGAAGGTGAATGCTATTGTTCCTAGCGAGCCATGCAGCTGTCACAACTGGCAAACTGCAAAAGTAAAATGCCGCACCTACGGGGTTCTGGACGAGCGCGTGATTATAACACGTGGTGAGGATATATCCAATTCAATACAATGATCAACATGCAACATTTTTCTCTCATTATCAATTTACTTATCGGAGTATGCAAACGAGAAGATAGGCCCTGGTCATCGCTTTAATGAATGCTTGCATGATTGAAGGTAGCTCCGATCCGTAGAAGGGGAGTAAAAGGGAAGAGACAGTGAGGTGAGGCTGCCTTGAATTAAAGGTGGGGCATAATAAGGCACAAGGGTAATTACCATGGGGAGCCGCAGTGGCGGGTTAAGCTTGCGGGTGAGCTGGCTGGCGAACCAGCGGTTACCGGAAAAAGTGTTCACCGTACGGATCCATCACATCAAAAACAACTTTTGGGTCACTTCTGGGTCATCGGCGGATTTCGGTACCCAACAATGCAAGAACTTAAATACCCGTGTTTTCTTCCCTCAAGGCTTCAAGCCTGAACCCTTGTTCTTTTGGTACATCGCCACAAAGCTGTTACCGTACATCTTAAACACCATTCTTTGCGGGGTATTCCGACATTGATATCAGCAATTTTGCTGGTAACAATGGCCATTTCGGGATTTGGTCTTCCTTAGTGCATGTCACCTCTATTCCCAAATGTTTATATTTAAAAATTTTGTAAGCGCAAAAGGATAAAAATTGCTTTACCACAACGTATACTTCTGGCAAGACGCAATGCGATGTGACTCTTAATGATCACTGAGGCCACAACATAGGAATATCCCGAACATTCCCAGGAGCTTTTCCAGTCGCCTCGGCATGTCTAGGCTAGAGCTCGATCTGCTCCATATACATTCCTCCTGATGTTTCACTTTTAAGCTCTGACTTCGAGGCGCTGGTTGACCAGCTGCCCGAACCATACATCCTGACAGGCGACCTTAATGCTCACAAGACTCTTTGGGGGTCTTCTCGCACGGATGCCCGAGGTCGTCTTATAGAGAAATTCCTTACATCTTCAGGAGCATGCCTTTTCAACAATAAACAGCCTACATACCATAACATAGGACACAACACATACTCATGTCTTGACTTGGCGATTGGTTCCGCAGTTCTCTTTCCTCTCCTCGAGTGGGCTGTGGGCACTGACCCATACGGTAGTGACCACTTCCCCACCTCACACACATACATAGGTAAAGGCCCATGCAGTCCATCTTCCCATAATAGGTTCAAGGAAGCACGAGCTAACTGGAATACATTTACAGAGACATCCAAACTACACCACACATCCATAGGACACCTACACGTCGAAGAAGCTACCCAACTCCTCACGGCGCAGATCCTCGACGCCGCCGAAAAGTCTATTCCCCACGCCTCTGGTGCCCCGCGCAACCAGAGGAGGCCGTGGTGGAATGAGGACTGTAGGCGGGCGCGAGAGGCCCAGAACAAGGCGTGGGGTATCCTGCGCCGGTACCCCACGTCGGGAAACCTTTTATTGTTCAAAAGGGCTAAGGCGATGGGAAAACGTGTGCGCCGTGAGGCAAAACGAGAGAGTTGGCGCTCATTCGTAACATCCATAAACTCTTACACTGACTCTCGCAAAGTCTGGACACGAATACGCAAACTAAAAGGACAACAGACACACAGCCTGCCCCTGGTTAGTACAACAGGGGACAAACTGGAAGACCAGGCTAACACACTCGCACAACACTTCCAACACGTGTCCAGTTCAGCACACTACACTAGCACTTTCATTAAACACAAACAATTGGCTGAAAAGTCTTTACTGGGTAATGATAAGTCAACCTCCTCTTATAAGTCGGAGTTTTTACTTCATGAGCTGAGGACCGCTTTGAGCACTTGTAAACCCTCAGCTCCAGGCCCAGACAACATCACATATACAATGATACAGCACCTACACTCAGACACTCTTCTAACACTCCTCCACCTATATAACAAGATTTGGCTTTCGGGGCACATTCCTCGCTCTTGGAGGGAGGCCATAGTAGTGGCTTTCCTAAAAGAAGGGAAGGACTCTTCCTCTGCTTCCAGTCACCGGCCCATTGCTTTGACAAGCTGCCTGTGCAAGCTCCTCGAGAAGATGATAAACCTTAGGCTCGTGTACTTTCTTGAGTACAATGGTCTTCTCGAGAGCTGCCAGGCAGGCTTCCGGGCAGGGCGATCCACAAACGATCAATTAGTTGCACTGGAATCTTACATTAACGATGCCTTTATACACAGACAGTACTGCATGACCGTATTTTTTGATATCGAGAAAGCTTATGATACGGCATGGCGTTATGGTATTCTTGCAGACCTAAAATCCTATGGTGTGACAGGTAAAATGCTGAATACTCTTTCAAGTTACCTGTCTGAACGAACATTTTGTGTCAGGGTCGGTTCGGCACTTTCAAATGTTCACGTGCAGGAGAATGGCGTGCCTCAAGGTGGCGTATTGAGCTGCACCTTGTTTATAGCTAAGATGAACTCTCTCCGAAAGGCACTGCCGCCAACCATATCCTGCTTGATGTATGTAGATGACGTTCAAATATCTTTCAAATCATGTAACATATCCATTTGTGAACGTCAGGTCCAGCTTGGGGTAAATAAACTTTCTCGCTGGGCAGATGAAAATGGATTTAAACTTAATCCTTCTAAAAGTACCTGCGTTGTATTCTCAAAAAGGCGGGGCATCCTCCCCGATCCCGACGTAAAACTCTTTGGTGACTCGATTCCAGTAAAAAGAGAACACAAGTTTTTGGGTGTGGTGTTTGACGAGAAACTCTCATTCATACCCCACATAAAACGACTTAAACAAAAATGCCTAAAAACAATGAATATTCTAAAGGTCCTGTCTCACCAATCGTACGGTGCAGACAAACAACTCCTGCTTCGACTTTATGCCGCGTTGGTAGGGTCACGGTTGGACTACGGAAGCATTGTGTATGGGTCAGCCACAAAAACAGCACTTAAAATGCTCGACCCAGTGCTTCACTTACGGCTTCGCCTGTCTTGTGGGGCGTTCCGTACCAGTCCTGTCCACAGTCTTTATGCAGAGTGCGACAAATGGTGCTAAGCGTACCAGCGAACTTATGTTGACCTCCTATATGCCTCCAAAATCTCATTAATGAATAACCATCCCTTTAAACCGGTTTTTAATGATACGTCCACAACTAAACTCTTTTTAAACTGCCCATCCATTGCAGTTCCTTTCTCGCAGAGAGTGAGGGACGAGGTGACTATTCATGACGTCTCCCTCTTAGACACATTCAAATCATCTCACACTGATCTTGTAGCACCATGGCATCTTCGTCCTGTGGCATGTGACTTGTCTTTCGTACAATACAATAAGAACAGGACACCAAGAAGTGGGATTTTGCAGCATTTCATGCATCTGCAGAATAAATACAGGGCTGCAGAGTTTTTCAGCGATGCATCTAAAACGTCCACTGCGGTGTCTTGTGCTGCGCATGGGCCCAATTTTGAAGCATGTAGAACCATGAATGTTAATACAAGTATTTTTACGGCAGAGGCATATGGCATATTTCTGGTTGTAAGTCACATAGTTGAGCATCATATTCCTACATCCGTCATTTATACAGATTCGTTGAGCGTCGTCCGTGCATTATCATCCGAAAAGTCATCAAAAAACCATGTCATTAATCTTGTCTTCAAAACGATTATGGTAGCTTATTCTTCAAACCCTGGGGTGACTGTGTGTTGGGTGCCAGGCCACTCTGGCATTGGCGGTAATGCAGTGGCGGATGAAATGTCCACCAATGCTGCACTCTGAAACACAGTCGACATGGCAACACAACCTTACACAGACCTCAAGCCACACATTAGACAACAACTCCGTAAAACTTGGCAAGCAGAATGGAGCGAACAGACAGACAACAAACTACACGTAATAAAACCACACTTGGGACAATACACTACTGACTCACACAACAGGCACATTGAAGTTACCTTAGCTAGGTTACGTATAGGCCATACGCATGTAACGCACTCGCACCTGCTCACACAATCTCCAAGACCACTGTGTAGCAGGTGTGGGGAGGGCCTATCAGTAGTCCACATACTCATACAATGCAAGGCACTTGACACAACACGACACAAACACTTCAGAGAACTCTACAGACAACATATTCCCCTACACCCATCGCTGTTTCTAGGTGACGATGCCATGGTTTCTGTGAAACGCGTTTTTAAATATTTGTCAGATGTTAGGTTTTTAAACCTCATTTCCTATCATGCGTAATCACATCTGGCCCTATACACCAGCCATCACCATTATCTTTATTGATCTTACTATGTCCAGTTTACACATTTTATACTTACCTTTTGTGGTAATCACTTGTTTTCATTAAATAACTTCTCTGGCGCTCTTTGCCCTCGTCGGCCTTGCGCCATTAAACACCAACCATCATCATCACTAAACACTATTTCCCAGCTCTTGTTGTTCAGAAAATTGTTTTGCTCCTTTGATTATACTCCTCTTTTATATATGTATATATCTGATATATCTCTTTACCTATTTTTGTAGCTCAAGATACGCTGGCCGAGGTCGAGCACTTTCGCGTTGACCTTGAAGGCCGGTGCTGCGCAAGCGCAAGGAGCATTGATATTGCATTGGATTGAATTGGATTTGGATTGGATTGGATTGGATATGGGTTGGATTGAATTGGATTGGGATTGGATTGGACATCCTATCCGATTTGAGTTCTGGTGTGTAGATAATTTGGTCTGCACATTCGCCGGTCTGCGCATTCCTGAGGAGTGACGTTATCGCCGTGGCAGACTCACTGGCGGCGGCGCGTGCCTAACTGTGCACCTCTGTTGCGCAGTAGCCAAGTCTGACGCGGAGCCGGAGCCGCTTGATAGCTGTTTCACGTGGGTCCTGGAGAACCCTGCAGCGCATGAGCGAGGAACAGTGACTGGACTGGACTAGACACGGACTGGACCCGACTGATATGGATTGAATTCGATTGAACTGAACTGGACTAGACTGAACTGCACTGGACTGGACTGGATTGAATTGAATTTGATTGGATTGAATTGGAAATTGTTTTAGCAGCAGTAATCACAATATTTAGCTAATCCTAGACAACCACGAAATCAAAGAATAACAAGCTGAACCTTAACTCACGCTACGTATATCCTGGCATAGCCGATCTTAGCCGCTGCTCATTTTTGATATACTGCCCTTCCGTTTATGCCGTCTGTCTCCATGCCTTAGATAGTTATGTACCCATTGCATCACCTGAGAAAGCCGAGGACTGTTGGTGACCACTTCAAAAAATTATGAAGTTGTAATTGATAACTTGGCTTGCAAAAATTGGGGCGAAACAAGATGCTATTCAACACGAACTAAGAAACGCACCGATTCCGTGTCCCTTTCTTAAGATTAACGCTGCCGATAAGAAACTAAACACGTTTCCGCCGTTCAAATTGGCGTAATGCCAGAGGTAGGAGATTTCCTTATCAAGAAATGCAAGCTTGGTGTGCACCAAATATTTTATTTTGCTGGATTTATTGCGAACCTCTTACGAGGAAAACTGCTGAAGCTAAATTTCGGAGCCTCATCTGCAGAGCTTCGAGGCGAACAATGTGCTAGACAGGAGAACTGAAACTATAATTAAAAACGTTTTCTTAAATTAGAGCAGTATGGCGTATATCCAGAATTCTATAGATGCGCCGGAAACGTTTCCTAGTCTGAGTGATATCGTTGTATCTTACAACATGAACGCCGGTATGCCGAATGCCAGCGTCCTCATAAAATAATGTCTGGTGCGTCAAACGCTCGTACCGCAGAAGCAGACGAAACAACATGTCACTCTACCGACATACCGTCTGGAAGTTATCACATACGCGTAAACAACCACCGGCCCCCGCGTTTCAAGTACAAACCAATAGAAACACAGCTTGCGAATACGTTAACATCCCTGAAACTGACGCAGTCTCTCTTTTGAAAGAAAGAGAACAGAAAAAGTGAAAGAAGCTCACACTAATGCGTATGACTTGAAGACAGCGAAGCTGGAAGTAACAGCAGCGTGTTTCCTTATTTTCGCCTAACAGGGTTTTTTATGCGCAGCCGTAGTACGAGTGACCACAGCTGGATCTTACTCCAACCCGTACGCAGACGGCTCGCCTTCCTCCGCGAGGTGCCACAAGTTTCTCTGTTTCCTCCTCGCCTGTCTCTCCCCGCAATCGGGCGCTACTCCAATCCGGGCGCTTGCGAAAGGGGGTGTGGTTTGAACTCTAGCTCCCAAGGGCAGAACTAGAAACCGCTCGAATACTGCTTAAGGTAGCGTAATTTAGCTTTCGCTACACAACATGCCCGCTGCGTCGTATCGTATCGCCGGGGTTGTATCGCCGGGTGGTATCGCATCTTACCCGGCAGGCATGTTTTTGTTTACTGTCTTCATTTATTTAAAACACCCTTCATCAGTTTCCAGTATAACTAAGCACTTACCACATCTACCTCTTTGCTTTGCTTGTCTTTCTTGACTGCGTGCCTTGATTTCGATCGTGATTTACCCAGCCCCTCCGTTCCAATTCTGATTCCGTACATGCATAACCAGTGTCTCTGTTCTGTCAGTCTTGGTGCCATAGGTAGCATAAGATGGTTCAACGCTGGTCGACCACTGTCTACTGTCGTAGACGCTCGAGTCCCGGCTCGGGGATTAAAATTAGCAGTGACTTAGCTAGGCTTTGCCGGATATACGCAGGGTGAGCTGAGGTTCAGCTGATTATTCTTAGATTTACTTGTTGTCTAGGATTAAGTGATTATTGTGCTTTCATTGCTAAAACGATTTCCAATCCAATCCAGTTCAGTCCAGTCCAGTCGCTATGGACCGCTATGGACCGTGCTGGTCGTCAGCGGTGTGGATGACAGTGGTGCGATGCCACAGGTTCCTCGGGGGCCAGCCGTGCGAAGCCGCTGGTAAGAGGTGGTTCCGAGCTGCTGCCAACAGTGCGAGGCCGCTGGTGCAGTGAGCGGCACGGCCCGAAAGGTCACCGGCGGTGCGATGCCACCGGTACGCTCTCACGAAAGGGCTCTTTGAGGGCTCAGGGGGCTCAATGCCGGTCCGCCAGCTCTCGTCCCAGTGCAGGCATTACCTCTTGGAAGCCCCGATGCTCGACCCGAACTTGCCACCAATCCTCCCAAGACCTCGTTCCACACTCCCTACTCAAACATCGTCGTCCACCTCTTCGCCTCGCATTGTACCGTGTGAGGCTCCCATTTGTTGGTCCCGCTCATCTCCTGCTCCTCTTCAAACACCCTGTGTATCTTCTTTATTGGTCACTTTAAAATACTTCTCGCCATCTCGTATTCTGATCCTTCTTTTTCTTCGTCTTTTGTTCAATAATCTTGTTCTCGGATCAATCTCCCTTCGGGTATGGGCTCATCTTTTTCTTACCCCACACCTTCTTACCACCTAACATCCAGCCCAGTCCGGTCCAGTCCAGTCACTGCTCCTCGCGCATGCGCAGCACGGATCTCCAGGAGCCACGCGAAACTACTATCAAGCGGCTCCGGTGCCACGTCAGACTTGGCTACTGCGCAACCGAGGCACACAGCCGGGCACGCGCCGGCGCGATTGCATCTGCCGGGGCATCTGCCGGTGCTGACGTCAACGGCGCCATTGCATCTGCCGTTGATGTCAGTCAACGAAGTGACGCGCGCAGCCGAGTATTGGCGGATCCAATCGCGCGGAGTCTCCTTTGCAAAAATTTATCTTTGGGTGCGAGTGTTTCTCGAACCGTCGAATTGCATTCAGAACACTGTAGATCAAAGAGGATTCTCCTAGGCTGTTGACGTTAGTTCAAAATGCTTTCCCTATCAAAAGAGATTGCACGTGCGGCATATATATAAAGAATGGAACACGCGCTTCACTTGGCACACAGATAACCCAGATAACACATCCCGGCGCTCCCGGTCGGCAAAAACAAAACATAAGTAAACAAACAAACCTAATGCATGGTTCGCGGCATTACCCCCCTTTAAGATTCCGTCGACCCCGTGCTAAAATAACTGATAGTCCTAACAAACAACAAAAAAAAATTCCCCCGCACCTCCCCGAAGGGAATCGTGCAGAAATGCGAATGCATTGGGTGCACCGATGAGTCTGTTGCGAGTAATGGCGTAATTAATGACGAGAGTGGGAACGTAATCATTTATTCATCAGCACCTGTTTGTGTTATCGTTGTACCTGACGGCCACAATCACTGCCTTGTGATCGCTAAAGTGCACGGTTAAAGGGTCTTTGAGAAGCATACGCGCGTCACAGTTTCGCGTAAAGACCCAGATCAATGCAACTCCCGTGTATGGTAGTGGGGCACGTGTCGAAGCCGGCAGAGAGACAATTCATAGAGTGCCTGGTCTGCATGTACTCGACCAGCCACTCGCCACTCTTCTTGTGCACGTCAACGTTGAAGTCGCCAACCAAGACTATGGGGTCAGAGGGATTGGAGCGCACGCGCACACTTTCCATAGGCGCGTCCAGCTGCGCGGCAACGGCGTCTCGAGCGAGGTTGGGCGCGAGGTACACGGTCACCACAAAGACTCCGTCTCCGGTGTAGGCAAGGGTGTACAAGTCCTTGTACGGAGACATGTCTCGAACGGGAGACGTGGCACTGGCGTGCGATATCAAGTTCCCTCGGGCGTGTCCTCTCCCCTTGCCCTCCGCTACTCCCGCCCGAGCTACCACCTGCTCCGGTTGCTAGGCGCGCCACAGCTGTTGCTAGGGGCGAGGAGGAGCGCGGAGAGATAACACCTGCGGGCGCACGCCAACGGAGCACGACAACCCCCGACTAAGAAATGCATTCGCATTTACGACGACGACGACGACGAAGGCAGAACTACGAGGCGCGCGCTCACGTGCGCTCACGCTGGAGGAATGCAGTCGCACGCCGGCCAACGCAGCAAGACAACCCCCGGCTAATAAATGCATTCGCATTTAAAATGTCCTTCATCTTGCGTAATAAGGATTCCGGCGTACCGCGTGGACGACGTCGGGCCGTGTGGGTCGACCAGAGGTCGGCGAACTCACTCATGAGTCCACCCACTCAGACTCATTTGGACTCAAACTCACGCAGGGAGTGCGAGGCGTGTGTGGCATGGTGAGTTTGAGCCGAGTGATCCCGACTGAGTTTAGTCCGATTGAGTTTGAGTCCATTTTGAGTTCTGAGTACATTTTGATTTTGTGTCCATTTTGAGTTCTGAGTAAATTTTGAGTTTTAGTCCATTTTGAGTTCTGAGTACATTGTTGAGTTTGAGTCTATTTTGAGTTTGTGTACATTTAAAGTCTGAGTCCATTTTGAGTTCTGAGTCCATTTTGAGTTCGACTACATTTTGAGTTCTGAGTACATTTTGAATTTGAGTCCATTTTGCGTTCTGAGTACAATTTGAGTTTGAGTTCATTTTGAGTTCTGAGTACATTTTGAGTTTGAGTCCATTTTGAGTTTGAGTCCATTTTGAGCTCTGAGTACTTTTGAGTTTCAGTACATTTTGAGTTTGAGTACATATGAGTAGCCTGGCAGGCAGCTATGGTTGGCTGTTAAGTTTTATGCGTCGCTGTGGGCTCGGAATTCAGGTTACCTGCGGGTACGGCACCATTCGCAATCAGCATGATCGGTTGGGAGGGAGGGGGTGTCTGATTTTCTTTAATTTCCTGTTGATTTTTCATGACCCTAAGCACTTGCTGTATACCAAGTTTTCGCGGCTGGGCGCATGAGGGATAATTGACTGGTGAGGTCATAAAAAGGGTTGTCTTAACTTTTCCTCCTGATGGATCCAATGAGAGGGTGGGAAAGGGTGGTGAGAAAGCACGCGGCGGCGCTTGCTTGCTGGTTGTTCGCCTGCTACTATTAATGGCTTGATATACTAGGGGTCACAACGGAAGAGGTGAGAGCCGGGGGAAGAAGGGGCTGGGGCTGTCCCTTCTGCTGTTTCAAATTAATTAGCTGAATTGACTGGGCAACGCCCCTTTACACCGAATAATGACGGCATTATATTGGGTGAAAAGTCAAACTGATGACGCTAAGGCATGTAAGGTATCAAATGAAATGTCCCGAATGACGGAATCACGCGGGGTAAATAAAAAAATGCTTCCTGATTTTAGTCATCAGGCATTCATAATGAGTCATAGATTGGGATAAAATTAAAAATGACGCTACGAGGGCATATGGGGAATCAAATTCAAGGTATCGATGAGGGGAATCATTCGGGGCAAAAATGCCTTATGGTTGTATCATAACGTAGTCATGGTTAGTTATAAATTCGGTTAAAATTCAAGTTCATGACGCTAGGGTGTGTGGCGTATCAAGTTAAAGGCATCGATGAGGGTAATCACGTGCTTCCTGGTTATTGTCATGACATAGTCAAGGTGGGTCATAAATTAGGTTAAATTTCACAATGACGCCACTGGGTGTGTGTGGCATCAAATTGAAGGTTCCGATGAGGGAAATCACATGGAACAAAAATGCGGTATGGCTGTATCATGAGACACTTATGGTTATTCGTTGATTGGTTTAACACTCAAATTGATTCCGCTAGGATGTGATGGGTATCAACTTAATGGCCTTTATGAGCGGAATCACTTGGGAGAAATACAAAAATGCTTCCTGGTTATAACCATGAGATAGTCATGACGAGTCTTATATTGGGTAAACATTCGAAGTGAGCCCGCTAGGGCGTGTAGGGTATCAAATTTACGATCTTGATGAGGGGAATCACGTGGTACAAATAAAAAAAGGCTTCGTGGTTCTAATCATGAGATAGTCATTATGAGTCATGGATTGGGTTAAGTTCAATGTGAGGCCGCTAAGCATGTGGGACTTCAAAATGAATGTTTCGGATAGGGGAATCACGTCGGACATTTAAATAATGCGTCCTGGCTACAGTCATGAGAGTGTTGGTTAGTTTGACTGGTAGGAATTCCATATGATCCTGATAGGGTGTATGGGGTATCAAATTAAAGGTCTCGTCGAGGGGGATCACGTGGGACAAATATAAAAATCGTTCCTGGTTATAGGTAAGAGGATATAGCAAAAGGTATCTTTCTTTAATTGCTTGGTCGGGGTTAACCATAATTCCTTGCCAACCCGTAAGACAGTTGTGCTATATACATGCGAAGACTTTTTCAGAGATGTCCATAAATGCGGTATATAGTAATAGAAATATCGGCGTCTAATTGCTGAATCATCGAGGCAGGATGGCATAGGGTATAAACAAAAGCCATGCCAAGCTCTCGAAGCTAAATCACCAGACTCAAAACCTCTCCGCTAATAACTGCCACTCAAACGTTACTTCCTCCATTACCCCGTGTCCCAACAAACAAGCAAATCCTGCGACACATATGGTGTCGTGGAAATTGTGGACGACTATAGGTAACAGAGGGCATCAGACCTTATCAGAAAGGCGGATTTCACATTTGTTTATGCCTTGCGGCCGCGTTTTGTGTCCGTAATTTCCTTCCCACAGTGTACCAACGTGCACTCGAATCCAGAATTGGCCAATTACATTTGAGACATTAACTCCTTGCTAGAGTGTAGGAGATAGAGAGGCAACAGATCCACCACGACATAAACAGACATTGCGACAGAAGGAAAACACTTCAGAAAAATAAGCAAGCGCAGTTTGTGTGTGCGCTCAAACTGATAACAGTAGCAGGCGAACAACCAGCACGCCAGCGCCAACGTGTGCTTTCCCACCACCCTTTCCCACGCTCTTAGTGGATCCGTCAGGAGGAAAAGTTAAGACAACCCTTTTTTATGACCTCACCAGTCAATTATCCCTCATGCGCCCAGCCGCGAAAACTTGGTATACAGAAAGTGCTTAGGGTCATGAAAAATCAACAGGAAATTAAAGAAAATCAGACACCCCCTCCCTCCCAACCGATCATGCGGATTGCGAATGGTGCCGTACCCGCAGGTAACCTGAATTCCGAGCCCACAGCGACGCATGAAACCTAACAGCCAACCATAGCTGCCTGCCAGGCTACTCATATGTACTCAAACTCAAAATGTACTGAAACTCAAAAGTACTCAGAGCTCAAAATGAACTCAAACTCAAAATGGACTTAAACTCAAAATGTACTCAGAACTCAAAATGGACTCAAACTCAAATTGTACTCAGAACGCAAAATGGACTCAAATTCAAAATGTACTCAGAACTCAAAATGTACTCGAACTCAAAATGGACTCAGAACTCAAAATGGACTCAAACTTAAAATGTACACAAACTCAAAATAGACTCAAATTCATAAATGTACTCAGAACTCAAAATGGACTAAAACTCAAAATTTACTCAGAACTCAAAATGGACTCAAATTCAAAATGTACTCAGAACTCAAAATGTACTCGAACTCAAAATGGACTCAGAACTCAAAATGGACTCAAACTTAAAATGTACACAAACCGAAAATAGACTCAAATTCAAAAATGTACTCAGAACTCGAAATGTACTAAAACTCAAAATTTACTCAGAACTCAAATTGGACACAAAATCAAAATGTACTCAGAACTCAAAATGGACTCAAACTCAATCGGACTCAAACTCAGTCGGGATCACTCGGCTCAAACTCACTCAAGCTCAAACTCACCATGCCACACAAGCTTCGCGCTCCCTGAAACTCAAACTCACGCGTGAGTTTGAGTCCAAATGAGTCAGAGTGGGTGGACTCATGAGTGAGTTCGCCGACCTCTGGTCGACCCACACGGCCCCACGTCGTCCACGTGGTACGCCTGAATCCTTATTACGAAAGATGAAGGACATTTTTTGTTGTTTGTTAGGACTATCAGGTATTTTAGCACGGGATCGACGGAATCTTAATGGAGGGTAATGCCGCGAACCATGCATTAGGTTTGTTTGTTTATTTATGTTTTGTTTTTGCCGACCGGCAGCGCCGGGATGTGTTATCTGGGTTATCTGTGTGCCAAGTGAAGCGCGTGTTCCATTCTTTATATATATGCCGC
The DNA here is from genome assembly GCF_048455015.1 of Haemaphysalis longicornis. NCBI lineage: Eukaryota > Metazoa > Arthropoda > Arachnida > Ixodida > Ixodidae > Haemaphysalis > Haemaphysalis longicornis. The sequence goes on along the minus strand of NW_027526335.1, from coordinate 156,358,085 downwards.
ACGTGCAATCTCTTTTGATAGGGAAAGCATTTTGAACTAACGTCAACAGCCTAGGAGAATCCTCTTTGATCTACAGTGTTCTGAATGCAATTCGACGGTTCGAGAAACACTCGCACCCAAAGATAAATTTTTGCAAAGGAGACTCCGCGCGATTGGATCCGCCAATACTCGGCTGCGCGCGTCACTTCGTTGACTGACATCAACGGCAGATGCAATGGCGCCGTTGACGTCAGCACCGGAATGCCCCGGCAGATGCAATCGCGCCGGCGCGTGCCCGGCTGTGTGCCTTGGTTGCGCAGTAGCCAAGTCTGACGTGGCACCGGAGCCGCTTGATAGTAGTTTCGTGTGGCTCCTGGAGATCCGTGCTGCGCATGCGCGAGGAGCAGTGACTGGACTGGACCGGACCGGACTGGGCTGGATGTTAGGTGGTAAGAAGGTGTGGGGTAAGAAAAAGATGAGCCCATACCCGAAGGGAGATTGATCCGAGAACAAGATGATTGAACAAAAGACGAAGAAAAAGAAGGATCAGAATACGAGATGGCGAGAAGTATTTTAAAGTGACCAATAAAGAAGATACACAGGGTGTTTGAAGAGGAGCAGGAGGTGAGCGGGACCAACAAATGGGAGCCTCACACGGTACAATGCGAGGCGAAGAGGTGGACGACGATGTTTGAGTAGGGAGTGTGGAACGAGGTCTTGGGAGGATTGGTGGCAAGTTCGGGTCGAGCATCGGGGCTTCCAAGAGGTAATGCCTGCACTGGGACGAGAGCTGGCGGACCGGCATTGAGCCCCCTGAGCCCTCAAAGTGCCCTTTCGTGAGAGCGCACCGGTGGCATCGCACCGCCGGTGACCTTTCGGGCCGTGCCGCTGAATGCACCAGCGGCCTCGCACTGTTGGCAGCTTGCAGCTCGGAACCACCTATTAGCAGCGGCTTCGCACTGCTGGCCTCCGAGGAACCTGTGACATCGCATCACTGTCATCCACACCGCTGACGACCAGCACGGTCCATAGCGAAGTGCTGCTACGGTCATCACCACGCGAGCCAGGCCACCCACCGGGAAACGTCATAGGAATCGCAGCATGTTCGTCGTGCTACTGGCGGTATTACTTGTTTCACTTTGTCCTAGACATTTAATGTATTATATTGACATTTTGAGTTGACTTTTGATACTGTGAGGTTGCGCTTGTTTGTTTTGGGTAGTGTGATATGTTTGTTCATTTGCTACGACCCCGTATGTTTTGAGGGTTGTTTTTGCAAATATATTGTGAGGACATCGAATGCCTCAACCAGAGCCCCATTTCTTTGCTGCGTGAGACGCGTGACACTGGATTGAATTAGTATGGATTGAACTGGACTGGACTGGACTGAGCTGGATTGGATTGGAAATCGTTTTAGCAGTAGTAAGCACAATAATCACTTAATTCTAGACAACAAGTAAACCTAAGTATAATCAGCTGAACCTCAGCTTACGCTACGTATATCCGGCAAAGCCAAGCTAAGTCACTGCTAATTTTAATCCCCGAGCCGGGACTCGAGCGTCTACGACACGTAGACAGTGGTCGACCAGCGTTGAACCATCTTATGCTACCTATGGCACCAAGACTGACAGAACAGAGACACTCGTTATGCATGTACGGAATCAGAATTGGAACGGAGGGGCTGGGTAAATTACGATCGAAATCAAGGCACGCAGTCAAGAAAGACAAGCAAAGCAAAGAGGTAGATGTGGTAAGTGCTTAGTTATACTGGAAACTGATGAAGGGTGTTTAAAATAAATGAAGACAGTAAACAAAAACATGCCTGCCGGGTAAGATGCGATACCACCCGGCGATACAACCCCGGCGATACGATACGACGCAGCGGGCATGTTGTGTAGCGAAAGCTAAATTACGCTACCTTAAGCAGTATTCGAGCGGTTTCTAGTTCTGCCCTTGGGAGCTAGAGTTCAAACCACACCCCCTTTCGCAAGCGCCCGGATTGGAGTAGCGCCCGATTGCGGGGAGTGATATGCGAGGAGGAAACAGAGAAACCCGTGGCACCTCGCGGAGGAAGGCGAACCGTCTGCGTAGGGGTAGGAGTAAGATCCAGCTGTGGTCACTCGTACTACGGCTGCGCTTAAACAACGCCGTAAGGCGAAAATAAGGAAACACGCTGCTGTTACGTCCAGCTTCGCTGTCTTCAAGTCTTACGCATTAGTGTGAGCTTCTTTGACTTTTTCTGTTCTCTTTCTTTTAAAAGAGACACTGCGTCAGTTTCAGGGATGTTAACGTATTTGCAAGCTGTGTTTCGATTGGTTTGTACTTGAAACGCGGGGGCCGGTGGTTCTTTACGCGTACGTGATAACATCCAGACCGTATGTCGGTAGAGTGACATGTTGTTTCGTCTGCTTCTGCGGTACGAGCGTTTGACGCACCCGACATTATTTTATGTGGACTCTGGCATTCGGCATACCGGCGTTCAAGTTGTAAGATGCAAAGATATCACTCAGACTAGGAAACGTTTCCGGCGCATCTATAGAATTCTGGATATACGCCATACTGCTCTAATTAAAGAAAACTTTTTTATTTATCGTTCAGTTCTCCTGTCTAGCACATTGTTCGCCTCAGAGCTCTGCAGATGAGGCTCCAAAATTTAGCTTCAGCAGTTTTCCTCGTAACAGGTTCGCAATAAATTCAGCAAAATAAAATATTTGGTGCACACCAAGCTTGTATTTCTTGTTAAGGAAATCTCCTACCTCTGGCATTACGCCACTTTTAACGGCGGAAACGTGTTTAGTTTCTTATCGGCGGCGTTAATCTTAAGAAATGGGACACGAAATGAGTGCGTTCCTTAGTTCGTGTTGAATATCATCTTGTTTCGCCCCAATGTTTGCAAGCCAAGTTATCAATTACAACTTAATAATTTTTTGAAGTGGTCACCAACAGTCCTCGGCTTTCTCAGGCGATGCAATGGGTACATAAGGAATCTAAGGCATAGAGACAGACGGCAAAAACGGAAGGGCAGTATATCAAAAATGGGCAGTGGCTAAAATCGGCTATGCCAGGATATACGTAGCGTGAGTTAAGGTTCAGCTGGTTATTCTTTGATTCCGTGGTTGTCTACGATTAGCTAAATATTGTGATTACTGCTGTTAAAACAATTTCCAATTCAATCCAATCCAATCCAATTCAATCCAGTCCAGTCCAGTCCAGTTCAGTCTAGTCCAGTTCAGTTCAATCGAATTCAATTCACATCAGTCGGGTGCAGTCCGTGTCTAGTCCAGTCCAGTCCCTGTTCCTCGCTCATGCGCTGCACGGTTCTCCAGGACCCACGTGAAACAGCTATCAAGCGGCTCCGGCTCCGCGTCAGACTTGGCTACTGCGCAACGGAGGTGCACAGTTGGGCACGCGCCGCCGCCAGTGAGTCTGCCACGGCGATGACGTCCCTCCTCAGGAATGCGCAGACCGGCGAATGTGCAGACCAAATTATCTACACACCATAACTCAAATCGGATTGGATGTCCAATCCACTCCCAATCCAATACAATCCAACCCATATCCAATCCAATCCAATCCAAATCCAATTCAATTCAATGCAATATCAATGCTCCTCGCGCTTGCGCAGCACCGGCCTTCAAGGTCAACGCGAAAGTGCTCGACCTCGGCCAGCGTATCTTGAGCTACAAAAATATGTAAAGAGATATATCAGATATATACATATATAAAAGAGGAGTATAATCAAAGGAGCAAAACAATTTTCTGAACAACAAGAGCTGGGAAATAGTGTTTAGAGTACGCGTTAGGGAACACATTCAAGTATAAGCAAGCTGGTGCTTCTGGTGTAAAATGCACAATAACCGAATGAAAACTGCAGGTGTGACCACTGCACAGCATGCATATTTACCTTATCATATTTCTCAAGGAACGTTTAAACGGAGCCATGTCAATGCAAAAAATGTCAATGAAATTTAAAAAAGAGGCAGTTACACGCACGTGGGCATTGGGTAGCTGCTTCCAGGCTCAGTGTTCTGTCCACACGAAGGCAGGTATGCAGGCGCAGTGGTCTCATTGGTACTCGCGGGTGAGCATATCTCACACGGTAAGGGAATTCGAATTTTGAATGACTAATGTTAATAAGAAAAAAAAACAGGTCACTCCTGGAGTACTTAACGGATAGTTATTACTGATACCAAAATTTGAGTAGCCCGCCCTGCCCCTAATAGCTCCTTGGCAACGACAAAATACCGTTTTAGTGCAGCTCTTCTGAATCCTTTCTAGTCGAATAGGTGATGAAGGGCTTGAACACTTCCAAACTGCACTACCAAAGTCGATCATTGGAAAACATTATTGTGCAGTAGGGTGAGACGAACCATGAAATTTCTTGGTCGGTCGCCTGGGAAATCATTCGAATCTCACGGTACAAGGCATTGGTCAGGAAGCGCACGTGGGAGTGTAAAAGTAGCTTTTCATCCATCATTGCACCCAAATCACGGGCTACAGGAGAGCGTTTTACAGGTTCACAGGGCAGAGAGTAAGTAAAAATGATCCATGAAGATTTAAGCGCATATAATATTCGGATAGTTTTGGCAAATTCAGCTTCAAGTATTTGCTGTGGCCCCATGTCGAAACTGCATTTATGTTGTTTCGGAGCAGGGCACGATCGCCCTTTGAAGAAACCGCGGGATAGAGCTTCATATTCTTCCGTGAGGCTTCCAAACGGATCGGAAAACCACGAATAAGTAGAAGCATCGAGAGACACTGGTTGGTCTTTGGATCAAGGAAAAGGCTGAGAACGTGGATCTGCCAACATGAGGACCGTTTTTCTATGGGCTGCCGTCTTAGCAACTCCTGTAAACAGTGTAAATGTCGTCAATACGCCTTATTTTCATCCTCAGATCGTGGTGGAGGTGCAACTTACGCCCTGTTGAGGCCGTCGCGCTTCGCAATCTGTTCGTTTGTCGAGTGGGCGACTGTCGCCCCTCACTATCATTCCAGCTGAACTCTGTAAAGGTTCACTTCACGCGCCACGGAGCTTCGTAGTTGACGCCACCTTTGCTACAGCTAGATGACTGAGAACTCTGGAAGCGCATCGACCCCACCAATCGTGATCGTGTCGCAGTCCGATCACCCCAGCCACTTTTGCTGCACGGACGATGCCGATGGGAATAATTGGATTAAAGCGCCCGCTACTTCACCCAGCGAGCTTACGCCGTTGCCGTTGTCGACTACCACTTTCAACAGCTTGCGGCAGCCACTATCCGCACCACCACTGCCACAACGGCCGAAGAAGCAGCCATTGCGCCAGCAGCCGCTACAGCCAAAGACTACGTCACGGTACTTAGTGACTCGCAAGACGCATGCCGCCGATATCTTCGCGGCCGCATTACTCCCACAGCTCTCCGCATCCTTCAGGGTAATTACGAACTACCCGACATCCAACTCATCAGGGTACCCGGCCACGCTGACGTCCCCGGAAACGATGCGGCCCACGCCACTGCCTGCGCGTATGCACGCCAGGCCGTCTCCGACCGGCAGTCTCCTTGCCCAGATACCCCTCTCACCCCCCCTGATCTCCTAACCCACTACCACCTCATCCGCCGCATATATCCTCCCCCTCAACCTCGCGTTAGTCGTCTCGAAGCCACTACCCTCCGAAGGCTACAAACTTACTCTTAGCCCCACAGTACACTCCTCCACAAAATGTACCCTACCCAATACTACACGACCTGTACCTACTGCCCATCCCCTGGCACCCTACACCACCTTGTATGGGAATGCCAGCAATCGCCGTCTTTATCTCCAATCCCCAACCCTACTTACGAGCAGTGGGTGGACCAGCTGACCAGATCGGACCTTGCGGCGCAACAAGAAGGCGTCGCTAGAGCCCGGGCAGCCAGCCAGGACCAGGGCATCCCGGACTAAGGATGCCCCCCACAGGGCTGGTGCCCCTGCCATCTAGCACCAAATTTGCTCGTTTTTATTAAACGTTTATTTCTCTCTCTCTCTCTCTCTCTACCTCAGCCCCTGTGTTGTAGTTTACAGTGTTCTAAGGAACGGCATTCCTGGAACTAGTTCCTTTTTGGAGGAATAGAGGAACGCCACAGTCCCATTAAGGGTCGGTGGAACTGTAACGGTATCTCGTTAGGTTTATGAAGGAACGGCAGGAACGGCGTATCTTCTGCAAACATCACATTGCTGGGATGTGGCTGGTTTTATGCCAAGGCTAGAGTACAAAATTCATGAGTCGCTACTGCGCAACTCGTCCTACAATCTGGCCAGTTTGCCCGCGCCCTCAGCGGAATGTGCTTCTTCGAAAGTCAAAGGCAGAAGAATAACCACGCAGATGGCGGAAGCTTGTGCTTCCTTTAACGCCGGCGGAGCTTACGCGGCGTTCGACATTTAAATAGTGCAGCCGCGAAAATGCTTTTCACATTTCATCCTTTCTCTGGAAAGGCCAGGATGCGCGTCTGAGAGATATAATTGTTGCCTGCCGGGCTAAGGTTGTCTGACTCCGAGCGGCGCTGCAGGTCTCTTGTTAAACCACCGTACCTGTATATCTTCAGGGGTTTATACCTCAATAGAGCGCGCGAGGCCCGGGTTTGTTGCTATGCTATGCTATGAGGTTTTAGGGGTGCGATAGATGGGTGAAAAGGGCTCGAAACTGTCTTCCGTGGGGTGCCGACGGGGGAGTTGCACTCTCTGTGAGGTCATTCGATGTGTCACAGGCTATGAATAGGGCTTGGTGCGCCGCAGTGTCTCAAGATGCTGTACTGCTCGAAGTTAGAGTACGCATGCAGTTCGTCACGGCGTGGTTTGTGGGTCGACGGGAGTGCCAGGTCCTTTTGTATTTCACGCGTCGTGTTGACAAAGGACAGAAATATCGCCATTGTTGGGCATAATTACGTCGCGTGCCCTATGGACAATACCTGAAGGAGGCTGCCCGAACGTGGAAGGCCAGCGTTCAGTGTTACTTTACTTGGTTGGTTTCAAGTTCTGCTTTGAAAAGTGTCTGTTCGCTTTCTGCGGCAACACCAGGTACTTTTGAAACTTTCACGTCCTTCTAAAGAGCAATTTACGTTTTTAATGTTTTATATTAGCGATGTTTCACTGAATAAGTGCTACCACAGCCACTCCTGTGGCGAAGACACGTGAAAAAGCGCGCCTTTGCGGGGCTAACATTTTTTAGGCTAGCAGCTCTTTGGCGCACGTTGCTCGGCTGACTGGCCTCGCCGTAGACGTTGTGACCGATAGAACGATGGCAAGATCAAAGAGTGAAAGGAAGCAAAGGAACAGACTGTCGCGAAATTTGGAGGTTAGGGCGGTTCGCTGTGGCGGCGCGAAACCCTTCCACGAAAGTGTGCGGGGTGGGGGGGCAGTATGCTGTGCCCGCACGAGACTCTCGAACGCACCAGCTTGGCGAAAACGTGAATGGGGGTATGCGCGTCACGATGGTGTTCATTCTCTTCCTGAGACGCAGTTCGTTGTGCCTTCCTGTGATCCACCTCGCGCCGAATACGCAGAGGCTCACCATAGCTCCCGTCGAGAGAAGCTATGAGTGAATGCAGCCTTAGCGCACTGCAGCAATCAGGAGTGACTTCTGAACTGCCAGTGGGGCAAGCGGTCGTGCGCTTCGTCAGTCGCTGCAGCGAAACGAGCTGCAAGAGCGGAGACACAGCACCGCCAATGCCAGAGCACCGAGTGAGTGCTGAACAATGAGCGAGGCAACCGTTGTATGTCCTTTGTCAGCCACTGCAAATACAAGTTTTCTGTAACCATACAAGTATCTCCGTCTTAAAGTCTGTAACTAAAAATATTTGCACAGACAAAAAAGCTAATCAGCTGCGCGCATAAGGGGGCAGATGATTAGCTGTTTTAGGGTGTATCGCATTAGGGTGTGTCCTAATCGCAACCCCTTTTTTCAGTAAAACGCAAAGAGCAGGGAATCAAACAAAATGTTTTGATGGTTTGACGACTGCTGTAACTGACCAGTACTGGGTGGGTGACACAGAGAGGGCGCAATGCTCATCCAATGGTAACTAGAGTTTGTGACTATGGAGTGGTTTTTGTTTTCAAACATCTTAGTCAGAACGATCAAATCCTGCCGTGCGCACAGCCCCCAACATGGAAAACGTTGCAGTCTCCAGAAATCTCGCGTCACTCGCGCCCCCTTTGCAATTTTTTCCCCGGGAAGTACGCACGCTTGAGAAAAGAAGTTTACAGTTTTAACCTAATCTCCGCTTGCGCAAATCTTATAAATCACAGGGAAAAAAAATATTTGCGTGTCCACGCATTTCGCTCTCGTGGAATCAGCCACCAACACTTCTTATTTCTACAACATGAATATCAATCCACAAATTCTACACTGACGTACCCATAAGCACGCCCTGCAGTAGCACGGGTTTCACAGGGAGCAAACATTTCCTGCTCAAAAACAATAAACCTCAACGCAAGCATACCGACAGCGAAGGCCTACAGTACCACGATGGCTGTTGATTGCCTAATGGAACTCATAATACCTGTCAGTTATGTAGACATGCTCCCTTAGTGTTGCAATTGCTTTATTGTCTGGTAAAACCCACAAAAATACATTTTTTATACAACTTCTAATGTTTATAGGTCTCAATACTTTATGGGGCTCTAAATCACAATATGGTGGTTCCCCGGCCATTGTGGAATAGTTGGAAATACGTCTGATGATAGCAAAACAGCTGCCGCTACCCACCGCGATGAGGTTGACGTGACATTTATATCATACACTTATCTAAAGGCTCTCCTTAGACAAAAACTCCACAAGTAATGGCACGAAAGACCCAAGAGAACAACCGCTGCAACCACCACCATGGTGCAAGAAGCAACGTCCCCGATGATTCTGCTGCAGCCCCGGGAGTAGTCCTAGTAGTAGTAAACGTTTATTGGAGCAAAAAGGAAAGGGTAAAGGGTGGTGGTGAAGTGTCCCTAGTCCAGGATGCCTATTGACCTGGCCGACTCAATGGTCCGAGAAACCAAGGCCCTCTGGCTGGCCGGGTCCGGGCTGCTCAGCTGAGTCTCCCACTGCTCCGGGGTGGGGAAGGGGGGTGGGTTGGAGGAGTGGGGACAGGAGTATACGAGGTGGAATGTGGTGAGTGGGGCCCCGTGAACCACCATCGTTCCTGAGAGCCCCCGCGGAGGACTCAGAGGAATTGTTGGAAAAGCTGAGCGCGCCCGCATCTTCAACAGGTAGGGCGATGAAGAAACTTTCTGGCATGTTTTCTTTTACTTGGAAAATGAAGCTAAAACTTGGTTCGAGGACCAGGACAGCTCCTTGAAAACTGGACCCGATTCAAGACTGAGTTTCTTAACTATTGTAAGAACCGTGGGGAGTTTCATGACCATGGTGAGAAAAGAACGAGCTGCGCTTTTATTGAAACTCGAATGCAGCACCCGAATGAATGGTTCATGATCGTCGTCAAGGAGCTGAAGCGACGTTTTCACCGTGCGGATTCAGAAATGATGTAGAAACAGAAACTAAAGTTTCTGATGCGAGGGGTAAACAAGAGCTCTTTGCGCGCCTTCTACGCCGTCCCAATAAAACAGTGGCCGCAGGAGTGTCTGAGGCGGGAACCTTGGAGAAGACACTAGGAGTTGGTACGACGCAATACGACCGTTCCATCAATGCGCTAGATGCGGAGACGATCAATGCTGGTGTGTTTAGCTCTGAAACACTACGTGACGAAATCCGCCCAGTTTTAAGGGAAGAACGGTACAAACTCTTCCCAACAACGCCGAAACCCCAAGTCACCTCTATGAGCGAGGTGATCTGGGAACAACTTCAAGTCGCTTTGGGGTCTTCTAAGCTATCCGAAGTACACCGCGAACCACAAGCTATAACCTACTCCGCGCTGATTATCGACCCCGCTCTGCTCCAACACGTCGTCAAGAAGTCCCGCCGTACCGCCGTCCACTCTCGCCCACCGGGCACGCTGCAAGCCAAAACAAGACGCCGAGAAAGACGGACGTATCGCGCACCGACGATAATTGTTTGCGGTACTACCACTGCAGAGAGGCCACCACATCTTACGTTCGTGCCCTACAAGGGGCTCGGTTTGCGAGGGTTCTCTTTCAACACACCACGCCCCGACCCGGCCAGCGGCCATCTCAGATCGAAGAATCCAGTCACCGAACCGCCATAGCCAGGCTGGCTTCGCACGTGGAAGGTGCCCCAGCCCACGCGGAGAAACTAAAAGGGAGAAACTTGTGGAGAGGAAGTTGCACAATGGCGGAAGAAGGAACACCCTCCAACAACGCAAGGACGCATCGAACACCGTGATTCACGACATTTCCTCAGCCCGAAGACATTATCTAACCCTGATGTTACTCCCGAACACAACGATAACCACGCAGTGCGACGCGTACCCGACCTGACCGGGCTTGCTGATGAGAAGACGACGACAACTACGACGCATAGTTCCCGACGGTCAACACGGACAGGTCGAGATCCGATGTTCCGACGCACCCTGAGCTCGAGAAAGGCGGCGTCCTACGTCAAGTTGTCCTTCGAAGGCTGTGATGTAGTCTACCTCATGGGCACGGGAGCCGCTTACTCAGTATCAAGAGGATCATTTGCCTCCAATCTGAAGAAAGTTGCGACCAGATGGGATGGCCCGCACATTCGCACATTGGGAGGCCATCTCGTAGCGGGAAGTGGAACGTGCATATCACGCGTTCCAATAGACGCCACCACGTACCCTGCCGCGTTCGTTTTTGCATAAGTGCTCCCGCGACACGATTCTTGGATTTGGAATATACTTTTTGGTGGAAAATGGCGCAATAATTGATATACAGACCCAGTCAATAACTTTTCATCCGGTCACTCCATGACGCCGGAACCAAACCCCGAACACCGTGTAGCTGTAAGGGTCGCCGACGATCATGTCACCCTGCCCCTCCGCGCAAGCTTGATGATCACCGTCCACTGCGAGGATGCTGCTCCTGGTGTAGACGCTATCATAGACAGTGACCAAAAGTTGCTTCTCGACCGCGGTGTCTCTGTTGCAAGAGCCATCGCGCACTTTATGCAACGCTTATCCCACGTTTTGGTCCCTTATTTCCCAAAGGAGTACCAGCATTTTAACAAGGGCGCTGCCATTGCGTTCCTCGAAGAAACGCAAGAAGCAAGTGACGTGATCGCGGTTGCCGACTTTGAACGCGCACCCGAAGATGCCTCCAAGTTTCCGCATCCCTTCGACGTAAACGAGGCGCTACCATAAGATGAACGAAACAAATTATTTGCTTTGCTGCGTTGCTACAGCGAGTGTGTTTCGTCGAACTCAAAATTACTCCAGACACCTGTACCGCAGTACGAATTATAACCGAAGATAACCCGACAGTCACCGTACCGCGTGTCTTCATACAAGCGGAAGCCATCCGCACTCAAGTTGACGATAGGCTCAGCGACGACATTATACAGCCGTAAAAAAGACCCTGGGATACACCGATCATAGTCGTGAAGAAAAAAGAACACATTATGGTTCTCCGTTGACTACCAGCGAGTGAACAAAATCATAAAAAGGGATGTAGACTCCCTGCCACGAATCGACGACGCCCTCAACCACCTCGACCACGCGAAGAATGTCTCTTCAATGAATCTAAGAACAGGCTACTGAAAAACAAGTGCACGAGAGAGACCGAGAGAAGACTGCATTCATAACCTGAAAGGCCTTGGCGAGTTCAAGGTGATGCGGTTCGGGATGTGCACAGCACCAGCAAGGTTTTAAAGAGCAATCGACACCGTCCTAGCTGGCCTGAAGTGGCACACCTGTCTCGTAAACCTCGACGAAGTTGTGGTACTCACCCAAACTTTCGACGAACACCTTACAGGGTTGGAGTCTGTACTCGAGGCTATTCGCTCGTCCGGGATACCTTTGAAGCTTGCAAAATGCCGCTTCTCATACGAGGAACTCGAGGTTTTGGGCCTTCAACGCTGTGGGAGTACTTCCTGACCTTGCGAAAACTTCAGCCATAGCAAACTTCCCAAGACCGAAAGACAAGGGTGTGCGAAGATTTCTCGGACTGTGCGATTACTACCGGCGCTTCGTCAAAAACTTCGCACGAACCGCAGAGGCTCTCACGCAACTGACGAAAGATAGCACCGTTTTCAGCTGGGAAAACGCCCAAAAAAGCATTCCGCGGGCTGCAACAACGCCGGAAAAACCCGCCCGGCTTGCTCATTTCGACGAAAACGCCGAAACAGCAATGCACATGGGCGCGATAGATACAGGCTTGGGTGCCGTTCTTGTCCAAAAGCAAAACGGTTGCAAAAAAGTAATCACCTTAGCGAGCAGTGGTCTGTCGATGGAGGTAAGAAATTACTAAGCCTCTGAGAAAGAGTTTGTCGAAATTACATGGGCCATTTGAAAATTTCGCCATTACGTGTAAGGTAGACCATCGAAGGTTGTGAGAGACCACCATGCGCTGTGCTGGCTCGCCAATTTGAAGGACCCCGCTGGCCGTCTTAGGTGCTGGAGCTTGCGCCTGCAAGAGTTCGACGGTACAATCATCTATAAATGCCGCAAGAAACACTATTGACGCCGACTGCCTGTACCGCGCAAACGTCGTCCCAGCACCACTAGACTCAGATGAAGACAGCGCGTTCTTTGGAGTCCTGACGGAGAGCGACCTAGCCACCTAGCAGCGCGCCGACCCCGACTTACGTCTCATGATCGACTACCTCGAAAGGCGCAACGTCGCCCTGCTTAGGGCGTTCCAACGGAACTTACCAGCATTGAGCCTAAAAAACGCCGTCCTCGTGACAAATTTCAACCAAAGAACGAGAACGAATTTTCTTCTTCTCATCCCCGCAGACCCTCGGGACAAACTTTTGGAAGCGTGCCACGACGACCCATCTTCCGGACATCTCGGCACAGCACGAAGTATAAAAATTTCCCCGCATTTCCCCGAGGGGAAGAATGTGAAAGTGCGAATGCACGAGTTGAATTGGCGCGGTTCGGTAATGTTCGCGAAAGAGAGATCACACACACACACACACACAACTACAAAGAAAGAAGCATTTATTCACAGACACCTATTTGTGTTGTCGTTGTACTTGATTGCTAGAGCGGATCTCAGCTTTGAAATTTCGTGTCAGTACTCCTTTAAGCGGGTGCATTAGCCCTTCTCACGCCCGATTCGTGGCCAATCCCCCACGTGGGTATGTGCCATGCACAGACACCTATTTCTGTTGTCGTTGTACTTGATTGCTAGAGCGGATCTCAGCTTTGAAAGTTCGTGTCAGTCCTCCTTTAAGCGGGTGCATTAGCCCTTCTCACGCCCGATTCCTGGCCAATCCCCCACGTGGGTATGTGCCATGTCAGCGGCCAGGCAGCGCGCGCCCATCTCCCCCCGTTGCCAAGGAAGACGAGGAGATTCCTGGCCAATCCCTCACGTGGGTATGTGCCATGTCAGCGGCCAGGCAGCGCGCCCATCTCCCCCCGTTGCCAAGGAAGACGAGGAGCGCGCGCACCCGCAGCTGTTGCTATGTGGACGGACGGCGGTCGCCGGAATTCAGGGTCGCTTATAAAGTGCATTCACACTTAAAAAAATCAAGGTGAAGTACTACTGGCCCGCCTTACAAGCGATGTGTCCCACCACGTACGCAGCTGCCGCGACTGCCAGCGACGAAACCCGCCACCGTCGAGACCCGCCGGGCTACCGCAGCCGATCGCTGTCACATAGAGGCCCTTCGAACAGATTGGATTGGACCTTCTGGGCCAGTTCCTTATGACACAATCCGAAAACAAGCGCGTTGCCGTAGCGACAGACTACATGATGCGCGACGCAGAGACGGCTGCTCTTCCGAGGGGGACTGAACAAGAAGTCGCGAAGTTCTTCATGAACCAAGTTGTGGTGTGACATGGACCCCTGAAGTCTTAATAACGGACCACGAACGGCCTTCACTGCGGAGCTTATGCGAGTAATCTTACGCTAAAGCAAAACGGATCACCAAAGACCGACGGCGTACCACCCCCAAACGAACGGACTAACGGAACGTCTGAGTAAATAGATCGCGGATGTGCTATCTATTTACGTAGACGTTGAACGTGAGCCTTAGGGCGAAGTTCATCTGTATGTCACGTTTGCGTACAACAGGGGTATGCAGGAACTACGCAGATGAAACCGCTCGAGCTTGTCTACAGATGACGGCTGATTACGATGCTTGACGCCATGCTACCGCGCGTAGAAGACGAAGACCTCAACGCCGACATCCAAAGATACCTTCAACGTGTCGACGAGGCCCGCCAGCTCACTCGAGTTCGCACAACTGACCAGCAGCGAGTAGATGCCGGTTGCTACATCCTCGAACGCCGAGACGTCGAGTACCGCCCAGGGGATCATGTGTGGGTTTGGACTCCCATCCGACGACGTGGATTCAGTGAGAAGCTTTGTCGAGGCGTTGTCGATTTGTTGGAGGAGGTATACATCCTTTTTGACGATTTTGTTCAGTCGCGGGTAGTCAACTCAACCTTGCTGTGCCGTGTTTTTTGTTCCCGAGTACGACCGGGGCATCCCAGGGTCTTTTTGATGGCTGTATACTGTCGTCGCTGAGCCCCCCTTCCACTTGAGTTCGGATGGCTTCCGTGCGTATGAACACACGTGGTACGGTGATTGTCGGATAGGTCGGTATCTATCTTCGGTTATAATACGTACTGCGGTGCAGGTGTCTGGAGTAATTTTGAGTTCGACCAAACACACTCGCTGTAGCAACGCAGCAAAGCAAATAATTTGTTTCGTTCTTCTTATGGTAGCGCCTCGTTTACGTCGAAGGGATGCGGAAACTTGGAGGCATCTTCGGGTGCGCGTTCAAAGTCGGCGACCGCGATCACGTCACTTGCTTCTTGCGTTTCTTCGAGGAACGCAATTGCAGCGCCCTTGTTAAAATGCTGGTACTCCTTTGGGAAATAAGGGACCAAAACGTGGGATAAGCGTTGCATAAAGTGCGCGATGGCTCTTGCGACAGAGACACCGCGGTCGAGAAGCAATCTTTGGTCACTGTCTATGATAGCGTCTACACCAGGAGCAGCATCCTCGCAGTAGACGGTGATCATCAAGCTTGCGCGGACTGGCAGGGTGACATGATCGTCGGCGACCCTTACAGCTACACGGTGTTCGGGGTTTGGTTCCGGCATCATGGAGTGACCGGATGAAAAGTTATTGACTGGGTCTGTATATCAATTATTGCGCCATTTTCCACCAAAAAGTATATTCCAAATCCAAGAATCGCGTCGCGGGAGCACTTATGCAAAAACGAACGCGGCAGGGTACGTGGTGGCGTCTATTGGAACGCGTGATATGCACGTTCCACTTCCCGCTACGAGATGGCCTCCCAATGTGCGAATGTGCGGGCCATCCCATCTGGTCGCAACTTTCTTCAGCTTGGAGGCAAATGATCCGCTTGATACTGAGTAAGCGGCTGCCGTGTCCATGAGGGCGACTACATCACAGCCTTCGATGGACAACTTGACGTAGGACGCCGCCTTTCTCGAGCTCAGGGTGCGTCGGAACATCAGATCTCGGCCTGTCCGTGTTGACCGTCGGGAACTATGCGTCGTAGTTGTCGTCGTCGTCTCATCAGCAAGCCCGGTCATGTCGGGTACGCGTCGCACTGTGTGGTTATCGTTGTGTTCGGGAGTAACATCAGGGTTAGATAATGCCTTCGGGCTGAGGAAATGTCGTGAATCACGGTGTTTGATGCGTCCTTGCGGTGTTCGAGGGTGTTCCTTTTTCCGCCTTTGTGCAACTTCCCCTCTACACGTTTCTCCCTTTAGTTTCCCTGCGTGGGCTGGGGCACCTTCCACGTGCGAAGCCAGCCTTGCTATGGCGGTTCGGTGACTGGTATGGGTAGGGCGACGCGAACGGTTGAAACAAGCCGTCCATGGCTGGTGGTGGACAGGTATTCTTCGATCTGAGATGGGCGCTGGCCGGGTCGGGGCGTGGTGCGTCAAAAGAGAACCCTCGCAAACCGAGCCCCTTGTAGGGCACGAACATAAGATGTGGTGGCCTCTCTGCAGTGGTAGTACCGCAGACAATTATCGTCGGTTCGCGATACGTCCGTCTTTCTCGGCGTCTTGTTTTGGACAGCAGCGTTCCCGGTGGGCGAAATTGGACGGCGGTACGGCGGGACTTCTTGACGACGTGTTGGAGCAGAGCAAGGTCGATAATCAACGCGGAGTAGGTTATAGCTTGTGGTTCGCGGTGTACTTCGGATAGCTTAGAAGTCCGCAAAGCTACTTGAAGTTGTTCCCAGATCACCTCGCTCATAGAGGTGACTTGGGGTTGCGGCTTTGTTGGGAAGAGTTTGAACAGTTCTTCCCTTAAAACTGCGCGGATTTCGTCACGTAGTGTTTCAGAGCTAAATTCACCAGCATTGATCGTCTCCGCATGTAGCGCATTGATGGGACGGTCGTATTGCTTCGTACCAACTCCCAACGTCTTCTCCAAGGTGCCCGCCTCAGACACGCATGCGGCCACTGTTTTATTGGGGCTGCGGAGAAGGCGGGCGAAGAGCTCTTGTTTTACCCCTCGCATCAGAAACCTTAGTTTCTTTTTCGTCCGCACGGTGAAAACGTCGCTTCAGCTCCTTGACGACGATCATGAACCCTTCATTCGGGTGCTGCATTCCAGTTTCAATAAAAGCACAGCTCGTTCTTTTCTCACCACGGTCATGGAACTCCCCACGGTTCTCACAATGGTTAAGGAACTCACTCTTGAATCGAGTCCAGTTGGTCACGGAGCTCTCCTGGTCCTCGAACCAAGTTTTAGCTTCATTTTTCAAGTAAAAGAAAACATGCCGGAAAGTTTCTTCATCGTCCTACCTGTTGAAGATGCGGGCGCGCTCCAGCTTTTCCAACAATTCCTCTGAGTCCTCCGCGGGGTCTCTCAGGAACGATGGCGGTTCCCGGGGCCCCACTCACCCCATTCCACCTCGTATATTCCTGTCCCCACTCCCCTAACCCACCCCCCTTCCCCACCCCGGAGCAGTGGGAGACTGAACTGAGCGGCCCGGACCCGGCCCGGCAGAGGGCCTTGGTTTCTCGGGCCTTTGAGTCGGCCCGGTCAAGAGGCGTCCTGGTCTAGGGACGCTTCACCACCACCCTTTTACCTTTCCCTTTTGCTCCAATAAACGCTTTGTACTATTACGACTACTCCCGGGGCTGCTGCAGAATCATCGGGGACGTTGCTTCTTGCACCATATTGGTGATTGCAGCGGTGGTTCTCTTGGGTCTTTCTTGCCATTACTTGTGGAGTTTTTGTCTAAGCAGAGCCTTTAGATAAGTGTATGATATAAATGTCACGTCAACCTCATCGCGGTGGGTAGCGGCAGCTGCTTTTCTATCAGCAGACTTATTTCCAACTATTCCACAATGGCCGGGGAACCACCATATTGTGATTTAGAGCCTCATAGAGTATTGATACCTATAAACATTAGAAGTTCTTTAAAATATGTATTTTTGAGGGTTTTACAAGACAATAAACCAATTGTAACACTAAGGAAGCATGTCTACATAACTGACAGGTATTATGATTTCCATTAGGCACTCAACAGCCATCGTGGTACTGTAGGTTTTTGCTGTCGGTATGCTTGCGCTGAGGTTTATTGTTTGTGAGCAGAAAACGTTTGCTCCCTATGAAACGCGTTCTACTGCAGGGCGTGCTTATTGGTACGTGAGTGTAGAATTTGTGGATTGATATTTCTGTTGTAGAATTAAGAAGTGTTGGTGGCTGATTGCACGAGAGCGAAATTAGTGGACACGCAAATATTTTGTATTTTCCGGTGATTTATAAGATTTGCGCAAGCGAGAGATTAGCTTAAAACTGCAATCTTTTTTTCTCAAGCGTGCGTACTTTGCCGGGAAAAAATTGCAACCGGGGAGCGAGTGACGTGAGGTTTCTGGAGACTGCAACTTTTTCCAAGTTTGGATCTGTGCGCACGGCAGGATTTGATCGTTCTGACTAAAATGTTTGAAAACAAAAACCACACCATATTCACAAACTATAGTTACCATTGGGTGAGCAGTGCGCCCTCTCTGTGTCACCCACCCAGTACTGGTCAGTTACAGCAGTCGTCAAACCATCAATACATTTTGTTTGACTCCCTGCTCTTTGCGTTTTACTGAAAAAATTGGTAGCGATTACAATGCACCCTAATGCGATACACCCTAAAACAGCTAATCATCTGCCCCCTTATGCGAGCAGCAGATTAGCATTTTTTGACTGTGCAAATATTTTTAGTTACAGACTTTAAGACGGAGATACTTGTATGGTTACAGAAAACTTGTATATGCAGTGGCTGACAAAGGACATACAACGGTTGCCTCGCTCATTGTTCAGCACTCACTCGGTGCTCTGGCATTGGCGGTGCTGTGTCTCCGCTCTTGCAGCTCGTTTCGCTGCAGCGTCTGACGAAGCGCACGACCGCTTGCCCCACTGGCAGTTCAGAAGTCACTCCTGATTGCTGCAGTGCGCTAAGGCTGCATTCACTCATAGCTTCTCTCGACGGGAGCTATGGTGAGCCTCTGCGTATTCGGCGCGAGGTGGATCACAGGAAGGCACAACGAACTGCGTCTCAGGAAGAGAATGAACACCATCGTGACGCGCATACCCCCATTCACGTTTTCGCCAAGCTGGTGCGTTCGAGAGTCTCGTGCGGGCACAGCATACTGCCCCCCCACCCCGCACACTTTCGTGGAAGCGTCTCGCGCCGCCACAGCGAACCGCCCAAACCTCCAAATTTCGCGACAGTCTGTTCCTTTGCTTACTTTCACTCTTTGATCTTGCCATCGTTCTATCGGTCACAACGTCGACGGCGAGGCCGCTCAGCCTAGCAACGTGCGCCAAAGGGCTGCTAGCCTAAAAATGTTAGCCCCGCAAAGGCGCTATTTTTCACGTGTCTTCGCCACAGGATTGGCTGTGGTAGCACTTATTCAGTAAAACATCGCTAATATAAAACATTAAAAGCGTAAATTGCTCTTTAGAAGGACTTGAAAGTTTCAAAAGTACCTGGTGTGGCCGCAGAAAGCGAACAGACACTTTTCAAAGCCGAACTGGAAACCAACCAGGTAAAGTAACTCTGAACTCTGGCCGACCAGGTTCGGGCAGCCTCCCTCAGGTATTGTCCATAGGGCACGCGACGAAATTATGGCCGACAATGGCGATATTTCTGTCCTTTGTCAACACGACGCGTGCAATACAAAAGGACCTGGCACTCCCGTCGACCCACAGACCACGCCGTGACGAACTGCATGCGTACTGTGTATCTTCGAGCAGTACAGCATCTCGAGACACTGCGGCGCGCCCAGCCCTATTCATAGCCTGTGACACTTCGAATGACCTCACAGAGAGTGCAACTCCCCCCGTCGGCACCCCACGGAAGACAGTTTCGGGCCCTTTTCACCCATCCATCGCACCCCTTAAAACCTCATAGCATAGCATAGAAACAAACACGGGCCTCGCACGCTCTGTCGAGGTAATTACCCCTGAAGATATACAGGTACGGTGGTTAACAAGAAACCTGCAGCGCCGCTCGGACTCAGACAACCTTAGCCCGGCAAACAACAATTCTATCTGTCAGACGCGCATCCTGGCCTTTCCAGAGAAACGATGAAACGTAAAAAGCATTTTCGCGGCTGCGCTATTCAACTGTCGAACGCCGCGTAAGATCCGCCGGCATTATTGGAAGCACAAGCTGCCGCCCGCTGCGTTGTTATTCTTCTCCTTTGACTTTCGAAGAATCACGTTCCGCTGAGGGCGTGGGCAAACTGGCCAGCTTGTAGGAAGAGAAACACAGTAGCGACTTGTGGATTTTTGTACTCCGGCGTTGGCATCAAAAACAGCCACATCCTAGCAATGTGACGTTTGCAGAAGGTACACCGTTCCTGCCGTTCCTTCATAAACCTAACCAGTTACCGTTTAAGTTCCACCGACCCTTAATGGGACTGTCGCGTTCCTCGATTCCTCCGAAAAGGAACTAGTTCCAGTAACGCCGTTCCTTAGAATGCTGTTAAGTACAACAAAGAGGCTGAGGTAGTGAGGGCACTTTAACGGCCCTTATCCTCCTCAGTCCCGGGGTACCCAAAAGGGTACCATAATCATAAATGCAAAAGCTTTCCCCCATTCGAAATTCACGCATCAAAACTTGTTTTCCCGCAAAAATCATGCCTTGCTTTCACTAAGCCTCCCCAGGTGGCGCGGTGTGTCAAGTCATTTCCGAAGAAGCAGGCGGCAAAATTGGCTTTCAACGGCACGGGCACTCCAATGCGTCCACAGGGTAAGCAAGACCTAGAGTACCAAATGGGTACCATCAAATTTGTTACTTTTGTGTGCTTTTTTGCTCTTGTAATTTTGTTGCATTTATTTCTATGGATAATGAACCGTATAAAAGTGCGTTGTACCATTTTTATAGCATTTTTGAAGCATTGTAGCCTTTTTAAAAATACTTGTCCTTGCATTCCACATGCACTGAAACCAAGAGTACCCAAATGGATACCATCAAAATCTATTACTTTCGTTTGCTTTTTTGCTGTTGTGATTTTTTGCGTTTGTTTTTACGGATAATCAAACCGAATAAAATTGTGTTACAGAACATTTTTGTATTTGCGCATTCTTGGGATTGAAGAGGATAAGAGCGCTGTGAGTTTACGCTGCTGCTCTAGGGAAAACCTGTTAGAATCCACATAAAGACTCTTATGGGGACTCGTGTGGAAGGTTCCTTTAGCAAGCCAGAGTCGTAGGTGGTGAACATCTTCAAGGTGGTGAACAAGGTGGTGAACATTGAGCATCTTCAGGGCTGTTTTGATGTCGACTGATACAGTGCTCCCACAGTCAATTTTGGAGATAACTAGGCTACGGAATATTTTAGTAAGAAAGCCTTGTCGGTGCCGTAGGACTAATTTGATAAAACTTAACTGTGTTTGTGTACTGCATGCATTTTATTTTGAGTTTCTGAATATGTAGTACCAAAGTGACCTTTTTGTCTGGCAAAATACCCAAAAACCTGTGTTTATCTTTCACTGGTGGCTTCTATTGAACCTAATGCACGGTTGAACTGGCATGTCTCGCTGCCCAGAAAATAAAACACAGGAGCTTTTGTCGGCGCTGAATGGAAAACCATATCGGCCTCCCATTTCGACAGCCTGTTAACCTATATTTGTACTTGTCTCTCGCAAACTGCTACATAATATGATTTGAAAATTATCTGGATGTCATCCACATAAACAGAACAGAATCAAGAACGTGGCAGGATATATTTCAGGGAGTTCATTTTCACCATAACAAGGGCGAAACCCAAAACGCCCGCTTTAAGAACGCCATTTTTTTGGGCACAAGTTTGCGTTAAAGAGTAACCTACTCCAACTCGGCAAATACGGTGAGTTAAATAGCTTGTGATCACAGCTTTCTTGTTTCTGCAGAGTCAAAACGACTGAAGGGCTAGTAAAATTCCGTGGCACCCCGTTGTATCGAATGCCTTGTCTGGCCCAAAAATACCAACACGAAGATTGTTTGTGAACAAAAGCCTCTCGTACATAGCTTGAATGGAAAGAGCTTAAACTTTGACTAGTAAACAAGGACGAGAAAAACTACAACACGGGACGAAGCGCAAACTAACAACTGATTTATTTACGTGAATGAACATATATATACACACGTGCTTGTGTGGAAAGGAGATACAAAAAAACAAAAAGATACAAAATTTTGAACGTATGATTACAACTGCACACTGTGTTACAAGGAGCGCGTGCTCAGTTCTTAGCGCGACAAGAAGTCTATTTCTCTTTTTGATAATGTGATAGATGGTGCGCTGACGTATTCCTCTTCTTTACCAGACACCATGCTGTATGTTTCCCATATCTCGCGCTGCATCTTGTTTCTGGACCTCAGGAGCACTGACGTTTTACCGTACTCAGGCGTGCATCCAGACCTTCCACAATGCTGTGCCAAGTTGCTCGGCGCATTTATCAACGAGCACGCGTACTTGTGCTCCCGGAGCCGTTCATTGATATATTGGTATATATTGGTATATTCATACATTGGTATATATATATGTTCATCCACGTAAATAAATCAGTCGTTAGTTTGCGCTTCGTCCTGTGTTGTAGTTTTTCTCGTCCTTGTTTACTAGTCAAAGTTTAAGCGCTTTCCATTCAAGCTATGCATAACCAACTAGCCCCAACAGATGCCCTGTTAACGTTAATCTCGTACATAACACTGAAAAGCTAAAGGGTGATGCATGTGAAACGATGTACTGAAATGCCTGATTGGTAATTATCCAGTAGACCATAAAACTCCAAGAAATGCAGAAAACGCCGGTCGGTGATGTTTTCCAACAATATATATGAGCAGCCTCTAAGGGCTATTGGTCTGTAGTTGCCATATGAACCTCTCTTCGTTGTTTCGGCACAGTAATTACAATAAGCTTCTTTCATGATTTTGGCAGGCGTCCAGTTGGCCATATCAAGTAAACACGTAAAAAATTGCGTTAAGTTTGTGGTTGTAGACCTTGTGGTTGTAGATTTAGACCAAATACTGGTTGTAGACCTCGAATGCGGGGATTTCAGTTGTGCACTGGTGTTGTCTCTAGATGACACTCGCGTGGGTCGATAAGCTCGCCTGGTTTGAAGTGCATGGGATTACCCCTCACCTACACCACAATATTATTTACACAATTGGGGAGATAAGAGAAAAAAGCCAGTCCGAGTCAGTCAGGAGGGAGACAGCCACAACATTCTTCTATGTTCTCCTCTTCACCTAGACGCGCCATAGCATGGCAATTGTCCCAACAGTGAAACATTGGCCAGGCGAACTTGCTGCTCACCGGGACAATAGGTTGGAATAGATTCAATCCAGGCCCTAAGGCTGCGATGCCGCTGTTTCTCACAAACACACTGCTACTACTGGCCATGAAGCTGCGGTAGAGTTCAAAGCGCCTATGTACTATGTTGGAGATAATCATGTAAATACAAATTGCGTGTTATAGAAATACAGGACAGTGCGACCATAATTGGAACACTTTAAAACATTTTGCTGAGCAAGCCGCTGCTCCGTTCGCGCTCAAACTTCACACGAACGTCGCACTTTTTCATCTATTCTGCGTGACACGTGGAACAACGACGGTGCTTTTGTTGTTATTCTGAAAATAAATAAGAACGATTTTCGCTGATGGGAAAATGAGTCGTATTGGTGTTTATCTTACTTCACGTGTACTTTCTTCAAAGTATGTTTTATGTTCTCTTGATTATTATGGGAACAGTGTAGAGTGATACATTTCTTTGTCCGACGGTTATGAAGGGCTGGAGTTTGATAGATATAATGGTATTTTAACAGAATGAGTAGATTTATTTATTTTTCTTTTCATGTTACAAGGACAGCAAGTGTCCGGTAACATCATTGAGGGGGGAGGAGTTAAGTTGGTGTATGTTATTGATGTATGCTACCTTGTTGTGGTGCAAGTTTTACGAGTAGGGGTCAGCGTACGTCCTTCCTGTAATCGGAGCCGCTTTGCAACGCGACGGCAGAGTGCATTGTTCGCCTCCCACCGCTTTCACTCGGACGGGGGCTGCTTGAGGGGAAAATTGTCCATGAGTTCTACCGGCGCCTAAAGCCGGCGGAGGCGGCGATGCTTTGCTGGTTCCCCCACTGTTGTTGTTGTCGGCTGAGGGCGGTGCCGGGGCGCGGGGCGGCGAGACACGCCGAGTGCATCCGTCGTTAGCGGGACGAGACGTCGCCGTGTTGATTTCTGCTCGACGCCGTTTGACAGCGGACGCGGCGCGCGTTTGTGGAGGCTAATCTAAGGAGCTGGCCTTGTCTAGTAGTACTTAGCCCTCAGTAAGCCAGGCACCGGCGATGGCGGCGCGGTAACGTTCAGTGGCCGTCAGGGCGTTGACTCTTCCCTTCCCGTGAGAACGTCTTTACTCGATCAAATGGGGCAGTGGGGTGAGGAGGTGACGGAATCCAGGCAGGACCAATGGGGAGGAGGAATAGTCGGGGGGAATGGAGAGTACCTGTGTTAATGGCTGTGATTGGGCAGCACATGAACTTGTGATTTGTGTATGCTGCGTTTGATGTTGATCGGGGGACTTTTGGGGGAGACGGTGGTGGGACGACACTAGGGACGGTTGTGTTGGTACACGCCTGGGTGAAAGCCGTCGTCTCACCCACTGTTTAGATCCCTGACTCTCCGTACATTAAAGTCTAGTGCTACTGGAATAGGCTTTGGTGTCTTCGACTGCACCACCAGTTCTCGGATCATCGAGGGGGCGCCAATTCAAGAACAACGGAATTACCAACAATCCGTCTATCCACAATTAACTGCGTCGGTCACCCCAAGATACTTCAAAGCGGTGTTAGTTTTCAAGGGAGTACTTTTTTTCGTTCGTTTCGAAAACTGTCGGAGGAGTACCGTTGACATCTTAAGGGTCGCCGTCCTGCCGCATGGGTCATAAAATGTCGCCACAACAGTAACGCGCTCAGACGTTGTCGGAAGGCAACCGTATAGAAAGCCTCGCACTGAAAACTTCTTCCCAAGATGCGAGAAGAAGTATTTCCTTAAGTTTTCATTATCCGGTTTCTGAGCCCAAAGCATGGGCACAGAATTCAGCATGGGGATCATTGTGCTTTTACATGCCAGGAAAACGGAGTCTGAAATGTGGAAGCTATCTCACAAACTTAAATTCTAGAAAGTATAGATGGCCCTATCGCTGGTGCACTAGAAGTTGCAAAACGGGCTTGACCTCACCAGGGCTATCCAGAGACTCTGTCCATTTCAAATTTCCGCAACAACTTTTTCCGCACCCGACATACGTTCAATGTATCTGCCAGATGCCTCCTGCGGCCATGAAGACGACCGGACAACTGTGGAATAACTCCAGCTCGTGCATCGAATAAGGCAGGGCATTGTTCGGAAGCAGTCCGAAACGTCAATGCATAAGTTTTTCTTCCGTGATGTTTTGGGGACTTCTTGCTCACATTTTTTTGTGCCCAGGAGCCGGCATAATGGCCGGGATGAGCTGAGGGCAGCGATGACACCGGGTGTGACAGATAAAACCCAGTAAAAGCGATCATTAAGGCGGGCGTTCAACACGAAGCTCATGAACGAGCAAGTGCCGTTTTCATGTACAGCTGCGCCATGTCATATACACTGACGTCCTTGTATGCAATATTTTAACGAAATATCAAATCACTCTGTAATCGACAAAATGAGCTAGAAGGTCACGTCGAGGACGAGGTGTTCGAGGTTGTAGAATACCATTTATTGTGTACTAGCACGACGCGACACGCATCCTTGCAGAATAAGAAAGCAGAAGAGCGTTTATTGCCGTCTGTGCAGAGGTCGGCGAACTCACTCATGCGTCCACTCACTCAGACTCATTTGGACTCAAACTCAAGCGTGAGTTTGAGTTTGAGTGAGCGCGAGGCTAGTGTGGCATGGTGAGTTTGAGCTTGAGTGAGTTTCAGCCGAGTGATCCCGACTGAGTTTGAGTGCGATTGAGTTTGAGTACGCATGAGACCTAGTGAATTCTGAGTCCATTTTGTGTTCTGAGTACATTTTGAGTTTGAGTTCATTTTGAGTTCTGAGTACATTTTGAGTTTGAGTGCATTTTGAGATCTGAGTACATTTTAAGTTTGAGCAAATTTTGAGTTTGAGTACATATTACGTTTTAAGTACATTTTGAGTTCTGAGTACATATGAGTTTTCAGTTCATTTTGAGTTTGAGTACATATGAGTAGCCTAGCAGGCAGCTATGGTTGGCTGTTAAGTTTCATGCGTCACTGTGGGCTCGGAATTCAGGTTACCTGCGGGTACCGCACCAATCGCGATCTGCATGATCGGTTGGGAGGGAGGGGGTGTCTGTTTTTTTTTAGTTTCTTGTTGAATTTTTATGGCCGCAAGCACTTGCTGTATACCTAATTTTCGCGGCTGGGCGCGTGAGTGATAATTGACTGGTGAGGTCATAAAAAAGGGTTGTCTTAACTTTTCCTCCTGACGGATCCACTAAGAGCGTGGGAAAAGGTGGTGGGAAAGCACACGGCGGCGCTGGCGTGCTGGTTGTTCGCCTGCTACTGTTAACGGCTTGATATACTAAGGGTCGCAAAGGAAGAGGTGAGAGCCACGGGGAAATGGGGGCGGGGGCTGTCCTTTCTTCTGTTTCAAATGAATTAGCTGAATTGACTGGCAGCGCCCCTTAAGACAGAATAATGAGCACATTAGATTGCGTGAAAAGTGAAACTGATGAGGCTAAGGCATGTGAGGTATCAAATGAAAGGTCCGGATTAACGGAATCACGTGGGGTAAATAAAAAATGCGTCCTGATTGTAGTCATCAGGCCGTCATAATGAGTCATAGATTGGGTTAAAATTCAAAATGACGCTGCGCGGGCATGTGGGGAATCAAATTCAAGGTCTCGATGTGGGGAATCATTCGGGACGAAAATGCTTTATGGATATATCATGACGTGGTCATGGTAAGTCATAGATTCGGTTAAAATTCAAGTTCACGACGCTAGGGCGTGTGGCATATCAAATTAAAGTTCTCGATTAGGGTAATCACGTGCTTCCTGATTATTATCATGACATAGTCAAAATGGGTCATAAATTGGGTTAAAATTCACAATGATGCCACTGGGTGCCCAGGGCATCAAATTGAAGGTTCCGATAAGGAAAATCACGTGGGACAAAATAGTGGTAGGGCTATATCATGAGATAGTCATGGTTAGTCATTGATTGGTTTAACATTCGAATTGATTCCGCTAGGATGTGATGGGTATCAAATTAATGGTCTTGATGAGCGGAATCACGTGGGAGAAATACAAAAATGCTTCCTGGTTATAACCATGAGATTGTCATGGCGAGTCTTATGTTGAGCTAAAATTCGAAGTCACCCCGCTAGGGCCTGTGGGGTATCAAATTTACGGTCTTGACGAGACGAATCACGTGGTAAAAATAAAAAAAGGCTCCGCAGTTGGAATCATGAGATAGTCATTATGGGTCACGGATTGAATTAAATTCAAGGTGAGGCCGCTGAAGCATCTGGGGCGTCAAATTGAAGGTTCCAGTTATGGGAATCACATCGGACACTTAAATAATGCGTCCTGGTTACAGTCATGAGAGTCATGGTTAGTTTGATTGGTATGAATTCCATATGACCCTGCTAGGGTGTGTGGGGTATCAAACAAAAGGTCTCGTCGAGGGGGATCACGTGGGACAAATATAAAAATGCTTTCTGGTTATAATTATGAGGATATAGCAAAAGGTATATAGCAAAAGGTACACACTCACACACACACTCACACTCACTCACTCACACTCACTCACTCACTCGTACTCACACTCCCACTCACACTCTCACTCAGACTCAGGCTCACACTCATACTCTCACTCTCACTCACACTCACACTCTCACACTCACTCTCACACTCACATTCCCACTCTGACTCTCACTCACACTCACACTCACACTCTCACTCTCGCTCTACTCACCCTCACACTCACACTCACACTTTCACTCTCACTCACACTCACACTCACACTCACACTCTCACCCTCACTCACACTCACACTTACACACACACTCACACTCAACTCACACTCACAGTCTCACTGTCACTCACACTCACACTCTCACTCTCACTCACACTCACACTCTCACTCTCATTCTCACTCTCACACTCTCACTCTCACTCTCACACTCACACTCTCACACTCACTCTCACTCTCACACTCGCTCTCTCACACTCTCACTCTCTCACACTCTTACTCTCACACTCTCACACTCACACTCTGACTCTCACACTCTCACTCTCACACTCCCACTCTCACACTCTCACACTCTCACTCTCACACCCTTCACTCTCACTCTCACCCTCTCACTCTCACTCTCGCTCACACTCACACTCTCACTCTCACTCACTCACACTCTAACTCTCACTCGCACTCACACTCACACTCTCACTCCCAGTCACACTCACACTCTCACTCTCACTCACACTCGCACTCTCACTCTCACTCGCACTCGCACTCTCACTCTAACTCTGACTCTCACTCACACTCACACTCACACTCTCACTCTCACTCAAACTCACACTCTCACTCTCACTCACACTCACACTCTCACTCACACTCAAACGCTCACTCCCAGTCACACTCTCACTCTCACTCCCACTCTCACTCTCACTCTCACTCTCACTCACACACACTCACACTCACACTCTCACTCACTCTCACTCTGACTCACACTCACACTCTCACGATCACTATTACTCCCATTCACACACTCACTTTCATTCACACTCTCACTCACACTCTTACTCTCACACTCATACTCACACTCTCACAGTCACTCTCACTCTTACACTCTCACTCTCTCACACTCTCACTCTCTCACACTCTTCCCAGGCGGCACAGAAAGTGTGCCCCAAGACCGGCCCGTCTATGGCCGCTTTCTGGCATGTCCGGCCAGCATCCAGGTTCTGGCAGCCACTGGTCATGCGTTGAAGGGCCAACATTCGGCAACCAGCGCTTCGGCATTTTTCCGTCCGCCCGTGTCCGGCCGTACAACGGCAGCTAACCGGCTGCCAGATATTCAGTTCTCTTACGGCTGCCGATGTTGAGAAAGAGAACGGCCGAAGTACGGCCTTAGGGCATCCGTTTTTTCTTCGGGAAGCGGTAATCGGCCGAAGCACGGCAAGCGACCGGCCACAGAATATGCGTATTCTTGCGGCAGTTGGTGTTCGAAAGGAGACCGGCCGGAGCGCGGCTGCCGTGCATTCGTTGTTTCAACGGTGAACCGCGCGTCCGGCGGACGTACGGCCCCAGAATATACGTTTTTCATTCGGTTAGCTGTCCTCGGCCGAATTACGGCAAGCGAATGGCCACAGAATATTTGGCAACCGGTGTTCAAGAGGAGACCGGCCTACGTAAGGTATCTGGTTATATGTCATTTTTTCGGCAAACGGCATACAGCCGAACAAGGGCTCGCGCCTGGGCGCCGAGAAATTATGCACAGACGTGTTTGGAAGGAGATCGACCGGTTTTTTCTTGGGGGGAGAAAAAGCCGTTAGGGAGCCGAACGACGGGGACGCGTTTTTCATCCGCTCCGTGTTTCTACGTTTTAAATGAACGGACATCGTTTGTCAAACAGTAATGAGTGTTCTCGGTGAACGGGCAAGGTGCAAGGACTCACTGGACATTAGCAGGGAACCTTTTAGGCCATCGAAATGTTATTTATTGCCACAAGAATACTGTGCCACACCGACGGATGAGCTAAGCCTCGCCAGTCATCGCCACTACCGCGCCTCGGCCGCCGGCTTCGTCGACGCATCAGCTCTAGGCTATTCGCCCGCTCAAAAAATGGAGAGCATTGGAGACATCGACCCGCCAGAGATGTCCGATCCGAGATGGAGATGGTTCACCAAAATAACTGGCCTTCAAGGGTGTCGAGCAAGCGGCCACCACGCAGGAGCTAAACCGCCACCATGTCAAGGACTCCCCACCAAATAAAGGCAAGTGCGAGCAAAAGCGAAAGTTATTCTGCTTACAATTAAACTGCGACAAGCAATGTTGCACTATGTTGTTGGTAATAAACGTAGAAGAGACTCGCTCGTGCATTGGTAGGATCAACTTCATGCCCTGCAATATGCTGCTTCACGGGATTTTACGACTGCCTATTTAGAAAAAAAATTATTTTAAATTTGCGATAACAACAGAGCCTTGTCACTGACGAAGCCTAGCTGTTAATTTAGTTCCGATGTTTGAAGGAGAGCTCAGCCACTCTTGGGATATGACTCATTTGGGTAAACATAATCGCCAGCATCCTAGCAAACACGGATTTTGTCAGGATTTTCTTGCTTAACGCAGATTGTTGAGTTCACGCACGATTTGGCTCTTGCAATAGATAAGCTTAAAGTTGTTGACTGTATATTCTTGGACTGCAAAAAAGCAAATGATGGTGTTGCATATCACCTTCTGCGTAGTACATTTCATCCTATGAACTGAATGAATCGGTTTTTGCATTGTTATTACTATTGGCCCTATAGCTTGGTTCAAAAGTACTGTGTAGTTAACCGGACTATAGCGAATGAACGTGATTGCGTGTACCTGCAGCTTTATTCGAATTTAATAACATCATGTGTGCTGATTCAGAAAAGTTTTTGGATGTTAAACAGTGTGTTAACGGCACCTTTACAAAAAAACCTTCATTCCAATTGGATACGTATACCGTAAATTATGCTGCTGTGACAACGGCCGAGGAATATAAATACCTAGGAGTTTATTTAGGGAGTGGTTAGAGGTCAAATAGGCAGGTTCACACCATAAAAGTTGCGGCTGCATATGTTTTTGGCTTTCTGAGACGAAATTTCAGTGAACCTCCATCTAACTGAAAAGAACAACCGTATTTCACTCATGTGCGCTCAATCTTGGAGTACGCATGTGTTTTCGTGGATCCCTACACCAAAGAGCTCGTTGATACGCTCGAAAACATACAGAATATGTCAGTGCGATTCGTATTAGGTAATTGGCACGCTCAACTTTGCATGAGAGAAAGTAAAAGTAAACTGAAATGGCAGGACGTGAAAGATCACAGGCGAAACCACAGGTTGAACTTTTTTCGTAATACCTATCATTCGAAAACTGTTGTAGAAGGGGAGAAGTATGTCCAAGCGCCATTCTACATATTGCAAATTGGGACCGCTAGCTTAAAGCAAATTATTAACTTTCCTTTAAAGGTGACGCCTTGCGCGATTCATTTTATTTTACATCAATACTGCAGTGTAATTATCTTCGACGTATGATTGCATTAACTGTTTATATTGACGATCTTCAGCGCGCTTTGTAGAATTAGTTTGTTATTTTGTCTCATATTTAATGCTTAGTGTTATGTATCTCCCTTCTGTAATTCATGCAAAGGCAAGCAGGCATCAAATAAATAAATGAATAAATAAATAAACAAAACAATGAATAAATAAATGAATAAAAATTAATAAATAAACAAACAAACAAATAAATAAATAAATAAATAAATAAATAAATAAACTTCCAGAGGCGCAAGTTTGCCTCCGACGGGTTGAGAACCCTACGCATTCAACCTTGATCAATAAAATATTTATTGCCCTATTCGTTGCAGTATGCAAGGTTTCCTGTATGCATGCTACCATTGCTATGTTATTGGTTTGAAACAAATTATGTAACTCTAATTTTACGCCTTTCCTTGCGTGAACACAAAGGGATACAACTGCAGCCACCTGAAGCAGGGTGTCATTCGCGACGCGTCTAGAATTTTTTGAATGTAGAATGACATTAGAAGAAAATTAAGCACTTTTGGACTATTAAGTGGTGTGGACGTATACTCATGAAAACAACATTAAAATAGATTGAAAATCAGAGTACCTGTTCGCTCCTTCTTATGATCAGCCCTGCGCAAGACCATCAGAAAAGTTGATCGAGTAGAAAATGTCTTTGCAAAAAAAATGGGCAAAAACTGGACATACTTTTTTGTGAAGAAGTTATATTAAATGCTGCTGAGTGTTTTGTTGAGGACCAAAACGCTTCGTAAAGGCATTCACGCCGGTTATATATACATCAAAATTGGTCAAGCAGCTGTTATAAAAATAGTTTATGTAGTCATAGCATGAAAGTGTTCCGGAATATTGCCCTAGAAGAAATTGGCTAAAAGCGGCGCAAGTTGTCTCTCTGAAATTCAACCCACTAAAGTATGCGCCCTCCGCAGCCACCCCCCCCTCCTCTTTCCCCGTTTATTACAGGTAAGCCCCCCCCCCCCCACAGAGGATATCAGGACCTGGACAATACATCTATTCAAGCTCTACAAAGAACTGAATATTTTCTGTGTTCGGCAGTAAATGAGGCACAGCAATTCAAGGAACGACAATTTGTGAGCACTGTTTAATAAAAGAATTTTGCTGTCAACTGAGGCTGGTAATTAAGCAAGGCTGCGCTGAAAGCTTGACGGCTGGAGGGTGCGCGCGAGCTCACGTTGATGTGGTTGCATTGGACCCAAAATTCTGGGTTTGTGCTGATTCTGCACTGCGCGAATGAGTCATCTGCTTGCGCGACATGCAGTGACCGGCCTCAGTACAGCTAACGTACTGTGGCTGAACTCCAATGCCCGTAGCACGGCCGTATTTCCGGTAGCTGTAGTCTGGCTGGAGTCCGACGACCGCATCTCGGCTGTCCTCCGGCGGACGTACTTCGACCGTACACGGGTGGCTTTAGAATGGCCGGAGCCCTACGGCTGGAATCTGGCCGTATGACCGTAAGCCGGTCGACTGGCCGACGGACACTGGCCGTTGAACAGCCATGGGAGTACGGCCGTATACGGCCAAAAGGCCCACATTTGGACATGGGCCGAACATGGCTGCCGGAAAACGGCCGGACAGAAAATCACCGGCCAAAGTACACCGGCCTGTTTTAGGCCGAACAGTCCTGTGCTGCCTGGGTTACTCTCACACTCTCACACTCACACTCTCACTCTCACTCTCACACTCTCACACCCTCACTCTCACTTTCACTCACACTCTCACTCACACTCTTACTCTCACACTCACACTCACGCTGTCACACTCACTCTCACTCTTACACTCTCACTGTCACACTCTCACTCTCACACTCTCAATCTTACACTCTCTCTCAGACTATCTTTCACTCTCACTCTCTCACTCACTCTCACTCTCTCACTCAATCTCAGTCTCTCACTCTCACTCTCACACACTCTCTCTCACTCTCACTCACTCTCTCACTCATTCTCTCACTCTCACTCTCTCTCTCCCACACTCTCTCTCCCTCACTCTCTCTCACTCTCACACTCTCACTCTCACACTCTCTCACTCTCACACTCTCTCTCTCACTCTCACACTCTTTCTCACACTCCCACGCACTCTCCCACTCTCACCCTATCTCACTCTCACACTCTCTCACTCTACCTCTCTCACTCTCTCTCTCTCTCTCTCTCTCTCTCTCTCTCACTCTCTCTCGCTCACTCTCTCTCTCACTCACACTCTCTCTAAAACACACACACACACTCACGCACGCGTGCATGCTGGAAGTTAACAGCTGGGTAAAGTGGCGGTCACTGCTTACAACGACAGCGTGGTGTTTTTCCGAGCTACGAGAGCTCATCCCACCTAGCAAATGCTAATAAAAACTAATACAAGCGCCTCAGCAAACAACGAGGCACTTTTTTGTTGGTCCCACGTGATTTCCCTCCTCGAGACCCTCAATTTGATACCCCACATTATTTAGCGCCACACCTCTCTGCATTTTCACCCAATCTGAGACGATCTATGGCTCCCGTGTACACGGTTCGCCATTTTCAAAATTTTTCCTATTTTTTTTAGATTTTTAACATTTAGTTTTATCAATTCTCTACATTTACGCTTTTATAATGATTACAGGTTGAACTTCCGTGATATCTCCATTTTTGTGTATATGCAGGGCGTTACAAGATCATGGCGGGGATAGGGGGAGGGGTGTACTCGGCAAAGAATGCTACGCAATAAAACAGCAAAGGTATATCCATGAACGCCTCGCGCTTCAGAGATTCGCGTGGACAGTTCGCTTTGACACAAGACGTTTTTTCAAAATGCAGAGCAAGAATGCACGGAACCATAACCCTAAACAGCTTCGAGATAAATGAACAGAGCAGTGAGCGCACGTCCCCTCACCCAATCTTGCTTGTTTCGACCTGGGGACCCAGCACACCATCGAGCCTGGACCGCCTCTGTCATGAACACGAACACGGAGCCTACATCAAGAGTTTGGTATCCAATATATACGTAAAATTGCTTCCAAACAGCGCTACTCTTCATGGGGAGCAGGGAGAGCTGTATTAAATCTGCAACGAAAATTTTTTCTGACCTCACAGTAGCTACGGTGTCATGTCGTGGCGAATGCAAGAGTTTGAGCTCACGAATTTGCACCCGTAATATTTTTACCACGCGTGAATTTGAAAACACTGACTGCTAATGAAATCAGAGTCCATATGACCCCGAGTAAATTCGATTGATTGCGGGGTTTAACGCGCCGACGCAACGCAGGCGATGAGGCGCGCCGTAGTTTGACCACCTGGGGATCTTTTTTGTGCGCCGAAATCTCGTACACGCGGGCGTTTTTGCTTTCCGCCTCCATCAGAAAAGCGGCCGCCGCGGCCGGGAATCGAACCCGCGACCTCGTGCTCAGCAGCGCAACGCCTTAGGCACTGAGCCACCGCGGCGGGTCCGAGTAAATTCCTACCATGAGAGAGTTGTGAGGCCATTTGAGTTCTGAATTCATTTTGAGTTCTCAGCCCATTTTGAGTTCTGAGTGCATTTTGAGTTTTGAGTACATTTTGAGTTTTGAGTCCATTTTGAGTTTTGAGTATATTTTAAGTTTTGAGTAAATTTTGAGTTTGAGTACATTTTGAGTTTTGAATACGTTTTGAGTTTTGAGTTCACTTTCAGTTTGAGTACAGTTTGAGTTTTGAGTACATTTTGAGTTTTGAGTACATTTTGAGTTTTGAGTCCATTTTGAGTTTGAGTACACTTTGAGTTTGAGTACATTTTGAGTTTCAGTACATTTTGAGTTTTGATTACATTTTGAGTTTGAGTACATTTGGAGTTCTGAGTACAATTGGAGTTTTGAGTCCGAGTGAGTTCTGAGTTTTGCGCTCTATGTGAGTTTGAGTTTGAGTGAGCGCTGACGTGTTGCTCAGCATTAAATCTGTGTTTGAGTGAGTGGTGATTCGAAAAAAAAATTGTGAGTGAGTTTGAGTGAGCCGCGCCAACTTTGCCCAGGTATGCGTCTGTGACAGTAATTTGAAAGTCTACGTGAACTCCTATCTCCAAGTCGGCGAGGAACGGTAAATTGGAGCAAGCCTTGCAAAACTAACCATCGCTTTCTTTATTGAAATTTGTGACGGTTGGAAAAGTTCTAGTAACAGTTCGACCAATGGATCAAACGAAACGGTGGTCGTAGTGTCTCGGAGAATTTCAATTACCTTCGACTCTTTGTGTAGGGTGGGGCTGCTTCAACTATCAGTGGTGTACCAACACAAAATTCTGTTACAAGAATGCAATAAAAAAACTAAAAAGGGGCTGTACTGACAAGACGCGTCTTGAAGAGTACTTCGCTACACTGCGCATTCTGAACACAGTCAAGACGTCCATCAACACAGTGTCGCACATAGTGACGCGAGAAGGGAGCCAGACAGCCTGTCGTGTTTTCGCTGCACTTATCAGGACCCAACTCCACGAGCACAAGGTGCGAGCTAGCCCGTGTTCCCGTGAAAGCGCGGCCATCGAAGCCTCCGGTTTGCCTTTCAGGAGACCGCCGGCCCAAGGTTCACTTGGTAGTTCGCGGTATTTGAGCAACAGCGCCATTGCGCTTGTCGGACGCGGACACTTCTGTGAGCGCAAAATCCAGAACAGATACTAGCGCTGGCACCAGTACGGCCGCCGTCTTGCAAGTGGAAACTGTGCCGGCTCGTGGCACCCAGCGATACAAGGAACTGCCACGAGTGGCACCGAGGTCTGAACCGGTTGTCTGGATACATCAAGCTGAGTGTGTGCGGGTCGGCCGCATCACCGTACATCGTGGTCATGTGGTCCTTGGAGAGCCCGGTTCCGTGGCCGTCCGGGACGACGACGCAGTAACCGCTAGGGGGGTTGCTGGGTACACCAAGTCATGCCACAATAGAATTGGTCGCGCTCTCCGCTGTTCTCTCTGGGGGGGGGGGGGGTGGGGGGGGGGGTCAGACTCATTGGCAACTGTGGGGACGCTCGTACGGACAGAGAAACGCACAGCTCACACGCAGCTGAAATGTTCGCCACCTTGTCAGACTCCGCGGTTATCCCGCTATTACCAGAGGAGGGCGCCACGGTCTTGCTCATAAGGAGCCTGAAATTACAAACATTAATACTACGAACTGGCATTGCGTTCTACGTGTTTACTGCATTCGCATTCACAGGAGTTTTATGAATATCATGTTTCATTTTTATTTATATCCGGAAAAGTCACAGGCTATTGGAGCTTTGAGAGTCATCTTCATAGATATTTATATTCCCCTTAATAAAAATCCCTTGCAAGTCAAATTGCATTACTGCACTCCTTTATCAAGGAGGTCACGCCAAATTCACCGGTCGAGTGCGCAACATATTTTTGAGGTGTGGAACGACATGGCAAATTCAAAAGGCCTCAAGCGCGCAAATGTTCAAACCGCTTTTGCGAGCATGCTTTCCAAAGCACACATTCGCGCAGCATTTCTTAACAGTAGGAAGGCTTTTGCTTTATAAAATTAGCCGCTTGGTTGCTAATAAATCGAGCAGACTTGTCGCCCTCTTTTGATATTTCCAAAACCTGCACGAATGCTTGAATTGCATTGCCGTTTTCATACGATGGAAGGCGGCATTTCATTTCATCGAGTTCATTCTGCAATTTCGGCAGGTATTTCAATTGGCGGGAAATCTTTTTTTTAGTCGGGCCTCTGTTTTCTTATTCTCTTCTGAGATGTGCATGATGTGTACGGTGGTTTGGCACCCCACTGCAGTTGAAAACCGACTTTCTGCGTGCACTTTTACGGGTAAGTCAGGACCGAGAGCTTTTTCATTATTGTGATCAGTCAGGGAACCTTTGCCGAGGCTCTCTCGTTGGCATCTACTTGCATTAACATCACAGTTACAATTACGAAGCTTTCTGGGCTTCGCAGTTCCTTTCTGCATGTGTTCTTGGTTGTTGGGAAACACGGTGTGTACGGAGGTTGGAAGTGAAATCCTTACCTTCGCGTTTGTCCTCAATTCGCTTTCTGTAAATTGTCTAGAGCATACCAGCAACAGGTCATTTGGTTTCCATTTGCTTCCTTTTCACGCTGGTCCTTCGCGATAAACATTCGTCAGCCACGCCTTACAACGTTCCCAGTTTCTAGGAAGCTCGTCGTACCGCAATCCGGGGTCTTTTTTAAGGTTCGAGTCGCAGAGTGGCACACAGCATTTGCGCGGTATCGCACCGCTTGCGTGAGACTATAATGTCACTGAAACGCACACAGAACAATGCCTCACTAATGGCAACAATCACATTTCACACCCGCACCACGTGCGTTTGATGGGCTGAGCGCACCTACGCAAACGATGCGCTTGCTTTCGTGCACCCTACCTGCCAACAGCGCATCTAAGCGCGGACGGCTCTCCGACTCAACCCCGGACGGTGGTGCCCTCACTGAAAACAACAGCCGCAACTGTCAACTCCGCCGAGACACGTTCGCCCATTGGCAGTGTCGCGACTCGGCAGGGCGTTCCTTGCGTGCGCTTGATCGAGGGCCCGTGGTATAACAAAGTCCAGCTTGTGGAGATGACGCTAAACCGAAAGGGCTAAATCTGAGCACTGCGTCAGGTATTTTGTACAGAAAGAAGGAAGTGGTGTGTCTTATTCTGCCGTCAGCAGAAATCAGATACGGCACCTCCGAAATCTGTCCCACTCCGCATTGTTGGCTGGGCCCCTTCAAGCATCGCCGCTACTGCGACGCCGTATGGCGTCACTGAAGCAGAGCATGGAGGAAATCCCTCCATGAAGCAGAGTATTTACGGCACAGCTCTCTCTACCAGGAGGCGTCAGTTTCGTGTTCACAGGCAATCCTAACGACACGACCATCAAAGCAGCTTTTAGGATTTACATACACGGCGGGATAGTTCACACGCTAGATGCATTGTCTATTGAGGCTGCGATTCATATTTTTGTGAGGAGAGGTACTTCTCTAAAAAATCAACAAGAACGGTGTTTTTAATGTCGAAAACCTTGCTGCAAAGCGCCGCAGGACCTTCTTGAGAAGGTGAGCTGATGGCGAGCTTCCCTCATTCTATCTGCTTGGGGTATTTACTTCGGCTTTGAGTAGTTAAATTAGGCAGTTACTTTTCCATTTTGCGGGAGCGTGAAGTTTCAATATGGCGACAAATGGAAAGCAATTGCCTGATCGGATACTTGAAGTTCAGGACTTCACCGTCCAAGTTTTCACTCTGTTCACCACCAGGTGGGGCAGGCGATTTTCCTCAAATGGAAGACCGTAAAATTTAAAACTTTCTCTAGAAGTCTATTTTCAAAATATTCCTACACGTCAATTAGGAAGCACAATAACCCCGGCCATTGGGTCGTCAAACAAATATTTAGAAGTAGTTAAAAATACTTGTATTCAATTTCAACACCAGAAAATTGTTCGGCGAATGGCCTTCCCAGTTCAAAATAGGATAAAAGCATTTTAAAAGAAGCCCCCTTCCCAAGGGCTTAAAATACCGCATAATAAACGGCTAGCAAGCAGAGGGTACAGTACATTTGCAGCGCGTTATCTTTGACCTCAGTATTTTTATTTATGGCCTCTTGTGACAAGTCCAACTTTGTCTTTTACAAATTCTTTGGCGAAGTGCAGATCAGCAGGTTTGAAACACTCACCATTGAAGACTCGCATTGTGACCACTTTCAATGCAACTGCTGTCTGTACCTGCTGACGCCCCAGTAGAATCACGGTGAATGTTTTTATTGCTTGATTCTTGCAGCTTTGGTCACTGCCGGTGTGCCGCATGCGCCTATATCAGGCTCCTCAAAAATTTTGACGGTGCACAATGGTACATACCCATTGAACAGCTCCTGGCACCAATCAAAGTTCACCGTACAACAGCTTCGGCAGCGTTCGTGAAATCCATACAGTTTTGTTTTCATCGTATGCAGTGATGAAAAGTTGCACCGGTCGACCCACCATTGACCCCATATATTCAGGCAACTGCCCTCTGCAGAAGAGTCTCGGCAGAGAAGAATAATGGCGGTGACGGCTGCTTTTTCTTCCAAGCGAGGCGTAAAAAAGCACATAAGTAGTTGTTGTAAGAATTTAGCGAAGGCAGTGAAATCAAGAAGTCTTAGGGGTGGTGAAATTTTATAATTTCCTCACTTAAACCTAGGTATGTGGGCTTTAGAGTTGTTCTTTGTAAACATGGAACCACGCTATTGTTTAACTGTCGTTGTAGGAAGAAAAATTCCCCCGCATTTCCCCGAGGGGGAGAATGTGAAAGTGCGAATGCAGGGTTGTCGGCCCGCTTGCGGCGCTTGCGCTCGGCACCCGCAGCCCACCGCCTCGGCGCCTTCTCTTCCATCTCTTCCATCGGGTTTGTAGTATCACGTGTACACCACGCAGTTATCAAGCCGCTATAACGCCGCTGAGTCGCCAACGCAACGCCGCTGACGACGTAGTTTGAATGCGTTAAAGATATAAGGAGCGTTCCTAACTCTGAAATCAGCATGGCTTCCGTGGCTTCCGTGGTAGAAGAAGAAGACGCCGTTCCGAGCGGCTGTGTTTCTCTATGCTCTCAGCTGGAAACAGCGCATCGGCCACTGGCCGAGGTACTACTTCGTCCGGAACTAACATGGATACGTACAAGATCATCCTTCCCCGTCTGCCAACCGGTAATGTTGTCTTGAACACTGTCTTCCTGCATGCGGACTTGAAATGCCGGCCATACCGTGCTCCCGATTTTAGGGATGCTCTGGCTCGCGTGATCAACCTCCGCGACGTCTTGTGTATAGGGCAATACCAAATGAGCCACGTGTGGATGGTTACTTGCGTCTCGAGCGCCGTCAAGCAGAAGCTAGTCCAGCTGGAGAAGTTCATCGTCAAAGGATTGCAGTGTATGGTGTTTGACCCGGATACAAAGAATGTTAAGATGAAGCTACTTTGGGTGCCGCGTCACATTTAAAACCGTAGAGTAACAGAAGCGTTCGAACCATTTGGAACCACCCAATCCATTACCAGAGAAATGTGGCGGTGTCCGGGAATGGACCATATGGAGACTGGAGCTCGCGAGGTGTCCCTTACACTAAAGGATGGAGTATCGGT
Organism: Haemaphysalis longicornis; assembly: GCF_048455015.1. Classification (NCBI taxonomy): domain Eukaryota; kingdom Metazoa; phylum Arthropoda; class Arachnida; order Ixodida; family Ixodidae; genus Haemaphysalis; species Haemaphysalis longicornis. The sequence continues at coordinate 156,318,223 of NW_027526335.1, read as the reverse complement.
CTCTGATGTGCCGCATATGATGGACATTTATGGGAGCAAGTGTCTTGTACTGATTCCTGGAAGGCCACCTCTTTGTTTGCGGTGCAGCAGGATTGGGCACGTGCGACGGGAGTGCCGAACACCCCGGTGCAACGAGTGTCGCCGATATGGTCATACCGCAGGAAAGGTGCGTCATGACATACGCAGAAAAGCTTCGTCATGGCCAGGAATCAACTACTGAAGATGACGTCTCCGCTCATGTCATGGATGTGACGGAGGTCGTTGACGCATCAGGTGAAGTTGGCCAGTCGGTGCTATCAGAAAATCCGGAGGCTGGGCCTCAAGATTCTTCGGCGGTGGATCGCAGGGAACTGGAGCCCTACCCTGTGCCACCTGATCGCGAGCGGCAGGATGATTCCCAGTCTAGTAAGCAGAACCGGGAAGAGGAAATGGACACGCATTCGACAGCTTCGAATGACGCTTCAGGGGAGGTTCATGCTGCGGTACCTTTACCTGCCAGCGATGATGACAGCAGTGATGCCTCGTGCGGAGAAGGTGGAGATGACAGTTCCGTTACCTTGCCGTCCGCATCCTGGGCGGATGCTGTGGCTCTACCAGAGGATGTTCCGGGTGGTAACAGCGGATCGGTGAAGAGGCCAGCTCCTGCCGACGGCGAACACAAGTCATCGAGCGCTTGCAAAAAGCAAGCGTCCAATGCTCAAGATTCTTCCGACATGGCTGTGGTGACTAGTGGTCTTGTGACGCGGGCTGGCTCCAAAAAGTCAGGAAAATCACTGTCATCCAAGACCACCCGCAAGGGTGGCACATCTGGAGGTGAAAAGGTCGCTTGAGAAGCTCCAACAAAATGGCAAGTGTCACAGCATTTCACGCTGCCACACTTAACGTGAGAGGTCTAAGAAACAGGAGAAGGCAATACCAGCTTTTACGCCTCCTTAAACGGATGGGCGTGGACATTGCGGCCATCCAGGAGACAAAGCTCTGCAGTGATGAGGACACGGCGGCTGCATTAGATCCCTTTTTAGAACATTACAGCGTATGTGTTAGCCCCTCTGCAGGCTTGTCTGGTGGATGTTTTTTGGTTATTAGCGAGAAAGTTGAGTTTTCCAGTCTCTCCTGTAGTATAGATGATGCTGGGCGTTTTATTTGCTGTGACCTTGTTATGATAGGAGTTGAATGGCGTATAATATGCATTTATGCTCCAGTGAATTGTCGGGAACGTAACTCCTTTTTTATGTCACTAGGGAATTTTCTACGCACACAACGGAAAATCCTCCTCATGGGGGATTTTAATTGTGTCTGCTGTGAGCAAGACCGATCTAGACCACGTTCACAATACGACCAAAGTGCAGCCACCCTGTCTGATGTCGTGCATGATAATGGTCTTGTTGATTGTTGGTCAGGTAAAAGGGAGTACCATGCACTTTACTCACTTTCAGAGCAATTCGAATGCCCGTCTTGACCGCATATACATTTCAGCAGAAGAGATGCCTAGCATTTCTGACTATATTGTACGCCCGATCTTCTTCACAGACCACTGCATGGTATCTGTTTGCTTAGGACGAGCAAGACCGCGTAGCGTGCTGCCTCAATGGGATCTGTGGAAGCTTAATACCTCTTTATTGGCCGATGGAATATTTTGTAAACGTATATCCGATTGCTTGACTAGTATTCTTCAAACACACAGTCTTTGTTTATATCAGAAATGGGATTTATTCAAACAGGAGGTAAGGGATTGCGCAATAGAAGAGTCCACACGCCTTTCGTTTTTAAAACGTTTTTATGTACGGGAACTAACTCGTACATTGGTAGGGCTTCATGAACTCGAAGCGGTCAGTCCGGGATCGGGTGTAGAGGAAATTGGCATTGTTAAGGCACAACTTCAGCAATATGTTACCGAAAAATACCATGGCGCTCAAATTCGGTCGAGAACTGAAAAATTCTTTGATAGTTACCCCACTCGTCGTTCACTAAATGATGAGCGGGAGTCAGCACTTGCAAAGGAGGTAATCGAAATTCAACATAACGGTATTAAGTACACTGAAGCAGCTGAAATTGCTAGTGCTTTCCACGACCACTACAGCACGCTATTTTCGGGGTCAAGTCTATTAGCTCGGGGGCAAGAATTTAGTTCCCTCATTGATTTACTCCCAAAGCTGACAGACGATGAGTGCGCTCTGGTTTCTGGGCCTATTACACTCGAAGAAGTTAAGGCTGCCCGATGGTTTGAGCGGAGAGTTTTATCAAACGTTCTCTGATGTCCTTGCTCCCGTTCTGTTAGAAATATTCACAGCAGCATACGACCATGATGTTTTGCCGCCAACCTTTTATTTAGGAGACACAATTTTAATTCCGAAAACGCAAGATGAACAAAAGCTGAAATCGGTTGACGGCTATCGGCCAATATCTCTCTGCAATGTAGATTATAAAATTTTCGCAAAAATTTTATCTAGGCGCCTTCAACTTGTCATCACTAGTTTAGTAGGACCTCATCAAACTTGCGGTATTAGAGGTAGGAGCATTCAAACAAACATACATGTTGCCCGTTCAATATTGGCGTGTGTGTCTGATTCGGCAGAGCAGGTGGCCCTTATCCAAATTGACCTTTCAAAGGCATTTGATCGCGTTTCTCATGATTTTCTATTCGCACTATTGGCAGCGGTAAATTTAGGGGATGTGTTGTTAATAGGCATTCAGCTTTGTTACAAACAGTGCACCACACAACTGGTCGTCAGCCGCGTTCTGTCTAAGCCAGTTTCGATTAAGTCGTCTGTTAGACAGGGCTGCCCCCTTTCACCCTTGTTGTTTGCCTTATACCTCGAACCTCTGTGCCTTAGTATTCAGCAGAGTGAAAGAGTACGGGGCTTTTCATCGCTATCCTGTGAGGTTAAGGTCCTTGCTTACGTGGATGACATTGCCTATTTTTGTGCTGATAAAAAAAGCGTTCAAGAAGCCCTTAATCTCACCAGGCAGTTTTGCGGCGCGTCTGGAGCAGCTGTGAATATGGAAAAAACAAAGGGATTTTGGTTTGGTGAATGGGGTGCGAAACCGTCCTTATTTGGTGGCATTCCTTGGGATAAGGACGCACTTCAATACCTAGGTGTACCTTTGCACCAAATACGAAACACCGGGCCTCATTGGTCATTGGCACTCCAAAAAGTCAAGCGAGCCTCTCAGGCATGGATGTGGCGAGAACTTTCTGTGTTTGCGCGTGCGCACGTTTGTAATGTCTTCCTTGTCGCAAAGCTTGTTTATGTGCTGCAAGTACTCCACTGTGCGCGTTCTAAAGTGCAAGCTCTACATAGAGTTTTTGCAACATTTGTGTGGGGATCCCAATGGGAAACCTATGCGTAGGGACTATTTGTTTCTTCCATTAGTGTCTGGGGGTGCTGGGCTGATACATTTGTTTGTACACCAGCTTGTATCTCGGTTTTTCTTCTATAAGGTGACGCATCATCCACTTCTGCTCAACGTTATTCAACAGCGCATAAGTTTTCATTTACCGTTTTTGCTTGTTTCCACTGGTGAAGTCAGTACGAAACCGCCATGGGGGTTTTTAAAGGAGGTGGTTGACACCTTCAATTTCCTTACTGCGAGGTTTTCCCTGCAATATCTGTTTACCCTTTCCAGGAAGGCTTTGACGAACACTTTATTAGAGAGTCTGTTCCCAGTGCCGGTTTATCGCCAGCCTTACATTGGCCACCATAAGGACAGTGTTTTGAAGCGGGTCACACATATGTGTCTTCCTCCAAATGCAAAAACGTTTTTCTTTAAGCTGCATACGTCAACACTCCCAGTGAAAACATGGTTGCGCGAGAAAGGAATGTCTATTCCTTGGTCTGACAATTGCCGTTTATGCAATCAACCTGAAACCATTGATCATTGTTTTCTTTTGTGCCGGGATGCGGTGTTTTTCTGGGATGTGTTGCAACGAACTCTTAAAAAGGACATGGACATTACCCCTTATACAATTCGGTTCTTGTCTTTTAGAGATGTTACTGGAGTGCCCTATGATATGTTTGTTGTGATCGGATTGTATAGCTTGTGGAAGTGCCGCATGACGGACAGGCACGCGGAACCCCCTCGCCCAACGAAGTCCATTTTTCGGGAGCAAACTGCGTTGGTGCGGAGCATTTATGCGGCGCAAAGTGACCCACCAGAATGGCTGCATCTGTTGTACGCGTGCGTCTGCTTGCCAGAGTTTTAACGGACGGCTTATTTTAGCTGCAGTGATGTGCACCTTCTTGGATGACTCCTAACTTTCGTAGGCTGTATTAAGGGAAGTTTTCCATGCAGTAAAGAAAAAAAAAAGAAAAGTGGCTTCCGTGGCTTAGTCGGTAGAGCGTCGCGCTGCGGCCGCAACCACGTGGCCGCAACGTCCTCGGATCGAAACCGGGCGCCGGATGCTGTTATTTTTTTATATAGTGTAGTCACGGGGCGGCCTCTCTAGCATCCACCGTGGTCCCGCGTAATTCGCGCCAACAGCGTCAAATACTCCCCTAGTGGTACGTGGCGTCTGAAAAACGTTGCATTTATCGTCATGGCAACGAGTGGCGAGGGGGAAAGGAGGTTGCTGACGTCGCGGACGCTGATGACGTCATTTTTTCCGCGGCAGCCGGTCCGGGCCCCCGCGCGCCGGCCGCAGCAACCGACGCTCGCCCAACTTCCGCGCCTTCCGCCGGTCGCTGCTCATGGGTCGCTTGCAATGGCACCAGGCGCGAAAGTTGGACGAGCGGCGGCGATGCCTCGGAATGGCCGCCGCCCGTCGTTTGGTATGTGTGTGCAGTAACGTGTTTAACAATTGAACGAAGAAAACATGTTAGTAATAGTATGTTTTCTGGTGTCGAATTTTTTTTTCATTTTTATGACCTTAAAGGCCCTTCCGGGCATTACATAGGGGGGGAATAACAAAAGCACACGGTACACTCATGTGCCAAGAAAAAATACAGATGGTAAATATCTGTTGTCTTTGTGGCGATAATAATTGGAGCGTTACACAAACATTCTTTTCGCTTTTGTTTTATTCAAATTTCATATGAAGACACCTTTGATTCGAAGTCATGAAAACACATGCACTACACAAAATATAATGCAAAATACATTTTATGTACACTCTGTTGGACTCTAAGCAAAAATATGACATGCAAATTTAGGCATGCAACATTGCAGAATAGGAAAAAAACGTGCAAGATGCACATTTAGGTACACAATAATTGATTACGCAAGAATAACTTCGAAAGTTCTAATCACTATACATATTTTTTGGCGTACACCTCCGCGGGAGAAGGAAAAAACTTGAAAGTTCCACTCAATTTATAATTATTTCTTGGGCTCGCCTCGAGACTGGAATGTTCTTTAGACATTCAAAAAATTCGTTTCAGTTCAGAGACACAGTAAACGGGAACCTATAATTTAAAAGAAAGCACGCGCAGGTATGCTTCAACGCCTGCCTTTTGAGCCAGTTAATGCAAACTCTGAAAGGAAGCGTTGACCCGACCATATCCACTTCCGAGAAATCTTGTTCACACCAACAAAATGCAGCGAGAAAAAACTGTTGCAACACTATAACCGCACTATTGACCACTCATTGCTAGATTATATCTGCGTACAAAAATAATGCGCAACCATGTCGTATAATACAGTACACAATCGCAACACAAATCGAGCGCACCCGTTTTTTCTTTTAATGGCGCATGAACAGTCTGATTATGAGGGGGGGGGGGGTCGTGCAGAAAAAAAGTTTTCCTGCATTGTAAGCCGCATGTACCGAGCTCATTACTTGCAGATATCGGCTAGGTTGTCACCAGCTACTCTATAGCTCGTGTCTGGGCAGCGCCTCTTATCTCATCCTGTCGGATATCGATTCTAACTTTAGAACTACGGAACAGCAAAGCCACTCGCGATAAGATGACATGGCGCGGGCGCGCAGGTTAGATTGAACAGCAAAGCCGGCAATGCTACCCTTTTTTTTATGAGCGAAACGCTTGCAATGGCAGCTGCAGACAACGCATGTATTTCGGCTTGGCCTTCCACTGCTCCCTGTGCAAATTGACTGGCATTGAACACCGCGGTTTTACGTCAGATTTTTCGGAGCACTGAAGCAACGTTTGGCAGCAGTCTTGCCGCAAATATCCGTTTTGGAGCAAGATGGCACCGGAAAAATTGGTTAGGGCACGCCACCCCGCGCCAACAATCGCCGTGGTAATAGGTACGCAGTCAATGACAAGAAGCGCGTACAGTTGAGCTCGCCTTCTTTGTGAGCAGGTGCAGCGTGATAACTTTGGAGGGGTTGAGGTGATTCACCACAGGAAACGTCCAATGAAGTCTCGAACCGTCCTCGACCTGGGGCCCCACCCAAGACCCAAACCCACTGCACGAAACAACAACAAAAAATACATCGATAAGAATCCTGAATCGACGTTCAAGCAGTTACTAAGGCAATCGCAAAACGGCAATGCCGCCTCAAATTCACCTTACGAGCAAGAGTCTGCGCGCCGAATGCGCGTTTACTTCTATTAAAACTTTGTGTACCTGCAAGGCTGGGATATATTTGCACATTAGTTTCCACTCCAAGACGACTTACATGTCTCATTAACATCACGTTACATGTGCGAAGTGAAAATAGGAGAGTGCAATCGGTCGGCTTCTAAGGAATTCACTATAACTTGTACAAAGCTAATTTGCTTACCCGTCATTTTTGGAGAAGGCGAGAAACTTGGCCGAACTGTTTCGCCCTGTGTTGCTGCACCACAGAGCTGCGCAGGACTGGTGACGCTCCTTCCCCCGCGGCCCCATATTTAGAATACATTCGTATATATTTTATAATGCAGCGAAACTTCCAGCCCGTGGAGGCGTTTAGGCAACCCGCGCAGCCCTTCGCACGCAGGCTCGCTTACGCACGCAATGAACTGGCCCGCCGTGCGCGCCCAGAGAAAGAAAAAAAATATTGGCGCCGGTGAGCTGTTGAGCATGCGTGAGGAGGCGCGGAAGCATGCGTGGTGTGGAAAGAAAGAAACGATGAGGGAAAGGGAAGGGCCACGCCGCGGCACCCTGCCGCTAGGATCGCCCCAATTTTGAAACCGAAACTAGCCAGAGTCGCCGACCAGTGGTGTAGTGGCCTGGCTGGCGCGCCGAGAGAGGGTGTTGCGAGCTGGAGAGTAGGCGAGGGGGGAGTGGAGGCGCTACGCGAGCGCCCTCACACGTCGGAAATCCGGCGCCGTTGCTAGGCACGCTAGCTAACTCCGTTGCTAGGCTGCGGACGGACGGTGGACGCGTGATTCAGGGTCGCTTAAGAAGTGCATTCGCACTTAAAAAATTCTGGTTAATAAATAGCCTAGGCTCCCTTTGCACCAAAGCGTCATGGCAATGCGTTTTTATTGCTTATAACTATATAAATGTAAAGCCGTATATTCATTTCCAACCGATATACCACAACTATTTCTATGAGAGTTTAATTTCTGATACTACATATTTTTAAACTTAGCAACAATAATTTATCGAAATTATAGAGGTCCATTTGCAGACTTGAAGTGGGTATTCCAAAGCGCAAGTAATTGAAAATAAAATATAAGGTGTATTATCATGAGCTGCACGATAAACAGAATATTGTGGAGTGGAAGTTGATATTCCAAAGCAAAACCAATCATAAAGTAACTAGAAAATGTATAGTTATCCGCTGCATAGTAAACATTTGTATTTTTTTCTGAAAAAATAGTGTCTCCGTATTTTACCCGGTACAATAATATGCTTTAGCACTTTTTAATCGCTTTGCGCATGCAAGGGTAAGTTTTGCAGTTGCGTGTAGCCTCAGAAATCTCTTTTTCTGACGGTTTCCTGCTTTATCCTTCGAGTAAACTCGTCCCCTGTGATGCCTTTACGCCGTTTAACAAAACAAACTTTACTACGAAACAAACCAAAAAAGGTAAAAAGTTTGAGCCAATAGCTGCGACGTTTTCTTCTCCCAAGAAGTGTGTATAATTGTGGGTGCATGACGACAGTGACACAGAGACACTAAATGCAGGCGTGTTTCCAAAATTCACTGGACGGAACTGAAACAGAACAAATTGGGGAGTGGCGACCTGCTATAATAATCAACGCCGCCTTTGGTTTTGTGCTTGGGACTCGACTGGGGCACAAGGCCAATCTTTCCTTATTGTTATGCCACTGGACCGTTCGTCATAATAGTGTTTACAGAAATGCGTTGGTGATTATATTACAAAGCTCCTGCCCGTATCTGCAAAGCTGAAATCAGAATTGTGCTTGACGAAAGAATCAGAGGAAAAAGAGACAGTATACTTCCAAGGGTTTTTATTGCCTATGCAGGAAGGCAAACAAGATCGTATGAACGGCGTACAATATAGCGAGCCTGAGGGAAGTGTCTGCATGTATGCTCCAGTTGCCAGCAATCAGTGCCTTAATCCAGGCGATGTAAAAAGAAATGAAAATGTAAAAAAAACGCCTACTCGGTTGCGGAGCACACCGGGACTCCGGAACATCTCTTTCGACAGGTTGCCCCTCAAAAATGGGGAGAGCGAGTTGATGGAAAAGGCTAGCCGGTATCAACACACTGCCGTCTGAGAGCTCGTTTTGAATTGGACGACGACATTATATGGGCTGTCATAGGGTGGGCGTGGTGGTTATGACTGGAAAAACCAGCCTTGAAGTAGCGAAATGGGGCCCCTGTTTGCGGACTGCCTGGGGTATTTGACGTACGATAGTCGGGTGGGTGACAATGAGCGGTGAGGCGATACGACGCAGCAACATATATACAAACTACGAATAACATTAGGGCCGTAGGGCAGGCAGCTCGCCCAGTGTGTTACGCGGACTACCATTATCCAGTGATTCCTCCAGGTTCTCTTGGATCATGTAAGTGAGGGCTTTTATATGAGGTAGCGGTGATCCTGTAAACTTTGCGCGGGGCTTTGCGAACAACCATCAAATCATTTTACGTGCGGAGTCCATCCTAATTCTAAGCGTATCGAAGATATCGAATTCTAACAGTTTCCACGGTTGTACTGAGTTGCGTGTTTCATTCCTTGAGTGCAGTTAGTAGGTGCTCTATATCACAGCGGCCTACTTGGACATTTGGACCACTGAGAGGGGAAGCAGCAAAAAAGCTTTTCTCGGAGTCCCCACAAGAAACAATGCACTATTTTTACATTATAATAGGGCAGCACTCCGTATCAACCTCCATATTTCTTTAGCAAAAATGAACTTTCATTGGGACATCGCTTGCTATTTTGAAGCAATGGCTCGGTAGGCTCATTTCCGCGGACAAATTTTAATGTCTTTGGTAACTAACTGCTCAACATACAAACGACGACAGAGAGCAATGATGGTTCTTGAACTAAGTGTGTGCCGAGATTCCAAGTTAATGAAAACACCTCGTTTCAATATCGCTCAGTGATTTAATGTCTTTACCCCCTCTAGTTGATCCGGCTATTTGTTAGGATTGTCTTGGAGGTGATCCCTAAAATAATAGTGGCTTTTGGGGTGTGCAGAAAGCATACAGGAGTTTGGAAAAATTGGTCGCATGGTATTCGAAGTTAACAGTGTCTGTCATGGCCACCATTTTCTTGAACGTTTATGGCAGCGTTTCATATTGCGGCCCACTGCTTTGCTGTAAACGCCTGGCACAGCGTGGGGTTGCTTACAGACTTGCAGGGGTTTTGTTGTGCATATACCCAACGTCTCCACCTGATTTAACGTAGAGAGAAATGATGCAAACATCTCGTATTATTAAAATATTTTTAGACAAACTTGTGCTCCGCTATAATACAGGCTAAAAAACACTGTGAAAAAATTTCCCCGCATTTCCCCGAGGGGAAGAATGTGAAATTGCGAATGCAGGAGTTGAATTTGCGCGGTTCGGTAATGTTCGCGAAAGAGAGATCACACACACACACACACAACTACAAAGAAAGAAAGGTGCATTTATTCACAGACACCTATTTGTGTTGTCGTTGTACTTGATTGCTAGAGCGGATCTCAGCTTTGAAATTTCGTGTCAGTACTCCTTTAAGCGGGTGCATTAGCCCTTCTCACGCCCGATTCCTGGCCAATCCCCCACGTGGGTATGTGCCATGTCAGCGGCCAGGCAGCGCGCGCCCATCTCCCCCCGTTGCCAAGGAAGACGAGGAGATTCCTGGCCAATCTCCCACGTGGGTATGTGCCATCTCCCCCTGTTGCCAAGGAAGACGAGGAGCGCGCGCACCCGCAGCTGTTGCTATGTGGACGGACGGCGGTCAACGGAATTCAGGGTCGCTTATAAAATGCATTCGCACTTAAAAGAAGTTGATCAAGTGCTTTGCACGGATCAGCAGCAGCTTAACATGTTCGGTAGCGTCTGTTGCGCACCCATTCATTTCGGAGCGCGCTCTTTTCACAAACGGCGAATGGCGTGTAGAATGTTGTCAATTAAACAAGAAGAGTGCAGGCCAGGAACAGGCGTGTGAGTGAGGAACCCTTTCGCAACAAAGCCGATACCTTGCCAATGCGTAATGCCAGAAGCATCTCAATGGAGCCCCCTTTTCAGCCTGCGGTAAAATAGTCCGTGGTATCGTGATGAACACAAAATATAAACGGTGCAGTTAACAAGGCTGGCACCGATAATTTAAATTTTAGCTCTCAAAATACCGAGAACGCCTCCCACACCAAATAACGAATCTCTTCCTTTTCCAGAGGATGTGTGACTAGTGCTTTGCCTCTGACTTCAAATACTTATAACCCTGTTGCCCTTCCCACACAACCACCTAATTGTACTTTTTATTTTTTTGCGTGCTATTATAATTTTGTTAAAACTGGGAGATAGTACATCGGGTAAAAAACTTTCTTTTCTGATTATTGTACTGCTTAGGAGTTTATTATTGGAGAATTTTACGCGCTTTCCTCTGGACATAGAATTGCTGGCGCGGAATTATTTTTATCATTGCAGGTTTGGACACGCTACAGATAAAATTGTTCTATGCCTTGTACCTCGTTAAAAAGTATTGTATTTTGGTCCCTCCTCTACCGAACAGACATTAAACATCCTCAAGTATATTCAGCAAATTGTGCATAGTTACTTTAAAAATTCTAATATTTTTGTGATCTATGGTTGCTTTAAACAAAGGATATGAACGGTGAAATTATTTTTTCTGGCACATAAAGATGTTCCCAATTCGTCGAGAAGTAGGCAAAATTGATGTAGCATGACTAGGTCTATTTAAACATTACGCATGGTACAGTACGCATAAATACTCAGAAAACTCGACGTCAATGTATTTATTAGGCAGTTCTCGAATGAACCCGGTCATACCTTGCTAATAAATACAGCTTTGTAAACTATATAAATAAATCTCACGAATTTGAAACGCACCGTTGCCTTGTAGAGGTAGTGTTTTTTCATATGTTCAATATTCAGTGCATTAAACTGTGCATTTAATATCAGTGCATTAAACTTATCCTACCAGCTTCTTATTCGCAGACGAGTTATTATTTATTCAAAAGTTTATATCCGGGACAAAACCTACATGAAGGGAGCATCAAAGGTATTACGGCTGCTAGGATTTGTGAAAGTGGAAATTATTGCCTCGCAAAGAAAATGCACACAAACGATACACGGGTTGTACCGCAATAGCAAAACAACAACGGTAATTTATACATGGAAAGAGAAGTGCTGGAATGAACAACCTTTTGACAAGCCGAACGCCCGACTGACTCACTGGCAGAAACACTCGTCAACGCGCACCGGAAGGGTCGGCGAAAGAGACTTCAAGTAGTTAGATGCACCTTCCTTCCATGGCGTATGTGTTTACTAAGGCCGGTGTTTTGGACTTTACGCATCTAAATGTGGTAAGAGTTAAGCGTAGAACGTATTCCTGCTTAATTTGTAAAATGGCTTAAGTTTCACTGCTGTCTCTTCAAACGTTTCCTTGACGCTGTATGATTTTGGAATACATGATGCAGCGCTTGCAAAACCGAGGTTGTATCTCTAAAAGCTTCGGGGTGTGGAACAGTATCAAAAAGTCAATTTCTTGTCATTTATTTATATTATGCTGTATTGCTCCTTAATTGGCTTTCTTGCGTGTACCCACAAGTGTTAGAGTTGTTTAATTTTTACATTAAACTGCATTTTTGAACCCCCCTTCAACGAGCCTCTTCGCCTCAAAGCATCAATAAATAAATCTACAAAATTAGTACGTGCCCCCAGATGTGGTATTCCGAAGTTTTGTCGGCCCATGCAATTACAAATCAGGCTAGTCCGACTGGTTTGGTGCCCATCTATATTCATTGGCATTAGTAAATTATTAGGCATAAAATGATAAAACACCGCTTTTGATAGGCAAGTGGAATTAAACGTGTCTGTAATACAATTGGTGTTGTGGTTCATGTATTTTGGAGCATTTGATATTTACAACGTAGGAAGAGCAACAGCGGTGATTTAGTTACATTTACCATTAACTGATGCTGCATTTATGTAGCTGCTATGCATTATTGTAACCAATTTGACGGTTCACCAGGTGTCGGCTGTCCGCAAACATCTGGAAAAATTCGTGCTCCAAGAATCGGGGCTATGATTAATTCGATGAAAGAAAGGACAGATTAGCAGTTTTTCATCCTTGCGTGTGGGTCCACAGAAAGCAGCATTTATTTACGAGTGCGGCGAACTGGGCAGGTTGCTGAATGTTCATGATGTAAACACTGCATCCAAGACGAAGACAGAGGAGGCTGTGCCGTGTTTGTGTTTTCCCTTCTATGTCTTCGTCTCGAATGCGCTGTTTTTCGCAATGAGCAGCATTTATTCATCTCGTTGAATGTGAGACAAGTACATGTTTTGAATCAGCACAACGTGAGATGTTCAGATGTTTTTGCATCCCGCTACATTGCGCATCTTACGTTGATCTTTGGTGGTACTACGTGGTTTGGCACAAAAAGCAAGCGGATACATCAGCGACCTCCTTGCACAACATCACAGCAAAAGTCAGGGCTGCTTGCCTATTGTATTAGGGTGCGACTGTTCCTCGATCGCGATGATTTCGAGGCCTGCTTAATCTCTTCTGTTTTTCTGCAAGTTGCATCAAAAGTCACCATTTTTATCCATGAGGTAAACACGAAGCTGCCGTGCCTTTGAAATTGTTCTGTACTAAGCCCCACGAAGGACCACGCTATTTGGCATCAGTGAGCGTATGCACTCTACCATTACCAGCTCATCAATGCAACGAAACTGGTGGCCGCTCGCTTGACGGCTTGTAAAAATTTATGGTTTTGGTGTTTCACCCGTCTTTGCCCCCAATTGTGGAACCTAGTTAGCTTTATGATACCAAATAACCCTGAAATTCTGTAATATCCACAAAATTTCTTGGTTCGCGTCTTCAACATTGCAAAAAAAGGTAGTATGGCAATATTGCCTAAGCAAGAGACGCAGCATGTATATGAACTATTCTATCCTCAAATTTTTTGTGCGGCTTATCGCTCGATTTTATCGGCCGTTACCACTCCGCCCCTCCTGGAGCCGGTCCACGGGTGAGGTTACTAGGCTCGCAAAATACGGAGGATCCAGCAGTGGGCGTAGGTGTTGACGTCACCCCCATAGCATCGGCGGACAGTACATGCAGTGTTGAAAAAAGTGACAACTTCGCGTGGGCACCTTATGCCATCGGACGCAAATTGAACTTTTCACAAATGTAACTCGAGAATATGGCCCCACTTTAGCAGAAAAAACTGATGCCAATGGTGCTACCCTTCAATCATCCGTGTATCCAGGATTGCGCCATGCACATAGCGTGGTTTCACACGCGATATATTCCCAATTGTTTCGTCCCCAGGGGTGGAAATCCTGCTTGAAACTAAAATCGAACGAAAACTACAATGTTCAAGTGAAGAGTGAGTGCATTACATTCGTTGTGGAGTTGTGTTGAAGTGGCAAATGCTACAACACTACAATTTGGCGGTTGACAGTTTGTTACTTCTGTGACTTCTAAATACTGTTTTTAAAGGCTCACAGCTCGCCTAAATATGGTCCTTTGACATTTTCCCTAGTGGTAGAGTCCTTAGGTCTCGGCAGCCAGTTTGCGAAACACTGCTTTTAGATCAGCAGGAGGGGACATCATCATAGAGGTCAGGTACGGGATGGACCGGTTCGTTGTGATATCAATAAAGAATGCGAGGCCTGGCGGTTCATACTGCAGTAAATAAACTATGGGAGGCGTTAGACCTTAGGGTTTGACATTTACAAATACACGGCCGTGTTCGGGACAAAAATAAACGCATAGCTTCAAAATTATTGTTGCGAACTGGCGTATCAGCAAGTTCACGCACGTATAATTGGCTCCCAACTCTGTAACATTCGTTTTATACCACTGAACTCTGTTCATTGGCCGCCCGTTGAGGCGAAGGTAGGTGCTTTTGTTTCCAGAAAGACATGCAGCTGCCACATTGAGCAAACTGCAAAAGCAAAATGCGGCACCTACGCTGGTTTGGAAGTGTGGATGTCCTAAAGGGACACTGAAGTGAATTTGTCAAGCTCCCGTTTTTGCTTGCACTGCGTAGACTGGCTACAATTAGCTCACTTTTCATCGTTTATCCGGTTGACAAATCGGTAATTATTTACAAAGCGCGAAAGAAGGAAAACTACCATGCGCGGTTTGCGGCGGCCGCTCCAACTAAGCTGTGACGTTGGGACTACTACTACTACTAAGTGGTTCCAGTGAAAAGGAAAGGAGATGCACTGGGGATATTATTGAGCCCAGCTGGGGCTCACCTGCATACAACCCAGTGCGGGGGGGGGGTGGGGGGGGGGAGGGGGAGGAGGGGTATATAAAGATTAGAGAGTAGAAAGGGAGTGATAAAGGGATAGGTAGGCGAGGAGGGGGCACCGTGATTGGACGATGCCCAAGGTTAGCAATCAAACAAGTTTCGGTTTCGGTTTCGGTTCTGTAAAACAACATGTTTGACATGCGATGGCGTCTTTGGATGGGCATTCTCAATATCCCCGTAATCGTAGTACCGCGCTTCTGCCATGTTGTCGGCTGTAAAATGCATTAGATAAGCCTCCCAGGACGGCTTGGAATCCTAGCATTCACTAGCCGACACCTACGCAGTGCATGAACGCCCTCCGCGTCCCCGCAGACGCACAAATGCATGCGCTTTTCCCCCATATTTGGAGCTTGCCTCACTCATGCGTGTATCGTAAAAAGCGTGTTCGCACCAGGCCAAGGGTCTGTTGGTTCTGGCCTGTGCCCACTGCCCGCAAGCAGTGCACCCTATATCAAACTTTGTAAAACAGAGAAAGATAAAATTGAAATCATACTCAGGAAAGGGATCAAAACCGCACTAGGTCTTCCTCCGAACACCCCGACGGTAAAGCTTCTAAGACTAGGTGTATCAAACACTCTGGATGAGCTTATAGAAGCCGCCACGGTGTCTCAGCATCAAAGACTTTTGAGAAGTAAAACTGGAAGGAACATCATGGAGCGCCTGGGATTCGAACCGTCTCTGTATTCCAAGCAGACTGATATCGTACCTAGACCAACTAGGAATAGACTCATGATTATACCGCTGCCTAAAAACATGCACCCGGTATTTCACAAAAGCAGACGAAAAAATAGGGCTATCGCCTTGCAGGCCAAATTTGAAGGGAGGTCTGATGTGCTATACACGGACGCTGCCGAATACGACAATAACAAGACCGCACACACAGCGGTAGTAGTTCGTGAGAGTGGAGACCCGGTCTCGTGCTGCACCGTCAAAAACACAAATGCAACTGAGGCAGAAGAAGTTGCTATTGCTCTAGCAATAGCACAAACCGGTACAAGGGTGGTTGTTAGTGACTCTAAGGCAGCCATTAGGAATTATGATATGGGCAGGGTCTCTGCTGCAGCCGCCAAAATTCTCAGAGAAGGTCAAGTATCAGCAGATCAAATTTCACTGATATGGTGCCCGGCCCACCAGGGTCTGCGGGGGAACGAGAAGGCGCATGCGACCGCCCGAGGCCTCACTTACCGGTCGATCGCAGCTGACGCACCGCCTCCACGCGAGGAACCCCTTCCTTCACGTGACGAACTAACGACATTCCAAGAAATAATTTCTCATTATAAGCTCGGTCGCAAGATCTATCCAGCGGCGGATAAACAGCTCAGCAAAAAAAGAGGAAGTCATGTGGAGGAAATTGCAAACCGGGGTGTTTCCAAACCCTCAACTATACAGCAAATGGCATCCGGAAGTCTTTAATTCTAAGTGCACTCACTGCAATAACATTGCGGACCTAGCCCACCTGGTCTGGACATGCACTTTCTATAACGACCCGAACAGAAATGTGGAATCCTGGGAGATCTTATTTCTCAACCATAAAGCAGAAGAGCAACGCAAAGTCATCGGTCTGGCCCTGACCGCCGCCGAATCCCAAGGGATTCCGGCCGACGGTTAGGGGGTGAACGGGGGTCTAGGCTAATGCCCTCTCCCTCGTCATTTTAGACGGGTGCAAATAAAAGTTAATTCTCTCGGTGCTAATGGCAACCGCGCGCCAACGAGAACTCGCTAGCGCGCCAGTGCCAGGCTGCGCGAGTTCTGCGGACTCGTTCGTGGAGCAGTGAACGTTGCGGCCCAAAAAAAGGTGAACTCAGTATAGAAAACATCGGCGAAAAACGAAAAAGTTACCTTATAAAGAAAAAAAAGCTTGTACCCGCGGGGATTCGAACTTGTGACGGGCAAAACACTCGCGATGATGTACCTAGCGCTCCAGACCACACGGCCACGGGCTAGAGCGCCGCAGACAATGGAAATATCAGGTATATAATGTATAACAGTTTACGCTTTTCTTTAGTTTTAGTATTTCAAGTAGCTTAGGTGACTATTGTATTGCGCTCGTGCAGTAAGCGTCCCCCGAGTTTCCACAATAGCTCACGTCTAGCAAGTGCATTTCTTGGAAGGAAAAGCGTTCGCAGATGCGTAGTCGTGCTGCTGACCGCTGTGCTTGTTCGCCCAGCGCAAAAAAGTGGTTCCCGCACCCTAGTTTACGCTGTACGGTAAAAATATCAGTTGAGTTTATTTACTTAGTACCTATATTGACTTCGCTGACTCTTCTACCCCTTCAAGAGGTCTTATATTTTCCTACTGGCGTACCAGTCAGCGAAGCGTCGCATGTGCGCTTGTGCAGCGCTTGTGTGAAGTGACCTTGACATAGAGCTAGATACAGAGTACAAACTAACGAAGTAAAGAAAGGCACATTCTTCCGTTCACAAACGTGTTGTGGCTTAGTTTCAACTGATCGAGCGAATTGCCTTGACCAGTCGGCGGCCGGCGGACTAAACGTATGGCCGACTGACTCGGTCGCGGAAGGTCGGCGAGCCGTGCAGTAGCGCAGCCAATTGCCAGCTCCTGTCCTGCTGACGTCACACAAAAACGCCAAAAAAAATGGGCGAGAGTGCAGAGAATAGGACATTTCTAAATTGATTTTTCTACTAAATAAATTCGCGTAAACGCGCTCAGAGTGGTCGAAACACGGCCTAGGGACTCCGGACTACAATTTGCGTTTGTAATCCCGCATTGTTTACAAATCACTTCAGTGTCCCTTTAACACGCGGTGAGGATATCGCCAATTCTAGAATATGATCAACACGGAAAAGTTTCATTTCAGAATGAATTTAGTTTTTATTTCGAGTATGCAAACAATATTATAGGCCCCAGTCATCGCTCTAATGAATAGTTGCATGATTTTAGGCAGCTTCGCTCCACAGAAGACTGGCATAAGGGGAAAGTCACTGTGGTGAAGCCTGGTTTTAGTTAAAGGTGTGGCATAAGAAGAAACAATGGTAGCTAACATAGGGGCCCGGAAGTGGCGGGTGAAGCTGGAAAGCCTTAAACGCAAGCAATGCCGAAAATGGGTCTCTTAAATTTTGAGGAATCGATGGGGCATTGGGAATTATTACCAATGCAAAACTTCAAAGGACGCTGATCCATTCGTCTTCGTAACACACGAAGTAATTGCATGAAATAAAATGTCTAGAGGAAAGCCTAAAACGTAGCACAAGTATTTTGAGTACCTATAATTGCGATTTAGTTGTGCATGATAAGCAGCACGTCTATCAAAGATAACTTACTTATGCTGGTCTGATCAGGCACAAGATTATCATATAGTTTTTTGCCCTCATGCCACTTTAAACTTTTGAACTAGCACACGGCATGCAATGTACTTAAAAAATATCCTGCCGCATTCAAACATTCGCAAGAATAAAATTAAAAGAAAAATAAACAAAATACAAGTAAAATCAAAGACCCTTATATTTATAAAAATGCGTGAAACGCGAAGCTTTCTGTAGGGGAAGTTAAGCAAGTGGACGTTTGGGAGTGCTTTGTTGAAATTCAATTTATTTAAAAGATCGAGTATTGCACAGTAACTCCAAACTGCTTCGACCGTGTCGCAATGTCGTAAACGCACAGACGACGGCGTCATAGCGCGAAGGACCCAGGTTCGATTCCGACAACGCAACGCGTTTTTCGTTGTTTCATCATCACCCTCATCAACACCACACGTCACATTCAAATTGTGTGAAGTTAGCTTTCGTGCAGTTCGTTTTCGTTACGACACTGCAATCAATGGGTCACCCAAAGCTTCGCTTTTATAACTTCAATTCTAAGGCAGCAACGTTGTTGCCCCACCCAGTCTTGCCGCGTACAATTCCATTTGCCGTACTATCATCGAGTAGCTAGAATAATAGGGTAAGATTTACAGTGCGATGTCCGCAGGTTAAAAACTGTTCCTCAGACGTCAGTTATATTCAGTTATCTCCCTTTATTATTATATCTATATCTTCAGACATCTCAACGTCTTCCTTGGGTGGGGAGTACCGAGAACCTTATTTAGGCAGGTTCGCAACTACAAACGTTCAACACTTGTGACTTGACTTCTAGTCAAGGCCAAGCGTGGCTGTTAATTAGGCCAGTGAATGGCTGAAGTAGTGACAGGAGAAGATATTTTGTAGTCGTAGGATTGTGATAATTGCGGGCTCCCAAATCTACCTCTATGCGTGAGAAGTGGAAGGGTGAGTGACAAAAGCTGAATGGAGATAAGAACACGAAACCCCAAAGAAAAAGCTAAATACATATCCTCCGCAGTAAACAAAATTGTAATAATAATAGGCTACACGAGTTGGACCTTATAAAAGTCACTACATGTATACAAGGTTGCAATATTCAGCGTCCTTAACTAGTTCACCGGAAAGGGAAAGAACGATATATAAAGCAACTCCACGGTTGTTAGGCATGATCTGGAGCCTGGTGGGCTCCGGGAAAGGCGTGAACGAGGAATGCTCCGTAGCGTAAACAGACTACTGCTAGAAATCACGCGGAAAGATGCGGCAATGATATTATTGATTACCATAGCAGAGGCCTAAATGAGCACAAATTCTATCATGCCAAGGGCATGCCCATAAATATTTTGGTAGACCGTTCTTGACCACTGCAAGATCAAAAGGGTCGAGGGGACACCGTCCAGTTCATTACCTCAGCGGTCGCTAAAGTGCCTGCAAAAACATTGGCATTAGACTACACAAAAGCACATTGATCGATAATAAATGGTGTTCAGAGGAGGACCATGCACACGCCAAAATTCCGGCGGCGGCTGGTCACAGCATTGTGCTCAAATTACTTGTTCGCATACTCTAGTCACCTGTTGAACTATTCTCAACGCGCGCGTTGTTTTGCTGCAAATGAATACGAAGACGTGCGGGCAATATCATGAAAGGGTCGCGAGGGTAGTCGCTGTCGCCGTTGTTCGAGGGTCATGGCCCTCGAATTTGGGAGGTACTGCTGTGAAGCAAGTTAGTGAAGGAGCATGCATGGATGCTAAAAGTAGATTCTGCTACATTAGTCACAGGTGTGTCTCGCTTGGTTGCGGCCCCGCAGTGCATACCGTTCGATTGCATCGCCTATTAAATTTACCAGTGTAATTTCCTTACTAAAGAGTTAGGTCACTCGTTCTTTCTTAAGACGGTATGGTACAATGTGGAAGCAGGGTGGATGGCCAGAATAATTGTCCTTGGGGATGTCTAATACATGGTGGTGGTAAAAATCTGGAGTTTATAGGATTGAAATGCGAACAGTTAGGGCAGCATTTTTGGCAGCGAATGGCCTAAAAATAAAGAGATAAAATCTAGCCTGAAAATTAAAAGCAAAATATGCAACGTGTGTCCTTCTTTAGTTGTAGTAGGAATCCTGTTTTCTTTGAACCCGGTAACAGGCTGTTTCTTCTGAGATAAATGAATTCTAGGGTTCGCCACTCGGCTGCACCATGGGGAAGACGGATTAGAACTCAACATTCTATCAACCGTGACAATGCAGTTGCCACGGGTGACGGAGTCCTTCAGGTGCTCCATTCTAAAACGACAAAGCAAGAGGATGCTGTCAACCTTGACATACAACCCTCTGATTTTGGCGTCAACGCTGCGCACCACCTTGCACCAAGCTGCTTAAGCGTTTGCTGCCGCTCACCCGCAGATTTGCATGTATAGCAAATGAATCCTCTAGTTCTTTGGAGCTTTTAGCATAGCATCGAATTGCAGTGTTATTGTATATTTGATTCAGTTGAATTCAATTTTTTCAGCGCACGTTTTACTGCCGTGGAGTACATAATTGCACGATGGGAGTAGGGCAGAAGAAAGTCGCAGAAACAAAAACGTAGGCGGAACCTCCGAACCGTGCTGCTGCACAGACTGCAACAAGCGTTCTATTTACGAGATATGTAGAGATGAGAGGCTATTCAAAAGGTATTAGCAAGGCAGCTGCAGGCAAGGGCAGTTAGGTCGCCTTGACAGCGCAGGCGCGGCACCTGGAAGAGCTGCCTACAACGAGAGAGGCAGCGGAGAACAGCCGAAGTTGTGTATTTACATGCACGGTTCTTTCGCGTTGGATCAGAATTTCAGCCGAAATGACAAACACGCGTAGAAAGCTGGCACAGTGTGGGAGCTGCTCGCGGGACGTAGACGCAGAGGAGCTTCAGAGTGATGTCGGCGACGCAGACGAAGGGGCGCATACGTGTCGTCTATGTCTAGTGGCGTCGCGGCTCAAGCGCGTAGAAGCGGATAAATCAGCGTTATTTAAGCGGGTTGCACAATTTGAGGCAGATTTAGGTAACGAATGCGGCGAACGCAGTGCCGCTGTGAATACGTTAGAAGCAACTACGAGGGAGCTAAAAAGGATCGTCATTTCCCTTTAAATTAACCCTTCAAAAGGTTTTCCAACCTTTTTGAAATCCTAAATGCTTGCAGAACGTGGTCATCCAACACACCCAGTACTTAGATTGGGGGTTTGCAAAATACCTCAGCGAAAAAATACTGCTCTAGGGCCACCAGATAAATTGCAAACCCCCAGTAGGTTTTTCTCTCCTTCTCGGTCTTGACGTTCTTCGATGGCCCGAGTTACGTCACTGGGGCCATGTAGCGGCTGTTGGCCGGTTTTTCTTAAGTTGCAGCAATGAGCGCTTTTCGGTAGCAACTTAAGAAAAGCCACAAAGAAAGCAGAAATAGAAGGCGTATCCCGTGCGACCACCAAATGACGCAAATGCCGCTCCGTGCAGGCGATAAGTATAGCTTTCCCAGATGTTGCAGATGCGGAGGATAGTGTGAAAGCGCCTATCCAAAGTGTTGCAGTGTCATTTCAAAAATGACGAACACCTGAGAACATAAAACGGAGCCGAGGCTTGCACCGAAGTCCCCCACGTGACGGAAGATACGAAAAGCGACAGCTAGCGCACGTGCTGAAAAATAGGCTTACCAAACCAGTGGGAGAGCAAGGTGGCATTAAACTCCAGCATGTGGCAGATAAGGTAGTTTTCATTGCGGGATATTTAAACATATAAGAAATGGCCGTGCCGTAATAGAAAGGGTAGTGGGTGATGCGCGTGTCAAGATTGTGGGCTTACACCGTCAGACGATGCAGAATATGATGGCGAATGCGAAGGAACAGCTGGCCTTGTCCAGACAGACGATCTAGAATGCTTGTGATAATTGCCGCAGGGATTATCGACGTTCTCAAGACAAGGGAGGGCAGAGTTGGACGTAAGACATCAAAAGGAGTGAAGGACCTGCGGGCTGGGACCCCAAACATGCTGATTGCTGTCTGCACCGTACCGGAGGTGACAAAGCAGGGCAGGCACACCGAACGGGCAGTAATCGCTGCTTACATATGGAATGAGAGGCACCACAGGGAGCTGAGGTTTTAAGTGATCTCTGGTGATCATTGTGACTGATTATTTTTCAGTAGATGCAGCGATGGCGTAGAGGTAGAGCATCCGCCTCGCGTGCAGAAGGACCGTGGTTCGAATGCCGGTGCCGGACAATTCCTAATCGGATTAAAAAAAAGAAGAAATCCGCTTATTGATGGAATTGCACAAAGGGGCTTGGGGTGCGGCCTGACCCCGACGACCATTGCCGGTAATACACGCCCTCACCAGAGCAGGATTGGCCACCCTGGTCTAGTAACGGCCATAACCTCCCATGAATACGCCAGTTAACCCACGGCCCTCAGTCCCCAGCGGCTTCGAAGCAACTGACCACGGCGGCGGTCAGGCCTGTGACACAGCAGAGGGTGATAAGAATCCCTGGATCCGGACAGGCCGCCAATGTAATTTGAACCTGGAAACGTTTAACGCGCGAACCTTATCTAGCGAAGCGAGTCTCGAGGGGTTGTATGAGGAATTAGAGGGCATTAAATGGGATGCAATAGGGCTTAGCGATGTTAGGAGAGCAGGAGAAGCCTTTACGGTGCTGAAAAATGGACACGTCTTATGTTACCGGGGCCTAGAGGATAGAAGAGAAATGGGAGTGGGATTTATAGTCAATAAAAGCATAGCTGGCAACATAGAAGAATACTATAGCATTAACGAAAGGGCAGCAGTTCTTCTAATTAGGCTCAATAAGAGGTACAAGCTCAAGGTGGTGCAGGGCTACGCGCCCTCATCCAGCGACGTCGACAGAGTAGTGGAACGCCTCTATGAAGATGTGGAATCGGCCATGGCTAAAGTAAAAACACAGTATACCGTAGGTATGGGGGACTTCAATGCTAAAGTAGGCAAGAATCAGGCTGGAGACAAGGCAATTGGAAACTATGGTCTGGGCTGTAGAAATAGCAGGGGGGACCTACCAGTTGAGTTTGCAGAACGGAATAACCTACGCATAATGAATACCTTCTTCTGTAAATGGGAGGGTCGGAAGTGGACCTGGAGGAGCCCGAATGGGGAGCATAAAAATGAAATAGACTTCATATTATGCGATAACCCTGGCGTCGTGCAGGATGTGGAAGTACTCGGAAGGGTAAGGTGCAGTGACCACAGTATGGTAAGATCTCGAATTAGGATAGATTTGAGTAGGGACCGCAACTAGCTAGTTCGAAAGAAGCCGATAAATGAGCTAACAGTAAGACGTAAAGTAGAAGAATTCAGGATAGCGCTGCAGAACCGATATTCAGCTCTTTACGAGGAAGTCGAGCTTACGACACAGGAAGCCAGCGACAACCTTACACGTATTATCACGGAGTGTGCAGTAGAAATCAGGGGCAGTATGGCTAGACAGGATACTGACAAACTTTCAAAGGAGACGAAAGATCTGATTAGTAAACGGCAAACCATAACAATCTCTACCGCAGCTGACAGAATAGAACTAGCGGAGCTTTCGAAGTTAATCAATAAGCGTAAGACAGCTGACATACGGAAGTATAATATGGAGAGGATCGAATACGCTGTAAAGAACGGAGGTAGCCTGAAAGCTGGGAAGAGGCGTCTTGGTGTGGGGAAAAATCAGATGTATGCACTTAAAGATAAGCAAGGCAATGTCATCACAAATAGAGATAAAATAGTCACAGTGGCCGAGGAGTTCTACAGGGATCTGTACAGTAGCCGGGACATCCAGGATAATGCCGAACGAGACAGTAGCTCAGAGGAGATAGACATCCAACGAGTAACGACCGAAGAAGTAAGGAAGGCTTTGAAAGAAATGAAAGGGGGCAAAGCACCTGGTGAGGATCAGGTAACCGCATACCTCTTGAAGGATGAAGGAGAAATTGTACTTGAAAAACTGGGAAACCTCTATACGCAATGCCTAATGACCGCAGTGGGACCGGAAACTTGGAAGATCGCGACCATCATCCTAATCCATAAGAAAGGCGACATGAAGCACTTGAAAAATTACAGGCCGATCAGCTTACTGTCCGTCTTCTACAAGGTACTTACCAAGGTAATCGCTAACAGAATTTCTGCAACCTTAGATTTCAGTCAACCTAAAGAACAAGCAGGGTGCCGTTAAGGTTATTCAACAATGGCCCATAATAACACGATCAATCAGGTGAAAGAAAAGTGCGCTGAGTATACTATACCCCTATATATAACCTTCATAGATTATGAGAAAGCATGTGACTCGGTCGAAACCCTAGCAGTCATTCAGGCATTACGGAACCAGGCGGTAGATCAGCATTATGTAAGAATACTAGAGGATATCTACAATGGGTACACTGCTAACATCATTTTCCATAAGGAGAGCAGTAAAATACCTATAAGGAAGGGTGTCAGACAAGGAGACACAATCTCTCCAATGTTATTCACAGCATGTTTACAAGAAGTATTCGGAACGTTGGATTGGGAACAGGTGGGAGTAAGGGTTAATGGAGAATACCTCGGTAACCTCAGATTTGCTGATGACATTGCCTTGCTAAGTAACTCCGGGGGCGAATTGCAAAGCATGCTTACCGCACTAGACGAACAGAGTAGAACCGTGGGCCTGAAAAGTAATATGCAGAAAACTATAGTAATGATCAATAACCTCGGGACAGCACAGCGGTTTGAGATAGGTAATGAGGCAGTGGAAGTGGTAAGCGAATATATCTACTTAGGCCAAGTTGTGACCCCAACCATGAGGCAGAGATAATTAGAAGGATCAGAATGCGGTGGGGTGCATATGGCAGGCATTCTCAGATAATGAATAGCAGCCTACCATTGTCACTGAAGAAGAAAGTGTATGACAGCTGCATCTTACCGGTACTCACCTACGGGGCAGAAACATGGAGGCTCACTAAGAGGGTTCAACTTAAATTGAGAATGACTCTGCGGGCAATGGAGCGTAAAATGATAGGTGCAACATTAAGGGAGAAGAAGAGAGCGGAGTGGGTCAGGGAACAAACACGTGTTAAGGATATATTAGTAGATATTAAGAAGAAGAAATGGACGTGGGCAGGGCCTGTAATGCGAAGGCAAGATAACCGCTGGTCATTAAGGGTAACACAGTGAATCCCTAGAGAAGGCAAGCGTTGCAGGGGGCGGCAGAAAGTTAGATGGGCAGATGAGATTAAGAATTTTGCGGTGATAAATTGGTCGCAGTTGGCACAGGACCGAGGTAATTGGAGAATAGTGGGAGAGGCCTTTGCCCTGCAGTGGGCGTAGATAGGCTGATGATCACGATGATGATGATGATGATTTTTCAGTCTGCTCCGCTTTATCTTCACCAACTGTTACTCCACTTCGCCGACCACTGTCCATGCTTATACCGGCACATGTCAGGGAAGTCCGTCTGGCATGGGTCCCAGGGCACAGAGGTGTTGAACTTAACGAAACCGCCGATTACCTGGCAGGAGTACCACTGAATGGTCCTCTGGTTAATACTGTGCTCCCGATAGCCTACCTTGTCGCAACTAGGTTTCGAAGGTACAGTTCGCTGAACAGCTTTCCACCATACAGTATTGCTGGCTGCCCCGACATTGAGCATCTCTGGTGTTCTTGGAAGTGTGACTTAGCGCAGTCTCGACTTTGCGAGGTCACACTGACTTGCTTTCCCGGCCGAACAGATAATTTGAATTTTTTCCTACACTGCACACGCATAGTGCCATCGGCCTTGTGCGGCCATGTGAGGGATAGTATAGTCATAGTATTCGAGGATTTCATCAGAGATCTGTACAGTATCATGACATCCAGGATAATGCCGAAAGGGAAAGTAGTTCAGGGGAGATAGACATCTCAACATAACGACGGAAGAAGTAGAGAAGGCATTGAAGGAAATGCAAAAGGAACAAGCACTTCATGGAGAAAGATAACTGCAGACCTCTTGAAGGATTGCCGGGAAATCGTTCTAGAAATACTAGTCAATTTGTATAGGCATTGGCTAATGACCGCTTGTGTACCCGAATCTTGGAAGAACACGAACATCATCCGAATCCATAAGAAAGATGACATGACCTAGGACAGACAGATTGCTAGGACAGACAAATATTGACAAGTATTGCCTAGGGCAGAAAAAATTCTAGAATGAAACCGAGAGTACAACATAGATAAATTAGATTCTTTGGTAAGATGACAAGTCATCACCCCTTCACCAGAGGATATACAATTAACAACCATCATTATCATCATTGGCTGGCTAGTGCTGATGCAATCCACACAACTATTGCTTTGTTTCCAAATTTTGTCTCCAAATGCGGACAAAGAAACGAGACCTTGGAACTTCAGGCTAAATCAAATGAAGTGCTCAATGTAAATTTCAGGTGGCGGCGACGACCTGCAGGCAGCTTGGAAGAGGTTTGCTGGGTTGGCAATGGTAACGTTGGAACGTAAATGGCAATGGTAACGTTGGAACCCCAAATACCGTAACGTTGGACTGATTTATAAAATCTGGGACAACAAACGATGTTCGTCTTCATCGTAGTTGCAGGTCACTCAGTGATGACTGTTCTTATACGCGTCATAAAGCTGATAAAGCAGTCTTGCGGAGGTGAGTCGATACGATGAGTAGGAGTTAAATACCACTTGTGTTATCGTTAGGGCGTTATAAAAGGACATTTTTGGCGACGAAGAAACAAAGTGGAGCGGAAAGCGGAGTAATAAAAAGGGGAAAGCGGAGACAGGAAAGCGGAGTAATGGTGTGGATCATGGCGTGCGGCAAGACCTCGAGGCGCTGTTTGTCGACTGTATGCGAAGTGTCTGAAACTGGTAATACGCAAGCGTGAGAGTCATCCCCTGAGTGCTCAGGTGGGTTGACATGGTTAGGAGACAGGCCTTCGACATCCGTATGTAAGTGGCCCGGCCTGTGGATGAAGGAATAGAAGTACTCATGCAAGCGCAAAGCCCAGTGACCAGGCCGGCCTGATGAGTATTTTAACAAAGACAGCCAGTATAGGCTGTCATAACCGACGAATGAAGACATTCGCGAGGAAGAAGAGCCTACGGTACACGTTGGGGCGGAATCTGCCTACCAACCACACGAAGCCCAATATTTGCCCCCAGCAATAAAGTAATTATGATCCGATGAAGGAGGAGGCCGCAGGTGTACGGGAACACTTAATCAGGACCTGCTTTTGGTTTGGCCAATATACCCGCAATAACGTAGCCCCTGGCGTTGTTGCGAATTTCAGTGAAATAGAAGGCGTCGAAGGGATCAAAAATTCGCGTAGAGGCTAGAAGTTCAATTAGTGCAGAGACTGCTTCGTTTCGATCGGTGCCAAGGGTGAAGACAGAGGAGGTGTGTCGGTGTCAGAACCCGCCTAAAAATTTTGAGTTTTGCAACCCACTCCCCCCAGTCGGCGTTCTTTTTCGTACGTTCTTTTAACCCACTTCATTTAAAACTTTATATCTGTCAAACCGAGAACAATATAAGAAAATGAAAATCAGGTATTGTCTGGGCGCGAACTATGTTTTGTAATTGGTTTTACTGGCGGGGCGTAACACTTCCCGAAATATATTCCAGGCTACACCATTGATGAGCGCGCCAGATAAACGTTCCGTTCGTTTAAAAGGGGTCAGTAAGAATGCGCGATGGTCGCAATATTTCAAAAGTTGCGGAATTATGAACACAAGTCAACGAAGCTTCCGAAAACTTTTGGTGAGCGGGGCAAGCGAAAGTGTTCATGGCACTGATTTTATCAGGTTATGGTGGAACTCCCATCTAATAAACCACGTGGCCGGGAAGGGTCAGCTGGTGAAGCTCGATGTGATATTTCTTGCAGTTATGGTGTAGATCCTCTCGGTGAAAGAGCGGAAGATGTTTTGGGAGGCCGTAGATGTGACTTGCAAAGGTGGGTGAGGACACGATCATGCCATCAAAATAATAAAGGCAAATGGGTCATTTAAATACGTGCTGAAGTTGGCCTATGAAGTCTCCCAAAAGTACCCAGCACATTATAGAGTCCAGAAGGTGTCCCCTTAACGTGGGAAGGATAACCGCGTGTCACAAACCGCGTCTTTTTTCGGTGTTTTTTTGTCGACTGTTTGTAAAAAAAAATACTTGGCTACACGTACAACAAAAAGGGAATCATCTATCCGTGGCAAACGGTAGCCGGCTTTTTTGTTACCTTGTTTAGGTGCCGACAATCAACGTAAAACATCTGGGTACTATTATTATTCTTCGCGGGTAGGACGGTGCACAACCACGGGGTGTATGAGGGCTGTATAGTTTCCTTGTAGAGCATCTCGCAAGCTTCCTGGTGTATGACTAGGTGTTCACCATGAAAATCATGGTATGGCTGTTAGGTGTGGGGTTACCATCGCCGGTATTTATTCAGTGCTTGACAACACAAGCTGAATTAAAGGGTGGTTGTCCAAGTTTATGAACCACCGCACTGCCCGGCACGTTGGAAGAAATTGTCACGAAGCTAAAGACGACGCCGTTGTCCTAAAGGAAAACTAGTTTATTGGAGCGAACTTGTGCTCCCCTAACAACTCAAAAAAATGCAGGTGGCGAAGAAGCAGTCAAAAAAGAGACGTGCGAAGGCGTGCGCGATGATTCGAATGCCGCGGCATCTGCTCTGCGGGAATGTATCACTCGGCGCGGGGGTTTCTCGAATAGTCGAAGTGCATCCAGAACACTGTAGATCAACGGAGATTATTCTAGGCTGTTCACGTTAGTTCGGAACGCACTCACTATCGGAAGAGATAAAACATGCGGCTCAGAAAGAAAGAAAGGAACACGCGCCTCCCTTGGCACACAGACAACACCGATAACACAGACCGGCGCAGCCGGGCGGCAAAAGCAAAACACAAATAAACACACTCACCGCATGGTCACGGCATTAACCCCCCCCCCTCTAAAACTGCATCGACACGATGCTAACATACGCGACAGTCCGAACAAATAAACAATATAAGTCCGTCATCATTTGTAGAAAAGTTTAGGCTAACCTAGTGGACGAGTTCGGGCCGCGTACGTCGTCGTGATGTTCCGGAATCACCAAAGGGGATCACCTCGTAAGTAAGTTGGCCAACACGTGGTAGAATCCAGTAGGGCCCGAAGTACCATAGTAGAAGCTTCTCACTGAGCGTACGTCGTCGGATGGGAGTCGAAACCCACACACGATCTCCTGGGCAGTACTAGGCGTCTTGTCGTCGGAGGTTGTAGCGTCTCGTATCCACCAGCTGCTGGTTGGTTGTGCGAACTCGAGCGAGCTGGCGGGCCTCCTCTGCACGCGGAAGGTATCCTTGGACGTCGGCGCAGAGGTCATCGTCTTCCACATTGAGAACCATTGGCGTCAAGCAACGTAGTCGGCCGTCTTGCATAGACAAGCTCGAACGGTGTCATCTGAATAGTTTCCTAGATAGCCTGGCAATACGCCAACAATACGTATGGTAGGACTTCGTCCCAAGTCTTATGTTCAACGTCGACATACATAGACAGCATATCCGCGATTGTCTTGTTCAGGCGTTCCGTTAGTCCGTTCATTTGGGAGTGGTATGCCGTCGTTCTTTGGTGATCCGTGTTGCTGTAGCGTAAGATTCCTTGCAGGAGCTCCGCAGTGAAGGCCGTTCCGCGGTACGTGATTAGGACTTCAGGGGCTCCATGTTGCAGCACAACTTGGTTCATAAAAAACTTGGCGACTTCTTGTGCAGTCCCCCTATTAAGAGCGGCGGTCTCTGCGTAGCGCGTCATGTAGTCTGTCGCTACAACAATCCACTTGTTCTCCGATCGGGATGTAGAGAACGGGCCCAGAAAGTCCATTCCAATCTGTTGGAAGAGCCTAGATGGGACGGCGATTGGCTGCAGAAGTCCGGTGGGTCTCTTCGGTGGCCTTTTTCGTCGCTGGCAGTCACAGTAGCTCTGGACGTAGTGGGTTATGTCGGATGCAAGGTGGGGCCAGTAGTACGTCGTCTTGATTTTTCCAATAGCGCCAGCTGTGCCGAGATGTCCGGAAGACGGGTCGTCGTGGCATGCTTCCGAAATTTCGTCAACGAAGGTATGTAGGGATGGCAAGACGAAAATTCGTTCTTGTTATTTGGCTGAAATCCTTCTTCGTGAGGACGGAGTTTTCATGCTGAATGATGGTAAATTCCGTTTGAAGGCCCTAGGCGCGGCGAAGTATTGTCCTTCGAGGTAGTGAATCATTACGCGTAACTCGGGGTCGGCACGCTGCTGGGCGGCTAGGTAGCCCTCCGTCACGACTCCGAATAATTCGCTGTCTTCGTCAGAGTCTTGCGGTGGTGGGTCGACGGCAGCGCGGGACAGGCAGTCGATGTCGGAGTGTTTCCTCCCGGATTTATCGACTACTGTAACTTCGAATTCTCACAGGCGCAAGCTCCACCTACCAAGACGGCCAGAGGGGTGCTTCAAATTGGCGAGCCAACACAGCGCATGGTAGTCTGTCACAACATTGAACGGACTTCCATACACGTAACGGCGAAATTTCGAAATGGCCCATATAATAGCGAGGCACACTTTTTCAGACGCTGAGTAGTTTTTCTACTCCTTCGACAGACCACGGCTGGGAAAGGTGATTACTTTTTCGCAACCGCTTTGTTTCTGGACGAGGGCGGCACCCAAGCCTATATCACTGGCGTCCATCGGAATTTCCATTTCGGCGTTTTTGTTGAAATGCGCGAGCACGAGTGGGTTTTGCAGGCATTGTTGCAGCTCACAGAATGCTTTTTTGCGCGTTTCCTCAGCTCAAAAGGGGTGCTATCTTTCGTCAAGCGCGTGAGTGGCTTGCCAATGCGTGCAAATTTTGTGACGAAGCGCCGGTAGTATGCGCACAGACCGCGAAATCTGCACACGTCCTTCTGCGCACGGCCAGAGTTTTTTAAGAGCGAATGCTCTTTATAAGCGACCCCAAACCATCCACCGCCGGCGGCGGCGGCGGCGGCGGCGTCGGCGGCGTTGGCGTCCGCAGTGCTCCTCTACATTTAAAAAAGAAACAGCATCCGGCGCCAGGTTTCGATCCGAGGACTTTGCGGCCGCAGCGCGACGCGCTACCGACTAAGCCACGGAAGCCACGCTGATATCGCAGTGAGTAACGCGCCTTATATCTTTAACGCATTCAAACTACGTCGTCAGCGGCGTGCGTTGGCGACTCAGCGGCGTTATAGCGGCTTGATAACTGCGTGGTGTACACGTGATACTACAAACCCGATGGAAGAGATGGAAGAGAAGGCGGTGGGCTGCGGGGGCCGAGCGCAAGCGCCGCAAGCGGGCCGACAACCGTGCATTCGCACTTTCACATTCTCCCCCTCGGGGAAATGCGGGGGAATTTTTTTGTGTGGTGGTTGCTTTAGTTTTTAATGGAAACGACCAAAAGACTGCGAATGCGGAAGAAAATTGAAATACCAGAGACTCAAAATCTGAAAGAAGGAATTTTCGGTCATGGGAACTCATGCAGCACACTCCTGAACTACGCTGTTCGAAGTACGCTTTCCAGGCACGTTGTTGCGGTCTGCCGCTGAGGGGTAACTGTTCCCCTGAACGTTGTATTCGGTGCGATAAAACGGGTGTGATAAGGTAGGTATGCTGCTGTAAGCACGTTGCTGAGAAGGCTCACTTGACCAGTCGAGCCTTAATATTTTTTGCTACTTACTATTTCTTACTGGTAAACCATATTTGCGTATCTTTACTCTTGTTGCTCCGTCTTCTATAGCTGATTCCTTCGAGTGGCTTCTTTTCTGCGACACCTCGTTTCCGTCGCTTTTTTCGCTTTCGTTTTTTTTACTTATCGCAACAAGTACGTCAGGAAATAACCGGGCATAAGACGCATTTACCATAGAACCAGGGTTCTGCGCGCGTAGTGCACAACTATTCCACTCCCGTGCCATCGGCTTCAGCTCTGACGCGGCATACCCTTATCTATAACTTGCACGTTTCGAATACACTTTTGTGATTTTTGCGAAGCTGGCACAAAAGCACATGGGAAGTTGGTATCTGGTGAATACTCAAAGTGTGATTCCGCTACGTAGAAATGAGCAATAACAACTTTTGTTCCACCGCTGGCCACATGCGAAGATAGCGCAGTGGTAGAAAATAAGGCGGCTACTTCGTGTACCCGGGTTCAAATGCAATTGAATATTATACGTTTTTGAATTTACTAGTCACAGCGATGGCCATTTTGTTTGCCAGGCAAGAGCCAGAAAGAGGACGGTTTTCTGCGCAAATGTAAACATAAGGCTTTCACCTGAAGCATATGGCTCAAAGAGTCCTACAGACGATTTACTACATTTAGGAATGTTCATTGTTGCCAAAAGTAATACAACTTACGGTGTAGAATCGATTGTTGCTATTATAAATTTCAAATGGAGTACTGTCTTGCATCGAAGGCACAGCCAGGCGTTAGAATTAGCCGCTGGTTTTTTTAAGTTTAAACGTAATGTCAAGTGGTCGTAGGCAGGTCTTCAAGGGTAAAGTCGATCGTGGACAACTATTTAGCAATCACTTGATACCTTTGCTGTTGCAACACTATTTTTTCTAGCATCAATTCTAGAGAAGGAAAAACACAGAAAAGAAAATATGGCTGCTGTGCAGTATTTTTGCCTAATTAGGTTGTCAATTTTGTTGCCCTCCTCCAAGTAAACGAGCCAAAGCTGTCCGGTTGACTTTGGAACTTTCCGTTTTTGGGAGCGAGTCCACAAAGAAGACGCCACCGTACAGGTGCTTCTGCACTGAGAGGTTGGCTGAAAAGAAAACCATGAAAAATATTACAGGCAGGGGGTAGAAATTTGGTATTATTTAGAGCTCTGCGACTGAGTGCAAAGTCACAGGTGCCAAGCAGCGAAACGCATTTGTGCTGTCTGCTGTAGCCGACCAGCCGTTTTACAGAGAAACACTACCTAAAACTGTCTCCTTGTGAACTCATGGACAGTATAAAACACCAGTTTACGTTTATTTTAACGCCGATTTTAAGCATTAAGGTGTCATGCTTTTCAAGTGTGTATTTCAGAACACAAGATCACCGCCAAAAATTGAATAATAAAAAAATGTATTGAAAATTTTAAGCAGGTTGCGCATGTGTTAAGTAGTGATAGGTCTATGTTACGTCATATCGAGGTTGTTAGATTTTGATACTTCAATATCGGTCAGCGTGCTTGGAGGCGAAGACCAGCCTGCTTGGAGGTGAAGACCAAATCAGAATTAGACTACATAGCTCACTGCGTGGAGTTATGCAATCGCCATGGGGGTATAGAACTGGGATAACAAGCTGCATAAAAAAACCATTTACAATATACACTGCGGAAAGTGGCTAAATAGCGCTTTTATTTACCGCAGTTATTAGGGTGGCTTTTGGCAGCCTCTAAGCAAAGGATGCACCAACAGGTCACTTGCTAACTACCCTTCGGAGCCCTTCACCCCAATAAAGATGGCGGTTATTACGCCACGGCAGCTTGCCAAATCAGTGTGCTCAAGACCTGGAGCGTGGCTATGCACACGACGAAGACGAAGACAGGGAAGCATCCCTAAAACAGCGAGTACTCTGGGAACTTCTTTAGCGCTACCGAATATCCTCTGACACATCTCAGACCACCGGATTCCTGTGACTCTCTCCAAAACAAGAGGGCATGTACGTCATAAATTCTGTAAACTTGTCCTTGTGGAGTGTAACGTACAGGTGGCACATGTTCGGCCCAAAAACACACCGCAGCAGCCGCTGAGTGTGTAGGATCGTTTACCAAGAAGACCTTTTATCAGCGTTGTATATGAAAACGCCGGAACAAACTACAGTGGAACTTTCTTCATTTTATCAGATTTGTGCAAGCAGCGACTTCAACAGCACGCTCGTGTCTTAACGAGTATCGGAGTTTGTAACAAACATGCGAACGGGTCGGGAATAAGTTGATAATTGTTTCACAAAATGCAATACTCGTCGCTGAAGAAAACTCGATAGTGTAACGGCCACATCTCGAATCTTTAGTTGTACCTAAAAGATTTAACAGGGTGAATCGTAAAAACGGCAGCTTAAATGCGATTTGCGCACTCTCTCTCTGCAGCGATTACTTTGTTATATAAAAGAACTATTTGCGGTGATGTATTCATTATGAACCAGGTTTCTTCACGGAGGGTAAAATTGTGAAGAACGATTCGGTTTACTGCTCAGTGTTTTCTTTTGTCTCAAAAGTGCTGCTCTGCGCGCTAAGTGTATTTGTTTGCCAAGTGTTTGCAACGACAACTGATAGAACAACGTCAGTCATCAAGTGGCAGCTGCACAGTCGTTTAAAAAATACGGAGATTGAAGTTTATAAATGCCTTTCTAGTCCCGCTTATTAAAAAACCAAAAAATGAGGAGGGTTTGTATAGTTTACCTGCCACAGTGGTCTTGATCATTTCAGCCATTTCAGGGCGATCTTGATGCCTTCCTTGCTCCGTGAGAACGACGGCCGCTGCTGCTGCCTCCTCGTACTCGTCGTGGGGCAGACCCACGACCGACACTTCCGCTATCTCATCACCGTGCATCTGCAGCAGCAGTTCTTCTAGCTCAGCTGGAACCACCTGGTTGCCCATGCACTTGATCATTTGCTTCAACCTTTCGGCGAAGTGAAGCCGCCCATCTTCATCATAGTAGCCAGCATCCCCTGCATTTTTCCCAAGATTGTTTAAAGATCGACTAAGCCTTTTTTCACGTCGCTACTAAATCCACCTTAACCCAGCGTGTCTTGTTATAATCTGACCGTTTTGAAAAACATGCGATGTTGACAGATGCAGGATTTCGTACTGATACACAAGCGCGATGTTTCCCTACGATGATTCATCGCCTTCGTAAGTTCTACAACAAAGGTAAAGAAATAAGGAGCTCCCGTAAACAAAGTGGCTACGATGTATTGCTTAAAACAAAAATTGTAACAATTGAGTCTGTCAGCCTCAAACTTCCGCCTTCGGCCCGTATGAATATTCTGGGCTGCTGAGGAGTATTCTCTGCTCTACTTAGCTCTACACTCTTAGCCAAAAGGGATCAACAGGGGAGTGCCATTGCTCCTTTGGGGGACTAACTGCGTTGCCACAACCACTAGTACCCTACGGTAGTAAATGCTAAGGCACGAATGGTTACTCCTCAAACCGTTCATCCTTTACGGACGAACGCTTGTTCCGTTCCGTTACACCCCCCTTAACCTCGGAGGTGAGCTACTAGCGCCGAACAAAAATACGCCCTGGCGGGGAATCAAACCATCGCCTTTCGCAACACCAACCAGACGCGCTACCGACTATACCACAAGGCAAGGTGGAGGAGGGGGCAGAAAATGGGTACTCGAGTTCAAAACGTTTGTACTATGAAGTTGACGTCGTTGCGTTTATTGCTGGCGTCGTAATTACTAGCGATGCAACTGCTTGATATTTCCGCGCTGCTAACTGTAGACGTTATTGCTGACCTTCCACTGCAATGACACGCTCAAAAGCGTAGTTTTTCCTTGTAAAAGAAAGGAAAACCAACCGCCACCGTCGCGGCAGGAGGCTGAGCGTTCTAGCGATGCAACCGCTTCGGCAAAAATTTACAATTTCGTAATGTTCGCTACTTTTCCCAGATTTCTTTGATCTCATATGTGCGAGATCATGGTTGTCTGTGCGACAGAAATAATAGGGGTACAGGGCTGATGTTCCTGCATGGACGAAACAAATTGCGGTGCTGCAGACTTCAGCTAGCCCTGGTAGATGAGACGGGAAAATGCAGCCGGGTCTTACGGTTGTTGAGGCATTATCATTGATTTTGTAGGAAAGGCATTTATGCCCCGCTAATAAAATCTAGGAGCAAAGCGCTTACCTGTGGTGTGCGCTTACGATTTCCCGTTGTTGTCGTCGTTGTTGACATTTGTCAACTGGTATAGACATGTGCATTCACTACACTTAGTGAGTAAGGTTAACAATTTTTTACTGATACCTGCCCCACTGTGTCATGTGCGCAGAGTTTTTCATTTACTTGTATTATCGCTCGCGAGCCCTATGTGCATGACAATTCGTAGTAACGTGAACAAAATGCATTGGTGATATCACACATCGCCGCTCCGTGCCGCGAGCCGCCTCCTCACTTAGACAAGGCGCTTTTTGTTATTTTTAAAACTAAAATGTGTTCGTAAGATACCATATGAAAGATTCTGTATTGGCAGCTACGTTTGTTTGGAAATTATGAAACTCAACAGAGAAATGCGGCAGCAGTCGGTCGTATAGCAGCGACCCCAGGGGCAGTAACTGCTCGGCGTTTTCTTCTCCCGTTGCTCCGTAGATCGACGGGGACGAACAGTTACTCCGCCAATTATGTACACGGCACGCACGCTCCCACAGTTACTCCTCTTGGGGAGAACGGTCGCTCGCGAGGACTAAGACCTGTAGTTAGTCCTTTTTTCGTCCTTTTTGGCTAAGAGTGTAGCGCTCACGACAATTTGAACAATGCAAAAAGAGCTTTATGATACGTATATC
The DNA here is from genome assembly GCF_048455015.1 of Haemaphysalis longicornis. Taxonomy (NCBI): domain Eukaryota; kingdom Metazoa; phylum Arthropoda; class Arachnida; order Ixodida; family Ixodidae; genus Haemaphysalis; species Haemaphysalis longicornis. The sequence goes on along the minus strand of NW_027526335.1, from coordinate 156,281,624 downwards.
GTCTACTGAATGTGGGTGAGAAACATTCACTCACATGCGGAGAATAGTAACACATTTTGAGAAACAGGGAACCAATCTGGGGGATTTCTTGTTGAGAAATAAAGGCGCCAGTGATTACCGATATCAGGCGTTTTACAGTCAGCCCTAGACAGAAATTCCTCCATAACACTACTCGCGGTTTTTCTTGGCTGATAATAACGCTTCTCATACTATATTACGCCACGTATCTCCCCAATACAATCAGCAGCCGCCATTTTGTCCGTGACAGATATCGAAGGACCCATCATCGTGTGCTCTAACAGCAATAATTTTCCTTAATGGCCGATGCCTAAAACAATGTCTTCCGGAAGCACTTCTCACAGCTAGTATGTGTATGCCAAGGTTCACCAGGTTTCGGCCGGCGGCCACAGTGTACACATAGGTGTGTTTTCAGCATGCGAAAGAACTCTGTAAACATTTTATGTTCGCGTGGCTTCCATATTTCGTTATCAGGCTGCCATATTGCCCCTGAAAAATGCATCCCCTGCAATGGGTTTGCGTTATATGAGAAGGTGGCCTTAGGGGGATTTATGTATGCTTTGTATTTGTCAACTGGTTTTCAGCAATAAATTTCTCGCAAATGAAGCATAGCCATGTACACGGGAAATACGGTTACACCATCACTTTACTACAGTCCACGCTTCCTGAGTCGTCGTTACTCTTCGCCAAGCATGCGGCTCCCTGCCTAAACATTGTGCAGTGCCGCAGGCTATTCCAATGCCACTTGCCTGGTTTACTATAGCCTCAACCATAATTGGTGATGCTGCGCTTTAACAGAACATTAATGACTACCCACGAATCATGTGTACCCTGAGCTTGAGAGGGATAGGTCTCACCACTGTTATTATATTTCAACATTTTAAAACCCCAATATAGTAAACCCACCAAAGGTAACTCCACCACAGGGGAAGTATTGGGAAGGACGCGAAACTTGGCGTGATCAGAGTAAAAAAATATTTTGTTGTATCATCTTCCTCTATACATCATCAAAAACGTGAATGCACTGCTCTTTTATTCTCATTTTAATGTATTAGGCTAAGCAGCTGGCCCATCCCTTCAGTTTAGGAACATGAGCTTTGCAATAAGTCAAGGAGACTGACATCACTGCCATAAAAACTGGATATCTTCATCCTAATAATGCTCCCTAATTTATTTTAATCTTTAGGGCCCACTTTTCTTTTTCATTTATTACAAGCGCCCTCTATTATCACCAGGGGCCGCTGCCTTAATCTTAGCAGCGGGTGGCCTCGGCAGATATGACGAGCCACGCGCCAGAGAAGAACCACAGTTTCTGCGTCGCTCTGCCGTATCGTATGAGCGCTCCTAGGTTCGCGGACTACTCTTCTTGTTGATTCTCATGTGTAAATAAATGTTGGCCCTGACGCACAACCACATCGGCGCATCAGTTAGTCCATGACAACGCACGTAGACACCATGTGGCTTCGCTTCATCTGCCTGTTTCCGCCTTTCCCGGTGCTAGAGTTTCCTTACCACCAAGCCTGGTTCCTAAAAATAGACGGGCGCTTTGGAACTTGCTGCATAGATTCGTACACCGAACGTTACTGGCTCACCACTGCCGTGGGTCCAGGCAATCTACTCTGTGAGCTCCGAGAACACAGAGAGCTGCCCTATGAAGTTATCTAGGTATGGGTGATGATCCTCGTCGGCACACTCGTTCCGGCAAAAATGACACTGCATCCCCCCGTGCTGTTGTCCTTTCGCAGCAATACAGCACGATGAAATTGGTACAGCACTGACTGGCTTGCAGCAGTTTGTTATACGAAGGGCAAACGAAGTCAGTTGTAAACACTACAACGACTATATTTTATCCCGCGTGCCGCTGTGTCCACGTGCATTAGAATTTGTGCGGAAGTCTCACGGCACCACCGCGCGAGCGGCTTCCACTGATGGGCCCTTTCCCTTCCTCTCCTGTCTGCTGCCGGCTAGACGAGAAGAATGCTGCTTGTGTGGGAGACGCTACGCAGCGACGCCATCGCCTGTGCAATGCGGGGTCATTCCCTCTTTCTTTTCAACAGCCACCTTCCGCGGGAACTCTTACATTGTTGTCTGCCCGACTGAGTTTGCCTCGGTCATCGTGAGGTTCGGACATGTTCTTTTACATGCAAAGCATCTCTTAGTCGACCCTGCGCCGTCCGTCGGCGTCCGGCTTCCGCACCTCTCCTGCTTGTCCCCCTCTCCACGCCAGCTGTGATAACGCCGCTCTCCTCCTCGACGCACGGCTCGTATCGTGCCGGCTGAGGAAGACACCTTCAACACTGTCGCTCCAGGAGCCCTTAAAGGGGAAGCGTGTTAGTCTCGTGACGACCAAGGGAGATACCGGCGACAGTGTCACTCGAAAAGCCATCTCATGGTCTGGGCTATGTCACTCCCTTGTTGTTGCGCCGTCCACATCCCCACTGCGCATGTGCGTCTCTCCTTCATTCTCCTCTTTTCCAGCTATATAAAAGCAGCTGCGCGCGCTGCGCGGCGTCCAGTCTGCTCCGAGACACCGCCTGTGCCGGTTCTGCTCCGGCGTGGAATCTACACGGAACCCCCATGCTTTGCATCACCACATAGTTCTCTTCGGAAAGATGGTGTAATTTTTTTCGCCGCTTCGCAGCCGGAGTGGTTCGCGATTTTGCCGGCCACACGTCGCGGGCCATGGGTGTTCGTTTTTCGGGAGGTGGGTGCTCTGCTGCGTCGGGCCATCGAGCGCAAGCTCCCGCTTGCCAGCACCCACTCGTCCGCTCGGGCGTTCACCCAGCAAGCTCTCCAGACTTCGGACCACCGTACACAGTTCGTCACTACGCAGCCTCACCTCTACGCTTGAGCATTCCCTTCGAGAACCCCTGCCGGGCGCAGCATGACGCCAGGTTGCTATGTTTGTGAACGGTTTTGTACGCCGTGGTGCCTGTCGCAGCGGCAACTCTTCTTCTTTATTCCTGCCTTTCACTCTCCTATCGCTTTTTATTCCCGTTCCCTTGGCCCTCAGGGCTGGATAAATTGTCGATACCCTACGTCAAACAGTTTGGGGCCCTTTTCTCCCACTTATCCCCCCCAAAAGAACCCGACATCGAGAAACCCGGCTGACTCATTGCGCCGCAGCCATCTGCTCGTGGAGGGGCTCTTTCCTTCTCTCTTTTAGAAAACCGCTCCAGCAATTCTCCTTTCCCTCGTCGGGGTACCAGTCCAACGTCTCTTCTCCTCTCCTTCATCAGCCGACATCCCGAGCTCTACAAAATTGGTGACCCGGACAACGCTGTAACAAGCACGACGCGATGACCTCCGACGGCCACACTGCGGCATCCACGCTTGAAATCTTGGACATGGAAGTGAAGCTACCAAATATTTAGCCCAAAAACCGAAGAGTTTGGTAGAGCCAAGTTCATGTCCGGTTCCAGCTGCGGGATATCACGTAGCAGTCGACGAAGTACCTGCACGCCGTCACCGCCCAGCGGCATGAAATCCCCGTCGTTATCGACTACATCTTGCTATCACCCCCCTCACAAGATGGATACCATACCCTCAAAAATAGGGTGCCAGATCGTTTGGAGCCACATGAAGAAAGCAGACTTCAGCAGCTCTTAGCCAGGGAAAAGCTGGGCAAGCAATGACCAAAAACTGGGCGACCTTGACTTCGAGGTGCTGCCGAGGCTCAGCGAGAGGACACTGGGTTGACGAGACTGATAGGTGCGGCCTCATCACTCGTGCTTTCTGAAGTTACACTTCCCTGCGCCCATAGCTAGATAACCTGCGGTACATCTCAGGGAAGAACACAAGCTTTCGCCTCACTGAATTTTCGCCGAGTGGCATTCAACATGTTCAATTTTATTGGCTACCCGGCTTGTCCGTGCCATACTGCAGCTTATAAGAGAACGCTTCGTTTGGCACTTGGAGATATAACACGTGTGAGCAGGTGAAGGTGACTCGTCGCGCTCGGGTTGAGGTACAAGAATTTCGAACTCCTTAGTCGCGCTTTAACCACGTTCACCGCGATCTGCTCGGACGACTACCGCAGTGCCAAGGTTTTAGGTACCTGCTCACATGCATCGACTGGTGCAGCCGATGACTACCAATTGCGGACATATGAATTGAGGCCGTCGCGCAGGCCTTTATTCACACGTGGGTGGCACGCTTCGGCTATCCCGCCGGCATAAAAAACTGACCGTGGACAGCAATTGTAACCCTCTCCAGCAGCAGCCTGCAGCATAAAACCGCCTACCACTCCGCCAGTACGGCAAGGTTTCAGCGTTACACAGGCAACTAATAGCTACACTCACAGCGAAACTCGATCGACAGCACAAGGTGGAGAAGCTCCCTTTTGTTCTTGCTGGCGTCCGCTCAACGGTAAATGAGTATGTTGGCTTCAGCGCACCGTAAGTGGTGTGCAGCTCAACAGTGCGCCTCCCTGGGGAATTCTTTTTCGACCAGACGCTTTCTGCACACGCCCCCTCTTTCAACATGGAGGGCAGCGCGCATAGCTTGCGCAACTCAGGCCAACAGCACCTCGCACCGCTTGCGATGGAAGCTTCTCACAGATTATGACAATGGACGTGCGTTGCAAGCGAGAAGTCGACACCGTGGACCGAGACAAGCCGGCTCCTAGTGAGGCTTCTGTTCATGATGTCGTACGTACGTTTTCAGTGATAACCAGTGACGTTTTGACGACTCCGACCTTTCTCCATTCAGCCCTTAACTGCCGCGTTTTTTTAAAAGATCCGTGGTAAAGGGGAGCATCAGAAGCGGAAGTCTCATGACACCACTGCGCGAGTGGCTACCATCGAGGGGACCTTTCCGTTTCTCTCCTGTCTTGCAACCGCTTGTCGCGAACAGTGCTCCGTTTGTAGGGTACTACCTAGCGACGCTGTCGCCTGCTCACATGCAGGGTCATTTCATAATTCTTTTGAATGGTCGCCTATCGCGGGGACGTTACTTCGTTGTCCGGGCGACTCCTGGCAGTGCGGCCGTCTACTGGCTGAACGCATCTTTCCATCTCTCTTTTAGGAGAATGCGATAACCCTTCTCCTTTTTGTAGTCGGGGGACCCACTCGGCGTACTCCTGTTTTAAAAATAAACAGTCCTGCCTTGAAGCTGCGAAACAGCACAACGTCTGTTGTCTCGTCCGATTCAGCAGCCGACAACACGAGCTGTTATAATTAATAACATTCCTGGGCAGGTTCAGTTCATGTGTGTGAATTAAAAGCTACTGCCTGCACCTGTGTTGACGAATGCCTGCGAAATACGGGTCTATCCTTCCCCAGATTCACTACGCTACTTTTCGTACTTTGGTTACCCTAAAGGATATAACAGGTTAGTTTATCTCAATCTCAACAATTTACTTTGATCAGCCTTCATTCCTTTCAACCCACCACAATCTATTATCGTGTTACTCCATTATTTTTGTATTCCCATTATTATACCTTAATCCATCTAACAAAATGGTAGTAACTGAAATATATCCTACGTTATTGCCCATTATTTCGTTCCTAATCCTCCTAATTCTATCTCAATCCACCTTATTCACACTATAAACGTAATAATGCACCTCATTCCACCCTAATATTATTCATAATTATTTATCTTTAATCGTTTTATTTGCTTCATTTTTCGCATTGTGTGTATTTATATGCAATATACAATTGACCTCTCAAACATTGCTTTTTTTGTAAACCGCACATTCACATAACCAAGGTATTCTGTCTATGCGAAATAACTTTTATTTTGTCATTTCAAGTAAACTACCCCTTCTGTAAAATACCCTGGCATTCATTAAACTGGTATTTGTAGATAAATAGGCTCACTCTAATCTCACCCTATCACAATCATTATTAAGCTCTAATCAATCATTATTTATAGGCATACATCCGCACGGCGAGAAGCAATGAGTGTATGTGATAGCTGATCAATGGAGCCAGAGCCCCACCGCGTTCTTCGATTGCACGGTTCTTCCCGCTGAAGTAGTCTTTTTCTTATGTCATTGATGTTGACTCCCAGGACGACGGTCCCTTCTTGCGTCTGATGCTCGCGTTTGATGAAACATGTAAGGCTTTCACCTTAACGATGATAACGCTGAGTACGCATGTGACTTGCTCTGTAAATGGTGCACTTTCCTTTACACAAGAAGCCCCATTCATGCTCGCCTGCAAACCTCTTTCTCTTTGTGTGGTAACGGGCTAAGTTTGCAGGAGACCAAAGATCCATGACCAAACTGTACACCGTTATCCTGAGACGAACTTGACACATAATTACTGCACTATAGAGACAGCATAGGTATCGCCTAAATGTGGCCCAGTAAGAATTGCCCCAGCGCGGACTTTGATGTGCTGTCTTCTGGAAGACATTTTGCCAAGCCAACTAGTTATATTTGACTGATGCCATCAGTCTTGAAAAAACAGCGTTACATCACAGTCACCCCTTCCTATTTTTCCATTGAACTATCTAGGGCATTCACGAATGTTTCAGTAAGAAGCTTTGTGTCCACCTAAATATTTACTGAAGAACATTCGCCCACGCGACTGCCATGGTTCCAACGAATGCATAATGGTATAATAGCGCCCAAGATTACATCCTTTGAAACGTAGATATGGGCCTCGTGCACTGCAGTTTCAAATAAACATGTGGGCCACCTGGGAGCGGCGGCGGAATTTTTTCTGAAGAACAAAATAAACATATACAGCAGTTCGCTACGCGGCTTAATTTAAACAACAACCGCAAAATAAGTATACAACAATTACCACGTTTTTTTTTAATTCACAGTTGCTATAATAATAGAAATATTACGCTGGCGAGTTGTGCGGGAATACAAGCCGAAATAATTTAGAGAGCGCCTCTTCTCCAATAAAAGCAGACGACAGTACACGAATCAGCTGCCTGCGACGCCGACGTTCACGAAGCACATAGTAGCCGAAAAGAAATAAAAAGAACAGATCCATAAATGCATTTCCGTATGTGCACGCTACTTCGCGTAAGACCGCTGCAAAAAAAAATGCCGTGTATCCAGGGCATATTTTTGTAGCGCCTCAAATAGCCTTTGGTGTGCGCGCACCTGTGCACACATGAGAAAATACATGGAACAACCCACGGATATGCATGCTTGAATTGTAGGTAGTCATACCAGCAAAATATGAAGCTTTAAAATGAAAACAGAAACGTAAATATTCACGCTACACTGCGAAAAAACCGTAAACAGATGGACACACACCAGCACAATTCGGAGACTCGCATCTACACTTTCATTGAAAGGACTCTCAAATATCTCAAACATGTACAACTTGTAGTTTGCGTTTGAAAAGCGAGTTCAAGTTGGGCTTGTTGCGCAAAATATTCTTGCTGACAAAGATAACTTGCACCAGCACAACTATTCACGCTGGCATGTAGTCATGCCAGCGTAGTCACACAATCATCACGTACAACGCTGTCAGCTTTGAAACAATCTCCATTATTCAAAATGGTCTTATTTTATCAAGGGCACTCCGAATGCGACAGGAATCATTCGTGCACAATTAAAGCTCCTGTTGTTCGATCTACTATATCTGTGCCCGCGTCTATGTCGAGCGATAAACAAGGTAAATAAACATTCAGATGCTTTCATGAAAGCCTCGTCTCGCGCATCTACGTCCAAAGGTATTCGCATATTAAGTACGCATTTATAAACCTATGAAAGCACTTCAAAAAGTATTGCGATATTTTCATAAGCCCATCCAACGAACTCATCGTAGTTTCAGCAGTTTGAGGAAGAGTTTACTCAAGCAGTTGGCATTTTCAAATACCTGCATCTACAAACCTGAATCTTCGGGTTCTTGAAGCCGCTTATCCATGGTGTCGCAATATACACACAAACCTTCGCCGCAATTTCGCACACACAACTCATCAAATCACTTCCTGACATGTACAAGGCACAGTGGAGTGTATACACGGGAGAAATTCGCTTCTGCAAGCACCATGAAGTCGCGTAGTCGGTCTTCTCCCCACAATAAGCTGTCCGCCAACTGCTTGGTTATGCCAGCAGTTCTAACCCAGCCGTACTGATCTAATAAAACAAATCCACCAAAGCGACCACAGCAACCAAGGCGTTGCTGGCGTCGTTGGGACGTTATGCCGTTATTTCATGCTCTTCGGGGGCCGGCGGCACCACAAACCATTTTTCACTCGTGGAGCGGTCACACCCTCCCTCACACATACATTATCGCTTCCGGGAGGCGATACACACACAGACGCACACTCCTGCCACGGCCCCTCGATCAAGCGCACGCAAGGTGCGCTTGATCGAGGGGCCGTGCTCCTGCACTCCTCTCGTTCTCTTGGTAACATCGCGGGCTTCCGTCGTTTTAATTTTATCTTTTATTTGGGCGGCGCTGCTGGTGTTCAGTGGAAGCAGTTGCGAAATGACAGGGATTGTCTCGGCTGCGCGGAGCGGAGACAAACCCGCGCTTGTTTAGAACTGTTTTTTGTGTGATGCATCGCTTTCCTGTCGCCTTTGCGAACCATATTCTATTTATTAAAGTACCATTTGGCTGTTTGCATCGCATGGTTACAGAATAGCGGTAATTTCTTCTTTCTCTTCTAATAATCGTACTGCGCGGAATACTATCCACCGGACGTCGTTTGCTCACGAACTTCAGAAATAATGCCTCCGTTGCCCGCAAGAAGGCGCTGAACACAGCATATCAGTGGCGCCACCATAGAAGCGCACGAGGCCCATACTGATAATATTTGATGTGCTATTGTGTTGCATAAATACAAATTTTAATTCAGGGAAAAAAGAGCAACAAAGAAATTACCCACACCTGTCTGAAACCTTGGGTATTTACAACCTTTCACGGTAATGAGGTGATCGGAAATGCGTGCGTGTTGATTTTCACTTTCTCGAAAGTTTTAAATACCGATTTGGTCCATCTAAATCAGTTTCCCACCTCAACTGCGACCTTCGTAGCCTAGTGAAACAGTCGTGAGTGAAACAAAAAACCGTATTCTCAAACATGAGCTCTGTGTGCCGACTTTACGACAGACTCATCACAATTACCCTTATGGTAATGGAAATCTGTGGGTTTCCTCACCCGTAACATCCCGAAATATTGCGTTTGCTATAGAATGTCCTTGCTGCAACTGTTTTGCTAAAGAGCGCATTTTTATGTCACAGTTCTTTTGTTGTAACGTACGGAAGGCAAGCACTTAATTAGAGTGGGGTGGGAACTTGTTCGCAGATATAAAAAATATCACAGAGCATGCCAAGCCCTAACAGTGCAGGATTCATGCCTTACAGGGCCAGTCGAGCATGTACTAAGTTCACTCGAGATAACGGTGTGTCTGGGTGACTATCGTAACAGTGAAGACAATTTTCGATCCAAACTGAATCTTCATCTTCCAATGTTGTGCAAACTACAAAACAAGCAAAACTGCGTTGCGTAAAACCGTTGCACTTTTTTTGTGCAATTGTGCTCTTGTTGGATCTAATACCTGATTTCATCCAGCCTTCTTTATCGAAGAGATCAGCCGTCTCTTTGGGTCTGTTGTGGTACCCTTTCACCATTGCAGCGCTTTGGAAGCAGATCTCTCCAATCTGGTTGGGGCCTAGCTTCTCGTGAGTTTTGGTGTTGACAACCTAATGAAGTAGAAAACGTTTAGGTTCGCTGTGGTAATAGCGACGAACAACTAGTGATAGAGTAAGGCCCCACTCTCAGGGTGACGGACGAGCACTGGAAAAAAAACTATTACTTTTAACAGTTCTCCCAATGCAAAAAATAGCCATTCACAACTGTCACCATATTTTGCAGCGTAGGCGTGTAAAGCCCAACACATTAGAGCAAGGAGGAAGGACGACGACCAGGACCGCCGTCGTTCTCCTTCGTGTTTAGTCTAATTTATTGCGCTTAACACGTTTACGATACTTATCACCTTCTAAAGAGGTCCCCTTTAACCAGTTAAAACTTGGGTTGTCTTTCTCCATATTCTTAAAAAGAGGTACAACGGTTGGTTGTTATTTCTACTAATAGCACCTAATGGAGAGGAAAATAATAAGGTCGTTTGAATAAAAAGACAAATAGTTAGGCGCAAATTTCTTTCCGTATTTCGACGTTGCGGTACGGCACAGAAAACAAACCATGGAAGGCGATGTATTTACACTATTTACAAAATGTCGACAATGAAGGAGCCCGCGGAGGATGTGTTTCCCGCGCAGTTTCCTTTGCAACTGGAGGTTAAGCCCAAAGCTCCCAGCTTCTTTTCGCTACGTTTTCAAGTGATTCTCCTAACATTATTACGGCTGCTCCAGAGCTTTTCTGGGGAAACTGGATTCCCTTCGGTCAACCTTTTCTCCGCGTTCATGAATGTATACTCTACCACACTCTTTTGTATCGAAGATGAAGTTTTCCTTTCCGTAGAAACCTTTTTTTCTGCTGTATCAGGAAAATAGTAGTAGCAAGAAAAGAAATACAATACGCCGTAAATCCTAAGAGGCGTGTACAGGTAATCCGCAGGATAATTATCACGGAACTAAGTACTTGTGCCGTGAATGACCTTAGGTGCTATGTTAAATAAACCAAGCCAATATTGTACTATGATTTAGTTTTAGAAGCTTCAACTAATAAGTAGAAGCATATCACAGAAGTGAAGGAAAATGTCTGAGCACACAGAGTACAATAAATTGGCGGTATAAATTTAGCTGCCCAAGCTGCACAGCGGCATTTCTTAGTAACTAGCAGAAATGGTTAGCCAGTGCTACAACGGCTACTATTACAACAGCAGCCCTGCATATCCGGACAGAAGCAACGACACATTATCTCCTCTTTTTTTCTAAATTAGTCCTTTACCGGACCGGATTCACTGATTTGTGGGTGTTAAACACATTGTGGCTCCACTCAAGCCGGCTCCGTGAGACAGTTTTTTTTAGTCTGTTTACATGCTTCAAATCGCCCCTCTTCAAATTCAGTTTTTGAGCGTTTCCCTTTAGCTTTTCTAACATGTATTCCACACTGCACATATACTTAAAATTCGGGGGTGGTACCTTATGACCTTTATTTTAGTTATACCACCAGTACCCGTAAGTTTGCCTTTGCGTTGAATGCAGTTAAGTTGTAAAGGCCCTGCCAGGAGGGCCAGTGGATTCCTAGAGGGTATCCAATGAATGCTCATGGTTAAATTTCATAGCATTGTTCTGAAAAGACTGTGGTAATCCGGCAATAGTGGCGGGGGACAATCCCACGGGATGGACATGTGCCGGCTGAGGATGAGGAGGTGGCGCGAGAGGAGCGGGGATGGAACATGGCGGACTCGGCTGGGCTACGTGTGTGCAGCCGGATCGGCTGAGCAGTGGACCTTGGCGGAGCGGGACTCCAAGTAAAGGTGTGATCGAGGGGGCTCAGTGTCCTTCTGGGGAACCGCGGCCGGGTGCAAGAACCCCGGTACCACATTTGGCGCCCTGAACGTGGGGCCGGCCGTGGTTCCTAGGAAGGGCATTGTGGTCTTCTTCCTTGTTTTGGTGTTCCGCGGCAAATGTGACCGACAGCTCGCTGAAGATGCGGTCAGACACGATCGACCTGGCGGACCAGTCTCTGGTGGCGGACATCTCGGATGCCCTCAGCGAGAGGGACAAGGTCAAGTTCACTGTCCACACCAAGACGACGCTGTCGGACTTCCAGAAGCCGGAGTTCTCTGTGCTTCGGCAGCACGAGGAGTTCATCTGGCTCCATGACGCCCTGGAGGAGAGCGAGGACTACGCCGGGATGATCATTCCCCCGGCCCCTCCGCGGCCGGACTTCGACGCCTCGCGGGAGAAGCTCTAGAAGCTCGGCGAGGGCGAGGGCTCCATGACCAAGGAGGAGTTCGCCAAGATGAAGCAGGAGCTCGAGGCGGACAGCTGCTGACGACTGCGCCGGGCACCACCCCCGCAGAGCAAGGCCCGCGGACAGGACCTTGCCACGTTTGGACCTTCTGCAAGGACCCCCGGGTCTTAGGAGGCCACCTGTGGCACCGGTCTACTGCCATCCGGGCTGAGCCGTGGGAGTCCCTCGAGAGTGCCGACGCGACCCGCGGAGCAAGGCCCGCGGACAGGACCTTGCCACGTTTGGACCTTCTGCAAGGACCCCCGGGTCTTAGGAGGCCACCTGTGGCACCGGTCTACTGCCATCCGGGCTGAGCCGTGGGAGTCCCTCGAGAGTGCCGACGACTGCAGCCGAGGGCAGCCAGCGTCGGCCTTTTCTTCGGAGGGGGGAGAGTGTGGTAATCCGGCAATAGTGGCGGGGGACAATCCCACGGGATGGACATGTGCCGGCTGGAGATGAGGAGGTGGCGCGAGAGGAGCGGGGATGGAACATGGCGGACTCGGCTGGCCTACGTGTGTGCAGCCGGATCGGCTGAGCAGTGGACCTTGGCGGAGCGGGACTCCAAGTAAAGGTGTGATGGAGGGGGCTCAGTGTCCTTCTGGGGAACCGCGGCCGGGTGCAAGAACCCCGGTACCACAAGACATACAGGACGGTTGAACTGGAAAGAGCTTCAATAAATCAGTCCAACCAAAGGACTACCAAACAGTGCAGGACGCCTGAACTTCGTCCTTCTGTGCAGAACGCGACGTCGTTATCGTACTCGACGCTGAGTAAGTTCTGTAGTTTGTTTTTTGGGCACTGGTATTCGGCAGCTTACGACCATTCGTGAATAAGGATCCAGCGTGCAAGTACGCAAAACACTGCAGTACTCCCGTGAGTAAGTTCTGTAGTTTGTTTTTTGGGCACTGGTATTCGGCAGCTTACGACCATTCGTGAATAAGGATCCAGCGTGCAAGTACGCAAAACACTGCAGTACTCCCGTACTCACACTTCCTAGCGGCGCGCGCAGCGGGTGAACATACCGCTCTGGCCACACGGCAACTGATGTGGCAAGGCCATTCAATTATAGGGGCTTTAGCGTGGGCTGCTAGCAAACGCTACAGTATAGTTCGCTAAATGTTGATGCCCATGACTACGCCGGCATTTCTACGTTACGGGGCTCTTAAATGTTCTCTGCAACACTTTTGATAAACGCTCTCACTCTTTCCTTCGCGTCAGGAAGCAGTGCGAAACGTATAGCCAGCACTGAGCACCACTCCGCTTATATCCTTGTTGCCGGAGGTGCGCCTTCCGTTTGTGCTTTGTTTTTGTGGTTTTATTTTTGAACTGGCTATCGAATGCGTTCTTTGCTCGAACTGAGAGAAAGTCGTTTAATAACCGCTAGACCGATGTAATGACGGAATTCTAGCGGTAGAATAACGCAAAGAGCGGGAAAGAGAGAAAACGTACCATCTAGTTTCTAGGATATTTTATGGGAATTGAGCAGTAGGTACTTTGTGACCCCCTAATCTAAGCACTGGATTTGTTGGTGGACTGCCTTCTGCAACCATTTAGGATTTCGAAAGAAGTTGAAAAACCTGTTGCAGGGTCCCTTTAAGGTTACTCATCAAAATCGGCGCGAAGAAATCCGCTGGGGCTAGAAAAGCTCGATTTTAAATATAAAATAATTTTCTCCTTGAAATCGTGAATAAAGCTTACCTTAACTTTGACCGTTGCTGCCGGAAATCCAACGTCACTGCCACTGTCGCAATTTCCGCGCATTCGCGGTTGGGAAGAAACCAGGAAACACGCTTCCGTCATGCACAAGATGTTGGACAGGGTTTGCAGGCCTCCAAACGTTGAGCGGGCGGCGTTTGAGAGCCATTTTGTGAGCACAGATCCACCAATCCCTATATGCCTCACGGAAGGTAGGCTCCGCCCTGTACGACGCATCTCGCGGACGATTGCGTGGAATCGGGGCGGGATTGTAAACATCACAGTGGCCTATGTGTAGGAAAAAAGCAATGTATAGAACAATCGGTATCATGATTTGCATTAAATCGTCGTTTACATGGTTCCTCCAAGATTAAGCTTCTGGTTTATTGCTCATCAATATGAAAGGGAACACAGGAACGCATAGATAATACCTTCCGACCCAGCTACGCGTGATACGCAGCTGCCGCCGTCTGAAACGAAGTGGAAAGGCGGACACTGTTCTAACAACTGTTCCCATGCCCACAGGGCGTCTTATCTGCTGTCGGACGATACCATATTATCGGCGAGATGACGCAAGCGGCTGCTTTGTAGAAATCCCAGCCTGGTGGGAGTGCCAAAAGTTAGAGGAGGAGCGCCCTCCTTTCCCACTTTGGTTTTCACTGCGCCATCGGCGTATCGCTCCGAGTCTGTTTCGAGGCTGTTTGCCACGCGTTCTTGTGTTCCCTTTCATATTGCTCACAGTAGTACAGCAAGAGTAACCTGCTATCTCCCTGTTCTCTATTGACGCGTCATCAATTAACTTCTGTGTAACCACAATGAAGAGAGGAAGGAAAACTTTCGGTGGGGTAAAAAGCCACACACTGCGTTCCACGAATAAAAGGATCTCCTAAAGTGAGTCGCAATGTTGTATTGCCGACTTTTTCAACCATTTCGTAATAAGGACCGTTTACAAGTGCACCTGGTACTTTAACTCTTGTTAGGCGCCGTATGAAACAAATAATTGCAGCCATAGCGCAATCTTGAAGTAAATTCAGCCGCAGCTGGCATTGCATTTGAGGGCACATTATCGACTAATTCACCATTTTAGAGAAACTGTTCATTGAAAATTGAAAACTGATTACGCCATATAAGTTCTAGATTTATTACCCGTGGTGTGGGGCTTTCGCGAAACCACTATGTGGTAATACTAACCTTGAAAAATTTATTCCGACCGTGCAGAAGAGCACCTTTTTAAGCCATCGAACACCGCATAATGAGAATAAACAATGAAATCAAAATCCATATGCGCCTACAACACGACCGTCGCTAATTGCGTCTCCATAATACTCTCGGTTCTCCATAAAAGAGATTGCATTCTGTAAATTAGTAGTATTATTGGTACACCTGAAATTCGTTCATTGTTCTGTTTGTGGCCTACAACCGCCTGATTAGCAAGGGTTAGAATTGAATAAATTGTGTACCCGATTCTAATCTTTAAAATGTTCATAGGCTACACCCACGAACAAATCACAAAGCATGCACTTTCGTACAGAATTCAGGCACGTCTTAAGAATTGCAGACACGAAATTTTGATGTTACGTTTTTTTGCTGCTATGGCAGCCCATTAGCCAACAAATCATAGAATGGCAGGTTAGACGGTTGATCACAGCGTAAATATTCATTCACGGCGTCGTTTTCTTGTGTCAGTTTCGGTTTCGACTAAACGAACGCCCTGCGGTCGCCATGACAGGAGGGTGCACGTGTTGTCACCATTCTGGTCGCACCGCTGATTGTCTGGACGCGCGCGCGAGCTAGCGCATGCGCGCGCCAGGACAGGCCGAGGTCTTCACCATCCCCCCGCGCCCGGGCAGCATGACGTCAATCTGCTGACGGCTTGGGGTCCATCGCCTGCCACTTGAGCCCTGCCACCACCTGGGAACCTTGCAGTCAGTGGCAAACCTCTACCTGTGCTCAATCTGTCGCGCTTTTGTCCTGCGGGTAAGTTAGACGAGCAACTTGATTTATCTTTTTTTTCTTTTGCCTTTGCCGCTGACTTCCCATAAATTTTCACTCTCTGCGATGCCTGTTCGGAAACGTTGCAACAAATGGCAAATACTTGACCTGCGCTACCTCTACTGATTGCTACCATATTGGAAAGAACTGTTCAAATAATACTGATACCTAATTTGCAAAGATGTCGTCAGCAAAGCGTGGGGCTTGTGGATGTCAGGCATGCAAAACGCAGACAGAAAGACTGGGAACGGCCGCTTCCAAATCGGCTGATCCTTCTTGAGTCATGCTCTCTGCACTTCATGAAAAATTAGATGCTTTGAAGAACACCGTGGATGCTCTCACGGCGAAGCTTTGAGAGCTGTTGACGGTCAGAGATATTTGGGGGAAAGCTGGCTGAATCTTCAGGTGAAGTTCAGAAGTTTGCTCAACACCTCTTAAGTAAATACGACTCTGTACATTCTACAGTTACGGCTAATCATGCTCGAATATCTAAACTGCAACCGCAAGTAGTAGCAATTTCCAGCAATGTGGCAGGACATGCTGAACAGGCGCGCGAATCAATGAGTTGGAAGAATACAGCAGCGCGTGCAACTTTAAAATCCGTGGTTAACTTTACAAGGCTGACGAGGATCTAGTGTCCTTGGGAGACATGGCTAGCAGGCTTCTAATTGGAGACTTCACTCCCGACGTTATTAATGCCGTCTAGCGCTTGCCCAGTCGTGATGACAGTGTCGCGCCCATCGTTGTCCAGATGCGAAGTGTCTCCGCTGAGCAGAAATAGTTGAGCGCTAAAAAAGGTGTCACTGCACTGCGGCAGGAAGGCTCCTTTCCTCGCCTCTAATTCGACGAGAATTTGACCCGCATGAACAGGAACTTGTATTGGTTGGCCCGTGCCCGAGAAAAAGAGCCCAACTATAAGTTCGCGTGGACAAGACATTGCAAATTGCTGGCGAGGAAATCGGAGGGAGCGCCAGCTCTTCGTATCGCAATCAATCGGATCTGGAAAGGATTGTTTAAGTGTGGAGCACGCTGATGCTGTCGCGTTTTCTTCCTTTGGGGAAGCGCATACACTTTTTAAATTAAAAACGGTCAACCTTTTCGACTAGCACACGTCAATATTCGTAGTGTTCACAAGCAGTGGTATCATTTTTTGGCTCTAACATCTCCATATTCTTCATTTTTTTATGTTCTTGTCCTTATGGCAATATATGTGCCTTCGTTTCTTCCACCAAAGTATATCATGCCCGGTTTCTAGTCGTTCTCTCACACTCAACCTATTGTTAGAGGGCACGTGGCAGTATTTATAAAAGGTAACTGGCTGGTGTCGAAATGCAGTTTTACGTTTTTGCACGCTGAAGTGGTTGCCCTGCGCATGGCACTCCCGAGTTATCTTTGGTTTTAATATATGCTTACCGCTAACCTTGATGTAACGGTCGGTTGTTTTTAGAAAGGCTTGATTGTGCGCTAGAGTCCCTTGATCATGCAGACAAGATATGCATGGTTGGGGATATTGACATTAACACTCTTCGCCCAAACATAGCTCTTGTAGGCGATTACCTTGATGCTTTCTCTAAATACGGTCTGCAAAATGCTATTTCAAGCGAAATACCAGAAGAACTGGTTTGTGGTCGCTTAGTCTCATCATGGATACTCCACATAAACGTTCAGGTTGACAGACTTTGCGTAAAGTCGGTAATTGTTGAGTCTATGCTAGGCAATCATTAGTTTATCTATAGTTCGTTAACAATGGAGGCTGCTACACCACCTACTGCTTCTTGCAGAATACAAATCTAATTATTAGACCCAAAGGTCTTTGATAAACTAGTCAAACAACGTGATTGGCAAAACTTTGTTTTTACCACACCCCACAATACAATTTACGCTGACTTCGCTGCGCTGTTTACGACTTTAACCAACTAGCCACACGTGTTTTAACTATCTGGCAATGGAAATTGCGCAATAATTGGATGACTTATGAAATGCTGGCTGCAATAAAAGAAAAAGACATACTTTGGGCACAGCCAAAACAAGCCCCTAAGGCTGTAAAATTAAGATCAAAACTCAGGCAGTCCGAAAATCCAGTAAATGCTCTGATGCGCTTGGCTTAGCGAAAAGAAACTTCAGAAAGATGTTCGGACGCCCGTTCTGAGAGCAGGAAAACCTGGTCGTTGCTGAACTGTCTGAGAGGCAACAGTAAAGCGAATCATAATGACGATTTCTGTCCACGCACGTTTATTCAACCGGGCAAATTTCCACAGATAACTTTAACAAGTATTTTTTTCCCAAGTTACCCGTAGTGTTAGACAAAATGCACAGTCATGCTCCCGCTAAAAAGGTATCCTTAATTCGGCTTATCTTCCAGAAGATGAGCTCAGAACAATTATTTATGGTCTGAAACCAAACAATCAATGATCTGCGCAGACATTTTGCTACCATTAGGCACATTTTGTTAACTCTACTCAATTCTGTTATTACCAGTAGTGTCATTCCCATTATTATGAAAGCCGCGGTAGTGAGTCCACTGTTCAAAGCCGGCGTGCGCAACAAAATTGAAAACTATCGGCCCATTTCTGTATTATCATGCATCGGTAAACTGTTGGAAACCCATGTGTTGCGAACGATGACAAGTTTTCTGGAGGTGAATGGCGTCCTTTCATCCAGCCAGTATGGGTTCATTCGGGGTAGGTGCGCGCAAGTGTTTCTTGAACAATTTCCTGATATGCTGAATTCGAGTTTTGAGAACAATAAGGTTGCGTGCGCGCTACTATTAAATGTAAGTAAGGCATTCAAAAAGAGCATTCCATAGGCTGCCATTAAACAAACTTTCGTTGCTGGGGTTTCACGGTCTTTTTCTATTGCTATTAGAACAATATTTGCACGGCAGGTGGCAGCACGTTAAGATAGGTAGAACCTATAGTGATTTCACAACGATCACAGTCAGTGTTCTACTAGGCTCTAAGTTAAGAACTTTATTATTTATATCTGCGTCAATGATCTATGCTCGCATATAGGACTTCCTTGTTCCAATACGCAGATGACACTCTACTTTTACCAGCTGCTTGTAAATATTCTGATGCGATGTCCCCGTTACAAGCAACTGCCACAAAAGCGATGGATTGATTTGCGGCTAATGTGATCACAGTTAATACTTCGAAAACTCGCTTTATTTGTTCTCACAGTTCATTAAAAAAACTTAATCTTGCTTACTCTTTCCTTCCACAAACATCTGATATTTTCCCATGCAATTGCACTTCAATAAATTGTACAGGTACCGTAAAATATCTTGGCGTACATTTTTAAAAAGATTTATCATGGAATACGCCCCTCGCCTATGCTTGCCGGACGCTTCGAGCTGTGTCATGCCTGCTGTTTAATATCAGATATTTGATGCCAGTGTAAGTAAAAAAAAAAACTGTTGTTCATGCTTTCCCCTATAGTGCGCTTCGTTAAGGAGTCACGGTTTATGAGTTTTGTGCCTCACGATGGAAAAATATAATTGATTCTATTTTGCGTTCACTACTGCATAATGTGGCGTTCGACCTGTGCCTTGCCAGGGATATTAATATATTTGCTTGTTATCTATACCAAACTTCGACTCGCTATTGCTACAGGTCATTGTATTGAAGCATTACTGGAGTAGTAGTTTAAAAACGCCGTACATTCCGACGCCGTGTCTCCGCCCTAAAGAACCGTATCCTACCTAGATGCGCCACGAGGTAAGGAAAAAGAAGCCGTATTTATTACGTGCCACATGCCTTTTATCAACTACCTCCAAAGTACCTCTCTTTTCAAACTAATTATAAACTAAGGAAAGTATTACGGCATTACATTGTATAGGTGCTTTCAGTATTCTGGGCATGTTCACCTCATTGCCTGTCCAGTAAACAGTGCTCTGTTTGTTTGCGAGTTAGCTACCAATTTCTGTTTTCTTTATTTAACATGTCTGTCAGCTCGGCAAGGAACTGCCGTTCAAGCCCTATGAGGCTTTGGTAGGCCTGACTTCTGTACAGTTTCTCTTTCTATTGAAAATAAAGTATTATTAATAATAATATTATTGTTATTATTATTATTGCTGTGCAGGGAAGCTGTGCAGGGAAGAGGACAACTCGATGTCGTCTACTTCGATTTGAGCAAGGCTTTTGATGTGGTCTGCCATGATATAATATTTAGAAAGCTGTGTCAACTCGATTTACAACCATGCATCACAACCCTTTTATGTAATTATTTATCGGATAGGTCATGCTTTGTGCATGCAAACGGCAGTGTTCCCTCTCCTACGAGGCCACAAGTGGTGTCCCTCAGGGATCTGTTCTGGGGCCACTTCTTGTTTCAATTTTTATAAGTGATGTTTCCTCAGTAATTCATGATTGTCACTTTCTCTTATATGCTGATGATGTCAAAATATTTAAGGCTGTTTCAAACACCGCAAGCCGTTCCGCTCTTTAGCGAGCGATCACGTCTTTTTCAGATTGGTGCTCACGCAACAAACTCCTTATCAATACATCAAAAACTAAGGTAATGACCTACACTAGAAAAACTGACAGTATATTGTTCTCCTATAACATTAACGGTGTAGCACTACCACGTGTTGGGGAGGTGAAGGATCTTGGTGTTAATTTCGACAGTAAATTGAGCTTCTCCCCGCACATCCGGGAGGTCACTCGGCGGGCCCTCCGATGTCTTGGCGTTATATGTCGCTTATCAAAGGAGTTCAAGGAGCCGGGCTCTTTTCTCAAGCTGTAAACGACTATTTGTCGTCCGCAGCTCGAGTATGCTTCTGTGGTATAGAATAGCGCATGCAAAACACTCTGTATGCATATTGAAAGAGTCCAGAAAAAGTTTATCTCTATCTTCAATCATCGCTTTGCTAGCCATAACAATTTTTGGTCATTCTCTGTACCGATACTTGAGTGCTGATATTCCAGACGTATTAAGGCTGATCTTTTTTTCCTGTTCAAAATCATTCACGGCACACTGTCTTGTGGTCAAATGCTGCAACATGTTGCACTCCATGTGCCGCAAAAATCCAACAGAAGACACGACACATTTTTTAATCCGAGCTGTGTGCATGGCTTGTGCCCCTTGTTTCGCCTCCAGTGTACGTATAATCAGTACAACCAGTATTTAGACATATTTAATGATTCCTCGACACAGTTCCGCAAACATGTGTGTGAGATTGTAATGTAAGTGACCTTTTTTATTATCTGTTCACACGCGGTCACTTGAGCATGAAGTGATGACAACACAAGACTTTCTTTTTTATATATTCCCCTTATTCCATGTCTGTTTTTTTTTACATGTACATTCCTTCCATGCTCCTTTTTTTACATATGAGCTATCTTGCTTCACTCCGTCTCCGTGCAACCAAGCTTTACATTTATGTATATTTTTGAAATTATCTGTGTATGACGACCACTGGCGTAATGTCACATGCCTTACTGCAAGGCACTCTACTTGGTTTTGTGTGTGTGTGTGTGTGTTTGTGTTTTCTGTGGGTGCATGTATATTCTGGTGTACGACTGTGTGTAATTTTTGTGTGCGTGTGTCAGTATCGCTGTGCTTTAATTGCATTTCCTGTGAGGTGTGGGCATCTTACATTGCCTGTTATTTCTTTTTTTTTTCTTGCGCCAGCACAAAGGCCCCGGCTGTTCCTGGGCACGTTAATAAACGATTGATTGATTGATTGATGGATTGATTGGCTGTATATTATTATTATTAATATTGTTATTGAATCCCCCCAAAACAAAAGTTGTCTCATATACTAGGAAAACTCAACAGCAACAACACTTCGATAAAATTGCAAGCACTGCACTGCCGAGGGTGACCGAAATTCGGGACTTGGGAGTAGTATGTGATTCTTCTCTTATTTTCTCTTCCCACGTTACACAAATTACCGGACGCTCTCTTCGATGTCTGGGTGCGGTTTGCGGGTATTATAGAGAGCTTAAAGGTCCTCCTCCTTTTAAAGTTGTATTCGGCTCTCTGCTTACCTCTTCTCGAATATGGTTCTGTTGTTTGGAATTGAACTTGCAAATCCAATAGTGACCGTATCGAAAGGGTTCAAAATAAGTCCTATTCTATCTTTAAGCACCGTTTCCGTCATGTACAAGAAGACGCAAACGGCAGCATGTCTTGTCTGAAAACTATTCCTTCCCTTTGGTGTCGACGAATGCGAGCTGATATTATCTTTCTTTATAAACGTCTTCACGGTTATATTTTGTGTAATGACTTGGTTGCACTTGTCAATGTCAACTTGCCGAACAAACTTTTCCGAACATCTCGAACTTTCAGAACAGATGTTGTAGGTAGTGGACGCTCGTCCATCTGCAGAATACAATGTGCCTGTAACGAATATTCTGATCTTCTTGATATATTCCAGAGCTCTTTTTCCTTGTTCTCTATTGAATTAAAAGCTGTTGTAGCTTAAGTGCCTTTATGTCATTCCAAGTTTATGTGCCGTATTTATTTTATGCAAATCATGTTCTTGATTGTTTGTTTTTCCCTTTTCCTGGTTCTTGTGTTGCGTGAATTTCTGTAGGTTTGATTGTCAGTGCTTGTAACGCTGAACTTCGTTTTTCCATTTTGAAAATTCCTGAAATTTTGTTGCAAGACCTTTTTTTAAGTGTATAATCTATCTCCGTCATGTTCATTGAGTATTCGCTTTTGTATTTTCATTTTTTCACGTGCCTTCAACGTTTTGCTGGCCGAGTGTCATGGCTGCTAACACTAGGCTTCCTTTTTTTTGCTGTATTGCTTTCTGGGATCTCTGTAACTATTTTTACTTTATTGTTTCTGTAATACATGTGGTTTTGTGTGTTGTGGTGTCTTGGTTTTAGATTTTTTAATGTTTGTATATGGTGTTCCAGTACAATAACCCCTGGGTTATTCCTCGGCACCGAAAATAAAGGTTGATTAATATTATTTTATATTATTATTATTATTGTTATTATTATTATTATTATTATCAGCATCCAAGATGGCGCCCAGTGCAGATGTGATCCGCCGTTTTTTACGGCAGACAGGAGTTGTTTCGCTGCACATCGTGCAAAAAGCGTGAGCTCTCCAAATGTATTCAGCTGCCCGACACGAAGCTCCAAGCTTTGAAGACGGGTGAGCGGCCCTTTATGTGCGATTTCTGCGCGTCCTCGGTGACGGAGGCTGCGGATAGTCCTAGCGACGAGTCCGTGCCGGAGAGCCAGGGCATTTCCCCGTGTACGCAACAGGACGGCGTTATCCGACCGGCCGACCTTGGCGGAGACGGAGCCGAACTCCGCGAAATGCTTTTCAACGTCCTTGAGGGACTTTCTTACTTGACGGATGAGGTCGCCAAGCTGAGAGAGGCCAACGACCGCATGGGTAGGGAGAATGCACGTGCTTTCGCCCAGCAGGCAGACGTAATTGCTTCGCTGCGGGCGGAAGTTCGCAGACTTCGAAGGGAGCAGCTACCCTGAGCCGGTCCCTTCCATCCCGATCGGCCTCCCCTCCGCCTGACCTCCGCCGGCCGCCTGCCGCCTGCCTCCCCTCCGACACCTGAGCTTGATGGGGTGCCGCCGACACCTACCCCGCAGCGTGGGCTCCATGAATCGTTCGCCGCTGCTGTGGCGAAATCAGACGGAACGCCTTCAACGCCGGAGCAGCTGACCCCAGCAGCGGCAACCTCTGCTGTGTCCCCCGAGGAACATTGGGACGACTCGGCCATGACAAACAAAATGAACGGGCGTGCGGCGTGTGTGGGTGCGGCTGATTCGTGTCGCATCTCTGTGGTCCAGCGTTCGAAACGCCCTCGGCACATCTTTGTGTCAAAACTGTTCCCTTTCACCACCTCAGCACAACTGAAGGAGCACCTGTCGACAGTGGACGTCGTACCCCTGGCTTGCCAGCGGCTGAAAACTAAGTATACCTCGTACTCCTCTTTCTGTGTGACTGTCAACGAGGTCTCCTTCCAGCGTTTGCGTGACCCTTTCTTGTGGCCCAAGGGCTGTCTTTACAAACCCTTCCGTGGCAAGCTGCATGCCGACATGTTCTGTCCCACCGATGTTCAAAATGACGACTAAAAGATGCGAAAGGGTGGACATCTATTATCAGAATGCGCGTGGACTTCGCACCAAAGCAAATGAATTCTTTTCCAATGCGATTTTTTTCAAATTTTTCGATTATTGTTATTTCTGAAACCTGGCTTTCTGATGACATTAGCTCTCGCGATTATTTTACAAAAAATTACAAAGTTTTCCGTAAAGATAGGGACTTTTCTGGGGCGAAACAAAAGGGAGGGGGGTGTTAGTTGCGGTCGATAGCGCTTTTCAATCTATGCGGTGTCATGAACTTGAGGGCGAAAACGAGTCTGCCTGGCTGGACATTCGTCTGACTGGTGGTGCAAAGCTTTTATTAGGAGCGTTTTACATTCCACCTGATGTTCCTATATCGTCATTTAAAAAGCTCCTTACATCTGTAGAAGTTTGCTCATCACACCCGAATCACCAGCATATCATTCTGGGCGACTTGAATGCACCGGGTGTACAATGGAAACATCTTACCCATCAACACTACAATTATTACGTACAGCAAAAATCCAGCATGATTTTAGACTTCGTAGATTCCACATCCTTGGTGCAACTTAATAATATCAAAAACTTCTCTCAGAATATCCTACATCTTTGCTTTTCAGACATTCAAAGCGCGCGAGTATTGTTGTCTGACACCTCTTTTGTCAAACCCGACAAGCATCATCTTCCTTTTCTAGTGTCTGTTCCCGTCTTGATTCAGCGTTGCAGTGCTACACTGAAGAATAATAAATTTGCTCCCTACTGTTATGCCCGTGGTGATTACATTGGCTTGTATAACTTTTTTTCTTGGTTCGATTGGTTGGAAATTCATGAACTCCATGATTGCGATGAACAGGTCGAGCGGTGCACTAAAATAGCCAAAAGCGGCATGAATCAGTTTATACCTAAGTGCTAACCATGCCGTTCCAAACACCCCTTTTGGTTTTCTAACAAAATCCATACCGCCCTTAAGTTAAAGGACCGCTGCCATTGAAAATATAAGAAAATCGGGCTCGATGAATGGAAAGAGGACTTCCGCTCTTACCGTAAAACGTGTAAAAGCCTTAATGAGCGGGACCAGCGCTCTTATCTAGATTCTGTTGAGAGCAGCGTTAATTCCCAGCCTGCAACATTCTGGAAATATATTCGATCCCCTAAAAATAGCTCACATGAACAAATCCGTCTTGTTGATTCATCTGGGGAAGAAGTTCGTGATGTTGCCAGCCATTTTGGGCAGCAGTTTGGTACTGCTTATGGCCAGCGGGATGACAGTGAAATAAACGTAATGTTAAATAATGTACAGCTTAGTACAATTGGACGAGCAGTTGGTGCTTCAGAGTCTAAGGTGCATAAAACCGTCTCTAGCGTGTGCAGTGATGCCAATTTAGCGGATTTTCCGCTAAATCTGGCGGATTTCATTTTGTTCTGACTGGGAAAAAATTAGTATAGCGGCTAGTGGATTTTTTGGCGGGCCATTTTCATACATAGCGGATTTCTGGCGGATACCTCACGCAGTGCACCGATTCAAAATCGCCCTGTAAGAAAGACCTTGTGACTTTGCTTTCAAGCTTGGTTAAAAAAGTCGTAATTCCGACAGAGCAGATTGACGTTCTGACGTGCAGACTTGAGGACCACTTGAACCCCAAGCCATATCTGGGCTACGTGTTTGAGACGTACGTTAACAACGTGAAAGCTCAGAAGACCGACGGGTTCTCTCTCGCAGATGAAGCTGTGATGCGAGAAAGCTGCATAAGGTTTATTACCACGCTAGTAGATCAAATCAGACAACGACTTCCCTACAAGATCACAGTTCTCCAGGAAACATCACTCTTATCGATCGAAAACGCTTTGTGCGTCGTGAAGGAGCCAATGGCAGTGCCCCCTGAGACAAAAGAAAAAATTTAAAACCAGTGGAGCAAAATCACCCTTCTGAACTGGAGGCAAATATCATCTACGCAGTCGTTCTGGTGTGAAGTTCACTCCTGTAAGGACGCCTGCGGCGAAAACCTGTTCGCCGAGCTGGCCAGATTTGCCATGTCGATGCTCGTGCTGCCGTATTCAAATGCCGAAGTAGAGAGGACGTTTAGTCAGCTTAAAATACTAAAATCCAAGCTGCGGAACAAGATGAAGCCTGAAACTAGAAACGCCATCTTCGTCGTAAGAGCGGGGCTGAAGCGACACCAGAAACGTTGTTTTGATTACGAACTTCCCGCGGCAGTTCTTAGTGCCATCGGGACATCTGCAACGTATATGCAACCAAGTCTCCTTTCTGGTCCCTGAACAAGTACCTGAACAAGTTCCTGTAGAGATGATATCAGACGACGACAGCGGCGACGAAGACCTCGATGTGTTTTTTGTTGACCTGTGAGTTCTTTTTTTCATCAGTGGGAACATTTATAACTTTTAGCCTCATCTGTGATGAGGTTGACAAATGACGACCACCGCCGCACTGAAGCTTCAAGTGTTCTAGTTAGACTCCTTGGAAGACTTATGTTATTTCAGCTCTCGCAGTTTTGGGGAGATTCTAAGAATGATAAAGGTATTTATCATACGAAATTGCACTGTTTTTCTAATAAAATAGGCCCTAGCGGAAAATTTAGCGGATATGTTTTAGAATCTAGCGGAATCTGGCGGATTTCTTATGACTTTTTAGTGAATATCTGACGCCCAGCGGTGGCAACACTGAGCGTGTGGCCCTGACAGAATACCTTCCGCTATTTTAAAAACATTCAGCAGAATTATTGTTCTTGTTTTAACTGCGATATTCAATCACTGTCTAAAAACAAACACATTTCCTTGTAAGTGGAAAATTTCTAGAGTGCTACCATTTTTAAATCAGGCACCAAATCTGATGCAAAGAACTACAGAGCAGTTTCTCTCTTTGTGCTGCCTCCAAGCTTTTTGAGGCAGCGCTGCACAAGGTATTGTCAAGTTCCGTACAGAAGTTTCTTACAAGTAAACAGCATGGATTTTTGTCAGGAAGGTCGACAACAACTAATCTTGCCTGCTTCATGGAGCAGGCCTCCACTGTACTTTCCGAGCGAGGACAGTTGGACGTTGTCTACTGTGACCTGAGCAAAGCATTTGATGTTGTCTGCCACGCGTTGTTGCTTGATAAGCTTTTGCAGTCGGGCATTGATACACCACTCGTGGCATCGCTGGGTAGCTATCTACGCGATCGGTTCAGCTTCGTTAGCGTTACTGGGCAGACGTCCTCTATGTATAGATCCTCAAGCGGTGTGCCCCAAGGCTCCGTGTTGGGCCTTCTCTTGTTCTCCATTTTTGTGAATGATGTGTCAGTCGCAATTAAAAAGTCTTCGTTTCTTCTCTATGCTGATGACATCAAAATATTCAGACGTATTAAGTCCATCGATGACTGTAATGCACTGCAGCAAGATATAATCGCCTTTGCTAACTGGTGCTCAGATAACAGACTAAATCTTAATCCGGCGAAAACAAAGGTCATGTCTTATACCCGAAAAACGAACTCTATTTTCTTTCGCTATAGTATTGATGAAGGTTTTCTCTCTAGAGTCGACGAAATCAAAGACCTCGGACTGCTAGCTTTCTCGCTTCATGTCACTCAACTGACTCGGCGGGCGCTCCGATCGCTTGGTGCTGTATGCAGGTTTCCAGGATACTTCCAGTCGCCTCATTCGCTCCTAAAACTTTTCATGGCACTTTGTATTCCTAAACTTGAATATGCCTCTGTCATTTGGAATTGAACCTGAATATATAATTGTCAACGTGTAGAGCGTGTGCAGACCAAATTTTTATCAATATTTATGCATCGTATTCCGCCTGAGCCCCTCCCGATAACTGTCTCTTTAAGTTACCGGCGAAGCCGCTCAGACCTTCTTTTCTTATACAAACTACTTCATGGTACGATTTCATGCCCGGAACTGCTTGCAGCAATCGGTTTTCGTGTTCCGAAAGAAGCAACAAGGCTTAACCAACCTTTTCACACATCTGCACAACTTAGCAAATGTTCTCCGCTTGATAGACTGCAACGCCTATATAACCTTCACTCCGGGAAACTTGATATTTTTTGCCATCCCCTTGGGGGGTTTTTGGCCCGGCGCGCTAACTTCATTTCGACAATAGTCGGGTTCTTGAGTTATTTTCCTCATGTGTGTGTTGTTTTCACAGAGTTTGTTCTCATTTGTTTGTATATAAGTTGTTGGTGCTGCGGGCGTAATCCTTGTATGTACTATGACACACTTCTGTATTCAACTCTTCATACATATTTTTAAGTGGGCCGAGCAGGGCACAGTAACAAATGTTTCTATAACTTATAACATTCTTTGAATAGTTACAAATATTTCCTGTACTTTGTTTTATACATTTTTGTGTAATTGATGCTTCATCCTATTGCCATGTTCATTGTACGATGTGTTTTTGCAATCATACCCAGCTTTCTCGCTCGAAATTACAACCCCTCGGGAACCAAGAAAAACCACTTGAGGAAAATGATATTTGGCATAAAGCTATACGTCAACGTGAAGATTAAAACGCTAAAAGAATATTCAGGTTTATAAATATTTTTTTGTGTAATTCACTGTCACATCTAACTCCCCATGCATTTCTATGGGATAGTTCCCATGGCTCAGGAACCCAGTCGCGCAACGTGCGCGACTTCAAACTGTGCACAAAGCAAGTATGCACCCCAAATATTAGCTGTGCAAAAGAAGTTTTCATTTCGCTAAAAAAATGCAGAGTAATCACTGTTGAAAGGACTGCTCTGAGCGGGAAAGCTGCACATGGTATCATAATTTGCAGTCTCGGTTAGTCGTGCAATGTAATTTCGATACCACTTTTGACTGTATTATCTATAGTATTCAAGTTTCTTGTTCTTCACTCAGCCACCTTTTTTCCTTGCTGTTTTTGTGTCAGCCGCTGATGTATTTCAAGGCGGCGTTTTTTTTTTACTCACAGTGCGCCAGCACGAAGGCTTCGGCTGTTCCTGGGCACTTTAACAAAGGTTGATTGATTGATTGATTATTATTAATATTAATATTGATTGATTATTAACAGGAAGCCAGCGACAACCTTACACGCATCATCACGGAGTGTGCAATAGAAGTCGGGGGCACTATGGCTAGACAGGATACTGGTAAACTTTCACAGGAGACGAAAGATCTAATCAGGAAACGGCAAACCATGAGAATCTCTACCGCAACTGACAGAATAGAACTAGCCGAGCTCTCGAAGTTAATCAATAAGCGTAAGACAGCTGACATACTGAAGTATAATATGGAGAGGATCGAATACGCTGTAAAGAACGGAGGTAGCCTGAAACCAGTGAAGAGATGTCTTGGCATGGGGAAAAATCAGATGTATGCACTTAAGGATAAGCAAGGCAATGTCATCACAAATAGGGATAAAATAGTCACAGTGGCTGAGGAGTCCTATAGGGATCTGTACAGTAGCCGGGACATACAGGATAATGCCGAACGAGACAGTAGTTCAGAGCAGATAGACATCCCACCAGTAACGACCGAAGAAGTAAGGAAGGCTTTGAAAGAAATGAAAGGGGGCAAAGCACCTGGTGAGGATCAGATAACACCAGACCTCTTGAAGGATGGCGGAGAAATTGTACGTGAAAAACTGGCAAACCTGTATACGCAATGCCTAATGGCCGCAATGGTACCGGAATCTTGGAAGAACGCGAAAATCATCCTAATCCAAACGAAAGGCGACATGAAGGACTTGAAAAATTACAGGCCGATCAGCTTACTGTCAGTCGTCTACAAGGTATTTACCAAGGTAATCCCTAACCGAATCTCTGCAACATTAGATTTCAGTCAACCTAAAGAACAAGCAGGGTTCCGTAAAGGTTATTCCACAATGGACCATATTCACACGATCAATCAGGTGATAGAGAAGTGCGCTGAGTATACTGAACCCCTATATATAGCCTTCGTAGATTATGAGAAAGCATTTGACTCGGTCGAACCCCTAGCAGTCATTCAGGCATTACGGAACCAGGGGGTAGATGAGCATTATGTTAGAATACTAGATGATATCTACAGTGGGTCTACAGCTACCATCATCCTTCATAGGGAGAGCAGTAAAATACCTATAAGGAAGGGTGTCAGACAAGGAGACACAATCTCTCCAATGTTATTCACAGCATGCTTACAAGAAGTATTCAGAATGTTGGATTGGGAACAGGTGGGAGTAAGGGTTAATGGAGAATACCTCAGTAACCTCAGATTTGCTGATGACGTTGCCTTGCTAAGTAACGGGGGGACGAATTGCAAAGCATGCTTTCCGCACTGGGCGAACAGAGTAGAACCGTGGGCCTGAAAATTAATATGCAGAAAACTAAAGTAATGACCAATAACCTCAGGACAGCACAGCAGTTTGAGATAGGTGGCTAGGCACTGGAAGTGGTAAGCGAATATATCTACTTAGGCCAAGTTGTGACCCCAGATCCCAACCATGAGGCAGAGATAATTAGAAGGATCAGAATGGGGTGGGGTGCATATGGCAGACATTCTCAGGTGATGAATAGCAGCCTACCATTGTCGCTGAAGAAGAAAGGGTATGACAGCTGCATCTTACCGGTCCTCACCTACGGGGCAGAAACTTGGAGGCTCACTAAGAGGGTTCAACTTAAATTGAGAACGACTCAGCGGGCAATGGAGCGGAAAATGATAGGTGTAACATTAAGGGACAAGAAGAGAGCGGAGTGGGTCAGAGAGCAAACTGGTGTTAAAGACATATTAGTAGAAATTAAGTAGAAGAAATGGACGTGGGCAGGGCATGTAATGCGAAGGCAAGATAACCGCTGGTCATTAAGGGTAACAGAGTGGATCCCTAGAGAAGGCAAGCGTTGCAGGGGACGGCAGAAAGTTAGATGGGCAGATGAGATCAAGAAGTTTGCCTGGGTAAATTGGTCACAGTTGGCACAGGACCGAGGTAATTGGAGAATAATGGGAGAGGCCTTTGCCCTGCAGCGGGCGTAGATAGGCTGGTGATGAATATTAATATTACTATTAATCTTTCTATTATTATTACCATGGCCAACATGTTGTCCCGGGTGCCAACCTCAAGTTATGCCATTGACGTCTGAAGCGCTGACTTGGAAGTGCACGCCGTAAGTATCGTATCATCCTTCGTCAGTGATGATACAAAAAACAACTGGCTGCAGAAACGGGTCAGGACCTGAAGGGTGTGCTGTACAAGTTGGAATACGGGCTATGAATACAGGGACAGCTGAGGACGTTTTCTTCACAGCTGTCGCAGGTGAGATGAGTCCTCTTGAGAAACTGTAAAGTGTTAATCCCCAAAGGATTCACAAGCCAGACCTTTGAACGAATCCCCCATGGAGAAATGGGAATCCACAAAGGAAGAGAAATGGCAAGGCGGCTTGCCTTTTGCCCTGAAATCAACGCCTACATTGCTGCATTCGTGCAGAAACGCGCAGTTAGTAAGACGTACGCTTACGCGCAACCGCTGAAACATTGTTTTATTCCCCCTGTGCCTACGGACTGTCGTAAAGCAGCGCATACAACGCCCTGGTAAATTTGCCCGAGTTGCAGAAGTCACGAGACACATCGGCCAGCTCGGACATTCATGCAGCTGGCGTCATATTTTCTAGGTACAGCATAGCACTAGAATTCCTGACAGATATTGCCGCCTGCTCCGCCCCCCCAAAAAAATATTTGTGTCATAAGTTCAGCTTCTTTTGAAGGGTATACGACTTTAAACAGGTCATATCTATTCTACGGTATACGACATCGAATGGTTTGACCGAGAAAAGCTTGTAGGCCTTGTGATTCTGAATTCTGAGAAAGGCAAGATTTCTGGCTCTATTTTTTTGCTTACAGGAAACGCCGCTCTAGTTCGCATGGCGCCATAGGCGATATTGCTGAACAGAAGACTGCCCAACACATCGCCGAAAAAGGGGGCTGGTGCGGATCAAGGCACCGCCAATCGCTCCCAGACCAATCTCCCTGGAAGTCTGCTGGCGCCACTCGAAACAGGGGCCATGTTTCGCATGCGTTATAAAGAAGCCTGGCCGACTACACCTTGACTACATCCCCGGTCATAAGACGTCTCGACAGAAGGCTGAAGCTGTGGCGGAATCATCCGAATTTGTTGGTAACCTGCGAGGCCTTCAGCCCAGACATTCCGGAAAGCAGTGAGGACGACGGGCCACCTGTGAAGCCACATGGAGATTCACTCGTATTGCCGCGAGTCATGCCCGCGGTGCCGATCCTGGCCGCAGCAGCTGCTCAAGTTGCAAGGATATCGCAGCGACAACGAAACGGGAAGAACCTAGCTTACAACAGGAATTTGTTCAAATGCCATGGATGAGTACTTCATATTTTGTGGACGTTTCGATTGTTTCAACTTGTCAAATGTTCTATACACTAAGGAGAATGTATACTATTTTGCGCAGCATCTGCCTCGTGTCAAACCCGCCCCATAATGATTCGACAGCGCGGCGAGTCTACGCACCCTTTCTCCTTTTTCACCGCACATAAACACCGCTACATTAAAGATGCGGACTTTTTTTCAAATCGCACCACTGCGTAATGTCTCGCTCAATTACACCAGGGATACCAGTTTAACTCGCTTTAATGTCCTCGCTTTAACTCGCTTTAATATCCTCGGACTTTGGTTTTACTGAACCTTCGTAGTCAAAAGTGCTGTTTAGAGTCTGCTGGCGTGCGCCTCGCGAGAAAATGCCTGAACGTTTCTTTTTGTCATTCGTGCTCAAATGCAAAGGAAGCAGGTAAGCGGGCCTGCAGTCAGTCGTCGTGTGAAGTAATTCCCAACATCGTGTTTTATGTCGAAAAATGAACGCATTTTCGTCGAACTACCAACTGCCTACATCGGAGCACCGCAGGTTACTGAAGGAAACTTGTCGTACGTTTTGCGTGCACACTTTGGCCCCGTGTTTAAAATAAACAGTGAAGGGTATGGTGACCAACCTTGAATTTGTCGATCGCATCCATAATTTCGGTGGGAGTCGATGTGGACGGCATCACAGCCCCGGCAGCGCCATTGAGGACGGGCAAGATTTGAAATGACAGTCCAGAAATGTGCGTGATGGGGTTGGCATCAAGGAATACTTCTGTTGGCCACCATGGCAGGTGCTCACTACAACAAAAGAATTCGAAATCAGAATAATTTACAAATACGATCTCTTTGAGGGGTTGGATCGTAACACTTAATAAGAAGCAGCACTTTCGGACTTAAAGAAATAAATGTTTATTTATGCATCGACATCCCTGAGTTTGAAACAAATTCCAACATAAAGAAGCGCGTGTAGTATTCTGAAAAAAAAACTACATCACGAAACAAAATTGTTTGGCATTAAATGGTCACTTTGCACTTTGCACTTTACAAATGTTACTGTTAACGCTTTGCTCCCAATTTAGGTATATCCTTCAGGAGCTTTGCGTGCTCCAATCGCGTTACATGTATAAGCAAGTTGCATAGACTTTCGAGTGTGAATTTGGGTTCCTTTGCACAGCTCTGGAGAACACTTAAACGACCTACAGATAATAAATTCTTGAAAGACATAGTTCCAAGACAATTTCCTCTCTCTTGGCAGGCTTCAGTGGCTGAGACAAAAACCTAAACCCAGTGCCACACAGTTGAAAATCTGTTGAAACAGTGTCACCATGCGTTTTCTTTACGAAGATTTTTTTAGCAGCGAAGGTGTTTAGCAAATCGTTATTTTTGGCGTCCGCCCATACAAATACCAAGAAATCGCCGAGCGCGTGCGCGTGAGCCGGGGCTTCGCGGCGACCACCCGGCAGTTAACAAAACCAAGAGAAGGGCTAATACTCGCGTGTGTATACCTCGCAACGACTCGCACAGCGTTCACCGATCACTGTCGTTATGAGAAGCATGCCCACTTAGGGATATTGGCCAAGTGTGCAGCGACCGCCTCGCAGTTAAAAAAACAAGCAAATGCCGAGCGCAGGTGTGGGTATTCCTCGCGGTCACCGCACCGCGCCCCGGAGCACGTTTGTCGAGCCAACCATAGCCACTTCAGAAAAAGACATCAGCGTTCAATGTAATCATGGCAACACACTCGGAACGCGAAACAGAACACCTTCAGAGAAAGTGTTCTTTCCTGCGCAAAAATTCCGTCGTTGGCGGGCGACCAGTACTGCCCGGGGTTGATGCTTGATGAGCTGCCTGTTTAAGTATCAATGTATAGAAAAGCTTGCTGAACAAGCATTGACTGTTCGATCAAGACCGTAGTATAACCAGGCTCTTATGTCATCAAGCACTCCACCATGGCTACCGCCTCAACTGGGGCTACTGCGCCCCTTCGGTTCACGTTCTCTGGGAGACTGTTGCAGTAACCACGGCCGCTTTGATTATATGTTGCTGTGCCGCACCAGGGGTCCTCTGCAAGGGGAAGTACTACGTTGAAGTCGTGCACGCATTTCACCTTGCGTTCATGTATTTTAGGGTGAGCTGCGACCTCCTCAGGGCTGCCAGATTGCTTTTACACATAGCGAATGGAGTTCTCCTACTGTACGTTACAACAGCCTGGGAAGATATTTGATATTCTTATGGTTCTTGCGTTTCATATATACGTCGTTTTAACCGCGATTTTTGACAATGCCCTTGCAGTGATGATAGCAGCCTTTCTGGTATTGTGACTGCGGCCCACTTGTTTATGCCTCAACACCATACTGCGTGACAAAGATTACACGCTACAATTTTGAAACTTGAGATGGCTGCTAAATGATTGAGACAAGCAATGTCGGCGATTTGTGTGCTCTGGAACCGTCGGCCAGACATGGTGACACGCGAAGTGACCTGCATGACATCACCCAAATAGTTGGCCGCCACATGATGTCCTTGTAAGGCGATGAAAACTGGATTAACACTACCAGCTTGTGTTAAAGAGCCCAAAACAAAATGATATCGCCTATGGTGATCTTACAAGGTTTTTTATAACGTTACGCTGGCTGTTATAACCACTTCTATAGACATTCGGCGAAACATAAGTTCCGAGAGGGCGTATTTGACGGTCCCCTGCAGCCAGATGAATTGTATTTGTGCAAGATGGCTTACATGCATCGCGAACCGCAAGATGGTGGCCAAGTCAATCCGCAGTGTGTGAGAGAGCAGAAAAGAACTGTATCTTCTGGCCTAATGCTTGGCGTTGTAAGCATAGTTTAGAAAACGCAGCTCGTCCACTTATATAATGGGATGTTTTCTACACCAGACTGTGCAGGTGAGGTTCCCCGTCGAACGTTCTGAAAGTTAAATGGTCTGCAAATTACAAGACGCAGAGTGCTGCAATGTGGTGAACAACAGGTCAAGCAGCTCTTGGACACGCTGGCACCAGTAACAAACTGGCTATGATTATGATATTATCCAAATCCCTTGGTCTAACGACGACACTGATTAAAACGAGAAGGTTTTATGCATACAAAAATAAAATGACGAAGTGACAAAGTCAAAGATGCAGTAATGAAAGTGAATGCGCAAACGATCAAACTGCAAACTAACTGCTAATCGAACTACAAACTCAGAAGACAGCAAACGAATCCCTCACGAGAAAGCTTAGGGTCCCTCCACCCATCGTCATCGTCTAAAGTGAAGCGTAGCTTCAAGCAGTTTAAGGCTGTTTCGAAGTAGTACGAGTGAAAAGTAAAGAGAAAAAGTGCAGACTGAAGACCGGTTGTACTCGATGAGATTACAACTCCACCGACTAAAGGCCGCTACTTTCATCCCCATATTTTCGTCGAGCAATTATCTCTCTTGTCCACGTGGCATTACTTCGCTCTGTGTTTATGATGGCCAAGCTTCGCTCATGGCAGAACCGATGTTAAGACGCGGTGCCCCTGTGACGGCCGAAGGAACCACCAAAATATTGTCACGAAGCCAAGGACGATGCAGTTGTGTTGAAGGAGAAACAAGTTTATTGGAGCGAACTTGTGCTCCCCTAACAACTCAAAAGAATACAGAGGCGGCGAAGCAGCGGTCAACGAAGCGACTTGCACAGGCGAGTGTCGTCGAATCGAATGCCCCGGCGTCCGCACTGCAGGCCTTTTATCTTTCGGCGCGCGTGGTTCTCGAAACGTCGATTCGCATCGAGAACATAGTAGATCCAAGAAGATCATTCTGGGCCGTTCACGTTAGATCGGAACGCTCTCCCCATCACAACAGATAACGCATGCGGCACAGAAAGAAAGAATGGAACCCGCGCTTCCCTTGGCGCAGAGATAACGCAGACCGGCGCAGCCGGGCGGTAAAAGCAAACCACAAATAAGCAAACCCAATGTATGGTTCGCGGCATTACCCCCCCCCCCCTCTAAGAGTGCATCGACCCGATGCTAACATAAGCGACAGTCCGAACAAATGAAAACAAAAGTTCGTCATCGTCCGTAGAAAGGTTTTAGGCGAACCACGTGGTCGCCTTCAGGCCGCCTGCGTTGTCGTGATGTGCCGGAGTCACCATCAGGGATCACTTCGTAGGTAAGTTGGCCAACACGTCGTGGAATCTGGTAGGGTCCGAAATAGCGTCGCAGGAGCTTCTCACTGAGTCCGCGTCGTCGAATGGGAGTCCAAACCCACACACGATCCCCTGGTTGGTACTCGGCGTCTCGGCGTCGGAGGTTGTAGCGGCCCGCATCCACCAGCTGCTGGTCCGTTATACGAACTCGAGCGAGCTGGCGGGCCTCCTCCGCACGTTGAAGATATCCGTGGACGTCGGCGTTGAGGTCGTCGTCTTCTACGTGCGGAAGCATGGCGTCGAGCATCGTAGTCGGCCTTCTACCGTAGACAAGCTCGAACGGCGTCAGCTGCGTCGTCTCCTGGATAGCCGTGTTGTACGCAAACGTGACATACGGGAGCACTTCGTCCCAAGTCTTATGTTCAACGTCAACGTACATTGACAGCATATCTGCGATTGTCTTGTTCAGACGTTCTGTTAGTCCGTTCGTTTGGGGGTGGTACGCCGTCGTTCTTCGGTGATCCGTGTTGCTGTAGCGTAATACTCCTTGCATCAGCTCCGCAGTAAATGCCGTTCCGCGGTCTGTGATTAGGACTTCCGGGGCTCCATGTCGCAGCACAACTTGGCTTATAAAGAACTTTGCCACTTCTTGTGCAGTCCCCCTCGGAAGAGCGGCGGTCTCTGCGTAGCGCGTCATGTAGTCTGTCGCTACAACAATCCACTTGTTCTGTGATCGTGACGTAGGGAACGGGCCTAAAAGGTCCATTCCAATCTGTTGAAATGGTCTCGATGGGACGGCGATCGGTTGCAGAAGTCCGGCGGGTCTTGTCGGCGGTGTTTTTCGTCGCTGGCAGTCACGGCAGCTCCAGACGTAGTGGGTGACGTCAGAGGTAAGGCCGGGCCAGTAGTACCTCGCCTTGATTTTTCCAATAGTGCGGGCTGTGCCGAGATGTCCGGAAGACGGGTCGTCGCGGCACGCTTCCAAAATTTCGTCACGAAGGTCCGCGGGGATGACGAGAAGGTAATTCGCTCTTGTTCCGGGGCTGAAATTCTTCTTCACGAGGACGGAGTTTCTCAGGCTGAATGCTGGTAAGCTGCGTTTGAAGGTCCTAGGAACGGCAACGTTGCATCCCTCGAGGTACTCGATTATGACGCGTAAGTCGGGGTCGGCACGCTGCTGGGCGGCTAGGTCGCTCTCCGTCACGATCCCGAAGAACGCGCTGTCTTCATCAGAGTCTTCTGGTGGTGGGTCGACGGGGGCGCGGGACAGGCAGTCGGCGTCGGAGTGTTTCCTGCCGGATTTATAAACGACTGTAACGTCGAACTCCTGCAGGCGCAAGCTCCACCGCCCAAGACGGCCAGAGGGGTCCTTCAAATTGGCGAGCCAACACAGCGCATGGTGGTCTGTTACAACCTTGAATGGCCTTCCATACACGTATGGGCGAAATTTTGAAATCGCCCATATAATAGCCAGGCACTCTTTCTCAGAGGCAGAATAGTTTTTCTCCTCCTTCGACAGACCACGGCTGGCATAGGCGATTACCCTTTCGCAGCCGCTTTGCTTTTGGACAAGGACGGCACCCAAGCCTACAGTCGAACCTCGTTATATCGAACACGGGTATATCGAATTATTGCTTATATCGAACCATTGTCAGTTTTTTAGAAGAATTACATGCATTTTTAATTTTCTGTATCGAACTCGGTCGGTTAAGAAATGGATATATCGAACTCAGCGCCGGCCGAAAGCGCGCGCTCCGGAGGCAGGCGGCACGCCTTCCTGCATCGCAGGGTAGAATAGCGGTGGCGCAGCAGGCGTTTGCGACTCAAACGCATGCCTCAGGCGTTTGCGACTCAAACGCATCCAAATGCTCAAAGGTGCTTGGGATGACGTAAAGCAGGAGACGATCGCCAACTGCTTTAGGCACGCTCGGTTCGTCGTCGGTGCCGAGGAATCGTCTGGGGAAGATGAAACGTCTGAGGATTTCGAAGAACCCGCGCTCGAAGAGACGTGGAGCGAGTTCTCACGTTTTGTGGGTGCTGTGCCAGAGAGCATGACCATCAACGATTTCGTCGGCGATGACGAAACGGGGACCACGGCTGAACTAACTGATGTGGAAATCGCCGCGGAGGTCACCTGCGAGCTGACTTCAGAGGCGGTGGATGGCGAACCTGGCCCTTCGACCACCGAGGACCCCGCTCCGCTCCCAACTGCGGGCGAAGCTGTGGCCGCTGTGGAACTTTTACGCCGCTACTTCGGCGGAATGGAAGGTAGTGGTCTCGCGTTCGTGGACTCTTTGTAAACCATGGAGCAGGCTGTGGTACGACATGCAGTCAACTCGAAGAAACCGTCAACGCTGCTGCAGTTTTTTCCCCTGGGAATAAATAGTTCACTTTAACGCTTCATGTGAGTAGTCATTCTTGTCGTTGCCTTTTTAGTGATTTAATCGCGCTGCATTTTGACGCGTTTGTGATCAAATTTTATATATCGAATTTCGGTTATATCGAACTATTTCACGGTTCGCGCACTGTTCGATATAACGAGGTTTGACTGTATATCACTGGCGTCCGTGTGCATTTCCGTTTCGGCATTTTCGTCGAAATGAGCGAGCACGGGCGGGCTTTGCAGGCGTTTTTGCAGCTCGTAGAATGCTTTTTCTTGGTCGTTTTCCCAGCTGAAAGGGGTGCTGTCTTTCGTCAAGCGTGAGAGTGGCTCTGCAATGCGTGCGAAGTTTGCGACGAAGCGCCGGTAGTATGCGCACAGCCCGAGAAATCTTCGCACGCCCTTCTTGTCTTTCGGCCTAGGGAAGTTCGCGATAGCTGAAGTTTTTGCCGGGTCAGGTAGGACTCCCGCGGCGTTGACGACGTGGCCCAAGAACTTGAGTTCCTCGTATGCGAAACGGCACTTTTCAGGCTTCAGCGTCAACCCCGACGTACGAATGGCCTCGAGTACAGACTCCAACCTTGCAAGGTGTTCGTCGAAAGTCCGGGCGAATACCACTACGTCGTCGAGGTATACGAGGCAGGTGTGCCACTTAAGGCAAACTAGCACAGTGTCCATGACTCTTTGAAACGTCGCTGGTGCTGTGCACAGCCCAAACGGCATCACCTTGAACTCGTATAGGCCGTCTGGGGTTATAAATGCAGTCTTCTCTCGGTCTCTCTCGTCCACTTCAATTTGCCAGTAGCCGGTCTTCAGGTCCATCGATGAGAAGTACTTCGCGTGGCAGAGGTGGTCGAGGGCGTCGTCGATTCGGGGGAGGGGGTACACGTCCTTTTTCGTGATTTTGTTCAGTCGCCGGTAGTCAACGCAAAACCTTAATGTGCCGTCTTTTTTCTTTACGAGTACGACGGGCGCAGCCCAGGGGCTTTTCGATGGCTGTATAATGTCATCGCTCAGCATGTCGTCGACTTGAGTCCGGATGGCTTCCCGTTCGTGTGAAGAGACGCGGTACGGTGACTGTCGGGTAGGTCGGGCTCCATCTTCGGTTATTATTCGGTGCTTCGCTAGAGGGGTCTGACGTAGTTTTGCGCTCGACGAAAAACATTCGCTATAGCGACGCAGCAAAGCCAATAATTTTTTCCGTTGTTCTTGCGGTAGCGCCGGATTCACGTCGAATGGCTGCGGGAGCTTGAATGTTTCTACGGGTGTGCGTTCAAAGTCGGCGACTGCGATCACATCACTTGCTTCTTGCGTTTCTTCGAGGAACGCAATTGCAGCTCCCTTGTTTAAATGCTGGTACTCTTCGGTGAAATTAGTGACCAAAACGTGAGATTGGCGTTGCTTAAAGTGCGCAATGCCTCTTGCGACGGAGACACCGCGGTCGAGAAGCAACCTTCGATCACTCTCTACGATAGCGTCGATGTCAGAAGCAGCATCCTCACAGTAGACGGCGATCATCAAGCTTGCGCGGGGTGGCAGGGTGATGTGATCGTCGGCGATCCTGACAGCAGCACGGTGATCGGGGTTCGGCTGCGGCGTCGTGGAGTGATTGGAGGAAAATGTTATCGACTTGGTCTGCAGATCAATTATTGCGCCGTTGTCCGTCAAAAAGTCCATTCCGAGAATCACGTCGCGGGAGCAGTTAGGCAGAACGACGAACGCCACAGGGTACGTTGTGCCGTCTATGGTGACGCGCGATGTGCACGTTCCACTTGGCGTCACGAGGTGGCCTCCTGCTGTGCGTATGTGCGGACCGTCCCATCTGGTCATAACTTTCTTCAGTTTAGACGCAAATGGTCCGCTCATTACCGAATAGTCAGCTCCCGTGTCTACGAGGGCGACTACGTCAAAGCCGTCGATGGACACCTTGACGTCAGATGCAGTTGTCCTCGAGTTCCGGGTTCGTCGGGGCGTCGTATCTCTGCTTGTATGTGTTGATGGTCGGGCACTGTGCATCGTCGTTGTCGTCGTCTTCTCAACGGACGTCTCGGTCAGGTCGGGTACGCGTCGCGCCGTGTAGCTGTCGTCGTGTTCAGGAGTCTCGTCAGGGTTAGGTCGGGTCGTCGGGATGAGGGCATGTCGTGAATCGCTGTCTTCAGCGCGTCCTTGCGTCGTTGGAGGGTTTCCAGTTTTTCGCCGTAGAGCAACTTCACCTCCAGAAGTTGCCGCCTTTAGTTTCCCCCTCGTGGGCTGGGAGACCTTCCACGTGCGAAGTCAGCATTGCTACGGCGGTTCGGCGATTGGTACGGGTAGGGCGATGGCGAGCGGTTGAAACGGGATGGGCCACGGCTGGTTTCAGATAGATACTCGTCGATCTCACGTGGTCGTTGGCCAGGGAGAGGGCGAGGAGCGTCGACGGAGAAACCACGCAGTCCGAGTCTCTTGTATGGGCAGCGACGGTAGATGTGGTCGGCCTCTCCGCAGTGGTAGCACAGAGGACGATTATCGGGAGTTCGCCATACGTCCGTCTTCCTCGGCGTCTGGTTTCGGGCTACCGGGGGTCGGGCGGGTGACAGTGGGCGGCGGTACGGCGGGGCCTCTTGACGGCGTGTTGGGGCAGGGCGGGGTCGACGAACAGCCGCAGAGTAGGTCATAGCCTCGGGCTCGCGGGGTGCTTCGGACGGCACAGAAGTTCCCAAAGCCTGCTGTACTTCTTCCCGGATCACGTCGGTCAGTGAAGTGACTTGAGGTTGTGGTGTCGTCATCGGGAAAAGTTTCCACAGCTCCTCCCTTACCACTGCGCGGATAGTGTCGCGAAGTGAGTCGGAGTTAATAGCGCTGGCACCAATCGTCTCCGAAACCAGCGCATTGATTGGGCGGTCGTACTGCCTCGTTCGGATTTCGAGCGTCTTCTCCATCGCGGCGGCCTCAGACGCGAATTCGGACACGGTCTTGGGGGGGTTGCGAACTAGGCACGCGAAGAGCTCTTGCTTCACACCTCGCATCAGAAACCGTAGTTTCTTTTCCTCCGTCATTCCTGGGTCCGCACGGCGGAAAAGTCGCTTCATTTCCTCGACGAAGATTACGACTCCTTCGTTCGGGTGTTGCGTTCGAGTTTCCAGTAAAATCGCAGCTCGTTCTTTTCTCACCACGGTCGTGAAGGTCTTAAGAAACTCGCTTTCGAATTGCGTCCAGTCGGTCAAGGCACTCTCGTGGTTTTCAAACCAACTTCGAGCTGCATCCTCCAAGTAAAAGAAAACATGCCGGAAGGTTTCTTCATCGTCCCACCTGTTGAAGATCCGCACGCGCTCCAGCTTCTCCAACCATTCCTCTGGGTCTTCAGTGGGGGTTCCCCGGAACGATGGTGGTTCCCGGGGCTGCTGCAGCATGATTGGCGACGTTGTTTCTTGTACCATGGTGTTGGTTGCAGCGTTCCTTCTCTTGGGCCCTTCTGGCATCATACCGAACTCGGGTGGTAAATCTTGCAGGCGGGGGCTGGCTCTTGTTGGACTGGCTTGGCGGCTTTTCGAGGTTGTAGTGGGCATGAAGGGTGCGTACCCAGCACCTCCACCAGATGTCACGAAGCCAAGGACGATGCAGTTGTGTTGAAGGAGAAACAAGTTTATTGGAGCGAACTTGTGCTCCCCTAACAACTCAAAAGAATACAGAGGCGGCGAAGCAGCGGTCAACGAAGCGACTTGCACAGGCGAGTGTCGTCGAATCGAATGCCCCGGCGTCCGCACTGCAGGCCTTTTATCTTTCGGCGCGCGTGGTTCTCGAAACGTCGATTCGCATCGAGAACATAGTAGATCCAAGAAGATCATTCTGGGCCGTTCACGTTAGATCGGAACGCTCTCCCCATCACAACAGATAACGCATGCGGCACAGAAAGAAAGAATGGAACCCGCGCTTCCCTTGGCGCAGAGATAACGCAGACCGGCGCAGCCGGGCGGTAAAAGCAAACCACAAATAAGCAAACCCAATGTATGGTTCGCGGCAATATGACAAATCGACATTGGTAAAAAACAGGAAAGATTGGAAACAAATAAAAATGCACCGCTTCACCCCGTGCTGAGAGTAACCCGGCGAAGCTTTAACGTGTGGCCGGTGCTTTACATTTCACGCGTAGTCTAACTACTGCAATGTAACGTGCGGCCGGTGTTTGCCATTGCCACGTTAACGTTGCTCTGTCCCCACTGCCGTTACCACTTGACCTGAGCTTCATGCTTGGTGCGCGTCATCCATGCTTCTAAAATCTGCAGATATTCAGAGAACTATCTACTAATCCGTAGCATCGTTAGGCCGCTTGTTCAGAGTGTGAATCTTCTAGAGCCACATTTTTTAATTTTTTTTCCGAGTTCTGTTGCATCGATTACATGTATTTGCGCAACTAAAACGTTTACGAGTGGAAATTCAGCAAAATCTGCTATTTTGTGTAAATGCAGGGCACAACAAGGTTCACCACATTTAAATTTTGTTCAGTTTTTCTTCTTTTTTTATAGTCTGTTCCACAAATTATGTTCACTAGGCTGTTATGGGCTAGAAATTTGGCCGTGCGATAAAATTGTGGGGTCTCTGGGTAAAGATAAAAAAGAATAAATCTAAAATAGCCAAGAACATGCCGGCCGAAAGCACCCTCTTAAAAATGAATGGCTAGAACTAGTAAAAGACTATAACTACGTCGGATGGATGGTTAGTACTGACCCCAACTACGAGAGAGAAGTCAGGCGAATCGGTCTCGGCTGGGGGGAACTCGACAGGAATTCGCAAATAATGAGAAGTAAGCTATCTTTTTCTCTCAAAGCAAACATATACAACCAGTGCCTACTGCGGGTAATGAAATGCAGAGCTCAAACTCGCCGCCTTACTAAGCAAATTGAAAGCAAACTTAAATTGGCTGAAGGGCTATGAACGAATAAAGGTAGGATTAACACTTAGAGACCGGAAACGAACTTCTTGGATCAAGAAGAAAATCGAGTAGAAAATATTACAGTGGAAGAAAAAAAATAGCTGGACTTGGGCTGGCCATATAGCGAGACCAACCGACAACGCGTGGACAATTACGGTAAACGGAGCGGATACCAAGAGAGGGGTGTAGTAGCATGCGAAGGCCAATACACGATGGGTGGTTGAAAAAGGGGAAGAGGGAGACGAAGCGGGTCGGCCACCCACCGTCAGTCGATGGTGCGGTCGGTATTATTTACGCTGTTTCTACTAATGTGCCCATCGCCATATTTTGCTCTGTGCTTCCTGCTACATTGTCACGTCTTCTTGCCAAGTTTCAAGACAATTGGTCCAGACACTACCCTTTACGTCTCCACCTACGGTCGCGACGGTACCACGTCGTTCAGCCATGGCTACCGCTCCCGTGATGTACAGCTTTTCACCAACTGAACAACACCTGAAGGATGCGCGTACGCATGAGTGCACTGGCCAGATTTATGATGACTCTCGGAGCACCCCTAAAACTCCGCGTATAGGCACCGAAGATTGCACCGTAGGTCCACGGCGATAGCGGCGCATTGACGACTGTTGTTCGTCATCGCCGAAACGCGCCACGCCACACAGAACAAGCTTGCTCTCGTATGTGAAAGTGAAATTTTGTTTTGCTGCTTCATCGTAAAAACAACGCCACATCTCCGCCACAACGCCACATCTCGCGACATGGTCTAGCATTGGTCATAGACAAAGTAGCACCGCATACTTTATTGAACAGGCTTAAATCGAGTAAATCGAGTCTTATTGAAATTCGTGGCAACTCCGCGACAGCCACCTTATATAATGAGACCCGTGCGACAAATTTCTGCGGTATCTCTTCGGTGACTAATGATGGCCGTATAATTGAGTTCTACGCGCAGCTATTTTAGTCCCACAGCTGCTCGCGCGGAGTGCTCAGGGGGGAGCCGACTGCTACAGACGACGACCTCTGAGTTCATACCACTTCTGAATCGGCGAACATTCTCCTCATTAAACGCTAGGGTTACACAAACTACACTCTTGTCACATTTTACAAAAGCTATCCACCTAAAATGGTGAGAATTTATTTCTAAATATGTGCTGTGAAACCGTATGTGCCCCTAACAATGGTTTATTACCGATGTCACAAGGATGGACACATCCAGAAACACTGTCCCAACGCCGTAGCCTACCCCACGTGTGGATGATGCCATAAAAATGAGGCTTGCATAAACGCGACGCCATACTGCAACCTATGTCATACGGAAAAACACTGAGCGCGTGATCCCGTACGATGAATAAATCCGAAAGGGCACAGCCAGTGCGGGAACATATACAGTAC
Source organism: Haemaphysalis longicornis (assembly GCF_048455015.1). Taxonomy (NCBI): domain Eukaryota; kingdom Metazoa; phylum Arthropoda; class Arachnida; order Ixodida; family Ixodidae; genus Haemaphysalis; species Haemaphysalis longicornis. The sequence continues at coordinate 156,236,917 of NW_027526335.1, read as the reverse complement.
AAAGTGCGTAAGCGTGCGACGGATTCAAAACAAGGAACATGCCAACAACCGATATCGCTAGCCAGACTGTTTTTCCGTGGCTAGAGATTAAAATAAAGCTGACAGCATCGGTACAAGAAAGAACACAACCCGCCTGTGAGAGTGAAGTTACGGCCGAACCTTCTACTGAAATGACTAACCCGTCGGCAGCATCTACGTCGACCCCCGCTTGGAGGAAGCAGGTTTTTGTGCCAACTGATCGCCACTGCGCCGCGGGCAACCACACCTACAGAGGGCCTTAAAATATTGCAGCAAGTGATCGCCTCCCAGCGACGCCATCTGGAGCACCTAGAGGAGCATGTTGACCAAACTCATGGTTAGCAGAAGACGGATAGCGAAGACCAAACGATCAAGTCATTACGGGAACCGTTAACCTCTCGAAAACAGACGCCGGACTGTGCAGCAGCCTTAGGATTTCTGTGCACAGACCTTCCCACTATATTGAGATCCAAAGTAGGGAACGTACCCCGTATCTATTCATAAGAGAAGGTACTCCTATTGAAATGCTGCAAAGCTAGAAGTCGCATAACAGGGAGAAAACCTATCTCCAACAGCGATAAACGTCTGCTCCTGCAGTGAAACTGTGGGGTGGCCACCGAACTAAATGAGTTCATCAAAAGCGTGGATACCAAGCCATTGGTCATTTTCTTCTAGATTTTCAGGGAACCGGCCCCACTTTATATGGCTACAGAGCGTACATGGCATACACACTAACACGTTCATCCCGGTCAGACCCTTTACATAGTTATAGAACAGTTGTAGAATTCCATACAATTCTTTACCTCCCCAAGCCAATAAAACACTGCAAGATCTATACTGCCTCCTTTGGCCCATACGCCCAAAAAGTGTTCGCTCCACGTCTGGGAATTGGGTGCCGCAACTTCATCTTTGCGTCCACATATGTGCACCCACGCGCGGCTCAACATGATTTTCCGACAGGGAACTTGTCCGCGATGCACCGACTATGTGCGTTTTGGCCTCCTGACGTGCCGGTGTTTCCTGGTGATTTCAATGCCGAGCGCAGGGCATGGGACTACCGGATATCGCGAGGTCGAGGATTACAACTGCTGGAAGAGGCTGACGAGGCGGATCTGCACCTTGTAAACGACCTTAGTCGGCCAACTCGATGAAGACAGAACCCTGGACAACGTGATACCATTTCAGGCTTGATATGCGCAATCGTTGACGCTGTGGCCACCTGGTCTCGCCAGCCGAGGCCGTGGAGCAGCGATCACTACTCCATCTGCATCCAGCTCTTTGGTACAGAGAAGTATCGGAAGCGCGTGCTTCGCGCACACTGGCAGCTTTTTAGGGAGATACTTATCCATCCGACGGGAGGGCTGCGGAAACCGCTGCTTGTGTTTCAGAGGTTCAAGGAGACTACCCGCCCCAGATCGCGATCTCGTGAACCTTTCGAAGCATAGAGACAAACTGCAAGAGAAGTACTTCGCTGTTGGCCGCATGTTCTACGATATCCTGCGCATACGGCAGGGCACCGCGCAGACCCATCGTCATTGAAACCTACTCCACACCAGTGCTGGATAGAATATATATATATATATATTGCGATTCCTTTTCACGGCGCACTGGAGCAGGGGAGCTTTGCTCAGTGTTCTGGTCTCTCTGCGGACGCAATGCGCTCCAGACACTGGTCCAGGCGGTGGTGCTTCGCGCCGGCATTGATCAGGAGCACTTCGAGAGGGAAGTGGCTCCTACCTTTTTTCCGCAACTAGACACCTTACCTTCTGCTGATATATGCGCTCCTCTTACGCTGTATGAGTCGCATGCTAGCGAGACTTTTTTCACGATAGCCGAACTTATCGCGCCTTTGAAACAAATCAATGTTGCAGTGCACCAAGGAAAGATGGCGTCACTTGGGCGGTGTTCAGAAACCTTCCCTCGACCTACAGGAATAGCTCGTAAACAAGATAAATTAAATATGGATCCGTGGACATGTTCCACATGTTTTAAAACACGCAGTAATAACTGCTATTCCCAAACCAGGAAAAGACCCATCCGATATGTCCAATGTTTGTTTGATCTATGCCACTTAGGTCTACCCTTTGTAAGATAATAGAACGGATGGGAGTTACCAGACTGCATTACCACCTAGAGGAGTAAGCTCAGTTCTTCCACCTATGTAAAACTGGGTTCCATCAAAATCTGGGCCCGCATGATTCCCCGTTTTTTCTGCGGCCCATTGTACAGAAAACAAATCACAAACGACCGCACATCATGATTGCATTGGGTCTCATACAGCATATGACACAGTTACTGACGCAGCTCTTTAGGGACTGGCGGAGGTCTGGCCAGGCAAGAGATGGAACAATTTTGTGTTGAGTTTCTTGACCAACCGGAATTTGAGATCTGCTCTGACCACCGCGAAACTCCGCAATTTGACAACCATACGAAGAGTTCCGCAGGAGTCCATCTTATCTCACACTCTTTTGAATTCGGTCATGACTAAGCTTTTGCGAGGTGCTGCAGTTGTCCCTGGAGTACATGGCACGTTACATGCCGATGATGTCACCATTTAGGCCGAACCTGCGGATCATTCCTCCACAGAAAGCGCTGTTCGAAGTCTCCAAAAAGCCCTTGACACGTTCACCAGTCTCCTCGACGCTACCGGGATGCAGGTTCCTTTACGAAACCAAACTTTATCATCCTAACAGGTAAGCGAGAGAAGTAGGCTCCAGTTGCCCCCATTATTTGGGGGTCGAACACCTCAGTGTGCACTAAAACAGTGAGTCCGAGCGCGGGGCATTCCACTTCCCCATTTCGAAAGAGCTTCATAGTGGCTTCGACAGTTGAAAGCGCAATGGCACTTCTTCTAAGTGCATCCGGAGGACTCACTTAGCAGAAGTGCCATTAGCAGTTAAAGCAATCATTTAAAGCAGGTAAAGCAATCCTTAGCAGTCAAACCATTCCTGGTGAGCAAAGCCTGCTGCGGGGCTTTGTGTTTCCGTCTCACGTTTCGTGAGACAGAAATGTTGAAGACCCTCTGCAGGGCAGCCCTTCGTGTTATCACGGGGCTTCCAAGACACGCGAATGTCACTCAGCTGTACCGCTATGCTCAGCTTTCAAGTTTTGAAGAAATAGTCGTTAAGTCCCGAGGAGGCCACGATCAGTCACTCTCGCAAGGACGCCGATTACTGACCGATGATGGCCACGTTTCATGGCCGGACACGCCGATTATACAGAACCACATCCAGCCATAGGAGGACACGTATATTACGGAGCAAAAACCTGCCGCTTCCAAAACTCAGCGTCGGAGACACGCATCGCAGCGGACCTCAGTTGATGTAGCCGGTGCTACTTCTCCGCGCAATCCGGCCTTTCAGATTTCTGTGAAGGCTTCCTGCAGCCCGAGTACTGTATAGCAGCACTGGCCTCAGTGTCCCACTCAGACGACCACCAGAACATTCAGGTTATTTCGCTGGACGCCGACGCCGAAATTACGGATCTTGAGCTTTGTGCTGTGAATTAAGGTGTTCTTCACCTTGCACGCCTCGTCATCACAGATCACCGCGAACGGGGTTAGAATCAAGTGCAAATATTAACTGACAGTACTCAGGCACTCAAGTGCCTCATTGGTCCACTGAGGCGAAATGGCACAACGCAGGCTATCAAGCAGAGATGCCAGGCTCTCTGGGCTAACTCTGCAGTACTAACTGTATGCTGGATTCGTGGACAGCAAGGGCACCAAAGAAACGAGAAGGCTCACGCACTTCATTATGCCGCACACGTGTTCGTGGTGCCTTTAAGACCAGTTACGCTCAATACTGATCTAGACGTAGAGCGCTGCCGTCGACGGAATTGATGAGGGCAGGAATTATAAAGTACCATTCTCCTAAGCGACGACTCCACACCCACTGCTCTTCCCCGAGGTGTTCAGGTGTTCCTCAAACAGACAAGTTTGAGGTACGCTTATACAGACGGTGTGGGTGCTCGGTCGCGGAATTACCCGCGCCAACCAACATCCCACGATGGCAACCTCCCAAACGGTGGCTCCGCTGCTGCGTTTCAATAACCAGTACGGTGCTTCGTCTGCAAAACAGACGTGACCCCAACAATCCGCCATCTCGCTTTGGACTGCGGTGCACTGGATCGGCTTCGTGGAAAATACCGTCCCGCCTGGGTCTTCTCCTATGAGGCCTGGATCAGACCACATGGTCGGTAAGAAGATGTGTTAGCCGCGTTGTGGCACTTCGTCTGTGATGTAGCCATGGCCGAACACTATTACCCACTCCTGCAACCCTGCGGCCTCGAGCCATCGACAATAAAATATTCGTCTCTCTATTGAAATAGAAAAATTCGGTTGCAAACAGTGGACTCGAGAGGCGCAGGACCGGAGCGTTTGGAAGACAATAGGAGAGGCATTCGCTCTACAGCGGCGCTAAGCAGGATGTTAATGATGATGATAAACGATTACAGCGCGAACTTCGACCAAATATGTATTTTCGTTGAAGTGCAGGACGTTACGCTTTATGCCACATGCAGCTATTTTTTATATTTCACTTATTTCTTGATTTTTCAAAGTTTTCTTGGGCCAATAATCTCTATATGTGGTGTTTTACCGATTGCAAGTAAAACTCCGCCAAACCTGCCATTTGGCCGAAATGCACGACCTTACACTCTTCGGCCCTTTTCGCTACTTTTTCTATTTTTCTTAAGATTTATTTTTTCAAAATTTTTTTAACCAATTATCTCTCTTAGCGCTATTCTACTGATTACTGGTAGAATATCAGCCAAATGGGCATTTTTGTAAAAATGCAGGGTGTTGCATGTTTTGCCAGTTTTCTCTATTATTTTCTATTTTCCCTATTTTTATTTTTATTAACTTTGTTCAACCAATTATCTTACATTACGAAAAAATACGATAACAGTTAAAACTTACGCAAAATCCGCAGTTAGGTCGAAATGCAAGGTGCTAAATTATTCGCCCCATTTCGATATTGTTTCCTATGTTTACTATTTTCAGGTATTAAGAAAATATATTCGACCTGTTATCTCTATTTATGCTATTGCAACGATTACTGGTGGAACTCACGCAAAATACGCATTTTTTGGAAATGCAGGGCGTTGCACTGTTTGCCACTTTTCGCTTTACGTCTGTATTTTTGTTATTTTTTGGTTTTAGAAATTTTATTCAACCAAGTATCTCCATTTACCCTATTATAAGGATTACAGATGAAACTTGCAATAAATGTGCATTTTCTTGCAAATGCAGGGGGTTACACGGTCCAGGCTGTTGGGTGTAGCGGTAGCCGGCTAAGAATTATACCCTGCCAACCGTTTTCCACATAGTTCGAACACCTCTTTAATCCGGCTTTTTCGTCCGCGCGCCTAGGGTAACTGCTGAGGAGATTTCTGCATAGACATGGTCGGCGGAGTTTTTTTCCCCGTATCCATGTAAAACTTCCCTTTAAAATAAATGTAGATAGCTCTGGGTCCAGGTTCTACACCCAGGCGCATACATGGCGCTCAGGTATGGCCATGCGGTAAAGCAGTATTTAATCATATTTGAAGTAGGCCCAGGCTTTTACAGCAGCTGTTTCGTCTGTGGCAGCCCCACAGAGTTTATCGAACGGAGCAAGGAGATTTAGCTGGGAAGTCTAACGCATGCCTGTCAATTTAAATTCCTGAGCGTCCGGATTTAATCGCATCTTTTAATCGTTTCATCGCAAGGACGGTCCAAAAGTACTCGCAATAACAATAAGCCTTAGAAAAATAGTATCCAGAGTCAGGAAAATGTCGCGCTAAGAAGAAAATGAGACTGGCCTTGCTAAAGAATGTATGCTACGTATAAATCCTTTCGTGATTTTGTGAAGGCTATAAAATACGGCTGTCCGCTGTGTTAATTTTGAGACAGGCCAATATACGTTCATAATTACCTAGAGTCAACTACCACAGCGTGCTCATTTTCGCCTATTGTAAACGCAAAATAATTACACAGGAACAGTTTTGAACGCCTGAAAGTATCACTCAACGTAAAAAAGCATAAAGCCACTACTCACAGAATGTGGACCTAACGCACAAGTTACTGCGAAGAAACCTTTGACACCTACCTCCTTACGGCTACAAAGGGACGCTGTACATATTTCCTTTTTAACGTTAAGGGTGCATTGAAATGGATAACAAATTTTTCTTTGCAGAAAAAACTTACTTCAATTACTTTCCCCGAAATGTGGTCGATCAACGCACACGTTAACATGCAAAGGCACAACAGCTTGTTTTAGCCAAAGTAGACAAATTACCGAGACATGTAGAAGCAGGCCACGAAGTTGTAGTGAGAGATCTCTGCGCCCTTAGGCAGTCCCGTGCTCCCCGAGGTATAGAGGACTACCATCACTGTGTTCTTTGGATCGATGACAGGGCACTCCTCGAATTCCTGCTCGTCAAGCGTTGAGAAGTCAGCCGCTGACACGAAACCCGCAGCTGGTCCCATGGAGAAAAAGCACTGGGAAAGTACGTTTGCTGCATTAGGAGCGTTTTCGATTAGCCTAGTCTTTTCAGGCGCGAAGAATCTAAGAAGCTCGGCGGTTCGCGTCTCCTCTAGTCTCAAGTAGTTAATGGGCTAAAACACCGTAACACTCGTATTCCAACGCGTTGCGCTAGAATGTAACGTATACTAAAATGGCACACGGGGACAGTCGTTTTCTAATGCCTCGCGATAGAAAGTTTCTTACACATGGAAAAAAACGCGTACTAAAACAATACGCCGCGACAATCCGTTACTAACACCTCGTGCAACTTCGCAGAATACTTATTAGCATGCTGCGGCGTGTGACACGAAGATAACTTACGGCCAGTCTGTCTGTAATCGAATGCTTAAATCCGGTTCAACGCAAGAGACGGCGCCCCCACCTCAACAAGCGCGCGATTGCTCCTTTCACCGGCGCTTCCCCGTTGCTCAATCTGCGCGCACCGTGTGGCAAGATAGACAATTAAAACCCTTGAATAGACTTGTAAACTGAATGCTTCGCCCCTCCCCAGGTTTCAAGTTAATGGAGATGGCCCGGAGTTTTGTAATATGAGTATTCATAAAGCGTTACTAAAAACCAAACCTGTGTTATCGCATTGGTAAAGTAAAACACCTAGTGGATGCTCAGCAGCTTTAGTAACGAGAATGGGCTCAAAAAAGCGTGGCGCCATACCCGAGATGTTCACAGTGAAGGGCGTCGTCGCAATGGGGCAAAAGAGTGCGAAAATTGGAACGAGCCCCTAACCGTTCACCTGCTAGTAAACAATGGTAGTGTTGTTTGGTTCAGTTTTTGATGCCAAGAAGTAGTTCTTCACAGTGAGGTTTATCGTGTGGTTCAGAAGATGCAACATGAAATATGAGAAATACAGTGCTAATAGGGTCAGGTACGTGTATAGTAATAGGTATGTGGACGAGGAGTTTTTCACCTGAAAAAAAAAATACAGCAATTTCTGATTCCCCGTTTAACGAGAAAGCTTAGGAGCCCTCCCACATTACAAATCATGTACTCTTTTTTCACCGGTTTTTTAAATTTTTCATAGCAAGAATTTCAAATACTGCCGCGAGGACGTTGGAAAGCGCGTTAATACTGAACTTTGTTCAAGGTGTAGTTTGAATGCCCGAATTGCCTCTGAAAACAAATAAGGCAAGAAGAATTTGTGCCCCAGATTATAAACTCAACCTGCGAAACACAGAATGTTTTATTAGCGGTTCATTAACACATCAGGTGTATATTTACTCCGGCTTTGAAGCCTGTGGGTAACGAAAACACAATTTCCTTTCTCTACACAGTGCTACAATACTTTGCTTTCTGTCTCGCGTACCTTCATATTAAGAGACGCGGTTGCCGCCACGACCTTTTCCGCAAACTGGACCTCGGTGAGAACGTGAGTGCATCCGCTGTCTCCAGCCTGGTAGCGAATTTCCTCTGTAAAGGGGTAGTTCAATGTTATAGTATATACATACGGCCAGAAGATGCGTCATGATAGCGAAGAGAATAACAGATAAGATGAAGAACGCGTACTTTGACGAAGGGTCAGCAAAGGAAATGCTCAACCTTTTTGGTGTTATCTATCTGAACACGCATTGAATATCTTAGTGTGTCGCCCCCAAATGAGCACAGATACTGGAAAAAGTAAAATGTCATACACGCAAACACGCCTGCCGTAATAGTACGTGAAACGACTTTTTGGCCATTCAGCAAAGAGTAGATTCAGCGTGGCGCGGGCACGCATGCCGCCAATGTGTCGGCAGGCAAGAGTGGAAACGAGGACAGCAGATGCGGGAGGCTGGTGGGAGGTCCGAGGAAAATTTGAGGCAGGCAGCGGTATTACTCCGATGGTTAAGAAAAGGCAAAGTTCAGGAAGGTTACTCGGGGTTAAGCAGTGGGAGGAAGAGCCAGGGCAGAATTGGTATATATGAGCGACGATTAGTGAAGACAATTTATTCAGTGTTTAGAAATATGGCACTGGCAGTATTGCACCCGTACCAAACCCCATAAATCGGAATGATCAGACCCGGATTGTTGCAATGAAGTGCGCTACTCAGAATCGAGAATGTACTGCAGAAACAACCCATCACTGAGCCCGTGTTTGAGAAGAGTAGACACATTACTTTGGTAGGTTTCAGTACTACCTACATACTAAAATGACGCATTGTATTGAGAAGACCATAACCTCGAAATGATGGCTTCAACCTCAATCCTCTAACGAGCAGCCACTCATGTGCTGGTTGGATAGGGCTTGTGGTGTCTGCGCCGTAACCCGCTTCCCGCCACTAAAGGTCACTCCCGTATAAAGCCAAAGCCCCTCACCGTTAACGCCACACTTATGGCGACTCACTTCATACCTCGTCCTCCCTCTTGCCTGTGATCTGCACACTACCATTGTCATGAGCATTCGGACTTCGGGCGCCATTTTATGGGGGAAAGACGCCCGTGCAGACAAGGGCGGTTGTCTGCCCAATACAAAAATCGGTGATCTGACGGCCTCGTGGTATCACGTTTAAACCTGGGTCTAATTTGGTCCTTCCGTGTGGCTACCTGCGAAGAAGACATCGCTGCTACTTTTATTGTGCCACCAGCATGGTGGTGTTAACGTGGGGTTTCCTGCTTCGAAGGACAAAGCCAGCCCGACCGCTACCGAGCTACGGTATACAACAGGGCTATTGGCCGCCTGCACCCAGTGTATGGAGATGCTGCAGTGACCCGCTGGTGAGAAGCCACTCCGGATTACCTCTTACTGAACTAAGGAAGCGGGCTTACGCTATTGGAAGCCGCCTGTGCGTGAGGAGATGAGAATTCGGTGTAAAATTGTTAGTTGACACAAAGAATGCTGTTTTTTCGTAGGTGTGAACGTCGATCAACGGCCACGTTACAGGTTGGTCGCGGCTTGTCGTATTGCATTCTGAGTTTGGGCGCATAGCAGCATATTTATATGACAGAGAGAGCGGAGGAGACGAAGGGAGAGAAATACGTGGCTGATTGCCACCATAAAGTAGAACACTTGCTTTTAGCGTGACTGCAGGCCTGTGATGTAGGCGAAATCCTTAAGAAGGCGTACAGGATAGTAGCATTTGTTCCTATATTAGCGTAGGCCCTCGCTTTCACACGCAAACTCACGGACTGGTTCAGAACAAGAAGATATGTCTCCTGTTGCATAGAATACCCAGTATAAGGACGTCGTCGCACTGATGTGCTCGCGGGCGTCTGGAGTCGGCGATCCCGGAAGCTGTTGTTAGGTTCACGTGCTAAAATTAGCATAAGCATTCAGCATTAAAGATTTGGTTTGGAATAAAGATTCGGCATAAAGATTTGTGCATAAAGATTCGTTTCGTTAAGAGGTAACCAATGCGTGTGGGTGTCGATTACTTGCAGTTATCAGTGGACCCTTTGAGCAAAGTGGTATCTCGTACGAGACGGCTTTATGACCTGCACAACTCCAAATCGGTAACAGAATAGAATGCATTGAATTTTGTTGAAAGCCATGTATTCTCTTTGCCGTTGTCGTCATATTTTCTTCGTGTTCGAGGATTTTGAAGACCTGTGTGCTTTCTTCGGAAGGTTCTCCTTTGTGTATAACTCTTACGTGGTCTACCACCAAACAGGCCTTTTTCTGCTCAAACACCCGCTTTTCAGTTGTTATTTGTAGGCTAGTCACTGGTTCTGAGTCGATGCTTGGTCAGATACATTTTGCGGTCCCAGCAGCGTTCACCCAAAATTCATTTTCTTGTCTGTTTCAGATTTAGCCACTGAGGTAACCACAGTTGTCAGTTTTTCTGGTGTTGGTCGTTTTCAAAACAGGTCGCACAAGGAAGTGGTATAGCGTGCTTTGGAATTCTATTATGTGAGCCTTCTTGCAAGCTTGCAGCTCTTGGCGTGGTGAAAAGGTCTGGGGCTGCTAAAGCAACAGTTATGTTGTTGCAATTTCGCGTCCTTTACTTCTAACGTTATTTGAGCCGCACAGATATCTGTGCTGATGTGTCTAAATGCCTACAAAAGGCAACTATCGTGGGACAACATTACAGTTAGCGGGCAAGCAGAACTTTAAAAATTTTATTACCTACCCACGGGTTGATGGTATCTCGGTGATGTGTTCATTGCCCATAGTCATGATGAAAGTATCCTGCCGTATTCCTACATCAACTATCAACAGGTAAAGTCGCTTCGACGCTTCATCAGGCCGTTCACCTCCCTTTTCTGGTGGTGTTATTTCCTTTACCGTTAGCCTGTTTAACTTGCGGATGAGTTCATAGGGCATCCTGTCCAATAGTGCAGTCTTCAACATGATTCCGTAGGACTTAATGTCTATGCAAATGTTCCCGAGTGATCTAACGCGAATATATAAACATGTTCTTTAGGCGTCTAAGATCATTCAAGTTGTCACAATTTGTGACTTTCCGGAAGTTTAGGAAGTTTCTCATGGGCAAACTGGCTAGCAAAAGTTTGTCGCCGAAACTCTGCTGCAGCAGTTCAATGGTTATGGGGTGCCTCTTTTTTGTTATCAGCAAGCCTCCAACAATGCATTCTGCATTTCCCGTCAGACACATGGCCAGGTGCTTAAATGTTTGAACTTTGTTTAGTGATGCATTCTCATGTAACTTGTACTCGAATTGGTCCCAAAATTGCAGCCAGCGAATATATTCTGAATAAAAGTCCTGTATCCCAAGTTTGGTAGTCCAACTTGAACACACTGCTTAGATGAGGTGACCTCATGCCTCGTACTAGTCGTTTGAGGGCACGCAGCTGCAAGATGTTTTTACAAGCTGAAGATCACGCGGGTGATTTATTCCCTGATATCCTTGAGCTAGTTATTCATCAAGAATGTACTGCCTAATTTTGTTGTCTGTCAATAAAGGAGTCTCTTTCAGTGTGACCGCATTGAGTTGGTCTGTCAGGTCACCCATCAGTAACACGGTAGTCTGTGTCCTTGCCTTCGCCGCAGAGAATCTGTATAATTTAGCCGCACACCGCACCGTGTTTTTGTTTGATGCGGTTCATAATGGTACGCCTTACGCGGAGATGCCTTTATAGCAGGAGCTGAGGCGATGCCTGTTATTGGCCGGTGAGTCCTTTTCAATGGGCTTTCTCTATCCGTGTTGCTTCAATTCAGGTCACGGCACCAAATTTTTGAAGACCAGGAATCAGGCGCAGATGAAGGAGAACCAGTTTATTGGTGACCTTAGAACAACTAGCGTTTTTCTGAATACAATCTCACGAGCATCGCTGCCATGCCCGTTGGTGTTTTCCCTCAGGTGTCCTCGTCTTCCCAACCACGTAATATTTTGAAACACCAAAGAAGACAGCTCAATTAGTGCGAGGGGGATGTGTCATTCTTCTCTGGCTCCTGATTGAGTTGCCGAGAAGGCAGGTGTCAAATAATTGGCAGACGATGCTCCTAAAGATGTGGAGCTTATGTTCATTCGCTTGTTTTCCTGGTTTAAAAATGAGTATATCAAGATATTAACACCAGTAATTAGTAAAATTGCCAGTCCTCCAAACCACGGTAATCTCCTGTAGTTCGGGGCTTAAGTGAGATTCAGGAAATCATTTAGGGTTTCTCAGAAGGTGGCATTGTAAAAGCTTAGGGCGCCGCAAACATTCGTCCTCTGCAAGGCTGTGGGGATTTTACTCATCCCGAACGGCTGATCTATGTCTGCCTGACTGTGAGATCTTCAAACATTCGCTTTATTGAGTACCGAGAGTACATGGTAGGATGACGTAAAGTCCCGGTTTGACGAAGAAATACATAGCCTGCCTAAAGGGCCAACTGAGATTCCGGTATTTGGTTCCGCGCGGCCATGTCTTAAGCAGCGTTGCGGTTTTTTTTGTTTTCCTACCATGTGCGAAACAGTTGCAATATTTTTTTCAACTCACGTTTCCATGGAGATGCGTGCAAAAGTCAAGCCGTCTCTCCACTGCGAGCTTTGCCACACATTCTTTACGGTCAATGGTTGTGCTGTTGAGGCTACACGGAGAGCCGACGCCTTTTCCTTTCGTTCAGCACTAGAGCAATTCGTAGAGCGCTGACGGCATCGGTTCTGGAAGTGGCAATCTTGCCTCGATTTACCCTGTGTACCATTAAATTGTCAGGTACCGATGACTCTTTTATTGTAAATTGCGCAGGAGTTTATTAATGTCGGTAGATTCTGTAACGCCTTTTGATGGAATGACCATGATTTCATCTAGACTTTCAGGAGAAGGTTGCAAAGAAACGACGCTTGTAATATCCTTTCTAGTTCGCGTGACGTCACCATGGAAATTAGGAAAAAGGAAAAATTGATTACTCTCCCTCATATGTGTTGTGTCTCGGCGGACACTGACTTTCGCGTGTGGCACAGCCATGGTTAATAACAAGGTTTATTTCATAGCCTCGCATCGCGCCAACAAGGTTTGAGAGATGAAACCTGTTATTCTTAGCTCCGCAATTCCTCTGGTGTACCTTAAAAACGTCACAAATAAAACATTTTGTGCCGTTTCGCTGTGTAAAAAGAATAGCCTGCGAAGGTGTACGAGTCCACTGAGTGCACGAAACAAAATATGTTTGTTTCTAATTTACGACAGACCATACTTCTTACCTAATTAGCTGCATAAAAATGAGAAGGACCTGTGCTTTGTATTGCAGAAAAACATGGGGTGTCTTGTTGTCTCTTTGTATCTTAGGCATTTTACTGCTTGCGTAAAGAATAAACCGAATCACATGGACCATTCAGGACACCGGGCATGCCGCATAGGGCCTTTTACCCTGCTCGTAAAAACTGCCGCCATCGCAACAATCATGTCATCAGTGAGGCCACAAAACCTGTAGTTGAATGGCACCCGCTTCCTTCATTTAATCCCCACCCGTGCACGCATAAACCGGCTACCACTTATGCGGACATGCTTAGACGTAAAATACACCAGTGGAAACGTCGCTCCGAAAGCCTCTAAACCTGTGGAAAATTGATTTCCTCCCATCAACGTTACACGCAGGAGCTGCCCTCTTCATCGTGCAGGAGTTTCCAGCTGCTTGAAGAGACTATGATTATGAGGCGGTAACGGCGGCAGTTATTCGTACGCCGTCAGCGGGGATTTGTAGTTTTAATGCCCATCAGCGCATCCGTTATTTTCGGCAATCACATTATAGGTGTGCTACAGCAGTTATCAGCCCATTGTGCAAATTGTGAAAGAAGCATCAGGGGGGGGATGGAGAGGCTGATAGCGTTTTAAAAAAATTGTCTGCGGTGTAGATAAACGCCAGAGTTGTGCCGAGTAAGCGGCTTCATCGAAAGAAAACTGTTGGTTTACAGATATACTGCTTTGGAGTAAAAAAAGCCCCGGGGATAGTATTTCGTATGTTATCTGCTCTGCAACAGTTAAGTGAAGAATTTATACAATCCCAAAGGAAAACGTAGGCGGACACAACAACAAACTCCCGGTTGCGGGCCTGTCGAGTAACACGAACTACTTTTCGATGACATGTGCGCCAGAACTCAAGATCAACACCGATATGAACTAAATCGTAGGGCACAAGGACCTCTGCAGTACCTGTGTAAATCTCAGACTTTATTCACGCGACACAATAAATCGTGGGAAACATGCGCCGGCATTGCGGTACATTGACATAGAAACTCTCAATAAATATGTGAACCTGTGAGGATTTCTTGCGGCGAGGCCCCGAAAACGTATTCCGGCGGACGTCCGCGGGAAGCGACAGCGACTTTGCTGCACTAAGGCGCACCTCCGCCGCAATGATGCAAATGGTTCTGCCTTTTGGCAAACCCACAAGATATCCAAAAGCCTAGGCTTGCCGACCGAAAGCCAGACTGAAACCTCGGTCCAACCCCGACGACTGTCTATACTAGTAGACCAGTGCCCTAAACTTGAAAGGAGTACAACCGCGGAGATCGCAACGGAGACCGCATCCTTCAGTACTCTTTCTCAAACGTGCCGTCTGGCGCCATGCGCGGTCACGTTCCTGCCGGCCACCTGCATAGTTCCCTATAACATAGAAACGGATTCCAAGAGTAATAGGGATTTTAAGGTGTGTACCGTAATTGGACAGAAGGACGGTCAAGGTAGTGGTACAGTGTGGATTTCGCGTGACGGCTGCGTATCGACTGATGGAAATGAATGTAATCAGCGTCGTTTCAGTGTACGCTGCAGCATTGATGACGTAGTCAGCCTCTGTTGGTTATGACGCGCAGTTAGTGAATTCATTTAAAAACTTCAGCGTTCCAAAGTCTTTGCAAGACTTATAGATCAAGCTCGTAGGCTTCCAATTTAAAGGGGATGGGAAGATATGACTGTTCAACAGATCAAAGACACTTGCCGTGTGATTGTGTGTCCTTCTGGGCAAAACAAACTTGTGATGTGACCAGCATGGGTCCATTTTACCCAGCTAAGCCTAAATTGAGGCGTCCATAAACAAACCAGTGGCATGTAGAGTAGCGTGGCTGAAGGGGGCAGCACCAGCAAAGGACAGTTTTACTTTTTATTTGCTGCGTTAAACTGGACTAGGAATTATTTAGGAGTATATTTCGGTCTCAAGCACCACAATAAGGTACAACTGATCTATATAAGCGAGACAAGCGGTTTTTTCTGTAAATATAGGTAGCATTATAAGTGGGGGTTCTAATTTTCTAAATCTCAGTAGGCATTGAATAAACGGCAAGTGCCAAAATGCCCTGAAAGTCTAATAACCGATGCCTCTCATCATAATAAACTAACTGATCAATGCCATCCTACTTCATCCCCCTGACGGCAATCAAACAGCCAAAATAAGATGCACAGGTATTCACATACGTTGAGTAAGCGACGGCTTCGCCATTACTGCTGTCGCTCCAGCCAGGATGCAGCCGAAAACGGCCACTAAGTTTTCCACGCCATTTCCCAGGTGAATCAAAACATGGTCACCAGGGCGCACGCCGTGCCGCTTGAAGCCTACGGCATACCGTTGAAATCGCACGAGGAGCTCACCACGAGTGAGGCTCATTTCGTTGTCAACCTGGAGCAGAATATCAGTATGACACCCATTCACTACGTTCATGCAGCCTCTTAACTCTGGGCTTATGAAACGCCAAGATTTGTAGAGAACATGTGGTTTCTATTTTGACATGTTTAAAGTACAATAAAATCACCTAAAACGTCGGCACAGGCAACCATTTTTTTAATACCCTAAATACGCGCCATTACATTTTACTCCTTCACACGAGGATCTCGGCCACCGTTACGAACTCCTAGCTCCCTGTGGTAGGTTACTCAAGGGAAAGCTGTACCGACCCCATTTTTAGGTCTTATAAAAACACCAGCCTTAAAAAAAACGTCAGTGTCATTTGTATTTTTCGAAGCCCTCTTTGCAGGTCATAATTTCGTGAGTCAGGAGACCGGGGTATACTGCTTCCGGCCAACAGGAACGCTGGCTGAGTTCGCAAGAGCACATACCTTAGAAGAGATTAGTGTTTGCGGCAAGACGCAAACGCGTGCCTACAAGACGCGCGCCTACAGTCCTCATTCGACAATGTTCTCCTAGCATTGCGGAGGGCGCTGACGGCCTGCGGAGTAGACTTTTCGGCGGCGTCAATAATCTGCGCCGTGCTAAGTTTGACTGCTTCTTCCACCTGTAGGTGTGATATGGATGTGTGGTGTAGTTTAGTTGTCTCTGTGAATACTTCAGCCCGCTAGGGCTTCATGGAACCTCTTAGGAGAAGGAAAACTGGTGGGCTCCATTTATGTTAGGGAGGTAGGCAAGTTGACTCTTCCGTAAGTGTTTGTTCCCACTTACACTCAAGAATGGAAATAGAACTGCAGATTCATTAGCCACGTCAAGGTGTGTACATGTTGTGCTCTATATTATAATATGTGTGCTGTTTCTTATTAACAAGGCATGCTCCTCAGGACTTAATGAATTTTTCGATCAGGCGACTTTGGGCATCCACGCGTGAAGAGCCCTATATAAATTATGCACAATTAGGATATATTTTCATTATTTTTAGTGTGACCAGTGGTACAGGCTGTATTAGCATGTCGACAATCGCCCTCTTCTGGGTGTCCACCATATGATCATCGCATCATCTTCATCCCGGCGGCGACACTGCCATCGGCATCGTATTTCTGGCTGGGCCTTCGTAGCGCTGTCGCCGCACGAATAAAACCTCCTGCCTGAACATTCCAACACGATGTTCCGATTAAGGAACAAGCACCCTCATAGATCATACATTAAGCAACATTTTAACTCCTCCAGAGGCTTTCATAATACGGGCGAATATCACAGATCACTATTTGATCGCACTGCATTTTCATTGGACCTGGGCGGATAAGAACCCTCAATCTCAGCATTCTGTTTTTAACAAAAAACTGTTTGCGGAATTAATAAGCGTTGTCAATTGGTCTCGTGTTACCTTTCTTACAGATCCTAAAACTGCTTATGCCGAATTTTATTCAATTCCTAAATCCGCAATAGACTCTTCCACCCGGTCAGATTATGTCAAAGAATT
Organism: Haemaphysalis longicornis; assembly: GCF_048455015.1. Taxonomy (NCBI): domain Eukaryota; kingdom Metazoa; phylum Arthropoda; class Arachnida; order Ixodida; family Ixodidae; genus Haemaphysalis; species Haemaphysalis longicornis. Next base: position 156,219,924 of record NW_027526335.1, on the reverse strand, counting down.
AGCTGTTGCCGCGAAACGCGTGGGTGACGCACAGTTTACTTAACATTATGCGTAAAAAAGAAAACTTGTATACAAATACAGAAAGAAAACCATTCAACGCTGTTTTAAAATAACGTTACCAAAAATATTCCAATACCGTGACATCACTGCTAAAAGCCGCCAAAAGAAAAAGTACCTGGAAAAACATACCTTTGATGCGGGTAATATTGTTTCTAAGCAATGGCGCATACTGAATACTTTTCTGAACAATGCAATACCTAAAAGTGAAATAAGCGACATTCTTGAAGACGACAACATATTCCAAGCCCGATAGACATCGCGAATGCTTTAAGCACGGCATTTTCGAAACCACCAAATACCAACACTGGTAATCTCACTGATAACCGGTCTTCTATAAATAAGGTCGATAGTCTTCCACGTTTTCCGCAATCATTTTTTATATTCCCTTGCACGCATGCCGAGGTTAGAATTGCTATTCTTAATATGAAAAGAATTAGCAGTGGTCTGATGGTATCAAGGTCTTTCACGTGAAAGAAGTCGTTCACTATATAGTAGAACCTTTCGCTTATATTGTAAATCTCATTTTCAAAACTTGTGTTTTTCCTGACCAACTAAAGCAAAGTAAAGTGATTCCAACACATAAAAAAGGTGGCAAGACACAAATAACAAACTATAGACCCATATCTATACTTCCTTTTTTTAGTAAAGTGGTTGAAAAATTAATCTACCACCGGCTTTCTAACTATCTCGAGAAATATAGTATTCTGACACCAAGACAATTCGGTTTTCGCCCGGGATATTCCACCACCCTAGCTCTCATAGCACTTACTCATAAATTCAAACGAGGCATAGACGACGGTAAGCTTGTTGGATCGATTTTTGTTCACCTTACTAAAGCATTTGATTCCATCGATCACCGCATCCTATTAGGAAAACTCTCTTCATATGGCATAGTAGGACCTCCTTCACAGCTTCTTCCTAATTACCTGTTAGATAGAGTATTAGTAGTTAGTGTTTCTGGTGCGATCTCAGCCAAAAAAAAACAGTAACGTCGGCGTACCGCAAGGGCTCATATTGGCGCCTTTAATATTTTTAGTCTACATAAACGACCTTCCCACCTGTCTTTCCACCTCCACAGAATGTCTAATGTACGCTGACGATAGCACTATCTATACTTCGGATAAATCTATACAGACACTGACTACCCAATTAACCTGCGATCTCTCTTGTGTAAACCACTGGTGTCACAAAAACAAATTAGTAATCAATCCGTCGAAAAAAAAGTATGTGGTCTTCCGTTCTCGGAACCAAACATATAACCCGCAACCATTACACATTGACGTGCACCCTATCTTGCCTTGCAATCAATGCACATTCCTTGGAGTCCAGCTTGACAACCTCTTAAAATTCAATGTCCATACCACCGCACTAAGAAGAAAGATGGCATATGGCATAAGAGAACTTGTAAAAACTCGCTACTACTTTCGCCAGCATACCCTTCTTACACTCTACAATGCTTTCATTCACAGCCATCTAAGATATTGCATCAAAATTTGGGGCCAGTCATACCAAGTTCATTTAGATCCAGTACGCCATATCCACAACCAAGCACTTCGGATTATCACTCGTAGCCAATATAATGCCCATGTCACACCTCTGTACAAAGAACTTTGAATTTTCCCTCTGGAGAGGCTGATAATTTATAGTATAAGTATTACGGCATACCGCGTGTTCAACAACCAATACCTCCTGTATATAATAGGTAGACGATATCTGTCTAACCCTAATAACACTGGATTTTCAGAACAAAATAATTTTATACTCCCAAAAATAAGGGCCAACTACGGAACGTACACTTTCGAATTTGCCGAGATTAAGCAGTGGCACAACTTGGAGTTTACTATCACATCTTCTAGATCGCTTAACTTATTTAAGACCTTGCTGCGTTTTACACTTTACCCATCATAAGACGTCATGTTCCTCACACCTTACGATAATTTTGACCTTAGGAATATGTTTGTATGTGCATATGGCCATGTATTTGAAAAAGGTTCTATTACCTGACTAAAATTCATAATATCCTAATCTATAGACAGTACACTATAGATGAGTACACATAGAAATGCACATTTTTTTGTATGTGTGCATAACTAATTGTGTGCTTACATGTGTATGGCTTCTCACAAATATTAGGCTGTTAGATTCCATTACAAGTTTTTGCGCACTCTTACCATTTCTTTACTCCTGTTTGTCTCTAGGATATTAGCATTGCCTCGACATTTCATGGCTTAGTATTTTGTTTATCAATTGTATAATCCTTATGAATTTATTTTTGTTCAGCGACTGCACCTATTGTTTATTTTGTTATTATTCATCAGGGGTCCCAACTGCAGTGTTCTTCACTATGGGATCCCTGCCTGCATACTGATGTTATGTTATTTACTATGTTTGTCTAATAAAATGAAACTGAAACTGAAACTGGCGACTCCCAGAGCCTCTCAATAGTAATAATATTGCATAAATATAAATCAATATTTATTTTATTTATGTAGTTATTTTATTTCGTATTACCCCTAAAGGCCCTCAATGGAGGGTATTGCATAGTAGGGGGCATACACACACTGAAAATACACATGTTGAAAGCAGTATTATAAAAATAGAACAAAAATATAAAAAGTAGAGAAGAACAAAAAAAGAAAATTTAAGTGCTACAAAATAGGGCAGGAATGCAATGTGTTTTAGGAAAAATAATTTCAACAAGTAAACGGATTGCGCCTCCGCAAGAAGGCACTTGCAAAGGACAACGAAATTACCCTACGGAACTAGTTAAATACCATTAAATACAGAAAAGCGAACTAGGGAAAAAAAAGAGAAGAGCGGTGGGTGCACAATATTACATTCCAAAGAACAATACAAGTGAAATTATTACAATTCTCGAAGCAACTCTTGAAATTTATTTATGCCAGTTTGAGTTGCCAGATGTGCGATGAAATCGTTCCTGTCAGTTATTGTGCGGGGCAGGAATGAGTGTGCATACGAGGACAAATGACATTGTGGGCGCTTAACTTTGTTGGGATGATCCCGGCGTGGAAAAATGGCTGATGGAAGCTGAAATAAATCCCTGTGAAGTGTTAGGTGGAAGCATATTTTATGGAAAGGGACAGGCGAGCATATGCGCGCCGAACGCATACCTTATCCAGTTCAGCACGCCGCTTTAAAGGGGTCCTGAAATACCTTCCGCCGATGCATGGATGTACATGTAACCAAATAAACCAATGTATTAGCAATCTCCTCCCGCAAGAATTTTGTTAAAGCGATGAGTATTAGCTGAGAAATCGTAAATCAAAAACCGCGCATTATCGTCGCGCCGCGTTTCCTCCCTTTCAACTTACTCTCCGCTGTTGACGGTGCGCCAGCCTTCCCTCCCGCGATGCTGCGCTCCTCGGCGATGACGTACTTCCGCTATTGCGCTGCTCATACTGCCGTCTGCTACGGGCAAGCTTTGTTGACACCTTGAATCCCGCACTCCACTCAAGGCTGGAAAAGCGAACGAAAAACCTGCCCGCATGCGTGCGGCGGCCTGGCCTTGCCGTTTCGCGGTGTCTGTTGGTGCAGTTGCTATCGGCGGCACGTGCCTTTTTATCGGCGGCGAACTCGCAGCCGCAGGGGAAGGATCGTGCGCTCGTTCTTTTTAATGCACCGCGCACTGTTTATCCAAAAAGTGCCGTATCAGATGCGGTCCCACTAGTGCCGGGTCTTATTTTGCGGCGGTGGTAATTCCTGCTGGCGGCATGTGAAAAAGACATTTTAAACCGATACAGAACCCGTGCACAAAACGCTTCCATCTTGTGACCAGTTCAGCTTGGGGCGACGCGTGGTGGAGAGCGGCAACGTTGGCAAAACATGCTCCGCCGCGGCTCTGAGCTTTCTAGCGCTGGAACGATCGCCATTTCTTTGACAATCTCAAACATCGGTTGCCTAGGCAACAAGGCACAAACCACTCTAGAAGTCAGTTACGGTTCCGTGATCCCGGTTCAGCTTGGGGCCCCACCTCACGACATGTGGGCACTGCAGGCGTACCACTCACTCCCATTGCGAAGTGCGAGGTGCGTTTGGCATTACAGGAGGCGATGGTGTGTGTGTTGTGGACGCCGTTGTTTCGCGATGAAATGCGACGTTGTGCTTCTGCGGATAGATAGTGCTTCCCATGTTCTGGATTATCTTTCTCGGGCGGCGTACGACTCAACCTCGCATGGTGTATGTGCAGTGTGCGTGGCTAAAAGCCATCTCGGCTTGTGCGCCAGAGTTAGTGACTTGCTGTTCGTCCCCGCAAACCGCGCGCGAGGTGAGTGCCGAATTTACGACGGGCAGGAGGAGGCAACCCATCGTCGGTCAATCGCGGTTCACACTTGCAACGCATGTTGTGATGTTGTGTTCGTTCGAAACGCATCTCTGGATTGTTTTGAAGTTTAATAAAATGTGTGCGTCAAACCCGGGCATTCGGATCAGGCCGTCCTCAGCGATTGCACGAAAGAAGTGCCACGGGGCTTCAACGCTCTCTTTATGGAACGTACTCAGGTAAGAGAATATCCATGTCGTGTTATGGCCGTGTTGCATTCAATACAAACGGTTAAGCGTTTGTTTACACTTGTTTCATTTATCGTAAAATGTCCAAGCACTCCGGCACTACGCTGACAGATCAGCCGGCGAGCCGACGCTGAGCAGACGACTCATCTCTTTGCCGGAAGTGCGTGAGAAAGTCGCCCAATAGCAGGATGTCTAGCTCATGACGAACATGTGGGAATCGATGACGTATACATGTGAAGATGGCGGCGTACAAAAACACGAAGGGAAGGGTGATAAAAAAACGACAAACTTTGCAACAAAAGTGTGAGCTTTCCGCTGCGCGTAAAAAAGTAATACTTGGCACAGATGACGTTGACGACCCAATCTAACGATTGCGCTAGTTCATTTCGTGTGCTCAAAACGCCTTTCAGGGCCCCTTTAATGCTGCCACGCTTGAAAATGTTGAATAATCAGAAAAGACGAAGCGAGCATCACGGTTCTGTAAAGACTCGCGGTTATTTTTGAGATATGCTTGATGAGGATCCCAGATTGCGGAGGCACATTCCAATTTTGCACGAATAAGGGTGACGTACGAAAGTGTTTATACATCAGATAGGGCTTGTTTTAAATTGCGCATGAGTAGTCCTAAAGAGCGGTTTGCTGAGGCAAGGATTACGTTAATATGGTGGTGCAATTGTAAATCATTTCTTAAATGAAGACCAAGATATTTGTGCGTGTTCGTTACCTCTATTGCATTATGACTTACAGTATCAGAAATTGCGAAATGGGGGCTCCTCCTGAAAACGACAATTGCTCTCTTTGGGAAAAATTCAAGCGCATCAACCATCTTAAGCACCAAGAGTAATAGTATCTAGGTCAGATTGGAGACTGCAGTGGCCGGTATCAGAAGAAATGGTACGGTAAATTACAAGGTCATCAGTAAATAGGCGAACAAAGGACGATACACACGGGGGATGGTCGTTAATGTAGACTAGAAAAAGTAATGGGTCTAATACGCTGCCTTCCTGGACCCCTGATGTTACTTGAGCGAAAGCAGATGCGTGATGGTTGACAAATGCAAATTGAAGTCTAGAAGTAAGGAAATGTTTAGTCCAAACCACAACGTCGGGATGTAGGTTAAATTTAGATAGCTTGAGGAGTAGGCTATGGTGAGGAACATGATCAAAGGCTTTAGAGAAATCTAAGAAGACTGCATCCACTTGCAACGCGGATTCTACTGAAGTATATAAATGGTTATTAAATCCCGCCAATTGGGTCTTTTGCGAGTAACGAGTAACTTTTGCGGAAACCGTGTTGGAATTAAAAACAGTGTTTTGGTCTTCTAGGTAACTAATAACTTGAAAATTTATGATATGATCGATAGTTTTACAAATACTGCTAGTCAGAGAGATGGGTCGGTAGTTTAGTGGTTAAGAACGATCGCCTGATTTGAAGGGTGCAGATTTCCCTATACGCCAATCACGCGGGACTGAACCCGCAGATAAGGAATGAGTGAAAAGTGCTGCTAGTACTGAAGCAATGCCTAAAGAAGTATTTTTAGTACTCTATTGTAATGTCTATATGATCACATGTTGATGAAATTTGAGTTTACTGAGTAAAGATAAGATCCCCCCTTCAGTAAGGACGATTTAAGGCATCATGCCCTCCATGAAACCAGTTGTGAGCGGTTATGAAGCAACGTCTTTGCAAGCAAAAACCGACGCAAATGAGTTACGTATCTGCGCGCACTGAGATTCTGGAACAGATTAGCCGCTATGATCTATAATAATTATGTCAGGGTAGCTTTTAGGATTTATTACGCGCCAGAATTACCGAGGGTTTTTTGTTACTGATGATGGATGTTAAGTCGTGGGTGTAAAAATTGCGGCAAGTAGATTTAAGAAGGTATTGATACTGCTTGTCACACACTTTATGGCGCAGCCAAGACACCGAGTCTGTTTTTATCAACTTGGCTGTAAAATCGCGTTTTTTATTGTTTAAGCGGCGAAGTGCACGGGTGAACCAAGGCACTGCACAATTATTTTTATGGTTAAGACTAGAATGCACGACTCAATCACATTCATAAATGTTTTTTTAAATGAGCCAATTTTTTTCAGTGGAGCATAAAGGGTAAGAAATCAAGAACTGGTCGGAAAAACGCGACAGTTGAGTGTTCAAATGTTCATTGCATCAAAATCGGCTCTAGCGTAGCACCTAATTTTTTTACTATTGGTTTTTCTGGAATTCAAGGGACGAGTAATGCTACCAGTTGTAATGGCATGATCCGAGATGCCGCCTAAGATAGTAATATTGAAACAAAGGTCGGGATAATTGGTAGTTACTAGATCAAGAATATTCGCAGACGTCACGGAACGACAAGTTCGGTAGTTAATTAGTGGAGTTAACGAGAAGTCAAGGCAGGTGTGAAGAAGAGAGAATGGCTCAATTTCATTGGATGCTACAGAAAGTGAACACCAGTCAACGCTCGGGAAGTTGAAATTGCCCAAGCTTCTACGAGGATTTTACGAACTTCTCCTGTGAATGAGGGTGACATACCGGGAGTGCGGTAAAAAACTGCAATTAGGACATGAAACGCGTCACATTTTATGCACACAAAAACACATTCAAGAGAGGAATTGAATATGATAGGAGAGCCAAAGAATTCTTTTTTGACAGCTATGAGAACGACCCCTCCCCCACGGTTTAGTCCGCCGCCGCCAAAAAAAGCTGAAGTCCGATCCACTGACAAGAATGCTGCTATCAGGAACCCTGTCGTTCAACCGCGTTTCTGTTAATACTAGTATAGTTGCGCAACATGAATCAAGAAGAGAAGAAAGGGAGGCAATTCTTGATAAGACACTCCGAATGTTAGTGTACAGAAAACAAATACTGGTACTAAGAAACAGGCGATTTTGTGTTGATAACTACTGTGAACTAGTTGGAATGAAACAACAGGAATTATCACTTCATCCAGTCGTCGGCGCATATGCTTGGGAGTTAAGTTCACGCCTTTCTTTTTGGTTTAAACGAATAGCCTAGCCTTTACCAGCATCCTAAACATAAGCGTCGTCGTAATCAAAAGTTTGGTTAATACGAGCCGACCATCACCCGCTCTTTATCTGTATTTCAAAATTCAAGAAGCATACGGCGCACTTCACGAACGGTTATAGAATAGTCACACAAGATTCCAAAAGTTCAGTTCTATAACCTAATACCACGGCTTGAAACATTTTCCACGTCTTGTTGAAACATTTCGCCACAGTGTGACGCTTTTTGTGCGCAGAAAGCTTGCCCAACCTGTGCGCTCTTACTTTTTCCTCGGATCATTCCATGACGCCGGAACCGAACCCGGAACACCGTCCTTTTTAAGGATCGCCGATGATCATGTCACCCTGCCATCCCGCGCAAGCTTGATGATAACCGTCTGCTGTTAAGATGCTGTTCCTGACGTCGACGCTCTCGTAGAGAGTGACCAAAGGTTGCTCCTCGACCGCGGTGTCTCCGTCGGAAGAGGCATTGCGCACTTTACGCAACGCCAATCCCAAGTTTTTGTCACTAATTTCAGCGAAGAATACCATCATTTAAACAAGGGCGCGGCAATTGCATTCCTAGAAGAAACGCAAGAAGCAAGTGACGTGATCGTGGTCGCCGACTTTGAACGCACACCCGTACAATCCTTCAAGCTGCCGCAGCCCTTCGACGTGAATTCGGTGCTACCGCAAGAACAACGGAACCAATTATTGGCTTTGCTGCGCCGCTATAGCGAATGTTTTTCGTCGAGCGCAAAACAACGTCAGACACCTCTAGCGAAGCACCGGATCATAACCGAAGATGGAGCCCGACCTACCCGACAGTCATCGCACTGTGTCTCTTCACACGAGCAAGAAGCCATCCGCGCTCAAGTCAAAGACCTGCTCAGCGACGCATGACACAGTGATTGAAAACCCACTGGGCTGCGCAGGTCGTAATCGTGAAGAAAAAAAGACGGCACATTGAGGTTCTGCGTTGACTACAGGCGACTGAAGAAATTATCAAAAAGGTCTTTTACCCCTTGCCACGAATCGACGACGCCCTCGACAATATCTGCCACGCGAAGTTCTTCTCATCAATAGATCTGAAGACAGGCTACGGGAAAATTGAAGTGGACGAGAGAGATCGAGAGAAGACTGCATTCATAACCCCGGACGGCATATACGAGTTCAAGGTGATGCCGTTTGGGCTATGCACTTCGCCAGCGATGTTTCAAAGAGTCATGAACACTGTCCTAGCTGCCGTGACGTGGCACACCTGCCGCGTATACCTCGACGTTGTAGTATTCGCCCGGACTTTCGACGAACCCCTTGCAAGGTTGGAGTCAGTACTCTAGGCCATCCGTACATCGGGGTTAACACTGAAGACTGAAAAGGGCCGCTTCGCGTAAGAATACTCTAGTTTTTGGGCCACGTCGTCAACACAGCGGAAGTCCTGCCTGACCTGGCGAAAACCTCAGCCAAAGCGACCTTCCCAAGACAGAAAGACAAGAAGGGCGTGCGAAGATTTCTCGGACTGTGCGAAAAGTACCGGCGCTTCGTTGCAAACTTTGCATGCATCGCAGAGCCACTCACACACCTGGGGAAAGATAGTACCCCTTATAGCTGAGAAAGTGGCCAAGAGGAAGCATTCTGCGAGCTGCAACAATACCTGCAAAGCCCGCCCGTTCTCGTTCATTCGACGAAAACGCCGAAACTGAAATGCTCACCAACGCCAGTGGTATAGGCTTGGGTGACGTCCTCGTCCAAAAGCAAAGCGGTTGTGAAACGTTAGCGCCTATGCCAGCCATGGTCTGACAAAGGAGGGGAAAAACTACTCTGACTCCAAGAAAGAGGACATCGCTATCATTTGGGCCTTTCGAAATTTCGCCCATACATGTATGGTAGACCTTTCGAGGTTGTGACAGACCACCATACAAGGTGTTGGCTCGCCAATTTGAAGGATCCCTCTGGCCGCCTTGGGTGATGGAGCTTGCGCCTTAAAGATTTCGTCGTTAGAATCGTCTATAACCGGGCAGGAAACACTCCGACGGCGACTGTCTGTCCCGTGCGGCCGTCGACCCACCACCTCAAGACTCGGATGCAGACAGGGGGTTCTTCGGAGTAGTGACAGAGAGCTCCCTGACCGCCCAGCAGCGTACCAAACTCGAGTTACTCATCATTGTCGATATCCTCGAAGGACGCAGTGTCGCCGTGCGTGGAACCCTCAAACGCAATTTAGCAGCAATCCGCCTCAAAACCTCCGTTCTTGCGAAGAAATATTTCAGCCCGGAAACGAGAAGAAATAAATTACTGTAATCCCTTCAGACCTTCGAGAGAAAATTTTCGAAGCGTGCCATGACGACCCTGCCTCCGGACATCTCGGCACAGCAGGCACTATTGGAAAAATCAAGGCGGAGTACTACTGGCCCCGGATAACAACCGATGTGTCCCACTACGTCCGGAGCTGTCGTGACTGCCAGACACGAAAAACGCCGCTGACCTGACCCACCGGACTTCTTCAGCTGACCGCCGTCCCATTGAGGTCCTTCGAACTGATTAGAATGTACCTTTGGGCCAGTTCCCTGCGTGACGATCCGAGAAGTGCGTGACAATCCGAGAAGAGTGACCGACGCTCTTCAATGGGGTACTGCACAAAAAGTCGGGAAGTTCTTCATAAACCAAGTTATGCTGCGACATGGAGCCCCAAAAGTCCTAATCACGGACCGCGGACCGGCCTTTACTGCGGAACTGATGCAAGGAATATGACGCTACAGCAACACGGATAAACGAAGAATGACTGCCTACCACCGCCGAACGAACGGACTAACGAAACTTTTGAACACGATTGGGGATATGCTGCCTATGTACGTCGACGTTGAACATCAGACCTGAGATGAAGGGCCGGCGTATGTCACGTTTGCGAACAACACGGCTATCGAAGAAACTACGCGAATGACACCGTTCGAGCTTGTCTACAGAAGACGGCCGACTACGCTGCTTCACGCCATGCTTCCGCACGCACAAGACAACGACTTCAATGCCTACGTCTAGGGATACCTTCAGCGTGCGGAGGACGCTAGCCAGCTCGCTCGAGTTCTTACAACGAACCAGCAGGTAGTGGATGCCGGACGCTACAATCTCCCACGCGGAGACGCTGAGTACAACCCAGGGAATCTTGGACTAACATCCGACGACGCGGACTTAGTAAGAAGCTTCTGCGACGGTATTTTGGACCCTACAGGATTCTACTACGTGTTGCCAAACTTATGTACGAGGTGATCCCCGACAGCGATTCCAGAACATCTCGGTGGCGCAAGCGGCCCGAAGTTGTCCACTTGGTTCGCCTAAAACCTTACCACGTGAGGTGACTGTTTTTTTATTTTTGTTTGGACTGTAACTATTTTAGCATGGGGTCAATGCACTCTTAGAGGGGGAAATGCCGCGAACCTTGAGTTGGGTTTGTTTATGTTTTGTTTTTACTTCCCGGCTGTGTTATCTGTCCAATTCTTCATTTTTATGCCTCACGAGTTATCTCATTCTGATAAACAGAGCGTTTTCCTTAACGTCACTAGCCTAGAATAATCTTCCTTCGTCTACACTCTACTGGATGTAACTCGACGGTTCGAGAAACAATCGTACCCGCAGCTAAAAGCCTGCAGAGGAGACGCCGTGGTATTCAATTCGCCGCCACTTGCCTGCGCACGTCACTTTGCGGACTGCTGCTTCGCCACCTGTGTATGCTTTAGGTTGTTAGGGAAGCACAAGTTCGCTCCAAAAAACTTGTTTTTTGTTTAAGACAGCTGCATCATCTTCGGCTTCGTGACAGTATGAGAATGTATTTTACAGCCTCAAGGAAAGTGTTCAGATTGATACGGTACAATGCAAAGTATTTCAGGATGATTATGCGACCCCGGCCGCAAGGTGTGTGCAGCCATCCCTATCCTTTGTGAATACCTGAACTTTCCAGAAGCGTTCTTAAGAAAGGAAAATTTCTTAATAAACTTCGTCTGTTTAGTACTAAGGTAAGTTTCCTGTAGGCGGAAGATGCTTGGTTAATTAAAAATTCGCTATCTCGTACACATCATCAAACTTTTTAAAAAGGCCTCCGAAGTTTCATTGAACCATTTTCCTGCTTCCATTCTTAAGTGTTCAGAGCTACTCTAGTGTGATTGCTTATCTAAGGTCTTTTGGGTCATTTATTCTCGGAGGGCATTGTTTTGCTTCTCTGGGAGTTTCCCCGATAGGACCCGTTCCATTCGCTGCTACGCAGATAAAAAAGTTCCGAGGTTCACATCGCCGACATAAGTCATATGGGTGCCTGGTGGACCTGGCCCTGTGGACTTAGCACCCTTTGCCGATGCCCTTCGTTGCATTCGCCGCATCCACGCGTGTCGCGAGCGCCAAGGTGGCACAGGCGGTGCCATGGCGGTGGGGCCCCCCGCTATAGCCTCCACCTTCGTCTCCTCGGCGCCGTCAGGTGTAGAGGGGGCCGTGAAAGCTAAGCCGCTGGAGCGGTTCCTTCGGTGCGTATGAGCAACACAACCGCTGCGAGCTTGCCCTTCGCTGTATGTAACTTAGGATCAGATCAATCAGATCAGCCCCACTCACCACAGTAGCCGCTGAAACCAGACGCCACTCCTCACCGTGGTGAGCTGCGTCGTCGTACCCTCGACGGGGAAAGAAAGGAACCTCTTTCGCACCTCTGAGAAGAAAATGTTTTCAGTGACTTTGACGTTACTGATTATCTTTCCTGTTTAAATATCTCACAGGCGGGGAATATGCCACGTGGCCTCCCTGGGAGTTAGAGTCAGCGGGAATGGTAGAGTTTTCGTCATTTGGGTGGACCTTTGCCGCGCATTTTGTACAGGATATTTTGCCGCAGCAATAGTTTATGCCTTGCTCGAACAGCTGCAACATGTACCAGCGGCGTGAGGTAGGGGTGTCCCGATGTAATACACACCTATATTTAGAGCAGCACTGGTGCGTTCAGGAATTTTCGATCGGTTGATAGTCGAGGTGTTGCGTTTAGTTGTTTGTTTTGCATCGTTTCCCGAATGGTGATTTTCCTCACGGCTGTAACACCATGATCCTTCACGCCTTCCACAAGGTGGGCATCTGTTTCGTTTAGCCGATATCACACCCCGCGATGTGTCGAGGCTGCGGTGCAGTGTGAAACTGACATTCAGATCAGCCATGAGAATTTGGATTAGGAGAGTTGTTCTTGCTGGTGAGTATTTACTTCTACTCAGTTTTCGCCTGTTCTAGGATTTAGCCTTGTAATATTTGCCGAAGATTCCTTCAAGGAGTTTGGACAAAAGGAATAGTGACTTGAAAGAAGTGGATTTTGATTTTCAACTCATTTAAAAACCAAAAAACGGGGATAGTTGGAAGGTTTTGGTAATATCATGGTTGGAAGCGGTGGATATGTAACTTCGGTGTGGCCCCTTCTCAGGGACCGATCATGTGTGGAGAGGAGTTAAGAAAATACCGCACGTCATAGAAATGAACCTGGGAATGGAGGTTTTTTCTCCGCTCGGTTTTCCCTGATGGCGAGAGGTCTTCAGCTCCCTGCCTGGCAAACAGACAGGGAGCCCATCAACAGGAGCTTTACTACTGCTCCATAGTGAAGCCCTAGTCGAGCTCTGGCGGATGGGCTCCGACGACCCTCGTTTGTGGTTTTACACCCTTGTGCTATAAACACCTTACAAAGGTTGGTCACAGCTTACGTCTGGGGCTCGGGTTCCGAAGTGTAGGTGTCGCTAATACTGTCACAATGAATACCGAAGGTAGCCCATGCGGTGTCCGCAGGTTCTTTTTAGACTATCTCAGGGCAGTCTCTTAAAGCTGCGTATATACAACATTGGCGCGTATATTATTTATTAACAATGCTAAACCTGACAACATTTGCACAAAAACACCCGGAGAAAAAATGCTCACCAGAGCAGGATTTTCCGGCTGCATCCGTAACCTCTCTTCGACCAAAGAATACAATGAGCACACAGGGATGTTGATGTTCGGGTAAGGTGAGTGCACAACCCGGTCCTCGATGACAGCCTTCATCCTCCTGTTTGGGTTGCTTCGTTTTCGGAGCAATTAAAAGGTGATTCTGAAAAGAGGCAAGGCCTAAAGATTCCTTGTGGTTTTAACCGCGAATGTTTTTCTAAAACTCTTCACAGAGAAACGGTGGGGTATACGGAATCGGCATGAAAATATTGGGGGGAATATGAGAGAAGTGATATTTCTAAATTAACATTTTAGTATCTTCCAACGGCCTTTGAACGTTTATCTAGTGTTGACTAAGGAAAATATCTCGGTCCCGCTGTAGGGGTTCCGCGCGTTGCAAACATCCTTCCACAGGTATTTCTTTTCTTTTAAACCTATAAAGAGAAATGAGTTGTAAGTAGGACCGAACAACAAACTAGAATGAGTTGTGGTAGACTAAGTTAAATAAGGATGAATTATCGATTGCGCAATGCCTAATAGTAATCAATATTACGCTGGATTCATTCAAAATAAAGAAGGTTAAGAAGGCCTAGACTGAAGTAGGCCTGTTGAATTTGAATCTCAATGAATTATGGCAGAAAATAAGGCATATAATAATATTATGTAAAGATAGATTAGTTTGTTATTAGGTGGGATGCAGGCGCGATATTTATGATATTAGAGGCATTTAAACAGCGTGAGGGTGAACTAAGATAAGTTTGAAAAACATTATCTGAATTATGATTCACTGGGTAGATTCGGGTAGTATTGAGGGAGATTGCGGAAGGACTAAGTAGAAATAAGATGGCTTACATAAACTAAGATGGATTATCGTGGCTTGAGACAGAATAGCATGGATACAGTTTATTAGGCTAAATCATGGGGTATCCTGGTTGATTAAGCACAGTGAAACATTGTGGCTGCTCAATGTATGTGTAGGCGTATACATAGGAGCCAAGCACAATAGTACGCCAGAACTTCGCATTCAAAACGTGCATTCTGCTTTGGTTTCACAAAAAACACTCCGTCGGCTGGATTGTTCATTGGTGGTCTTGCTATCATTACTTCTTGTTTTACACTGTTCATAAAAACCAAAAACTTAAACAGCAAAAACAACATAACCGCATTTCAACAACGTTTGAAGTCTCAGTGTTTAGAAGCATCACACGGCAGTGACTGCCTAACGGTGACTGTCATTGGAATACCATTCGACCTGCCCAACTCAGACGTTTTTTGCTGTACTAATGCAATGACCTTCTTTGTAAATGAACGAGTTGGTTTCTAAGTACTAATAAAACCATTCCGCTGGTAAAAGAACGAGTAAATATCAAAGAAAAACCAGCGCACTTTTCTGTCATTTTTAGCTGCTGGTGCAGTACCTGTTCACATGTTCGGTCAGGGTCTGAATGCCAGGCTTTTATCGAATTACGATTTGATAGAAGGCAGAAGCTTTTCGCTGTGGTTGGTGTTACGATTTAGCGCGCCGTTACCGTTATCACGCGTGCTGCGAGTTGCGGAGATATGTGGTGCAGTGTAAGAAAGCGTGCTCAAACAGATCGCAGTTTGCCAGTTTGCCGGTGAACGGCCGGCTCGAGAGCACCTCGCTGTTGATGACTTAATCTCGGCTGTTCATAAAAGAGAAGCCAACGGATCTTTATGTAGACACATGTCCCCATACAGTGAACCCCGCAGCGGGGGTCTTCTCTCCCCGCTCTCTGCCTAAACGGCCGCCGCTGCTACCGGCCTCACGAAATCGACAAAGAGCGTTGTATGTGACTGCAGTATTTTTAGACCCTGTGCACAGAAGCACTGGGACAGCTGCGCAGCCGCAGCGGCTATAGAGCATAAAATCCACCGTCTCGGTAATAGTTCGCATTCGTTTTGCAACAGCGGGTCGATGCCGTCCTTCTTTTTGAGTATGCTGTAATTACGCCCGTAACGGTTTGTTCCTGTATTGCTACGGCTCATCTCTCGCCATACAGTAAACCCCGCACGTTTGCCCTCGGCGTCTTGTCGTCATCACTCGGTGATCACAAGGGTCCCCAAGTCATCACATTTGTTCGCGGCTTTTCACCACGCTACCACGCATGGCGGAGATGATGGATCCCGGATCGGAGACGCCTTCCCAACTGTAAAAGCGGGGAAGAGCGCTCGCTTGGCACCCCTTCTTCACCCTCCGCGCTGTCCTCCCGAAGACGTATTCCAGCACCAGCTTGTTTTGCAGCGGATTTCCGTTAAAAACATTCGTCTTAGGCTACTGCTTACGCAAAAGAGCCTCTTTTCTCTCCTCTTTCACACGACTCGCACTCCTCTGGCAGTCAATGCAAACAATCGCCTAATTAAATTGTACTTACCCACGTAGGCTGTACCCCTGCTCCAAATTTGCCGGCAGAGCACGTGTGTTTGGGTATATTTTTTGTTGCGTTTCGAGCCCCAAAAGGAGACTTCTTAAGTGTGCTGACAGCGTATTGTGCGTAGTTTTCTCTCACTTGCCATCGAAAAGCCCAATCCAAATTGTCCGTCTAATGCAAAGTGTAAGGGAGCTCTGGTTTACGAAATTATATTTTAACCCAGATATTCCCCTAGGTCGGCAGGCTGACTCATAAGTGTGCTCACACACGCCCCACTCACCACTCACGAGTGAGTGGTGAGTGAGCCTCGCCATCGGTTTCGACTGGCGGGCGCGAGTGCGAGTGATAAAGAGCCCCACTCGCAGTGATCCCCAGTCACCACTCTCGAGTGCGAGAGCTGTAGCGGAGAGCCCTGCTCCCCATTTGTCAGTGCGAGTGCCACATTCCATGAGCCCCACTCATACTCGCGAGTGCAGGTGCACCCAACGCTCGCGATTGGGAAGCCCCACTGGCTACTCGCGAGTGCTGAGTCCCGCTCACCACTCCCGAGTGCACTCGCTGCTACTCACGCGATTTGTTGGACTTACCGCGGTGAGCGCCACTAGAAAGTTTTAGCATACCGGGTACCGTGCGCTAACGCTACTGCGGCGGGTAGCGGGGCCCGACTGGGGAAGGTGAAAAATTCGTCCGGTGGGGGGATTAGTTTCGCCGGACGATCTTCCCTATGCCCGCGCCTTCTCTCCACTGAGGGGCAACCTCCTGACCCTCCCCGCGCGCGCATGCGCGGTCGGGTCCCAGTAACCTGCCACCGTAACGTGAGCCTCCGCTAGCCGCTAGCCGCTCTCTACTATTGCGCTTGTGCTCGATGTTGGCTAGTAGGCGCAGGCACCGCCCACTCTGATGGTTGTTAATGGAGTGCTTGATTTTAGCTTCGGAAAAATCTCGTGACTGCGCTCCAGCTTAACAGCACCGTAGAATTATTGCTCTGGTTGTGTGCTGATTTCGGAATATGATATGGATAGGCTTCTTACGTCATAAGGTTCTGATACTGTTCCGTTTCGTGACTCATAGAGGGTATGCGTGCACACTCGTTTGCGAGGTTTGACGACTGGTGAGCACGAGTGAGTGCGAGCGGTGACGGCATGGGGTGACCGTGAGCGCGAGTGAGTACGAGTGGTGAGGAAGAGTGGCGCGCGTAGCGCGAGTGAGTGCGAGTGCTGGCTTCGAGTGGTGAGCGTGAGTAAAAGTAAGGGCGAGTCGTCGCGGCTAGTGGTGACCCTGCGCGCGATTGGGTCAGAGTGGTGAGGGCGAGAAGTGAACATGAGTGCGAGTGAGTGCGAGGTGGGAGAGCGACTTGTGAGCGTGAGTCTGAGGGAGTTCGTGAGCATAAATATATATATCTGTGTGACTGTGACTGGCGTCCTGTTTTGCCGCGGTATACATATGCCTGAAGACTTGTTTCTGGTGCGTAATACTGCGATGTTAACTCTGATACGTCTGAGGTTTCTTTGTGGTGCGCTGTGCTGTGATTTATGAAGCATGGGAGTTGTCTATTAGTTTGTATTCGCCATGACTATGTACACTTCATGCTGAATAATTGTTTCAAATAGGTGGAGTGGCCTGTGTGAAAGACTGTGGGGATAGACGTTGCAGGCCCACTCCACATACGGCCATACGGCCTAGCAGACCACTGCAAGTGCTGTGGCTCTGGGAAACTCCTGAATAAGACGACCTTTGTGGAGAGAGCAACAAACAAAACAAAAAGTGAGATAATTTAAACGGTTTTTGTAAAAAAATTAAAGCCGTTCCACCCAATGTGTATGCTGTGGGAAGTTCAAAGCAGTGATTCTCCATATTCAGCTGTACCGCCGTTATCCGGTCGCTGCCATCACACCACACATTTCAAATTTCCCGCCTTCGCAGTCCTCGCGCACCCCCTGCCTGAAACTGTGGCAGCGGAAGTTCTAGTCTCTTTGTGCGTGCTTTAATTTCTATAGTGGCGCTGTTTTGTGTCAATTCGCGCGCGCCATTTTTTTCTCGCATGTCTGGAGCCTTTCTGCGGCATTTCGAACGCACCATTTATTCTTGCACGTGGGGCTTTCCTGCGTCATTTCGAACACGCCATTTTTTTCTTGCGCGGCTCCTTTTTTCCCCTCTTATTGTAAACACCAAGCAAAACGAGTCTTCCTAATAAAATTAACGCGGGCGCTGCGGGTAATTACGTATATTTGTCTTTAAATGTACCTATGGTTTCTTTAGGCTGAACAACGGGGAGATGTAGCACCAGCGCCGCTTATGACTATATAAAGCGCTTGGATTTCGAAGCCTCTGGAGTACGCCACGTACACCACGTACCCCGGGACGCGGCGTTGCTGCTCTATATACTTGGGTCGAGCGAGCAATCGAGCTAGAACGACAAGGCGAGCGCCTATAGCCCTCTGCACTTAATACCGGAAATTATCAGTAAATCAAGGTTGCCAATCCCAGCCCTAAAGTACTTCACGCTAGAGCAGATTCGGAATTACTACCCTAACCACAAGCATAAATACACTGATGCATCGGTGACGGCCACATCATCTGTTGTCGGAATCTGGGTTCCATACATCCGGACCACAGTTTTGGCCAGGTTACGCCACAAAACAACATCAACGGCCTCAGTACTTCATCCCATGAGCTCCTCTTTTGGTACATTCTTTGGAAGAAGCTTCTGTGTCGGTGATTTTCACAGATTCACTGCCGGTGCTTCAACAACTAGCATCATTTCCGCGTGAACAACTGGCCCACTAAATACACACCCTGCATACAGAAGCTGCCGGCTCACTTCACGAGGTATTGTTATAGTGGGTAACTGGACATTGTGGGGTGAATAGGAACGTGGTGGCCGAAGATACAGCTTGCCTGGGCCACACGAAACCTATGTAGTCATAATTCTGATTCATTTCTATCGACATGATGGTAGACGCTTGCATACTCCGTTGCGCGGCAGTTACAACTCTCAATATTGACGGGCGGATGAAGAAATTATCAGCCATTGTACACAATTGATTCCGCCAGCACTTTCAGAATGGTGCGTCGCCTGGGAAAGTGCGACGAAGCAGTTGTTTACCGCATTCGATCCCACGTCATTTTACCGGCCACTACGTGCACAAGACGCGCCGAGTTTCGTCCCCTCGCTGTCACGTGTGCAGTGACCATGAGGACATAAAACATGTACTGTGTGTGTCGCCTTTATGACACCCCGCGAATAACCTTGAAGACCACTTTGGGACTCGTGATGATGCACCACTGCAGCTTTGCTACGCCATTGGTCCATAGAGCTCAACTGCCACGGCAACACGGAGTACACAGGCCTTGGTGTCATTTCTGTGTGACTGCCGTTTGCACAAAACCGTGTGAAAATTTGCCTTAACTTTACTCCTGTTTGTGGGCAGTGACCGTGATTTTGCGTCTGTCAGTTCCTCGGCTTATTTGCGTGTTTAGTGTTTGTATGAGTTTTGGTGTCTTCGCTTCTTTTCACTTTTGCACCTCTCATGTTCATGTGGAGTAGCAAGCTAAGCTCGCTGCTGGGCTGACTTCTGTTCATCATTAAAGGCATTCCTCCTTCTCATCCAAGAATGGCCATTGACGACAGTAAAAAAAAGCAAACCGCCAAACAACAGATCTTCTGGCCTTCACAAAACACAAAAAGTCACATTTCCCAATCGAGCTCGTGGCAGCGATTCAAATGTTTGGAAAAGTTAGTTCCGTTAAGCAAACCTTCATAGTATTCATCACAAGGGAAGAAAGGGAGTACGGAAGAGCCTGAGGAGAGAATATCGGCATAGTTGGGTGTGGCAGGTAGGAGGATCGTTAGTTGACATGTGAGGGGACCATTGGTCTCCAGCAGCGTTTGAAGATTGGCGCTATATTAGGTTTCATGTTCGTGGGGCGATATCACAGGCTTTACAAGATGGCTGAGATTGCTTCTTAAGAGGCCGCGCTCGTCCTCAAACCGAGTGCCATAGATGTTGATGTCAAAAATTGAAAAAAGCTGACACTAATTCGTAAGCCTTGAAGGTAGCAAAGCTATCACCATCCTTCGCGAAGGTTTAAGTTCACGAGTGCTGCCGATTCGGTTCTTCTTCGCAGCCGGAAGGATCTCTTCTCAATTATGTTAATATAAATGTGAGCTTCTTTCATTTTTACTTTTGAAGTGATAATCACTGAACCTCATATTTGAGGGGCTTACGGACGCATGACGAGCCATTCTCGTTCCGTGCAAATATATCCACGATTACTGGGAAAGCTGGGATTTTGTTAGGCTAATCTTGGCCAATCTCAGCCAATCTCCCAAAGCAGGTATGCCTGGCTTTGCAAACGTCCGCCGGGGACGCTGTGCTCTCGCCGCGAGGCACGCACTTACGAACGCTCAGCATTTTTGTGTTTGCCTAACTGCCTACCGGTCGCTGCATTCTTGGACAATCTCTCCAAGGTGCTATGCTTCGCATAACGAACGTGCGCAACGGACGCTAGGTGGTCGCCGGGAGGTACGCACACAATAGCGGTGGGGATTTTTCGGTTTTGTAACTGACTGGCCGTCCTTACGACGCACGCGTTCACGTGCACTCGCTTGCCAATTTTCTGGCAGTTGTAACTGCGGACACAAAATATTACGATTTGCTAAAGTGCTCCGCTGTTAATATCGCTACAACGGGCGGGATGACGACGCCAAAGGCGGCTCAGTGACGCAGAGAATGTCGTTGCAAATGGCGAGAACACATCTGAAAATGGCGACTGAGTGCCGAGGAGAACAAATTAACCCTACGTGATTTCGAACACCTGCCTAGAAGCCCCATTACGGTCTCCAAGCGGCATCTCCGGAGCTGATTTGTGACGTTTTGACAAATTCGAACGTTGTTCTTGAACTTAACTGTAGAAAAGCATTGTGTAGCCACACAGGCGCATTATATTTACATTACTACCCTAGGAACCAGTATTTCAATGGTACAATCACGTATTATTCGGATAAAAAACCCTAAATGTGTTTACCCCTGCTGCAACCGCCTTAGAACAAGGCCTGGTTGCTTAAAAAAAACAAAAAGGCCGTCCTCGCCGCGGGCAGCAAGGATGCTTCAGAAATATTGAAGAATAACTGCAAACTCCACCAGTCACCTGTGCGAAAAATAACCCCTGTACACATTCAAAAAACACAGAAAGCACTTCGTTTAAATGAGCCTATTTGGAGTACGAAAACGTATGGTAATAACAGCCACGTAGTTTAAACCCCTCATACATTTTTATCATTTTCTTACCTTTTAATACTGTATTTGATGCACTTTCCTCTTCCAGAGCAAGACCAGTTCAGTGGATGTATTTTTGGAGGTGGGGGGTTTCGGGGGTTGAGAAAACTATCTAAACCTGCAGCGAGTAGTTCGGTCGCAGTGGA
Source organism: Haemaphysalis longicornis (assembly GCF_048455015.1). Lineage (NCBI taxonomy): Eukaryota > Metazoa > Arthropoda > Arachnida > Ixodida > Ixodidae > Haemaphysalis > Haemaphysalis longicornis. The sequence continues at coordinate 156,198,589 of NW_027526335.1, read as the reverse complement.
TGGGAAACAGTTGGACGATTCAGTCGTCGCGACTAAGTTAACTGGAGTGATTGGATGCAGCACAATCTAAAATATATAGACAGCGTACGAAGTTTGACCTGATTTTATGACGTTTACGACCAGAATGCAGCCTCCGTGACAATTGAAACACGTGGACTGGAAAATATTTTTTGCACTAGTTGATCAACGAGGTCAGTCACGTACAACTCGCGACTCTCTCCCAAAGAGGCCTCCTTTTATTAATTTCTTTTGCGGTTGTCACTCCAGCGGAAATCGCAGTGAATGCATTCGTTTCCAGCCAGCCATGCAGGTGTTCCAAAATCGGCACGTGGCACTCGTACAGATACGCCCCCACGGTTGTCGCACCGTGTCCAGGCCTGCACATGCTGTTAGAAGCTCCCCACTGCAAACGACAAGTTTTTACTACAACAGCTCACGCAGCTCCACTGAAATATAGTTACTTTAAACATAACAGGCTTCCTATGAAAACGGAACAAGGTTGGTCTAAAAGGAGCTTAAGAAGGCTTAAACACGAAAGTACCAAATGCCAGGCGTTTTAAAATATAACACCTGCTTTTATGCTTTTTTAATGTTCACGTTATTCAACCGCAAGGAAATATTTGCCTGAAATATCCTTTCGCATACCAGACACTTTTTGAGGCAAAATATCAGCAAATAACCTTAAGTTACAAGATTCTTTCATGAAGACGGTATTACGATTGCTACTTGGCCCATTTTTACGAAACTCATAGAAAATGTTTTTCATTCTAGACAGGCTTGTTTTAGACACAAGCATACAGTTTGCATCAAGCTATACTTGAACTTTTACAAACATTTTTGTCTTGAACTGGCCCTTTTACATCGTAAAGACATCATTTTTAAGCCATTGAAGGCAATAATGTGTGTCATGCAACTTGAAATTACAGGACACACCAATTTTTGCTATAAAACCTTCAAAATTAGTTCATTCAAAACAGCTCTAGTACGTTTTCGAAACATAGATACGCAAACTTGACAAAAAGTGGGAAAATATTTTTTGTTAGAGAATTTGAAAGTTCATCGTTAGAAAACTGCTTAGGGTTTATTCCTGTGTTGTTCAAGCATTTTCGCTTTTTGCTAATGCTGCAGTTTAGCATTGCCCAATGTCACTCCTCCCCTGTTCAAATGCAAACTCGGCAGAGCCAAGCTGTTCTTCAGCGTTTACATTTGCGTGATACATCTATACTCTGCGGATGAGCAAAGTTCAATTCTCTCCTGTTTTATTCTATTGTGTTGCCACCACTGACACTTAGCACAATAGTCCACAATTTCATCTTAGTGGGCGTACCAAATTTCTTTCATTGAATAATCACGCTACATAACTAACATACTTTGGTGCTACCCGCGTGAGCAACCTAGGACCACTATTTCATAAATATATGTAACTGGCATCATTCATCTTGATTCTAGGTAAACTTTGAATTTAGGCAGATAGGGCCAGGGTATTTATTTGAATAGAAGCTGCGACATTTTTCAAACGGAAAAATTAATTGCCGCGGACCACGTATGGGTTTATGTATTTATTGTTTGTTTTTACTGCCCGGCCACGCTTGGCTCTGTTATCTGTGTCCAAAGCGAAGCGCGTCTTTCATTCTTTATTTTTATGCCGCAAGGGCTATCCCATTCAGATAAGCAGAATGTTTGATCTTAACGTCGATAGCCCAGAATAATCTTCTGTGATCTACAATGTTCTGGATGTGAATCGACGGTTCCAGAAACACTCGCGCCGAAAGATAAAAGCCTGCAGAGCAGACGTCGTGGCATTCCTTTCGACGATCCTCGCCTGCGCAGTCAACTTGTTGACCACTGCTTCGCCGCCTCTGTATTCTTTTTAGTTGTTAGGAGAGCACAAGTTTGCTGCAATAAACTTGTTTTCCTTGAAGACAACTGCGTCTTCTTTGACTTCGTGACATCTGGTGGAGGTGCTAGGTAAATGCACCCTACGCCATCGCCAAGCCGACAAGAAAGTCCCACTCGTGCCAGCCGCCGACAGCAAGGTCTTCGGCCGGAGTTTGGGCTCCTTCCGGATAAAGTGAAGAAAGAAGACGTCGTGACCACCACCATGATGAACGCAGGCACCATGACCAGCACTACCCTTGTTCAACATCCCTGGGAACCACCATCGTCCCGAGGATCCCCAGGAGAAGACCCTCAGACTGGTTGGATAAAGTGGAGCCTGTCCGCATCTTTAACAGGTGGGATGACGATGAAACTTTCGTCCATGTCTTCTTTTACTTATAAGATATGGCCCGAACGTGGTTTAAACACCATGAAAGCTCCCTTACCGACTGGACACTAAGAGGGAGCCCGTCGACCTCGCCCACCTGCACCCTATTGTCGCGAGACTCTATACCGTCGTCCCCTGTCGCCGGCCCGCAAACCCCCGCCCCGAGGAAGACCGACGTGTGGCGAACGCCACATAATAGTCCGCTTTGCTACCACTGCAGAGAGGCCGACCACATCTACCGCACCCCGCCCCCTACCCGGCCAGCGCCCATCGGAAATCGAAGAATACCTGTCCAGCACCAGCCGTGGACCAGCCCGTTTCAACCGATCGCCGTCGCCCTACCCATTTCAGTCGCCCAACCGCCGTAGCAATGCTGATTTCGCACGTGGAAGGTCCCTCAGCCGACGCGGGGGAAACTAAAAGCAGCAGCTTCTGGAGGTAAAGTTGCACGACGGCGGAAAAATAAAAAGCCTCCAACGACACTACGACTCGCGGAATACGACAATCACCGATAATTCCCGACATGCCCTCAGCCCGACTACCCGATCTCACCCGGACGTGACTCCTGAACACGACGAAAACCACACGGCGCGACGCGTACCCGACATGACTGAACCTGCCGCTGAGACGATTACAACGAAGACGCAGTGCCCGAGCGTCAACAAGCACAAGCCGAGATGCCACGCACGACGCACCCGGAAGTCGAGGAAGGAAGCGTCCGACATCCGGCTGTCCATCGACGACTTTGACGTAGTCGCCCTCATCGACACGGGAGCCGACGGCTCGGTGATGAGCGGCTCATTCGCGTCTAAGCTGAAGAAAGTTACGACAAGATGGGACGGTCCGCATATACGCACAGCAGGAGGCCATCTCATAACACTAAGTGGAACGTGGACATATTGAGTCACCATAGACGGCATCACGTACCCTGCTGCATTCATGATTCTGCCTAAGAGCTTCCGGGACGTAATTCTCGGAATTGACTTTGACGGACAATGGCGCAATAATTTTCCTACAGACCAAGTCTATAACTTTTGCCTCCGATCACTCCACGACGCCGCAGCCGAACCCCGAACACCGTGCTGCCGTAAGGATCGACAACGATCATGTCACCCTGCCAGCTCGCGCAAGCTTCATGGTCACCGTCTACTGTGGAGAGGCTGCTCCTGACGTGGAAGGTATTATAGAGAGTGACAAAGGGTTGCTTATCGGCCGCGGTGTCTCTGTCGCAAGAGGCATTGCGAGCTTTAAGCAACGCTAATCCCAAGTTTTGATCACTAATTTCACCGAGGAGTACTGGCATCTAAACAAGGGCGCTGAAATTGCGTTCTTTGAATAAACGCAAGATGCAAGTGACGTAATCGCAGTTGCCGACTTCGAATGTACACGCGCAGATCCTTTGAAGCGGCCGCATCCTTTCGACGTGAACCCGGCGTTGGCGCAAAAAAATCGTGACAAATTATTAGATTTGCTGCGTCGCTACAGCGAGTTTTTTTCGTCGAACTCAAAAGTACGTCACGCACCTCCAGCGAAGCACCGAATTATAATCTAAGATGGAGCCCGACCTATCCGATAGTCACCGTATCGCATGTAGTCGCACGAGCGAGAAGCCATCCGCACACAATTCGAAGACATGCTCATCGACGACATTATACAACCAACAAATACCCCTGCGCTGCTCCCGTCGTACTAGTGAAGAGAAAAGACGGCACACTGAGGTTCTGCGTTGAATACTGGCAATTGAACAAGATCACCAAAAAGGACGTGTACCCCCTGCCACGAATCGATGACGCCCTCGACCACCTCTGCCACGCGAAGTACTTCTCATCTATGGACCTGAAGACAGGCTACTGGCAACTTAAAGTGGACGAGAGAGATCGAGAGAAGACTGCATTCAAACCCCCGGACGGCCTATACGAGTTCAAGTTGATGCCGTTTGGGCTATGCACTGCGCCAGCAACGTTCTAGAGAGTCATGGACACTGTGCTAGCTGGACTGAAGTGGCACGCCGGCCTCGTATACCTCGACGACGTTGTGGTATTCTCCCGGACAGGTTGCAGTCTGTAGTCGAGGCCATTCGTACGTCGGGGTTAACACTGAAGCCCGAAACGTGCCGCTTTGCATACGAGGAACTCAAGTTCGTGGGCATGTCGTCAATGCTACTGGAATCCTGCCTGACCCATCGAAAACTTCAGCCACAGCGAACTTCCCGAGACCGAAAGATAAGAAGGGCGTGCGGAGATTTCTAGGACTGTGCTCATACTACCGGTGCTTCGTCGCAAACTTCGCACCCATTGCAGAGCCACTCACGGGCTTGACGAAGGATAGCACCCCTTTCAGCAGGGAAAATACCCAAGAAAAAGCATTCTGCTAGCTGCAACAATGCCTGCAAAGCCCGCCCGTGCTCGCGCATTTCGACGAAAACGCCGAAACGGAAATGCACATGGACGTCAGTGATATAGGCTTTGGTGCCGTCCTCGTACAAAAGCAAAGCGGGTGCAAAAACGCAATCGCCTATGGAAGCCGTGGTCTGTCCAAGGAAGAAAGAAACTACTCAGCCACTCAGAAAGAGTGTCTAGTGATTATATGGACCATTTCGAAATTTCGCCTGTTCGAGGTTGTGACAGACCGCCATGCGCTGTGTTGACTCGCAAATTTGAGGGACCCCTCTGGCCGTCTTTGTAGGTGGAGCTTGCGCCTGCAAAATTCGACGTTACAGTAGTCTATTAATCCTGCAGGAAACACTCTGACGCCGACTGCCTGTCCCGCGCCTCCGTCGACCCACCACCACAAGACCGCCACCGACGAGTCCCGCCGGACTTCTGCAGCCAATCGCCGTCCCATCGAGGCCCTTTCAACAGATTGGAATGGACCTTCTCAGCCCGTTTCCTTCATCCCGATCCGAAAACAAGTGGATTTTTATAGCGACAGACTACATGACGCGCTACGCAGAGACCGCCGCTCTTCCGAGGGGGACTGCACAAGTAGTTGCAAAGTTCTTTATGGGCCAACTTGTGCTGTGACATGGAGCCCCGAGAGTCTTAATCACGGACCGCGGAACGGCCTTTACTGCGGAGCTGATGCAAAGAGTATTACGCTACAGCAACACGGATTACTGAAGAACGACGGCGTACCACCCCCAAACGAACGGACTAACACAACGTCTGAACAAGACAATCGCAGATATGCTATAAATATACGTCGACGTTGAACATAAGACATGGGACGAAATGCTCCCGTATGCCACGTTTGCGTACAACACGGCTATCCAGGAAACTACGCAGATGACGCCGTTGAAGCTTGTCTACGAAAGACGGGCAACTAGGATGCTTGACGCCATGCTTCCGCATGTTGAAGACGACGACCTCAACCCTGACGTCCAAGGATACCTTCAGCGTGCGGAGGAGGTGCGCCAGCTCACTCGAGTTCGTACAATGGACCAGCAGCTGGTGGACTCCAGGCGCTACAACCTCCGACGCCGAGGCGCCGAATACTGGGGATTGTGTTTGGGTTCGGACTGCTATCCGATGGCGCGGACTCAGTGAGAAGCTCCTGCGACTGTATTTCGAACCCTACCAGATTCTACGACGTGTCCGCCAACTCACCTATGAGGTGATAACATCACGACAACGCACGCGGCCCGAAGTCGTCCACGTGGTTCGCTTGAAACCTTACTATGCAAATGGCGGACTTTGTTGTTGGCATTGTCTTTTGTTTTAGCATCGGGTCGATGCACTCTTAGAAGGGGTAATGCCGCGAACCAAGTATGGGTTTGTTTATTTATTGTTTGTTTTTAATGCCCGGCCACGCCCGGCTCTGTTATCTGTGTCCCAAGCGAATCGTGTCTTTCATTCTTTATATTTTATGCCGCAAGGGCTATCTCATTCAAATAAGCAGACTGTTTCATCTTAACGTCGCTAGCCCAGAATAATCTTCTGTGTTCTACAATGTTCTGGATGTGAATCGACGGTTCCAGAAACGCTTGCGCCGAAAGATAAAAGCCTGCAGAGCAGGCGCCGCGGCATTCCTTTCGACGATCCTCGCCTGTGCAAGTCAATTTGTTGACCGCTGCTGCGCCGCCTCTGTTTTCTTTTGAGTTGTTAGGGGAGCACAAGTTCGCTCCAGTAAACTTGTTTTCCTTGAAGAGAAGTGCGTCGTCTTTGGCTTCGTGAGAATATTTTGCTAAATCTTTGTGAATGGGAAATACAAATGCACATCAATAAAGTCGCCAATACACTATCAGGGGTCGCAGATACCCTGCCACGTCACCGAGACTTGCCCTTACTGAAATGAAGGATCTCCATACATCTAAGACTCCTGTCATATGAGCTCACTGCACGCCACAACGCTGCATTGGCAATGATTTTTTAACGTTTTCACTGGGCCACATTCTCACCGTTTACTAAAATATTTCGCCGGGTTGGCTTGTAAAACTTCTATGACTACCCCAAACTTTATTTCACAAAATGGCGTAGGTTAGGATAGGGTATGTTAGGTTAAAGTTTAAGTGATCAAGTTTAAGTCATGTAGAGAATTTGGTACTCGCATTATGCGACAGGTTAGGTTAGGTTACGTTAGGTTGAAGTTAAAGTGATGAAGTTTACGTCAAGTAGAAAATTGCGTACACGCATTATGCGACATTAAGAATTCTCATCAGACCCGCTCGGCTTAACCAATGACGTCAAAACGTGCTATTAACCAAAATACTAAAAGAACACGAAAAAAGTTCCAAACTGCACACAAAATCTCTAGCAACCTGGAGGGGCATCTCAGCACTAGAGATAAGTTACCGTTAAGCGTCACCCCCACGTGTGAAAGACGCGGCAGGAGCGCACTTAGGGGTATCAATGGCAGCCACGTGTGGATAAGTTGCGCCTGAATGTTGGTTGCTTATTGCCAATCCCCACCAAGTTAAAGCCTTCTCCGACGTCTCAGATTGCCCAGTGCGTCGCTAAATGGGTTCCCACATTAATTTAATAGGTTGCCATTTTAAAGATGCAGGAACGATAGTTAGAAATTTAGAGCGAATCGGCTGTGCTATTTTCGAGAAGGTATGTGCTGGTAGGTTACCGTGACGCGTGCACTGAGGAACGTAGAGTCCCGACTTCACGTGTACTACGATACCAGGGTACGGAAGAATTTTGTGCAGACATTCCGTACATTTGTACTTAGGTTTGTGCAAAATTTCCCCGATTTCTTTTGCCAAAACCTTGTGATCCCGAAGTAATTACAAAGCCATGGCTGCATCGTAGGCTCGAGAGGCCTACGGGCGTCGGAGGTTGCGCACCGTTTAGGGAGAGTGTTGGCTCTGCTTCCTCCCGCCCGAATCATATTGCGGGGCATTGACTCCAATTTTGGCACTCCTTAACCTGGCTACAGCTCGGGTCGATTTCCCCAAATAACTATCTCTCGCTTTCATGGGTAGTCGATAAAACCGACAGTATGGGCGCGGCAGTGTGCTACCATTGCCAATTGTCAGGGACCCGAAAAAACATTCGCGCATCGGTTTCTTTGGCAGCAATACGTCTCTCGCTTTCACCAGAAACCGATAAGACCGAGAGGTTTGTCGTGAGAGTCCGCTACCACTGCCCTTTGTCAGAGCCCCGTCTGATAAAACCATTGATCAATTCCTTTTGGCAGCAATGCATCCATTTATTCTTTCTAACCGCACGGTGTTATTCCCGGAAGGGCAGTAGAACCAAATTTCATCGCTTTTTTAAACGACTTCAGCTCTCCAGCGCTATCGATAATGGTTTGATACAGTGTATTTCGACTATCAGCAAAGCCTTTGCGGTGTTATTCATGATTTACTGCATCTTAAACTGTCTCCCCTCCCTTGGGTGGGTTTCGCGTGATGAATCTCTGTTCTTTCTTCTTTCTTTCTTCTTTTTCTGTCTCTTAAAAAGCCCTTTTGACGTCGGTCCAGTTGGTTTATATTTAATTGGCATCACCCGATATATGTATGTTGGTACGGGTTGGGCTTTTATTTTACTTTATAGCCCTTTATTTTCTCTGTCTACATGCGGTCTATCCCGCTTGTTCTGTTAGTGGTTCGCCAGTTAGTTAAAGTCAAATAGGGTTTGTTGTGAAGGCGCCACCTCCCGGCCTTGCGCGATGAGTTGAGGGGTACCTGAAGGCTTTACACTCGCCCCTCTTGTCTAACACTTCTTTTGAGGACAATCAGCCCGTTATAAAGCACTGCTGTGTCAAATAGTAATGATGTTGTTAGAGCACCTGTTTTTGCGTAATTTTGTGTAAACAGCAGTGAAGATGAGCACTCATAACAGATAAGTGCACTACTGTATCGATAAGGGCACCCACAGGAACTCCGTCAACTTGAACGTCGAGTAGGTGCTTCCGGGTAGCCGAGGTCAAGAGAAGATTTTCAGTCTTGGACGTTGATGCAGCGTCACCTCCGGGAGCTTCAATTGTTAGTTTTGCAACGGTACGCGGCCGTAGCTGGTTCGAGACGCGGGGCGACAGGGTCGTGGTGAGCGGAACTGCCATCTTTGTGGCGATGGCGAATGGGTGGAAAATCGAAGAGTATGGCAATCGCGGTCGTCCGTGTAAGAGCGAGGGGCAAAGCGAGCGCGGTGATCGTCAGTTTCAGAAATATCGGTGGTACAGTTGCTCAACAACGCAGGGCGGGACGACGGCATCCAGCGACTGCGGCAGTATCGCACGACATCAGTACGACCAGCACGACAGCAATTGAAGCAGATCGGGCTGTCATCGGGGGTTCCTCATTCCGAGGGAGGGCGAGGTCAGTAAATTGGAGGCATAAGTTTGTTGTGGGGGTAATGGGTGGAGAAGTGTGCTGTGATTGCGAACGACTCGCAGAAGAAATGGAAGGGAGGCCCATGTTAGAAATTTCGTGACGAACAGCTTGTTTGGAGTCATGGCCTCGGCCCCGTGCCGGACAATCTTGCTGAGGTGTTCTGGCGTAGCGGGCGCATGCGGGTAATGCCGAATACACTCGCATGACGATGTTGCAGCCGTGTTGAGATGCCTGGTGAACAGCTGATCAATTCGAAGGCGTTCACCTGTGTAAAGCGTTGGCACTCTTTCAAAACGGAGACAATCATGACGCAGATTTTACGAACGATCAGATGGACGACGTTGTCAGAAACGCCTTTCATCACGTGAGGAACTTTTTCTTACTCGGACATATTGGGATCTACCAGCGCAAGCACGTCCTGAATATAGGTAACGTAAGGCTCAGTGAACGTCTTTGAGAGCGACGCCAGTTCATTGTGAGCACCGAGCTTGCGACAATGAGTTTGCCAAACAGCCAGCTCCCGCAACTTGTCTTTGCAGGCATCCGACCTAGGGGCGTCCTATTTCTTCGTGAGGAACCGTCGTGAGGAACCATGAGGAACCCGCTCGTAAGTCTTAATCCAATCATTCTCATCGACATCGTCCGTGCGGCGAAAGTGGCTGGGTGACGGGGCTGTGACACGATCACGATTGGTGGGGTCATTGCGCTTCCAGAGTTGTCAGTCATCTCGGTGTAGCAAAGGTGGCGTCAACTACGAAGCTCCGTGGCTCTTGAAGTGAACCCTTAAAGAGCTCAGCTGGGATGATAGTGAGAAACCATAGTCACCCACTCGACAAACCAACAGGTTGCGAAGCTTGACGGACTGAACAGGGATGACGTTGCACCTCCACCACAATATCAGGATAAAAATAAGCTGTATTGACGATATTTACACTGTTTACGGGAGTTGTAAGACAGCAGCGCATAGATAAACCGTCGTCAAGTTAGCAGATCCACGTTCTCCGCCTCTTCCTTGATCCAAGGACCAACTAGTGCCTCTCGATGCTCCTGATATTCTTGGTTTGCCGATCCGTTCGGAAGCGTCACGTAACAATATTAAGCTCTATCCCGCGATTTATTCAAGGGACGATCATGTCCCGCTCCAAAACAACATAAATGTAGCATCGGCATATTGGGATTAAAGCTGAATTTGCCAAAACTCTCGGGATATTATATGCGCCTAAATCTTCGTGGATCATTTGTACTTACTCTCTGCCCGGTGAACCTCTAAAACGAGCTCCTGTAGCCCGTGATTTGGGTGCAATGATGGACGAAAAGCTACTTTTAAACACCAACATGATCTACCTGACCAAACCCTGCTACCGTAAGATTCCAATGATTTGCAGGGCGACCGACCAACGAATTTCATGGTTCATGTCGCCCTACCGCGCAATTTTGCCCGTGATCGACTTTGGTAGTGCAGTTTGGAAGCGTTCAAGCCCTTCATCCCCTATTCGACTAGAAAGGATACAGAAGAGCTTCACTAGAACTTTATTTTGTCGTTGTCACTCAGCTATTAGGGGCACGGCGGTATACTCACACTTCGGTGGCAGGATTAAGTATCCGTGAAACACTCCAGGAGTGACCTGTTTTTTTTTTTCTTTTTAACAGTATTCGTTCAAAATTCGACTACCCTTACCGTCTGAGATATTTTCGCCCGCGAGTGCCGGTCAAACCAAAGCGACTGCATACCTGCCTTCGTGTGGACAGAACACTCAGCCTGGAAGCAGCTAGCCAATACCCACGTGCGTTTAACTGCCTCTTTGTTATATTCCATTGACATTTTTGCAATGACATGGCTCCGTCTAAACGTTCCTTGAGAAATATGATATGCTAAATATGCATGTTTTGCAGGGGCCACACCTGCACTTTTCCTTCGGTTCTTGTGCATTTTACACCAGAACCACAAGCTTGCTTATACATGGATGCGTTCACTAATGCGTACTCTAAGCAATGTCTCCCAGCTCTTGTTGTTCAGAAGATTCTTTTCCCTTCTTTGATTATACTCGTGTTTTATATATGTACCGTATTTGCCCGCATAACTATCGCACTCGCGCAATGATCGCACCCGTGAAGTTTGTCCTCAAAATTCAATTGTTTTTTATTTTCCCGCGCAATGAACGCACCGTGAACTTGACACAGCAGTATGTGGTATGTGTGCCAAATCTAGCTGATGATGATCGTGCTTACATCTGATTACTTTCATTTAAAAGCGGACATAGCTACGTTATGGCCGCAGCCTTGCCGATATTAGCGATATCGGCAAGCATACGTTCAATATTGAAGAGGAAGGAACTCTCCCTAAATGCACATAATGTACTCACAAGAAAAAGAAAGAAATGCGCACAGTTTGCTGCGTCGGCCTTCATGTCTGTTTTGATGTCCTGCACTGTGACAGCGGCAGCCTGTGACTTATAGGTTGTCATCTCGCAGCAAACTGTTGTCACCTCGCAGAAAACTCACCTCACCTCACAGCAAATTGCTGTCACCTCACCACTGTTGTCACCTCGCCGCAAACTCGTTCCGCCGAGTTCCGTAATTCATGAAAACAGGGCATTTTGCGTCACTTTGCAAAGCGGCTGACGCCGTGTGTGGAAGTTTATGTATTTATTAATTATTTTTATTATATTCAGGAGATTTACCGTGAAAATTTTAACCCGAAACTTGCTTGCCTTCTCTGTGTTGAAACGTTTTTCGCAAAACATTTACCCCGCGTAATGAACGCACCCCTAAATTTGCATCAGTTTTTTTTCGGACAAAAAGTGCGATCAATATGCGAGTAAATACGGTATATATGTGGCATTTATTTTTACGTATTTTTATAGCGTAAGCTACGCTGGCCAAGCTTGAGCAGTTTCGCGTCAACCTAGAAGGGCGGTGCTAGGCAAGCGCGAGGAGCATATTATTAGTTTGGATTGGATTGGATTGGATATGGGTGGTGTTGGGTTGGATTGGATTGGGTTGGATTTGGATTGGATTGTAAATTCAAACCAATTTAAAGGGACACTGAAGTGATATGTAAACATTGCGGGATTACTTGCGCAAATTGTAGTCCGGAGTCCCCACGCCATGTTTCGACCACCCTGGGCGCGTTTACACGATTTTATTTAGTAGAAAAATTAATTCGAAAATGCTGTCCTCCTCTCTTTACGCTCGCCCATTTTCTGCGGCGTTTTCGTGTGACGTCAGGAGGGGATAAGATGGCAATTGGCTGCGCTACTGCACGGCTCCCCGGCCTTCAGACAGAGTCGGTCGGCCCAGCGTTTCGTCCGCCGGCCGCCGACGGGTCGTCGCAATTCGTTCGCTCAGTTGAAACGAAGCCAGGACACGTTTGTGAATGGTAGAATTTGCCTTTCTTTACTTGGTTAGTTTGTACACTGTATCTAGCTCCAAGTCAAGGTCGCTTCACACAAGCGCTGCACAAGCGCACATGCGACGCTTCGCTGACTGGTAAGCCAGTAGGATAATATAATGCCTCTTGAAGGCGGGAGAAGAGTCAGCGAAGTCAATATAGGTACTAAGGAAATAAAATCAACTCATATTTTTACGGTACAGCGTAAAACTAGGGTGCGGGAAGCACTTTTTTGCGCTGGGCGAACAAGCACAGTGGTCAGCAGCACGACTACGCATCTGCGAACGCTTTTCCGTCTACGAAATGCAGTTGCTAGACGTGAGCTATTGTGGAAACTCGGGCGACGCTTACTGCACGAGCGCAATACAACAAATAGTCACCTAAGCTGCTTGAAATGCCAAAACTAAATAAAAGTGTAAACTGGTTGTACAATATATACCCTATATTACCAATGCCAGCGGACGCCGCTCCGCGGCCGAGCGGTCTGGGTGGCTAGGTATGCCACCGCCAGTATTTTGCAAGTCACGAGTTCGAATCCCCGCGGGTACGTGGTTTTTTTTTTTTGTAAGTTAACTTTTTCGTTTTCCGCCGATGTTTTCTATATTGAGTTCACCATTTTTCATGGCTTTCACCGTTCATGGCTCCACGAACTAGTTCACAAAAAGCGCAGGCTGGTACTAGCGCGCGAGCGAGTTCTCGTTGGCGTGCTGTTGCCATAAGCACCGACTGCTTGCAGGCAGTGGGCACAGGCCAGAATAACAGACCCTTGGCCTGGTGCGAACACGCTTTTTTACGACACAGGCATGAGAGAGGCAAGCTCCAAATATGGGCGAAAAGCGCATGACATTTGGGCGTCTGCGGGTACGCGGAGGGCGTTCATGCACTGCGTAGGTTTCGGCTAGTGAATGCTACGATTCCGATCTGTCGTAGGAGGCTTAACTTCATGCATTTTTACAGCTGACAACATGGCATACGCGCGGTACGAGGATTACTGAGTTATTGAGAATGCCCATCCAACAACGCCAACGGTTGTGTTTTACAGAACCGAAACCGAAACCGAAACTTGTTTGGTTGCTAACCTTCGGCATCGTCCAATCACGGTGTCCGCTCCTCCTAAAGTCACAGCTTTAGTTGGTGCGGCCGCCGCAAACCGCGCATAATAGTTTTTCTTCTTTCGCGCTTTGTAAAATAATTACCGATTTGTGAACCGAATAAACGATTAAAAGTGTGCTAATTTGAACCAGTCTACGCAGTGCAAGCAAAAACGGGAGCTTGACAAATGCACTTCAGTGTCCCTTTAAGTTCGGGTGTGCAGAGAATTGGGTCTGCCGATTAGCCGGTCTGCGCATTCCAGAGGAGTGACGTCATAGCCACGGCAGACGCACTGGCGCCTGCGCGTGCCCAACTGTGCGCCTCCGTTGCGCAGTAGCCAAGCGTGACGCGGCGGCCGAACCATTTGATAGCCGTTTCGCGTGGCTCCTGGAGAACCGTGCTGCGCATGAGCTAGGAGCAGTGACTGGACTGGGCTGGACCTGACTGGACTGGATTAGATTGGACTGAGGTGGACTAGACTGTACTAGATTGGATTGGATTTGAAATCATTTTAGTAGCACTTAGCAAGATAATCAGCTAATCCTATACAACGACGAAACCTAAGAATAACCAGCTGAAACTTAGCTCACGCTACGTAAATCATGGCATAGCCGAGCTAAGCTACTCGTAATTTTTGATATACTGCACTTCCGTTTTAGCCGTCTGTCTGCATGCCAAAGATTCGTCATGTACCCATTGTATCTCCTGAGAAGGCCGAGGACTGTTGGTGAGCACTTCAAATAATTAATGAACTGTAAAGCTAAACTTGGGCTGCCAAAATTACGGCGTAAAAAGATGATATTGCACACGAACTAAGGATCGCACTCATTTCGTGTCCCACAGATTCAGATTACGTTGACTATAAGAAACTAAACACGTTTCCGCCGTTAAAATTGGCGTTAATACCAGGGGTCGGAGATTTATTTACATGAAAGAGAATCTTAGTGTGCACCAAATATTTTATTTTGATGGATTTATTGCTAACCTGTTAGGCGGACAACTGCTGAAGCTAAATTTCGGAGCCTCATCTCCAGAGCTTCGAGGCGAAGAATCTGCTAGACCGGAGAACTGAAAGAATAATTAATAACGTTTTTTTGGAATTAGAACAGTATGGGATATCTCCAAAACTATATAGATGCGCCGGAAGCGTTTCCTCATCTGAGTGATGTCGTTGCATCCTACAAGTTGAACGCCGGTATGCCGAATGCTAGAGCCCACATAAAATGGTGTCTGGAGCGTCAAGCGCTCGTCAGGGCCGCAGAAGCAAACGAAAAAAAGATGTCACACTACCGACATACCATCTGGAAGTTATCACATACGCCTAAAAACAAACGGCAACCGTATTCTAATTACAAAAGAATAGAAACACAGCTTTCGAATAAGTTATTATCCTTGAAACTGACTCAGTCTCTGTCATGAGAAACAAATGCAGAAAAAAGTTAAAGAAGCTCAAACTAACGCGTAAGACTTGACGACAGCGAAGCTGGACGCAACAGGGGCGTGTTTCCTCTTTTTCGCCTGACGACGTTGTTTAAGCGCTGCCGTAGTACGAGCGACCACAACTGGATGTTGTTCCTACTCCTACGCACATGGCTCGGCGAGCACATCGCCTTCCTTCGTCGCGCGCACGTATCGCTGCGGCGGCGGCGTCCTCGCATTCCTCCGCGAGGTGGCGGCACGGGTCCCACGCGTTTCTCTGTTCCCTCCTCGCCCATCTCTCCCCGCAATCGGGCGCTACTCCAATCTGGGCGCTTGCGGAAGGGGGTGTGGGTGGAACTCTAGCTCCCAAAGGCAGAACTAGAAACACCCCGAATGCTGCCCGAGCTAGCGTAATGTAGCTTTCGCTACAAAACATTCCCGCGGCGTGGCATAGCATCGCCGGGATTGCACAGCCGGGTGGGATCGCATCTCCCCTGGCAGGCATGTTTTTCTTTCCTTGTTTCATTTATAGTTTAATAAAAGGTCATCAGTTTAAGGGATAATTATGACTTACCACATCTACCTATTTGCTTTTCCTGTCTTTCTTGACTGCGTGCCTTGATTTCGGTCCTAATTTAGCCAGCCCTTCCGTTCCAACTCTGATTACCTACAATCCTAGCGAGTGTCTCTGTTCTGTCAATCTTCGTGACATAGGTAGCGTAAGAGGGTTCAACGCTGGTCGACCACTCTGTACGTGTCGTAGACGCTCGGGACCCGGATCGGGGTTAAAAATTAGCAATGCCTTAGCTCGGCTTTGCCGGATATACGTAGCGTCAGCTCAGAATCAGATGGTTATTCTTAGGATTTCTTGTTGTCTAAGATTAGCTGATTATCGTGCTTAATGCTACAAAAACGATTTCCAATCCAATTCAATCCAGTCCAGTCAGTCCAGTCCAGTTCAATCCAATCCAGTGTCACGCGTCTCACGCAGCAAATAAATGAAGCTCGGGTTGAGGCATCCGATGCCTCTCGCCCCCTCCCCCCCCCCCCCCCAATATATTTACAAAAACAAACCTCAAACAAACCTGATCGTAGTAAATTAACAAACACATGACACTACACAAAAAAACAAGCACCACCTCACACTATCAAAAATCTACTCGAAATGTCAATATAATACATTAACTGTGTAGGCAAAAGTTAAACAAGTCCTACCGCCTGAAGCACGATGAACCCGCTGCGAATCCAATGACTTGTCCCGGTGGGTCGGCTGGCTTACGCGGTGACGCACGTAGCAGCACGTCGCGAGTGCCCGTGGTGGTCGTCATCGGTGTGGATGGCCGTGGTGCGATGCCACAGGCTCCTTGAGGAGCGCGGCTCAGCAGGAGGCCAGCAGTGCCAAGCCGCTGGTAATAGGTAGTTCCGAGCTGCCCGCTGCCAACGGCGCGAGACCGCTGGTGTGGTGAGGGGCACGGCCCGACAGGTCACCGGCGGTGGGATGCCGTCGGTGCGCTCTCACGAAAGGGTGATTTCAGGGCTCAGGGGACTCTATGCCGGTCCGCCAGCTCTCGTCCCGGGGGATGCATTACCTCTTGGAAGCCCCGATGCTCGACCCGAACTTGCCACCAATGCTCCCAAGACCTCGTTCCACACTCCCTACTCAAACTTCGTCGTCCACCTCTTCGTCTCGCATTGTACCGTGTGAGGCTGCCATTTGTTGGTCCAGCTCACCTCCTGCTCGTCTTCGAACACCCTGGGTGTCTTCCTCATTGGTCACTTTAAACTCCTTCCCGCCATCCCGTATGCTGATCCTTCTTTTTCTTCGTCTTTTCTTTATTCATCTTGTTCTCGGGCCAATCTCCCTTCGGGTACGGGATCTTCTTTTTATCACCCCACCACCTTGTTACGACACAACATCCAACCCAATCCGGTCCATTCCAGTCCAGTCACTGCTCCTCGCACATGCGCAGCATGGCTCTCCAGGAGCCACGCGAAACGGCTATCAAGCGGCTCCGACGCCACGCCAGACTTGGCTACTGCACAACGGAGGCGCACAAATGGGCACGCGCCGGCGCGAGTGCATCTGCCGCGGCTATGACGTAACTCTTCTGGAATGCGCAGACCTGCGAATGTGCCGACACAATGCTGTACACACCCAAACTCCGATTGGATTGAATTCCCAATGCAATCCAAATCCAATCCCGTCCAAATCCAATTCAATCCAGTCAAAATCCCATCCAGATACATTTAATCCAATCCAATGCTCCTCGTGCTTGCGCGGCACCGCCCTTCAAGGTCCACGCGAAACTGCTCAACCTCTGCCAGTATAGCTTACGCTACAAAAGAGGGTCCTCCTCACCCCGAGCAGTCGGATTGGCGCTGTCTACCACGCCCAAAGCGCAGTAAACAGTTAGCTTACATAAATACTCGAGAAACTGGACAGGAGCACATCCTCTACGGTACCGTAGTAATAGCCGCCCGAGACCCGTATTTTGGAGGTCGTGGGTTCGTATCCCCCCTAGAGCATGTTTTCTCCACCTTGTTTCTTTTATAAAAAACTGCATCAGTTGAAGCATAATAAATGACTTACCACATTTCCCCTTTTGCTTTCATTGGCTTTCTTGACTGCCTACCCTTATTTCTGCCTTGATTAACCGGGACCCTAAATTCCCATTCTGATTCGCTATCAATATTACGTCTCTATCTATCCCCCAATATATATATATATATATATATATATATATATATATATATATATATATATATATATATACTTGAGAAAATGGTAGACGCACGATTAAAAACAAAAACAGTGGTTTACTGACGTTTTGACTGCGGGACCAGTCTTCATCTTCACCAGATGAAGACTGGTCCCGCAGTCGAAACGTCAGTAAACCACTGTTTTTGTTTTTAATCGTGCGTCTACCATTTTCTCAAGTATTTTTTCTGGCTCCTCGAGAAGTTTTCTTTTACTGCTTATATATATATATATATATATATATATATATATATATATATATATATATATATATATATATATATATATATATAGATTGTGATGTTATGGAAGGTTCAGGGCCGTAGTGGGAGCGGCTGTCAAGTGACGAGGCAGGTGACGAAATTCAAACAGCGGAAATATTTATCAAAAAAATAAAAGGCAGAAAAAGGAAAGAGAAAAAAAGGAATAAAGATGCCGCGAGTCCGGCGTGGTACGCGAATACGCTGTCGCTGTAAGAAGGGTCCGAGTCCAAGCCGCGCGAAATCGCTCAAGGGCCTCACAGTTTTTGGCGGCGGCGGGAGCGGCAGCGAGTAGAAGCTCCGGGCGAGGCGGCTACCGCTGGCGGTTGTTGTCGTTGACGCGGCGTGGGCGCGGCATCCGAGCGCAGTCACCGCGCCATGACGACGTTACCGTTGGTCTGCCCGAGAAGCTGGTCGGCGGGAACACGAGCAGTGCTTGGGGTAGCGCTACCGCAGTCCGGTCGACTGCCGCTGGTCCGCCAGGCTACCACGGGGTAGACGCTCCGCTTCATGACATATATATATATATATATATATATATATATATATATATATATATATATATATATATATATATATATATATATATATATATCGAATCAGAATAGGAAATGACCCGAGGTCGCGGGTTCGATTCCCGGCTGCGGCGGCCGCTTTTCTGATGGAGGCGAAAAGCAAAAACGCCCGTGTGTACGAGATTTCGGCGCACGTTAAAGATACCCAGGTGGTCAAAATTAATCCGGCGCCCTCCACTACGGCGCGCCTCATCGCCTCCGTTGCGTCAATCAGAATAGGAAATGAGGGGCTCATTGAAAATAACACAGAAATAAGAGTTGGCAGTCAAGAAAACCTCGGAAAGCAAAGGGGAGGATGTCGCAGGTCATTGAAATAAAATAAAGAATTTGGAAAGAAAGAAAGTGGAGAAAAAATGCCCGCCAGGTGGGATCCGAACCCACGAACTCCAGAATACCGGTATAGTGCGATAACCACTACGCTACCGGCGGGGTGATCGTCCCCTCCACTTTCTGGGGTATATATGTTTATGTATTTTTGTTTCCTGTGCTCAGGGAAACAATATATATATATATATATATATATATATATTTATATATATATATATATATATATATATATATATATATATATATATATATATATATATATATATATATATGTATATGTGTGTGTATGTGTATGTGTGTGTGTGGTGTGTGTCACGAAGCTAAAGATGACGCGGTGGGCTTGAAGGAAAAACGAGTTCTTGGAGCGAACTTGTGCTCCCCTAACAGCTTAAAGACTAGATATATGGCGAAGCAGCAGTCAACAAAGCGCCGCGTGCAGCCGAGTCTCCGCTCATCTATAACCGTGGCGTGTCCTCTGCGAGAATTTATCTTTGGCTGCGAGTGTTTCTCGAACAGTCGAATTACATCCATAAAACTGTAGATCAAAGAAGATTCTTCTAGGCTGTTGAGGTTAGTTGGAAACGCTCTGCCCCTCAAAGATAATAACACGTGCGGCATAAAAAATAAAGAATGGAACACGCGCTTCACTTGGAACACACATAACCCAGAGAGCACATCCAGGCGCAGCTAGTCGGCCAAAACAAAACATAAATAAGCAAACCCAATGCCTGGTTCGCGCATTACCCCTCTCTAAGATTGCATCGATCTGGTGCTAAAACAACTCAGAGTCCCAACAAACAACAACAACAATGCCTTCGTCTTGCGTAATAAGCCTTGAGGCGTACCGCGTAGACGACGTCGGGCAGTCGGGATGTTCCAGAATCACCATCGGAGATCACCTCGTAGGTAAGTTGGCCAACACGTTGTAGAATTCGGTAGGGTCTGAAATAGCGTCGCAGAAGCTTCTCACTGAATCCACGTCGTCGGTCCAAACCCACACACGATCCCCTGGGTGGTACTCGTGTCTCGGCGCCCGATGTTGTAGCGACCGCAATCCACTAGATGCTGGTCCGTTGTGCGAACTCGAGCGAGATGGCAGGCCTCCTCCGCACGTTGAAGGTATCCTTGGATGTCGGCGTTTAGGCTATCATCTTCTATGTGCGGAAGCCTGGCGTCAAGCATCGTAGTCGGCAGTCTTCCGTAGACAAGCTCGAGCGGTGTCATCTCGATAGTTTCCTGCATGCCCATCTTGTACGCAAAGGTTACATACACAAGGACTTCGTCCCAAGGCTGATGTTGAACGTCGGCGTACATAGATAGCAAATCCGCGAACTATTTCTTCAGATGTTCCGGTCGTCCGTTCGTTTTGGGGTGTTACGCCGTCTTCCCTCAGTGGTCCGTGTTGAAGTTGCGAAAGATTTCTCTCATACGTTTCGCAGTGAAGGCCGTTCGTGGTCCGTTGTTAGGACTTCTGGGGCTCCATGTCGCACCACAACTTGGTTTGTGAAGAACTTCGCGACTTCTTGTGCAGTCCCCCTCTTAAGATCAGCAGGCTCTGCGTCGCGCGTCACGTAGTCTGTCGCTACGACAATGCTCTTGTCCTCGGATTGTGACATAGTGAACGGGCCCAGAAGGTCCATTCCAATTTGTTCGAAGGGCCTCTATGCCGTGGTGGGCCTCTAAGGGCCTGTAAGCCCGGCGGGTCTCGTCGTCGGCGGTTTTCGACGCTTGCAGTCACAGCAGCTGCCCACGTAGTGGAACACATCGGTTGTAAGGTGGGGCCAGTAGTACTTCGCTTTGATTTTTTCAATACTCCGTGCGGTGCCAAGATGTCCGGAAGATGGGTTCGTCGTGGCATGCTTTCAAAATGTCGTCCCGAGGGTCTGCAGGGTTGACAAGAAGATAATTTGTTCTTGGTCATGGCTGAAATTCTTGTTCAAGAGGATAGAGTTTTTCAGGCTGAATGCTGGTAAGTTCCGTTTCAACGCCCTAAGCACGGCGAAGTTGCGCCCCTCATGGTAGTCTATAATGAGGCGTAAGTCGGGGTCGGCGCCCTGCTAGGCGGCTAGGTTGCTCTCCGTCATGACGCAGAAGAACGCGCTGTCTTCATCGGAATCTAGTGGTGGTGGGTCGATGTTTGTGCGTGACAGGCAGTCGGCGTCAGAGTGTTTCCTGCGGTATTTATAGGCGATTGTAACGCCGAACTCCTGGAGGCGCAAGTTCCGCCGCCCAAGACGACCAGAGGGGTCCTTCAAATTGGCGAGCCAGCACAGTGCATGGTGGTCTGTCACAGCCTTGGATGGTATACCTTACACTTACTGGCGAAATTTTGAAATGGCCCATATAATTGCGATACCCTCTTTCTCAGAGGCTTAGTAGTTTCTTTCCTCCATCGATAGACCACGCCTCGCAACTGCGATTACGTTTTTGCAGTCCCTTTGCTTTTGGACGAGGACGGCACCCAAGCTCGTATCTCTGGCGCCCGTGACCATTGCTGTTTCCGCGTTTTCGCCGAAATGAGCAAGTGTGGACTGGTTTTGCGGGCGTTGTTGCAGACCACTGAATGCTTTTTTGGGCATTTTCACAGCTTAAAGGGGTGCTATCTGTCGTCAATCGCGTGAGTGGCTTTTCGGTGCGTGCGAAGTTTCCGACGAAGCGCCGGTAGTAAGCGCACAGTCCGAGAAATCTTTGCACGCCCTTGTCTTTCGGTCTTGGAAAGTTCGCTATGGCTGAAGTTTTCGCTGGGTCAGGTAGGACTCCCACGGCGTTGAAGGCCCACAAACTTTAGTTCCTCGAATGCGAATGCGAAGCGGCACTTTTCAGGCTTCAGAATTAGCCCCGACGAGTGAATAGCCATGACTGCAGACTAAAACCTTGAGAGGTGTTCGTCGAAAGTTCGGGCGAATACCACAACATCGTCAAGGTTTACGAGACAGGTGTGCCACTTCAGGCCAGCTAGCACGGTGTCCATTGGTCTTTGAAACCTTGCTGGTGCCATGCACATCCCGTATGGCATCACCCTGAATTCATAAAGGCCATCCGGCGTTATGAATGAAGTCTTCTCTCGGTCTCTCTCGTTCACTTCTTTTTTCCAGTCGCCTGCCCTTACATGCATCGAAAAGACGTTGTTCGCGTACAAGAGGTGGTCGAGGGCGTTGTCGATTGGTTGGAGGGGGTATACGCCCTTTTTGATTATTTTGTTCAGTCGCCGGTAGTCAACGCAGAACCTTGCTGCGCCCTTTTTTTTCTTCACGAGCACGACAGGCGTATCCCAGGGTCTTTTTAATGGCTGTATAAAGTCGCCGCTGAGCCCGCCTTCCACTTGAGTCCGGATGGCTTCCGCTCGTATGAACACACGTGGTACGGTGACTGTCTTGTAGGTCGGGCTCCATCTTCGGTTATAATTCGGTGCTACACTAGAGTTGTCTGGAGTAATTTTAAGTTCGAGTAAGCGAACTGGCTCTAGCGACGCAGCAAAGCCAATAATTTGTTTCGTTTTTCTTACGGTAGCGTGCATTCATGTCGAAGGGATGCGGAAGCTTGAAGTATGTTCCGGTACACGTTCAAATTCGGTGACCGTGATGACGTCCCTTGTTTCTTGCGTTTCTTGGAGGAACGCAAATGCAGCGCCCTTGTTTATATGGTGGAACTCCTCGGTGATATTATGGACCAAAACGTGGGATTGGCATTGCTTAAAGTGCGCGATGCCTCTTACGAAAGAGGCACCGCGGTCGAGAAGCTACCTTTGGTCACTCTCTATGATAGGGGCGACGCCAGGAGCAGAATCCGCACATTAAACCGTGATCATCAAGCTTGCGCGGGGCGGCAGGGTGACATGATCATCGGCAATCCTCACAGCAGCACGGTATTCGGGATTCGGTTCCGGCATCATGGAGTGACCGGAGGAAAAGTTGTTGACTGGGTCTGTAGATCAATTATTGCCCCATTGTCCGTCAAAACTTCCATTCCTAGAATTGCGTCGCGGGAGCAATTAGGTAAAAACGAACGCTGCAGGGTACGTGGTGCCGTATGTGGGGACGGGTGATGTGCACGTTCCACTTGGCTCTATGAGATGGCCTCCTACTGTGCGCATGTGCGGACCATCACATCTGGTCGTAACATTCTTCAGCTTTGAGGCAAATGATCCGCTCATTACTGAGTAGTCGGCTACCGTGTCTATGAGGGCGACTACACAAGAGCCTTCGAGGGACAACTTGACGTCGGACGCCGCCTTCCTCGAGTTCTGGGTGCGTCGGGGTATCGTACCTCGTCCTGTCTGTGTTGACGGTCGGGAACTATGCGTCATAGTTTTCGCCGTCTCTTCACCAGCAGGCCCGGTCATGTCGGGTACGCGTCGCACCGGGTGTCTATCGTTGTGTTCGGGAGTAACGTCAGTGTTACATCGTTTCTTCGGGCTGAGGGCATGCCATGAACCACGGTATTCGGTGCGTCCCTGCGTCATTGGAGGGTGTTCGTTTTTCCGGGGTTGTGCAATTTCACCGCCACAAGTTTCTCCCTTTAGGTTCTCCGCGGGGTCTGGGGGACCTCCCACGTGCGACGTCAGCATTGCTACGTCGGTTCGGCGACTCGTATTGGTTGGGCGACGTGAACGGTTGAAATGGGCTGGTCCACGGCTGGTGGTGGACAGGTATTCTTCGATGTAAGATGGGCGCGCTGGCGGTGTCGGGGCGTGGTGCGTCGAGAGAGAACCCTCGCCAACCAAGCCCCCTGTAAGGCAGGAACGGCATATGTGGTGGCGTCTCTGCAGTGGTAGCACAGGCGACGGTTACCGTCGGTTCGCCATACGTCCGTCTTTCTTGGCGTGTGGTTTTGGGCTGCAGGGCACCCGGTGGGCAAGAGTGGACGGCGGTACGGCGGGACTTCTTGAGGACGTGTTGGAGCAGGGCAGAGTTAATAATCAGCCGCGGAGTAGGTTATAGCTTGTGGTTCCCGGGGTACTTCGGATAGCGTAGACGTCCCCAAAGCGACTTGAATTTCTTCCGCGATCACGTCGCTCATAGAGCTGACTTAAGGTTGCGGCGTTGTTGGGAAGAGTTTGCACAGTTCTTCCCTTAAGACTGCGCGGATTGTCTAGCGTAGTGTATCAGAGCTAAAAGGACCAGGATCGATCGTCTCATCAACTAGCGCATCGTCTCCCCGTTGTATCGAATGCTTTGTGTGGGCCAAAAATACCGACATTGAAGATTGTTTGTGAACAAAAGCATCTCATACATCAAACTCAAAAGCCAAAGGGTGATGAATGTGGAACGATGTACACAAAAGCCTGATTGGTAATTATCGAGTAGGTCTTAAAACTCCAAGAAATAAAGTATACGCCGGTTTAAAACTTTTCTAAAAATTTGCACAAGCAGCCTTTTAGGGCTATTAGTCTTTAGCTGCCATATGCACCTCTCTTCGTTGCTTCGGCACAGAAATTACAAAGGCCTTCTTTCATAATTTTCGCAGACGTCCAGTTGGCAATATCAAGTAAAAACGCAAAAAATTGCTTGAAGTGCGTCTTCTCATAAATATTTTTTATCTCGTGTGTTATGTTGTCTGCCCCTGGAGCTGTTTTCCCACATGATGAAAAAACAATGTTAAGTTTTTGTTTTGTCAGTGGAGAAATATAACCATCGGGGATGTTTTCTTGTTGTGAAACACTTACGTTCGGCAGTCCCATTATGGTGAAAAGTTATGTTGAATGGTGGGCAGAACAGCATATATGTTAGAAATGGTGGCCGAGGGCGTTAGCATGATCCTCTGGTATGTCACCTGTTGCCCTAGTAAGTGGGAGATTGTCTTTGTTCTAACCCTCAACTGCTCTTATTATTTAACTATGTCTTGTGGGTTTAAGTGAAAGAATTCGTAGAGGTGAGAAATGTTCTCGAACTCAGCGTTTTCCCAGCACGTCGAACGAGTATTCCTTCAGCTTTTGCTGGTTTAAGCACAATTAGGTTATCACTTATTTCTGAATATATTCTAAAGGTTCCCCGTGCTTTATTTTGCTCTTTGCGTGCGATCCTACACTCTCCATGTCCCATGACCTTGGCCTGTATTTTGTCTTCATTGATGCTCGAGGACTAGAGGAATGTGCGTCATCGATAATATGCGGAATAATATTGTCGGTGGGTTGGTGAATGTCCAGATGCTCTTTTGGCGTATTATAAACCTCAGACAATACTTTTAGCCTCTTCCAGTCTCCTCCCTCTTCTTTAAACCTTGTTGTGATTGTTGAAATTGCAGTGTTGGAAGCCGGCTTGAGTATGACAGGAAAATGATCACTGTCATATAGACTGGGAGCAACGTCAGATTGAAGTAGACGAAATAAAGTGGAGGAGCCCAGCGCTAGGTCAACCGTGGGAAACCCATTATATGACGGTCGGAAAAATCTTTCCTGTTCCTTAGTAAACACGCAGGAGTGAGAGGACAATAATTTATTTCGGGGTCGCCGTCGAGGATCGCCCCGTGCTGAATCTTAAAGCTGGTCGTGAGCGTTCAAATCCTTTGCTAATACGAACGGTGTGGGAAGTCCTCCTATTTAACTTTCAAACCCTTTTTTGTTAGGTGATAGTCCGGGGGTATATATATATTGACCATATAGTTATTGACCTACCGAGAATAATGACTGTCATCGATGCAGCTTCTGGATAAGTTTTCGGGTTTAGGTTTTCACAGGCAACAGACTTTTTAACAAGAGCTACAGCACCAGAGATATAAGTGCAGTTGGGTTTGCCTTTTCGAAAAACCGTATATTGCCTAAGAATGTTGACTGTTAAAAGGCGTTTCTAAAGACAAAATTTTTTGGCTGGTAGTCTCTGAGGATTTCGCGTATCACATCAAAATTTTTAATTAGGCCCGTGCCAATAAAGGGAAATATGCCTTCTGCCATAAGGTATTTACGCGAAACGTTTAGTGTGCGGTGTTTGTGGAGTATCATATGGTTTTGGGTGCTACAGCTGTTCGAGATGGCTTTGTCTGGTGCTCCAGGGATTCGCGTCTCTTTGTGAACGTTAGTGAAGCCGGTAAGGCTGGCGTAACCCGCATTTCTTCATCTGACGGTAAAGACTAGCTGACAGGTAAGGCTCCTTCAACCGTGCACCCATAGGATTGCTGGCTGCCGCTTCTACAGGTGGCTGCAGACGCGCAGTGTTTGCAGAAGAGGAACCACCGACTCGCACATCCTTGCCCACCGTGCCTTTGGGGTCCAGTAGAACAAGACCTTGGAGTGCCGAGTCTCTCCCATCCGCGGTGCTTTACGCCAGTACCAGAGTTGGTTCCCAAGCAGTATTCAGGGCTGATTTCGGCAACCCATGGGGAGAGGAAGTGTAGGATCGTATCTGCGTCGCAGTACCGGGTCGCTGCCGATAGAAGACGCAGCTCCGCCTCCCAGCGAGCTGCGTCGGCATATGCTCTGAATGAAACCTTAGCGTGCTTCTTGCGCCCTTCGGGGTTCAAGTGATGTTTTCAGTCACTTTCGAGTGTACGATTTTCTTTTCATTCTTAAAGACGTCAAAATACCAGGAACACGCTACGCGGGGGTTTTCGCAATTCGTGCATTTCAATTACTTTTCGAGGCAATTTTTGGTTTGGTCATCATGCTGAGTACGTTTTCGACATGTCAGCCTCCATGTGAATATGGTCGTGCCACTCCCATAACGCTGACTTTTCAACCATATACGGAGGTTTGGAATATAAGGGCGAACGTCTCAGTGAATGAATGCAGTATTGATGGCTTTATTAGGAGGGCTTCTGTCAAAGGCCAGGAGAGCATGGTTAGTCTTGATTTCTTTGCCATAGCCTTTCATGGTAATTCGTTTTACAGCTGATACATTTTGGTGACGCAGGCCTTTAAGAAGAACTTGTTCATTTTCATTCAAGAGTTCTATTTCAGAAATTACCTCGGGTGAAGCGTTCAGGGTGAGGTGCGCAAAGACAGTTACTTTGAGTTCACGCACGTTGGTCTGCTTTAGAAGTTTGCATGGCAGGTCTTTGGTGTATACTTCGACAAGTACCTCACCTTATGACAGTTTCTATGCATTATATATCCTGCCAATGATGGATTAAAAGAGTCGTACACTTCAAGAACGGACTTACTGGGAGCGCAATTTCACGTTCAAGAGAGTGAATTACAAAACATTTGGGGGAAATATGTTGCGCAAGAAATATTCCCCTTTTGAAAATATCTTAGTTGATTTCATACCCGATTCTTTTTGGTACCCGATAAGTGGGACAAGGTTCTTTTTTTGAAAATTCCATGCCCCATAGTATAAAGCAGGGAACAAGAGTGATTTGTTCTTTGATGTTACCCTGGTAACCAATGAGGTGCCGAAGCTGCTTGTCTTGTAGACAGACAAGGAGCCTATCGGCCGGAGCATGACGAAAGCTCCGACGTCCACCGCTTGAGTCGTCTGCTCTCCACCCCTCAATAGAGAGTTTTAGCTATGGTTACTGTGTTTGCATTACCGTTCACCGTGTTAGCGGACACCGGAGTTTTCGTTTTGCGCTGAAGAAATAAGACACGTTTTACCACACCTTTCGCGGCTTGCGTATCCGGGCGCCGTTTTGCACGTAGCAACATCTAATAAATTAGCCTCAAAGCAAATCACGCATAGTTTTGTTGCTCATATCTATTTGCTTTCATTTAAAGTAGCTTGAATATTTCACTTTTCGAATGGAGCATTCACAAGAACACAAGTTGGTTTTATTTATGATAGGGAGTTTTAGAATAGCGTTTGCGCGCCGCAGTCGCAAGCGAATAGCGCCTCGTTACGCGGTGGTTAGCATGCCCGCTAACGATAAGGGTGCGCTAAAGTGGGGCTTTCCGCTATACTAAAATTCTCTATCACTGTAGCTAACGCATGTAGAGCCCGTAAAAAAAACAACTTGTTGGTGGCGCCATCTACTCGGTATAATTGGAATGAAGGTAAACTTGAATTTACGCCCACGTGTACTTTTTCGTGAAAAAAGGAGCAAAATATCCTGTATAATTACTCAATAGCCAACAATATCCTGCCCGGCACAATTTTGGAAGACTAAAAGCACTTGGTGGGCTCAGAAACTCATCAGAACTCTTTAACGTTCGAGAGGCTTAGCCCCAGTAGGGGCGAACATTTATTTCGCCCATCTGAAACAATAATCCTTCGTCGTGCTACTGAGCATTATTTAACAAAACAACGTAATAAACAACCTTAACTAAGAGTAGCTTTATAGGACACAACATCTATCCAGCGCCGGACGCACTGCATTTGCTGTATATAATCAATTCACAAGGGTATACTTCGTCTGCTCAGGAAGCTCGCTGACGCCGGTTAAGCCTGTGGCGGTAAGCTACCCTTCACGCTGACCCTCCCGCATGCGGAGTCAACTCCCGTAAGCAGGGTAGATGGTAACCTAAGAATGGTAACGCTATGCTGACACTCTCCAATATCGCGCCACAGTCGGTCACAGGTTATGCATGGGAGCTTGGTGTTCGCGTTGTCGCCAGTAACCGTCACCATGAATATTCGTTAATGACTACTCAAGGTGTCCCTAGTGGTGAATAAATTTTCTGGATTATAATTGGCAGAAGAAAACGCAGAAAAGAAAACATAGGTGCCGTAAAACATTTTTTCTTCTTTAGGGCATCAATTTTATTGTCCTCGTCCAAGCAAACGAGCCAAAGCAAGCCGGTTTATTTTGGAAGTTTCCGTTCTTGGGAGTGAGTCCACAAAGAAGACGCCACCATGCAGATGCTTCTGCACTGAGAGGTGGGCTGAAAACGAGCATAGCAAGGGATTAAAAGAGGTTACAACTTTGTGGGTATTTATTGCTGTGCGACTTATGGCGAATTCCATTGGGAAAACAGGAGCAAGTGGAGTGAGCAGCCAGAGCAGCACACGGGAGTAACGGGGACGTGTGCTTTCGTTCCGCGAAAGAAACATTCGCGCTGCTCCCGAAGCAGTGAAAAGAGGGGGAGGGCGTGATGTCAAGAGTCATGTGACCAAACTTTTCCTGCTCTCGCTTCCCGGAGCATTTCCCGCGCTCGTGTTGTCCGCACGCTGTTCCTCGCCAGTTTTGCCAGATACGTGCCGGTGGTTTTGTGTCTGCCTTCCGCATGGCGACGAATGAAGAAGCCGAGCTAATGTTCATGTCCATGATAGGGTCACCATCGTATCTCCCAAAAATTAGCTGCGAACGATAACAGATACGACTCTACCTTCGGTCGCTGCTCCGGCGGGGTGAACAGGTGCTCGAACATAAACTCATGCAATGTCAAATCGTCGTCATCGTCGCTGCTGCTGCTGCTGTCCGATGATGAGTTTGCGCTTGAATCTTTGGTGCTTTCATTATCTAAAAGTACCAGCATCGTCCAGACGGCCGCGCTTAGCTGCTGCTGTACGCACTGAGCGACTATCGCGGCTGCTGGATTCCGCCATTTTTCCTCCGCCACCCGGGGATAAATCCAGAAATGACGTAAAAGAGGTCATGTGACTTCCTCGGCGTTCCCTATTACTCCGCCGCTGGCGACGGAGCGCCGAGAACTGCTCTCGGCTGCTCTCGGCGCCAAAAAAGTGCTCCTCCTCGACCAATGAAACGCAACGCCCCTGCTCCTGCCCGACCACTGGAAGACGCCATAACTCGCGAGAGCACTGTGGGTGCAGTTAGAAGTGCTGCTGTTCGCCCAATGAAAAGCGCTATTAGTATAAAGGGTGGATTGCTAAGCAGAGACCAGCGTTTGTGCTGGTGGATGTAGCCGATCAGCCATTTTACAGAAAAATACCTAAAGCTTCTATTGTTTCAACTCTTGACTAGTTGAAAAAGGCAGCGCAGGTTCACCTTACCCTAATTCTGGCGGAGTGCGGTATTGTGTATTTGAAGTATTCATTTTCAAGAAACGGTTACGTCACGGAAAATCATTAAATACAAACTTTTTTGAATATTATTAGCAGGGTGCACGTGACCAATCAGCAATAGGTTTTCCGTACGTCATTAACAGGTTGGTAGATTTCTATAACTGCATGTTGGTCAACGTGTTTGTAGGCAAGCCCAGTATATTTCGAAAAAAATATTTATTCTTAGTTCACAGCAAGAGGTGATGTAATAATCGTGGATGCGCAGAAATGGAATACCAAGATTCATGAAAAGAAGTGTATTTATATTTTACACTTCCCGAACATTGGGTAATGGCCTTTTTATAGGCATACCCCGTGGTTATTAGGCCAACAAAAGTTAAGCGCTGGCTTTTTGCGGCCTTTAACGAAAGGATACACCAACAGGTCCTTTGTTGAATTACCCTTCGAGGCGCTCTGATTCGCACCCCCCCCCCCCTACCCATGCTCGCAAAAAAATTAAAATAAACGCGGCTGTTAGCACGCCCCAGCAACCTACAAAAATACTGTGCTGAAGGCCTAGAGCGTGGCTTCACACACGGGGAAGGAACGAAAGGATCTGTGAAGCTCGGAGTGGCCAGGGAACTTTTATATCGCTGCGGAATGTCAGGTGGCATGCGGTGGACCACCGAATAGCTGCGATCACCCTCTTCTCAGGAAGCGGGCATTTGTCCCACATATGCTCTAATTTTGTCCTACCTAATTCTGGCATTGAGTTGGCACATGTTCCGACAAAAAAACACGTAGCAGCAGCCTCCGGTGGGTGTGTAGGATAGCTTAACGAGGAGACCTTTTACCTGTTTTCTTTTTTCTTCAGCGATAATGGTAGGCGGCTATTCATTATCTGAGAATGTCGGCCATGTGTACCCCACCCCATTCTGATCCTTCTAATTACCTCTGCCTCATGGTTGGGATCCGGGGTCACAACTTGGCCTAAGTAGATATATTCGCTTACCACTTCCACTGCCTCGCCACCTATCTTAAACTGCTGTGCTGTCCCGAGGTTATTGATCATTACTTTAGTTTTCTGCATATCAATTTTCAGGCCCACGGTTCTACTCTGTTCGCCCAGTGCAGAAAGCCTGCTTTGCAATTCGTCCCCCGAGTTACTTAGCAAGGCAACATCATCAGCAAATCTGAGGTTACTGAGGTATTCTCCATTAACCCTTACTCCCACCTGTTCACAATCCAACGTTCTGAATACTTCTTGTAGGCATGCTGTGAATAGCATTGGAGAATAACACAGTGTGAAATCAGCTGAAACAGCGCAGCTGTGGGTTTTTTTACGATGATTTTGTCAAGCTTCCGTTTCTTCACAGGCAATTTTAGTCGTATTACGGCCAATGGTCATACAATTTTTTCCCACAATTTTCGGTAATACAACATTTACAGCTATTTTCTGTGGTGATGGTGGTGGTGGTCATGTTTATTATCGAATAGATCTAGCCTTGCGTGATATGCCGGCAATTGCTCCCCCGATCAACCCCGTCTTGCCGCTATGGGCGGGATATCACCAGGAGTCACTGAGGCGTGCGTCCCTTAAACACCCGAGAGAATATTCCGTCCGTAAATTTTTATGTATTGTAAGCAGACAGTAATTCTATAACGTTCACAATTAATTGTGCAATCACAATAGGTTACCAGTAGATAAAGCTCGGCGTAAGAGCAGAGTCAAGTTAACCGCTAATTGTCGTATAATTTGTGTCGAGATGCTTTTGTTAACACAAGAGCCGTTTACATAATCATTCTCACTCTGTAGACGGGCGCGCTTCACTGTACCACGCTGTGGGAAGGCCAGCTTACAAAGACCAAGACTATACCGATGCCTTTAAAGTCTACTTTACCACTGTTCGCAAATGCCTTGCTGGGAAGGTATTTTTCCAGGCGCAGTGTACGCCGGGTTGTGTCAAAATTTGAAGGAACTGGGACCTCTTTTATTTTTATGACTTTCTATAGTCGGAACCACTCGCTTGTTGCGCGGCAGACACATCTGGTCCAGAGACAGCGTGAGACCAGTAGAGACGGTCTTATAGTCGCACTCTATAAAAGCTCCGCTGTGAAAAATATTCGCACCAATCATCCCTGTGAATATGGTTTGATTGTGCACGGCGGGCGCTTATCTCAAATCGTTCCGTGTCAAGAGTGTTTGAGCATTGGTGGGTGCGCTTTGGACGTTAAAGTTGTGTTATTTTTCATCGACGGTGTTTTCACTGTGTATAACGAAGGCTCCCGTGTAAAAATCATATCGTCTTGGCCTCCCATTTCGGCCCGTACAATAGCAAACTCCAGTTCGCACCGAACACCCCCGCGACTGTGCCACCATTGGCTGAACGTGGCCTGGAAACGTCCTGTTTGTTTTCTGCTAAGTTCTTGTCGCTGTTAGCGGACGTAAAATGACGACTTCGTGGCTACGATGCTACGCCCACACAAAGTGGACGCCATGTGTGGGTGTGTCTTCGGTTGTAACGTCGAGCCCACGAGGGGGCTGGAGGCGTTTGATTGGCATTAGAAATCGGAGGAAAGTCGGACATGGTTTTGCACTGCCGAGTTGATCTCGGGACGCCGGTGGTGTCCGCTGCTGCGGTCGTGGTTTATTTTTATGATCACCGTAGCAGGCATATTTCTACCCCCACAGGTCATTTAAACGAAGGAGGAATTTTGAGCTCGGTTTTATATCTCGAAAAGTGCTGTGCTTTGGTTGTGCAGTCGTCTGGCGACAGACCACCGTTTTCGATGGCTTAGAGACGGCTTTCACTCCATGACCGTCGAGCAGCAGGCGTAGTGTGCCCGGCGTTTTTACGCGACGGGCAGCTTCTACAGAAGTGTTGGTGGTGACATCACCATTGGCCCCCACCGGTGGAACGTTAGCCGGTGTGTGCGCAATACGATCAAGGGACACGTGTTTCCCAGACCTCGCGTTTCTCTTAGGTGGTTTGGCGGACATGGCTTCCGCAGGCTCCTACCGCGCGTCTATCCGTCTGCCGCCGGAGCGTGCGCTTCAGTTATCGTCTGCTCGCAAAACAGTTTCGAACGAGGCGTTGCATGACCGTGAATTTTGTTTATCATCAGCGCGTTAGACACTCTCCCTCGAGGGGTTGCGTTAAAGCGCATTTCTTGTGAAAACGTTATTGCAGGATGGCTAATACGTATTACATATACTGCCAATGTGAAAGTCGACACACTGCTAGCCGGTTGTGGTAGCTTATTCGCAGGGGTGAAGCCGATAGGTACGCAGGTCCTAGCGTTGAGATAACCCAGCTCACTGCTCGCGCATGTACCTTATGGGGTTTATCTTCTTCCCCTAGCACGTCTTTCGCGCATATCCTCGCCCCTGGATTACACATAATCCCACCTTCCTCTTCTACATGGTAGATGCTGGTAGGACGCGTGTAAAGGTAGAAAAGAAGAATAAGACAATGTGAACCACTGTCTTATTCTCCTTTTCTACCTTTTTCGGTCCACCCTCTTTCCTTTCTATCTCCCTCCTAGACTCAGTCTTGATTGAGGTGCCCTCAACCCGAGAGGCAGTTATCGGCTGAGTCAACTTTCATTTCTCTTCTAATAAAGCAACTCTCTCTCCAATAGCTTGATGGCCTGTTGCATCTGTTATTATCCTCGCTACGATATATCAACGCCGCGTGGTTATTGTCGCTGGCGTTGTTTACACATTTTAACAGGTTTTTCTCAGTGCCACCGTAGTACGGCAGGAGGCAGAGCATGGAAAGCCAGTAAAGGTGAGCTAAAAATTTAAGTAACCACGAGACGCCAGAGGGAGGGTAAGCAGGAGTGGGAAGGGCGCCAAGGAAGACAAGGCTGTGAGGGGATTGAACTCATGACAAAAAGCGACTGCGGAGGGGTCCTTGGAACAAGATCGGTGGAGAGCAAAATAAAATAAAGCCAACAAATCTGAAAAGTTGTTGTCTTTTTTGGTATTCCTTCCTTGGTAGCACATGGCCACTTTGGGGATAGGCCCGCCCGAGTTTCGCTCAAGCTCAGGCCGTCTGGAATAGAACCCCAGATAGGAGCGCGAAATTCAAGCTGTTGGCGGATGAAGCTTTGATAGGCTCGTTGTAGGACGTGAGGTAAATTAGCAACCTTTAAGAACAACTTCGGAGCTATGTAAATTACGACGTAGATATCATAAAGAAGTGGAAGCTTTCGTGCCTATAGTGGCAATGTGATGAGACCGGGAGAGATTGGATGTGAAATATATTCCAAGGTACTGATAAGACGATGCCTGTGACAGTGTGGAATTATTGATAAAGTAGCGATAGGTGTCAACGATTGGCCTGCCCGTAAAAGAGATCAATTTGCATTTTTCCGTATTAGTGATATTAACCATTTGTCACACAAATCATTATGCAATGAAGGTTTATTTGCAGTGTTAAATGGTCTTTCGGGGAGGATATAGGCTGATTTATTATGCAATCATCTGCAAACATTCGCATGCAGTATGAACGGTTATTTGGATAATCGTTTTATATAGGTTAAAAACAGTACGAGGCAATGGACGCATCTTTATAGTATGCCGGAAGTTACGAGGGAAAAGGAGGATTTGGAATGGTTAATTACCGTAAGCTGCCGACGGAGTGAAATGAAGTTACAAATGCAAGTTACGATGACAAGAGTCACAAGCGCATTAAACCGAGCAAGCCAGGGTCGCCTTCCTCAAAAAACAGCTCTCAAACGGCAAGAACGTCGTATACGCGGACGCTGCCTTCCACGACAGCAACAACGATTCTCACGTTGTCGTAGATGAAGCGGGAGACATTAAGAACTGTCTCAAGCTACAAAAACCTCTGCTGAGTACGCTCTAACCGGTGCTCTCCCCATGGTCATTAGGTACGGCGAGCGCCAGAAAGAAGCCTTCAAATTGAGGTCTTCAAAGCCTTCAAAAAGCGTTAAAGGAACGCAATACAGACCATTCTCGACGGCCAAGTGCACAAGCGACTCATAGTATTGGAGCCGAAAACGGCTACCTGCCCCAATCGCATCCACAGTACTAAGAAGCACGAATCTTTGGAGGGAAATGAGGGAGCGTACGGAGCTGGGCGAGAACTTACAAATCGCTCCACACAAAGTCCTATATTCTTCAACCCCTTAAAAACGACTTAGCAGAAATACTTATAACCCCAAGAGAAGCTCGAGCCGCTCCCTCGAAGCTTGTCAAAACTATGACGACCACTGGAAACTAAGGTACTGCGACGGCTCCGAACCAACAGCTACCGAGCAAAGGAAGGCTAGCCCAGATACGTCCACACAAATACGACAAGAAATGCAATACGTTTGGAAAACCATCAACTTGTTCAACGCAACCAGTGTCCCCATCATATGGCCCTCAGCAACCATCACCTTAAGCACTCTCGACCTATGAAGGCAGCTGACCAGCTCCTCCCATGGCGCTCAGAGGAGCTAGGTTCTTCCAACTTCGAGAGGAGCGAAAGAGACCGGGGCCCTGGATGGACATACCCGCCACTAGCGCAATCTCAACCACTTTTCCCGGTATAAGTGTTTCTCATATCTCTGTTTCTCTCAATGTACATATATATATATATATATATATATATATATATATATATATATATATATATATATATATATATATATATATATATATATATATATATATATATATATATATATATATATACATATATATATATATATGTGTGTGTGTGTGTGTGTGTGTGTGTTTGTTGTATTTGACACATAGGCTTAGCCCGACTGCATGCGTACTCTCCGTTTTCGAAACATCTTCCGATCCTTTCCACAGTTTTCTGCAAATGTATATAAGAAATGTGTTCCAAATGTTTGTGACACCAAGATCATGTAACTGTACTCAGATGAAGACAACTTC
Organism: Haemaphysalis longicornis; assembly: GCF_048455015.1. Lineage (NCBI taxonomy): Eukaryota > Metazoa > Arthropoda > Arachnida > Ixodida > Ixodidae > Haemaphysalis > Haemaphysalis longicornis. The sequence continues at coordinate 156,162,998 of NW_027526335.1, read as the reverse complement.
CGTTGCCGCTACGTAAGTAAACGTTCTTTGTTACTGTTCTTGCTGTGTATCCGACTCTTTACTTATACTATTTCTGCGCGCTTTGGGAGTTTTATCTTTCTCTAGATTTATGTATGGATATATATTTCTCTCTCTCTCTCTCTCTCTCTCTCTATATATATATATATATATATATATATATATATATATATATATATATATATATATATATATATATATATATATATATATATATATATATATATATATATATATATTTATATATATATATATATATTAAAAGGGGGATTATAGCTGGGGACCAGCAAGACGCTTGGAAAGAGGCAGAGACCAGAGACGGGCAAGGCAGCGCAGACCGATGTCTCGGTGCGTTCTCTTAGAGCGAGCCACTCGCGATGCTGACCGTTCCTCTTCTCTCTTCTTCTCTCGCCCAGTGCCTTGCGCCTGCCATCATCATGCGGCACATAGCAGTCGTTCCTCCGCCACATACCCCGCCGGTTGCACAGTGGAGATTGGCGCACCCGAAGCGCAATGTATGTCGTCGTGTCATATATATATATATATATATATATATATATATATATATATATATATATATATATATATATATATATATATATATATATATATGGAGAGATGAAGCCGGCGCTGGTATGCCTAAAAAGCCTCTTAGCGCCGGCTTAGCCACATAGCGCCGGCTTCACGTGACACATTCCTTAGACGAAAAGCGAAGGCGTGCTGACGCGTGCTCCCCAGTTCCTTATCTCGTTCTGCCACTTTTCCCTCCCCACCCCCCGCTTCTTCTGTTGACACATTCCTAAGACGAAAAGCGATGACGTGCTGACGCGCGTTCCCCACTTCCTTATCTCGTTCTGCCGCCTTTATTCCTTTCTCTTCCCCGCCCCCGCTTCTTCTGTTAATTCCTACGAGGAGATGCGCCAATTTACCTCCTTCCTAGACGTCCCTTTGCATTTTTCTTTTCTCTTTGTTGTACCACTTGCCAATAAATACTTCTAAACAGGGCGCATTGTAGCGGACCTTTTCTGCCAAAAAAGAGGGAGGGCAGTGCATTCCCTTTCATGTGTATGTCTTGCGTTTTTTCTTGTTTTGCTGAGTGATGACGTATTTCTTTTAAAGAGGGCGCACTGTAGCGCAACTTCGTCTCTCTACACGCACCTATAAAAGCGTTCTGCAGTGTACTGTAAATGTTACTCCGATGAAGACTGGACCACCAGTCGAAACGTTAGTAAACATGTTTGTTTTTGTTTTTTGAGACTTGCGTCGGACTCTACTTTTTGATATTTCTTCTGGACCATTGGAAACTTCTTTTGTTCGACCGTATATATATATATATATATATATATACATTATAGAGACAGCGGTTTGAGATAGGTGGCGAGGCAGTGGAAGTGGTAAGCGAATATATCTACTTAGGCCAAGTTGTGACCCCAGACCCCAACCATGAGGCAGAGATAATTAGAAGGATCAGAATGGGGTGGGGTGCATATGGCAGACATTCTCAGATAATGAATAGCAGCCTACCATTGTCGGTGAGAAGAAAGTGTATGACAGCTGCATCTTACCGGCACTCACCTACGGGGCAGAAACTTGGAGGCTCACTAAGAGGGTTCAACTTAAATTGAGAACGACTCAGCGGGCAATGGAGCGGAAAACGATAGGTGTAACATTAAGGGACAAGAAGAGAGTGGAGTGGGTCAGGGAGCAAACTGGTGTTAAAGACATATTAGTAGAAATTAAGAAGAAGCAATTGACGTGGGCAGGGCATGTAATGCGAAGGCAAGATAACCGCTGGTCATTAAGGGTAACAGAGTAGATCCGTAGAGAAGGCAAGCGTTTGAGGGGGCGGCCGAAAGTTAGATGGGCAGATGAGATCAAGAAGGTAATTGGAGAATAATGGGAGAGGCCTTTGCCCTGCAGTGGGCGTAGATAGGCTGGTGATGATGATGATGACCATAGAGAAGTCAAATTGAAGAACATAACAAAATTTATTCTAACGCTTCGACCAGGGGCCGGTCTTTTTCAAAGAGTTTTGAAAAAGACCGGCCCCCGGTCGAAACGTCAGAATAAATAACCTGATGTTTTTCAACTGAACTTCTTTATCGACAGTTCACCTTATAGTCAGGAACCTTTTCTCTTAACTTATATATATATATATATATATATATATATATATATATATATATATATATATATATATCCTGTATATCCCTCTCTTTCTCGACCGTGCGAACGGCGGTGCTGGGGGAAATGTTTCCTGCATAGACGATTAGACGATACCGCGGAATTTATTTTCGTCTGGACATATAAAACTAAGCTCTAAAACAAATGTAGAGGTCGCCGTGTCACAGTACTGCTCACGCGTTCTACACGTACGTCGCTCGCATATATCCGTGCAGTGATCCAGATTGGAATAGACAGTGAACTAGGCACAGAATTTCACGAGGGCTTTTTTTATTCCGTGGCAGCCTTAGAGAGTTAATGAAATGAAGCAAGGGACTTTTAGTTGATGTGGCTGACGCATGCAAGTCCATTTAAACTATCCAACGCCCGAAGTATCAGGCAACTTTTAATCGTTTCTCCGGAATGACGGTTCACATACGTTTCTACTACCAATAAGCGTTCCACAATCATTTACAACGTCAGTAAAAGCTTACGCAAAGTCGCAACTCAAAATGACTTCCTTAAAGAATTAAAGCTACATGTACAATGTTTACTGAAATGAGTCACGCTATACAACGCGGCTGCTCGCTGGGCGATTTTTATTGATGATTGAGAACATTTTAATTCTTACCTAAAGTCAACTAGCCCATTATGCCCGGTTTTATATTGGGAGTGTAAAGTAAGTATAAACGAACAAATAGGAGGCCTGAAAATTGCACTAAAGGTAAAAAGACATTGCAGCCACAGGTGGAAGGCTTCAGATATTAAGTGAAATTTTAGATGCAAAGACACAGCAGCCTCTGTTAGTCAAATGACACAAATTACCGAGTCATGTAGAAGCAGGCCACGAAGTTGTAGTGAGAGATCTCGGCACCCTTCGGCAGGCCCGTGCTCCCCGATGTATAGGTTACTGCCATCAATGTGTTCTTCGGGTCGACGACGGTACACTCCTGAAATTCTGTCTCGTCCAGCGTTGCGAAGTCTGCTGCCGACACAAAACCCACATCTGGGCCCATGGAGAAAAGGGTCTGGGAAAGTACAGGTGCTGCGTTAGGTACGTTACCACCAACCTAGTGTGTTTTCATTATAAGATTTCATGACGCGTTACCAAAAGAATACGTGGGATGCTTCACCGGTCAGCATTGCGACATATGCGGACGCAACAACATTTCTGGAACGGGGACAGGCTCAAACGAAGCAGGGCCCTATGCGGGAGATCTTTAAAGCGAAGGTGTACTTCATAGTGAAGTGATTCATTGCCCAAATTGCGAAGTGCCAATAATCGTTCACCTGCCCCTAATCAACGTAAGGGAAACTTCTGTAAGTTTTTAATTCCAATAAGTAGTGTTATAGAATCAGTTTTATTGTGTGCTTCCAGTAAGTGGAACTATAATGGTATACGCCTTACAATGCCAATGAAGTCAGGTTGTTATCTGTGTAAACAAATGTAAGGTCACCATAAGTTGGAGAATTGGGAGATAGAGGAAGTTTTGAGACCAAGGCTGACTTAAAAATTCAGGAATCAACGCACATGAAAAAATACCGCGCTTTTTGTTTTCCTAATATCTGCATTTACATTTCAACGACTGCTGCGAGCAAGCTTGAGAAAATACTTTGCAAATGCTGGTTTCGTATGTCCGCAGTTTCTGGAAACCCGTAGATTGTTCACTAACGTTCTGAAAAGGTTTGTGTTAATCTCCGAGCCTTGCATGGAAACGTATTAGGTGAGAAAAAGTTATTTCCCTGTTTTTATGCGGAACCTGCTAACCACAATCAGTATATATTAGAGCCTCCTTAACACATCATATATTTACCTCGGATTTTAAGACGGTCACCAACAACAACACAAGTTCCTACACAGTGGAAGAATGCAGTGCTTTGTGGGGCGCCTACCTTCATATTCAGGGACGCGGTTGCCGCCACAACATTTTCCGCAAGCTGAGCCTCAGTGAGAACGTGGGTGCTTCCGCTATCTTCAGCCCGGTAGCGAATTTCACCTGTAAAGAGGCAGTTTAATGGTATAGCAAATTCGTGCTGTTCTGAAGATACGCCGTGAGAGTGGAGAGAATAACAGCGAAATTGCATGCGCACGCAAAAAAGTCGTGGCGTGAAACCCGCAAATGAGCACCATATTTAAAAAACTTATTATGTCATCCCGCTTAAAACACCTGCCCTACTACCAGCTTCTCTGTCGCAGCATGCTGACAGAGAAGCTGTGAAGAAAAACGGGGCCGTGCGGAGAATTTCTGCTGCGAGACACGGAGAACATGTTTCGGCGGACGTCCACAAGTAGCGACCACGGGTGCATGGCATTCAGCTGCATCTCCGCAGTGCTCGGAATGACGCTGTCTTTTGGCAAGCCCACAACAAAGCCAGGGGCCTAGTCCTGGTGGCGAAAAGACCGGTCTAAAACACGGCCAAACCTCGAGGATTGTTCACGATGTGGACCGTATACCTCACGTTTAAAAGGAGGACAAAGGCGGCGATCGCATCGATGGTCCTTCGCTTCGACAACTCTCTCGTCGACCTTTCCGCGGCCGTCGTACATCAGAGTCCTGCTGGTCACCCGCACCATTTCCCCAAAGAAAACGCAGGATTACAAGTACATAAGGAGACAACAGCTGTGTGGAACAGAATGAGTCGGGAGGAGAGGCTGTGGAGCGGTACAGTGCGCCTGTTGCGGGAGTAGTGCGGAGCGATGGACGTATATGAGGCCACCAGGCTTGGGTGAGTGTGCGTACTTCAGCTTTGAGTGCATAGGCCGTCCTTGTTGGTTATGAGGAGTAAAAGTGAATTGTAATAGGCGAGTTTATTTTCAACCTTCCGCGCAAAGAGGCCTTGGCAGGGCGTAGAGAGTAAACTCTTAGCAACATCCTTCAAACGTCTTCTAAGGGCATGCAAAGCGTATAAGAACTAAAGAGATCGAAGACATTTTTCGTGAGGTCAGCAGTACAACTGGGTAAAAAAAGCCCATAATGTGACAAGTGTGAGTTTGTTTTCACGACCTTAAGCTAAAATTGAGGCGTCCATAAACCAACCAGTGGCGTGCATCATGTTATCAGCGTGGCCGACGAGAGCAGCACCACACAACGGTAATTTCTATTTTTCGTTTTGAATTTAAACTTCAATAGGAATTATTTCACACTACGAGTCTGAATTCAGCCACCGGACTAAAGTTCCGCTAAGCAAGGAATTGAGTCAGCGGTTTTTTGTTTCTGTGAATAATGAAAATCTAGTACGTAGGCGTCCTAATTATTAATCGAAAATCCTGGAAGACATTCATTAAAAGGCAAGTGTCACAAATGCTCAAAAAGTCTGGTAACCCGCCGCCTCCCAAGCTGAATCAGCTAACTGCTAGAGACCATGCTACTTTATCTTTCTGATGAGAGCGGCAACTACAACAAGAATATGAACCCTTGTTTTTTTGACATACGTTGGGTAAAGGAGGGCTTCGCCCCTACTACGGTCGCTCCAGAGAGGATGCAGCCGAGACTGGCAACCAAGTTTTCCACGCCATTATGAAGGTGAATCAGGACTCGGTCACCCGGGCGCACGCCGTGGCGCTTGAAGCCTACGGCATACCTTTTAAGTCGCACAAGGAGGTCACCACGAGTGAGGCTCATCGCTTTGTCAACTTGGAGCAGAATAACAGTATCATGTGCATTTCACTGTGCTTACGCAGCCTTCAAACACTCTGGGCTACGTTTCTGCCACTATTTCTTGAGCAGATATTCTTCATGTTCGGTTATGTTTAACATAGAATAGAAGCCCTTAAAACGTCTGTATAGGCAATATTTTCTTTCTTATCGCCGAAGAGCGAGCCACTCGTTTTTCACTGATCCACCCGAAGATCCTAGCCACCATTTTGAACTCCCTAGCTCCCTGGGACAGTTTCCTCACTGGTAATGTAAACCGACTCAGTTTTAAGCGGTTCTCAAAACTCAAATAATAAAGAAACGTAGGCATAATTTTATTTAACCAAGCTCCTTTTGCAAGCAATAATTTTGTGAATGAACCCTTTTCCGCTAAAATCATCTTACATTTCTCCGCCAGTGCTTCCCCACTCCCTCTCCCAACGCAGAGTAGCTCTGTTTTGGCTCACTTAAATAAAGTCTGCACAAACAGAACTATTGCCATCCCATTTGCCTCTCCTGCTCTTACAGCTTTAAGGTAACCTGGTAAACAGGTGGTACCTGGACATACCGGTTCCCGTGGCCTCGAAACCATCCGTGCCGCAGTCGTTAATTAAGTACATGCTCTTACAAGGTAACCTATCCTAATTTATTGGTTGAGAAAAGTATTCCACTTCTACTCCAAGTAGTTCTACTGCTACTGCTACTAATATCAATACTACTATTACTCCTGCTGCTGCCGCTGCTGCAGCCACTGCTGCTGTTCGTTATGATGACGCTTCTTCTGCTGCTGGTGCTATTACCACTACAGCTCCTGCAGTGATGCGACATTTAGGTCTACATAGGCAGAAAGGGCATGCCTCTGCATTTCACATTCCAATATATTTGAGCAACGTTAATCAAGACACCTGTCAGCAAGGTCGTTACAGCGAAAACAAATTGTCATGCGCAAAGCTGCACGAAGCATTTCGTATGCAACGAGTTTCATGGAACATAAAAACATTTAGCGAAACGTGACATTGCCGGACAACACATAAAACTAAGTGCCACAAATTTTCTCCACTTTGCGCCAAAATGATTACGACACTGACCGATACCAACACCTAATACAACACTTACGGTCAATTCAAGGGTCGTTTGTAACGTTGGTCACCACACCATGTTTACGCAGATCTATGTCCCAAATAAGAGGATTAATAGATGATAGGTGTTACTAAACAAACTTGGAAACACAGTTCCGGGCTGGAAACACGGTTTCGGGCCAACGGCACCTGAGTCGACGGGAAAGCGGTGACTTTATACTGTTTATTACTAAAGAGTGTAAGAAGATATAGATTATTCCTATAACACATAAAGTTGGGCACAATGAAGTTCTTTTTAGCTGCAACTCGTATATTGCCAAGTATTCTTTTCGGAAAATCGCATGGAAATCTTATCAAGGGACACTGAAACGAATATGGAAAACTTCTGTTTTGGTTTTTATTGCGTAGACTGGCTGAAATGAACACAATTTTAATCGCTTATACGGTCGATTAAGCAGTGTTTAATTTATAAATCCTGAAAGAAGAAATAAAACTATGCTATATTTGCGGCGGCCGCAAAACCTAAAGCAGCGACGCACACACCAGAGACGATGGTGATTGGACGATTTGCAAGATTAGTATTCAAACCAGTTTTGATTTCGTTTCTCTGAAATGACATCATTTTTATCCGACGTTTTCGTTTGCTGGGCATTCTCTATGCCTCAGAAGTCGGCATACCACGCTTCTTCCATTTTGCAAGCTGTAAACTGCGTCAGATAGGCCTAGCAGCATATCTTGCAATCATAACGATAACTGACCCAGGGGAACGCAGGGGATAAACCCGCTCTGCGTAACCGCAGTCGATGAAATTCCATGGCTTTTGCCTCCACCTTTGGACCTTTCCTGGCTTGTGCCTGTATCGTAAGAGGCTTGTTCACAGCAGGCCAATGGTCGGCAGATTCACCACTGCTCCCGCAAGCAGTCGGTGCTTACGACAACACCACGCCAACGAGAACTCGCCAGCGTGTCAGTGTCAGTCTGCACGCGTTCTGCGAACTCGCTCGAGGAACAGTGAATGTTACAGCGCGAAATGATGAATTCAGGATAGAAAATATTACCGGAAAACAAAAGAAATTCACTCTCACACAACAAAAACATGCGTTATCGAGGATTCGAACTTGCGAATTTCAGAACGAGACAACCATAACCCCAAACCACTCGGCCAGCGCTGTCACGAACGAAAATATAAAGAATATATCGGGCAGCATGTTAACATTTTAAGGCAAGTTTTGCGTTCCAAGAGCCTTGTACGACTATTTTTTTTTAAATAACGCCCGCGCAGTATGGCTCCCCCAAATTCCCACAAATGAGTCCTCTCGAGCGACTGCATTCTAAAGGCAGAAAAGCCATTGCAAATGTGTGGTCGTGCTGCTGACAGGTATGCCAGGTCACCCAGCGCAAAAAGTGCTTTCCGCACTTTGGTTTTACGCTGTGCAATAGATGCTTATGTTGATTTATTTTCTTTAGTAACTATATTTACTCCGTTGAGTCTTCGCCCGCCTTCATTTCGCCTTAGATGTTTCTACTAGCGTTCCAGTCAGCGAAGCAGCGAATGTGCGCTTCAGGTGGGCTACTTGGAATTAGGGCTTGATACAGTCTACAAACTAACAAACTAAAGGCCCATTCATCTAGGCACACATTGCATCTTGGCTTAGTTTCAACTGGGTGAAGGAATTGGTACGATCGGAAGCGCGCTCGATTAAACGTTGCAATAGCAGTTTCTGTCCGATGGTCGACGAGTCGTGCAGTAGCGCAGTCAAGACAAGCCATCTCGGTTGAGCGTCACATGAAACGTAACGGGAAATCATCAAGGAGAGTTTTGAGAGGAGGAAAGCACATTCAAAAGGAATTTTCTAGAAACTGAAGTCGCGTAAGCCCAGCCAGAGTGGTCGAAACACGGCTTAGAGATTCCAGACTGCAATTGCCACTAGTAATCCCGCGTTATAGGCAAATCACCCATTAGTGTCCCTTGAAAGCTGCCTATGTATTGCGTGGGGCACCGACTTAAGAATCCTAAGCCTGAAAACATTCCCGTCGAATAAAACAACAATAAGAATGCACTCACCAGAGCAAGATTGTCGGGTTCAATCTGCAACCTTTCTTTGACTAAAGAATAGAGTGAGCTCACGGGGATGTCGATGTCCTGGTAAGGCGAGTGCACAACCTTGTCTTGGATACGAGCCTTCATCCCTCGAATTAGGTTGCGTCCTTTTCACTGCAGAAAGACGACGATTCTGAAAACGGGTAACCCAACCAGAATTACTGTGGTGTTGATCCCGCTGTGCAAAAACACTCTTCGTGATGCTGCACGTGTGAAAACATTGGGAGGAATTAAGGGGAGGAGAGATATTTTCGATACAAGAGAAATTTCAGTAACTACCAACGGCGATTTGAAATTGTATCTTGTGTACACGGAGGAAAACATCGCGGACCTTTTGTGTTTAATTTGCGGGTCGGTAGAATTCTTCCAAATGTTAATGCGTTACTTTAAACGCAGCTGTGGAACCGAGTGATGAATAAAATTATCAAAGTAACGATAGACTACTGATTTACAGTCACAATACGTAACGTCGTTTTAATACAGATTTAGGCTAATTAGGTCGAATTGACCTAGATTAGGAGGAACCAGCATGATCCATGGATTGAGTATTGATATATAGTAATAATTATTATTTGGAGCTTCAGTAAAAAAAGATCAATTAAGATGGACTGGTTTAAATTAGGTTGATGTAATGTGTATTGAAAATAATTGATGCGAGAAATCAGGCAAGTTAAGAGAGATATGTAAAATGTAAATAGGAATTATTTGGGATAATGGTGGATTACATTTAAGTATACCAGGTTAAGGTTAACTTTAAAAAGAATACGGGTGAACTGATCCAAATTAAAAATAATAATGTGGACAAATATGAAATAAAATAGATTCGCCGGTGATTAAGGGTGGTTATGGGAGGACCAAAGAGGATTAAGGCGTGTTCTAGTAGAGTAAGACGGAATATTGTGCAATTTTAGAGATAAGATTGGGTTAAGGTGTGTTCGGAGAAATTATACTAGATTATGATGAATTCATCACCATAATCATTAACCAGCCACTTGTTCCACTGCAGAACTACGAACTCTGCAGTTGACCTTTAACGGCTTCTCCTCCGTGCCGCTAGAGCTCATTGTTGGCATCTGAAATTCCTTATTTCGTCCCTCCCTCCAATAATTGCCTTCCCCTATTTCTAGACCCGACCTCGGTATACACTCCGTCACTCTGTTGGTCCACCGGTTGTAATTTTTCCTAACTTGGTGGTGAGGCCAAGACCATTTATTCTTTGATTTGAACTAGGATACCACCTACTCTACTCAGTCCTGTGATCACGGAAGCTCTTTCCCTCTCCCTTAGCGCTAGTCCCATAATTTTCCTTTCCATGACCCGCTCAGCCCATATAAGTTTGCTTTCAAGCTGTTTAGCTACCCGCCAAGTGTCCACTCTACATGTCATCACCGGCAGGATGCATTGGTTGTAAATTCTTCTAATCAGGGATCTAGGTAGCTTCCTTCTCATTATTGCGGAGTGCTTGCCTAGTGTATGGAGCTCATGTTATTCTGCTCGGCATTTCTTCCTCGTGGGTGGGATCAGCACAGGCGACCTCAGCGGGGTCGTTACGATCTTCTGCCTGTTATTGCATTTCCTTACGTAAGCAGAACAGGGATCTTACGGATCTGTATGCATCAGTACTGCAGATTTAATCAGTGTTATTTTTAACCCAAGGAAAGGTTTTGGGAAGGTAATTTCATCAATTATTTTGCCGGTGTTCTGCAGACTCGCTAGCGAGACGATGTCGTCTGCAAACAAATGAAATACTTGTTGGTAGTTTATAAATGATATGTAAAGGTGTTTAATATTCCCTTCAGATTTTTTTATCACTGTATTGATAAAGGGGACTTTCTTCAATGCAGTGACAACAAAGGGGGAGATATGTTGGCATGTATCGATGGATTAAAGTGCTGAAAATTTAAATACACTATTCTCGCATCCAGCAGTTGAATACTAAAGCTGAAAATGCCAGAAGCATAAGAACAGGTCTGGACGCCACGTAAGCTTTTGCATACTGCGTTTTGTGGAGTCCCGATTGTTGTGAACGCCGAGAACTTATTGAAGAAGCCACTGTAAAAGCTTTAATCAGATAAACGCTTCCTAAGTGATTGATTGATTGTGGGGTTTAACGCGCCGGCGCAACGCAGGCGATGAGGCGCGCCGTAGTGGAGGGCTCCGGATTAATTTTCACCACCTGGGGATCTTTATCGTGCGCCGAAATCTCGTACACACGGGCGTTTTTGCTTTTCGCCTCCATCAGAAAAGCGGCCGCAGCGGCCGGGAATCGAACCCGTGACCAAACGCTTCCTAAGTGGTTGAGTACGTGCAACAAATGTAAATCTGAACTTTCCCTCACCGGATATAATTTACAAACGCAGACTATTTTGAACGTCTCGAGATCGAAGAAGCTAATGAGGAGCAGTACATTGTAGTTCTTTTTTGGCAGGCATTGTTCATTCGTAAGTTGCTGTCGTGCTACCGGTCGCTCTTTGTTTTAAAACTCTTGGCAAAAACTTGAAGAGTGAATAACGAGCATAAAGCTACCGCTTTTCAAGAACGTAATATGCCAAGTGTCACTGAATCTATGTGTGAATAGCATTGACTGCTAACTGTCGTGTATTAAGAATGGACCTGGCTTAACTAAAAGGTTTCAGGCGCTATTAACACAACGACTGCGTTTTGTTTAAGCATAAGCCCAATGTCCTAAAAACCAGTGCACTTTTTTTCTGCTGTAGACCAGCACGTTTTAAAGGTACGAGGGAAGGCCCGAACCCAACGCTTTATTGTTTTAGGCTTTTGTAGAAGCCAGAAACTATTCGTTACATTTCGGCCAGAGTGCTCATAGTGGATGTACATTGAAGCCAACGGTCTTTGGCTGCGGCGTCCACGAAACAGCCCTCCTTCTCTTATCCTTGCCACGACTCGCGCTCTTTTCTTCCTGCTGGCTCTTGTCAGAATAAATGGAATGTTTTTTTTTTAATTCGATTCAATCTCGCCGCGTTCGCAGTACTCCCTGCACAAAATAAGCGACACGGCTCCTATTTTTCATATATATTTCGTAAAGTTTGCAACCGCAAAATGCGATTCAGTGTTTTCGACAGCGCATGAACGCGTTTTTTCTCATGTGGCTTCGGAAATACCAATCCAACAACTCTAAATAGCCAAGCAGCACTGGTACTCTAGGTCGAGTAATTACATTGTGGCTCATATTTTTCTGAGCTTGTTTTCTTGCAGTGGAAATTGGATGTTTGATTCATGCGAGTAGTTTGTTGTTGTCGCCCTGCCTATGTATACTTCGCGTGCAAGTCTTCATTCAAATAGGTGAAGTCACTAAATCCAGTGATACACAAGCAGACGTATAGATTTTCAAATTGTGATGTGCCAAAAGAGATTGTGATTGTTAAGGCCGCTAATTCTTCTTGCGAGTAATTCCTAAAGTAGCTGTGACGACACCGACAGTGTCACACAGCCAGTAACCCAAGAGTGTTATGTCGTCAGTGGAATCAAAATCTCATCGCTCAGATCAAATGTTTTTATGCAATTCGCTTTTCTGCAGTTTATTTACAACATAACAGAGGTTCCAACTGCGATTTGTATGCACCCCTCACGTGGTTTCTTTCCTATTTTCGCTTTTTTCCTACATGCAGTTTTACAGGCTTTCGTTCGCGTATGAGATGGTGAGCTTTGGCAGCACTCCGCAAATTGGTAGCCTTGGATGAAACCAGCGCGAACCAAAAAAAGACACAGGAAGGGGAACACAAGGGCTGCTGCGGTTCCACTTCCTTTGTCTTTGCTTAGGTTCGCGCTGGTTTCATCCCAGAATATGTGTTTCTAACTATCCCGGGTTGCAACTCTTTCACAGGTTCATAGCATTGCATTTGATGTGCACTTTTCCCCCGTCTATACACAAAAAACATTACCTCTAGTCTGGTGATATGCTGATGGTCTGTGGTACGCCGTTGAAGCGTTATTAAATTTTAGGCCGAGACTCACGTTGTTATGTAGAATGACGGGTAGCTTAATTGATATAATATGAGCATACACGCGACGCACTACTACAGGTAGAAGCACTTATTAAAGAACTTTTTCAATCAGAGTTTTTAGTATTCCATCTGCTCGGTATGTACAATTTCATCGAGTGCGTGTCGTACCAGTACAGATAATCGAGCATCAGATCACCGGGAAAACATGCGGGCGCATATACGCAACAGTTGATGGTGACAGTACACCATCCGAGACAGTACAACAATGGTCGTCCGAGTAGCAGTTGCTCGGCTCTCCTCCCGCAAAATACTTAAAATTGGGGGTCACAAGGACAAACATCCGAATATATGCAGGATAGCACCCACATAGTCACGGGATAAAGGCTATGGACACTGGTTATTCACCCCTTATCCCCAGAAGACAAAGACGTGCGTGGTGCGTATCCGGCCAGTTGACATCTCGTGGACGACATGATGTAAATACACAATTGACATCCTGCCATTTTTCGTGTCATATTTGCCCTGCCGCCACGTAACGTCTTTGGGGAAGGGTTAGGAGCTCATCCCTATCCTGGCTTCGCCCCTTCTGGGCTTCTGAAGCCGATTTCTTCCAGTCTCTTGGATTGCGCCGACATGCGCTAGCCCGGTGAGCCATGGACAAGACAGTTCCTTTGTCTGGTGTTCCCAGTTCACTGGTACCAACAGATACGATCCGAGACCTGACGTACCACTACATGACAAGACGACGATGCCGTTCCCTTGCCCCATTCTTCGGGGCGTCTTCACGTTTCTTCATGACTACCGCGGCATTGCTGCTACGGGGACACTATTCATTAAGCTGATCTTCGTCATCCCTGGCGACAAGAACATTTTCACTGCATGCTATCTTATCATCTTTCGTTTTCACCACCTTCGCGTACCAATAGTGACCTCGACCTGATGGTTGTCTTCGTAGGTTCGTAGGGGGGATATGTAGCGGGATGAAGATGATGGACTTCGCTAATCACCGTTTCTCCCGAGCAAGAAAAAGATGCGTGTGGCGCGTTTCCGCCCTCGACACATCTAATGGCGAACATGATGTACATAAACCATTCACATACTACCATTGTTCTTGTCATATTTGTGCTGCCGCCACGTAACAATACTAACAGCCTAAAAAACTACATCCCTCGAAGACGAGCATACCCCGTTAGGGGAAATCGTTTCTCTTACGAGACTTTTGCTGTGCAGAGAGAGAGAGAGAGAGAGAATCACTCCGGACTTCTACTGCTTCTGGCGTGAGAAGAGGAAGCTGATATGTAGCCTAACGAATTTTCTCTGCAGTTCATTATCGGCTGCTCAGCGATAAAGTTTCTCCAATTCGGGGAAGAACAATTGCCTTCAGCAGGAAGTATTGCTAACTGTCCTTGCGAGCAAATCAATAGAGACTGCCATCAAAACAGTTTTCAGGGCGAAAGTCTTTCCAGGGCTCTCCACACGAGCAAATATTGGTCTGTTCATATCCAACTCATTTCAACGGCCCACTAGAGGAAACAAATGAATGAATGCCAGAACACGAAGTATATCTAGGAAAGATCGTTGAAAACTACTGAAACTGCGGCGGTGCGTGGCGCTTGCTTCTCTACACCACTTAGAGCGAAGACCTCCTCTGAAATATCCCAGGCAACGTATCGGTAAGTGCAAAGAGTACCAACAATAATGTTAATAATAATACACATTGACAGAGATTTTACAATAGCAAAAAACAGAACACATTAGAAACAGCCCATAAAAAAGAATATGTAATAGCAGTCAAGGAAAAGATCTCGTGGTGTCCCCAAAACAACAGAAGTGACGAGTCTAATTAACGGCGTGCTTGCGATTGACATGCTGGAAACAGTTATTTTAATTCAGCAAACCTTCAATTATTCATCACGGGAGGAACGAAAGGAGATGGGAAGAGCCTGAGGGGGGAAGAATATTATAGAGTGGAGGAGAAGACAGGAGAAGGTGTAATTGAAAAGGGCAGGAGACCATCTCTTTGCCGCAACATATTGGGATGCGCACCAATTTTTACGTTTCAGGTTCAAGTGGCGATATCAAAGGTTTAACGCAATGGCTGAGATTCTGCCGGTTGATCGCGCACGAAAGTACCGCTTGTACTGAAACCCACTTCCATTGATGTTGGTGTCGAAAATCTCGCTGAAACGGTCGATACGACGACTTAGATGGCCGACTGAGTGCCGAAGATAATAGATTAACGCTACGCAATTACGATCACAAGTCTCATGTATTTTTCACAAGTCTCATGTATATCATGAAGATGTATTTTTATGAGATGTATGAGACTTGTGATCGTAATTGCGTAGCGTTAATCTATTATCTTCGGCACTCAGTCGGCCATCTAAGTCGTCGTATCGACCGTTTCAGCGAGATTTTCGACACGCCCTACCACGGCCTCCAAGCTATAATTTCCGGAGATCATTTTTGACATTTTGGAAAACGCAAACGTAATTCTCAAACTACACTGTTATATGCATCGTTAAGACGCATAGATGCCTTAACCTAAATTCAAATACCTAGGAAGATGTATTTTTAATTGCACAAGAACGTAGTACGTTTTAAGAACTTTAAAGGTATTTATTTCTGCTGAAAGCTCATTTCAAAATGGCCTGCGTGCCAAAAACAAACAAAGACCGGCTCGTTCGTACCACGGAATGAGGTTTCACAGATATTGAAGAATAGCTACAAACTGCACCAGGAAGCTCTCCGAAAAGGAACATTCTGGGCACTCAATGATTAAAGAAATCATTTGGTGGAAAGGAGGCGTTTTTTAATGAGCAAACCGGGTAATATCATGACAGCTGCTTTTACACCCTCTAAAAGTTGGTATTCTTCTTACCTTTTAATACTGTATTTGATGTTCGCTCTGCTTCAAGAGACCAGAAGCCTTGGTGGCTATGTTTTGGGATATGTTTGTGTAAATATTCAGCAGGTAATATCGTCGGAGTGGTTGGCAGACAATTTGGCGAATCAGTCGCTGCGACTAAGTTAACAAACGTGAGTCGAGGCAGCACTCTGTAAAATAAGTATATACCGTATCACGTTTTATGTATTTCTTTAAGTTGATTACCATAAATGCAGCCTCTGTGAGAAATAGGACACGTGGATTACAAATTAGTTTCCGTGAACTTGCTTATCGAAAAGGTCAGGGGCACATACAACTGTCAACTCTTTCTAAAGCAAGCCTCTACATCAGAACTTTCTATTGCTGCGTTCCCCTAAGCATAATTCTCAGTGAGTATATTTCCCGCGAACCATGCAGCTGTTCTCGAACATCTGCAAGTGTCATTCGTAGAAATATGTTCCAGCAGTTTAAGCCCAGTGCGTGATACTGCAGAGCCTTTGACAAGCTCCCCACGGCATCGAAAAGTTTTACCTACAACATATCGTGCAGTTCTGCATAAATAGAGGTACTTTAAACTTGAAAGTCTTGCTTGATCTATCAAAACACAAAAACAATTTTGCGGGTAAGCGTTGCCTCCCTTAAACTGTCTATCTAAGAGCTGGTTAAAGTATGCTTAAACTCAAAAATTGGCGTAAACCATGCCATTTTCAACCTTAATAGCTGTCAAGATGTTTTGTATAAAGGTAGTGAACTTTTCTAATATCCTGTCTCATCATTATTATGGTGCGGACAAAACGTGCTTGTTGCGTTCCTTAAATAGTTGAGTGATGTCCCAGTTGGAGTATGCGAGTGCTGTTTATAATTTCACCTGGAAAACGTCTATGAAAATGTTGGACCCAGTGCTGCACTTAGGGCTACGCCTTGCATGTGGTGCTTTCTGGACGAGCCCTACTCAGAACATTTATGTTAAATGCAACCAGTGGTGCTTAGAGCTGCAGCGCACCTGCACAGCCGTAACATACGCTGTGAAGTTGACGTCAATAGCTGGCCATAACTGTAAGGACATCATGTAAGACACCTGAGCCGCGAAACTGTTTGTAAATCGGCCGTCTATTCTGTTTCCCTTCTCTGAACGAGTGAAGTCACAAGAAGAGCATAGGGTCTCATTTCATGAGACCTACAGAACGCTCAACAACGACCTCTTTGCTTTGTGGAAACTGGCCCTTGTTGCCTGAGATTCATCCTCCAGACAAGTTTGCAAAAGGAGGGCATCTAGATGGCATATTTCACCGCACTTTTTTCACTTACAGCCCAAATATTCATTGACAACATTTCGAACGGATGCCTCAAGGTCCGTCCACGGTATATTAAGTTTAGGCACGACCCCAACTTTAAACTCGCTAAGACAATCAACAGAAATACAAGCATGTCTAATGCGGAAGCACAGGCATTTTTATTCGCAGTTCAACACAGTACACCGACCCAGACACAGTATTCTAGTGCATTCATAGGTTTCGTCAGCGTGTTCACAGCATTAACGTTAGGAAAGCCAAAACACTCGGCAGCAGTGGCGCGTGCTGCTTTGATGGGTTGTACAAGCCCACAAGTATTTCTTCGCCACAGGCTTGCAAACCGAAAAATCTCATCGAACCAGGACAGCCTGCTGCTTGACAGCCTAATCCCCGGTGGGTGATCTACACGTGGGGCATCGGACGCCGATCTAGTTGAAGACAGCGCCATCCCGTGGTCAGCTGGGCTTGCCTGACGTCATCAACGGAGCGGCTACCTAAGCTGAGGCATATACAAGCATCCTTCACTTGGCAGCAGTGGCGTATGCGGCTTTGACTGGTTGCACAAGCTCACAAGTATTTCTTTGCCACAGATCAGTCCCGTGCATCCTTGCCATTGACATAAATGTGTCGTCCCCGGCCACGACACTGCTTCCATTACGTCTAGGGTTCCTCCCGCATCTTTTTTCCCCGCTGCCATGACCAAAGTAAGGAAGGAACTGACGACTGCCCTTGACGAACTCAAAAGTGAAATTAAAGCTGATCTGATGGTCTTTCGAGAATTGATAGACCGAGATTTTCAGAGAGACCTACGGGAAATAAAAGCCAGCCTGAAATTTATTGTTGAGAATTACGATGAAATTTGGGTCGACCTGAAATCGTACTGGAGCAAAATAAGCAGTTGCGTGCTGAAAATGTCACCCTAAAGGGCGCTGCGATAAACAAGAAACTCAACTAAAGGCCAATAAGTCACTGCTTGTTGACTGTGAACAAAACTCAAGAAATGTGAACGTTGAAATTAGTGAATACCAGTGCGCGACAAGATAAACCTGTTTGATATTATAACCGAGCTAGGCAAGTGCATTGGAGAGCCCATTTCAACCTGCGATGTCAATGTATGCCATCGTGTGCCGGTCCAAAATGACCAAGCGAGTAAAAACATTATAGTTCAGTTCATTCACCGACGTAAACGTAATGCTGTTCTTGAGGCCGCAAAGAAAAAGAAGCTGACATGCGCACAACTTGGGCTAGATCATTCTGCACCCATCTTCGTTAATGAGCATCTGTGCGCAGATCGGAAGCATTTGCTCGGAGAAGCTATCGCAAAAAATTGAGAAGCTGGCTGGAAAATAGTGTGGGTCCGCAACGGTAACATATATGCTCGCAAGTCAGAGAAACGTAACCCATTGAAAATCGGTAGTGCATTTGATGTAGTGAAAATGACCCAGAACACAATTTGGGAATATCTGAACAGGAGGCAAAAACAAAGCAAAAATGGGTAGCTGTGACGAAATATGTGATCCCGCAAGTCTTAGTGATTCTGCGAGCAGAAGCACACTGAGGCTTTTTCATTTAAACTGTCGCCTAATTAATAATAAGACAGACGAACTGTAATTACTTTTCGACTCATCAGGTTTTCCTTCGATGTCCTTATGTTCACGGAGACGTGGTATCAAGATGACCCTAGTTATTTTCTTTCAAACACCTACAGACATTTTACACTTAACAGATCTGACCGTCGGCGCGGGGGGGAGGCATATCCTTGCAGATTTTGAACAATGTGGTTCCAGCAGAAATTAGCGAATTCTCGATTATTACGCGGACTAATACGCTGGATTATTACACCGGCAGAAGTGTATTTACTATGCTGTACCGTCCACCAGACGGCAATCTAGATTCTCTTTTTTTCTGTGCTAGAAGCTCTTCCTGATCACGAGTTTTTGAATCAATAAATTCTATATCTTTGTCGTGACACGAATATTGATCTTAGTTTTTCTTCCCCCGCACAGCTTGAGCTAACGAGTTTATTAGACGCATATGAATTTTATAATATCATTGAAGCGCCGAAACGTACGTGTCACGCTGTCGACGTCAACAGTACTCGACCTTATCATAACGAACACGAAATAGCAAAGTTTACATGCCGGCACGCTTGTTTGCGATATAAGTGATCATCTGTAAATATTTGCCTTTGTCAACGAAGCTTATTTAAATGCAGAATGCGAATTTCCTCGCGCACGCTATCAACGTATTGTCGTGAACACACTTGAATGCTTTTGGAATAAGACTCGAGCAACGAACTGGGAGGGCGTACTGTCACACACCGACTCTTATAGCGAGTATGAAGCCCTCATCGACCAACTTATATCATCTGATGAAAACTGTTTTCCTTTCTTGTACCATCGAAAAAGAAAAGCTAAAAAACCATGGGTAAGTGCGGATTGGCTACAAAAATCAAAATGAAACTGAATGTATATTCACAGTTTATGAAGTCGATAGAGAATAATAAATTACGTACATTCAAGAAACATCGTAATCAATTAGATAATGAACTAAAAAAGGCAAATTCTGATAATTTTAATGCCGCTTTTCTTCCACCTCCAACAAGGGCTACCACGACTCATGGGCTCAATTGAACTCCGTACTCAACCTCCGATCAAAAGTGTTGCCAAAAACAATTGAACATGATGGCATTGTTTTAAGCGGTAAAACACTTTCAGACAAATTCAAGAACTTCTTTATAAACGTAACGCGATCCTTGCTGCTCATCTAATTCTCCATGCGGTTAGGCTTATCAGGCTCCGAGCGTGAAGGAATCTTTGTTCATGTGTCCAACCACTGAACTACAAGTTCAATAAATATACAAAAATCTCAGCCTCAGCGAGGCTGACGCTATCGATGGTGTTTAAATTCAGCCATTCAAATATGTAATCGACCTACTAGCCCCTGTGTTGGTTTTCATTTATAACCTTTAACTGGGTACTGGGATTTTTCCAAGGCAAATGCAGATTGCGAAATGTGTTGCCATTAATAAAGGTGGAAGCATTTCTGATTTTTCCAATTATAGACCAGTTTCGATCCGTTCAGTATAATCAAAGGGCTCAGAAAAGATCATTTACATCGAACGGGCAATTTCTTATCAAAACACTCCGTGGTTTCAGAGTGTCAGTTTGGTTTTAGGAAATGCAGATCAACACAGACTACCCTGCTGAAACAAAAAGAAACAATAATTAGGGCATTCCAGGCAAAGCATCTTGCTCTCGCAATATGTACATATAAAGGCATTTCACATACTTAATCACACAAGTTTGTTGGACAACCTTCTTTATTACTTCATCAGAGGCTCGGCCGTTACTCTTACACGATCACACTTGGGACAGCGTCGACAAGTAGCAGATCACAATAACATGTCAGACATGCAACCGACCGTGTCTGGTGTGCCAAAAGGCCGTATTTTAGGCCTTTTGCTGTTCTTTTTATATATTCGTGGTATCTTTTATAGTTCATTGCCCGCTGACGTGATAGCATACGTGGATGATATCACTATGATAGTTTCGGATTCCACACAAACAGCATTGTCAGCATATGGCAATCAATTTCTCGAATACCTTCGACAATGGTGCGAAAGAAACTACTTAAAAGTAAATACCAACAAGACAAAAGCTGTAATATATCTAACGAAAAACAAAGTTGTACGTCATCATCATCATCATCTTCATCACCAGCCTATCTACGCCCACTGCAGGGCAAAGGCCTCGCCCATTATTCTCCAATTACCTCGGTCCTGTGCCAACTGTGACCAATTTATCCCCGCAAACTTCTTGATCTCATCTGCCCATCTAACTTTCTGCCGCCCCCTGCAACGCTTCCCTTCTCTAGGGATCCACTCTGTTACCCTTAATGACCACCGGTTATCTTGCCTTCGCATTACATGCCCTGCCCACATCCATTTCTTCTTCTTAATTTCTACTAATATGTCTTTAACACCAGTTTGCTCCCTGACCCACTCCGCTCTCTTCTTGTCCCTTAATGTTACACCTATCATTTTCCGCTCCATTGCCCGCTGAGTCGTTCTCAATTTAAGTTGAACCCTCTTAGTGAGCCTCCAAGTTTCTGCCCCGTAGGTGAATACCGGTAAGGTGCAGCTGTCATACACTTTCTTCTTCAGCGACAACCGTAGGCTGCTATTCATTATCTGAGAATGTCTGCCATGTGCACCCCACCCCATTCTTATCCTTCTAATTATCTCTGCCTCATGGTTGGGATCCGGGGTCACAATTTGGCCTAAGTAAATATATTCGCTTACCACTTCCACTGCCTCGCCACCTATCTCAAACTGCTGTGCTGTCCCGAGGCTATCGATCATTACTTTAGTTTTCTGCATATTAATTTTCAGGCCCACGGTTCTACTCTGTTCGCCCAGTGCGGAAAGCATGCTTTGCAATTCGTCCCCCAAGTTACTTAGCAAGGCAACGTCATCAGCAAATCTGAGGTTACTGAGGTATTCTCCATTCACCCTTACTCCCACCTGTTCCCAATCCAACGTTTTGAATACTTCTTGTAAGCATGCTGTGAATAACATTGGAGAGATTGTGTCTCCTTTTCTGACACCCTTCCTTATAGGTATTTTACTGCTCCCCCTATGGAGGATGATGGTAGCTGTAGACCCATTTTAGATATCCTCTAGTATTCTTACATAATGCTCATCTACTCCCTGGTTCCGTAATGCCTGAATGACTGCTATGGTTTCGACCGACTCAAATGCTTTCTCATAATCTATGAAGGCTATATATAGGGGTTCAGTATACTCAGCGCACTTCTCTATCACGTGATTGATCGTGTGAATATGGTCCATTGTTGAACAGCCTTTACGGAACCCTGCTTGTTCTTTAGGTTGACTGAAATCTAAGGTTGCAGAAATTCAGTTAGCGATTACCTTGGTAAATACCTTGTAGACGACTGACAGTAAGCTGATCGGCCTGTAATTTTTCAAGTCCTTCATGTCGCCTTTCTTATGGATTAGGATGATGTTCGCGTTCTTCCAAGATTCCGGTACCATTGCGGTCATTAGGCATTGCGTATACAGATTTGCCAGTTTTTCAAGTACAATTTCTCCGCCATCCTTCAAGAGGTCTGCTGTTATCTGATCTCACCAGGTGCTTGATCCTCACCAAGTTGTACGTGATAATATTCAACTGGTGTATGGAAATACAGTTAGTGGTAATGTTTCAAGCATAAAATATTCAGGCGTAGTCTTTTCAGAAACACTCAGTTGGGATCTACAAATTGACCGAATACGCAATAAAATGGATAAGTTAAACGGTGTAATATGTAAACGCAGGTACTCCCTTCCCATGGGAGTGAAGCTAGTTACATACAATGCTTTTTTGACAACAACAAAGAAAAATGTTCTAAAGAACTGGTAGCACAAAAATGGCGAGTCAGACTAATTGTAAATGTACCATGGTACACGCACACCGAACACTATTTCGCTCAATACCATGTAATTGAAGTTAATACCGTATACGCCTTTAGGTTGCTAGTCATGTGTAAAAATGCAATATCAATAAACAATGAATCATTTATTTCAATGCCTCAACTAACACGCCACACGACTTCTTACAACGTACGCCAGCGCGTGGCGTGGTTCCTGCCTTTTTTCCAACTTAACTGTCGCCTACAGCCATTAAGCTATTTTTTTATTTTTTTATCTAAATTGTCTTGAAAGTAATAATGTCTGCCTGAAAAAAACTTCAAAGAAAAACTTGTATACGGTTATTTACTTGTTCGAGTCACTCTGAATTATCATGATGACACTGAATTAAACTGTTTGTCAAGCAGCAATCGGTACCAACAGCAAACCCCGTATGCTGTGTTTCCGGAGTTTTCTTAGGTTTAAAGCGGTGCCTTTTAAGCTATGTTCTATGCTTCTTATGCCTCCATTAATTTTGTTTGTTCTCGTGCAAGTGTGTTTTGTGATTTTATTATATCATTCTGAGAGAGCGATATATCACGTAGATATTACAATTGTGCTGTGGCGAATGTATGATATCAACTGTATAATAACCAAGCTGTCGGGTTAGGCGTACGGGGTCTTGAAGCTGCATTATTTGCAGCCTGTCTCCATGCGTCCTCTCTCTACTTTACGGGAGCAAGAGAGAAATAAAATTGCATTTCAAAAACGCACTATTTAATTGTCTCTTTAGGGGATATGTTTGGCCTAGGCTGAAGAGTGACATTAATAATCTGTTTTTCTCGTGGACACAGTCGTACTCAAGGCAACGGAATGGCAAACCAGAAGGCTACTGCACCCTCCCTCCGGAGTGGGGCTGACATCCCACGTGTCACATATCAGGACGCAAAAAAAAAGAAGCTGACATGCGCACAACTTGTATACGGAAAACACTTTAGACACGCCAGTGGCTAGATTGGGATAGACAAACTGACAATAACTAACACATAATAAAGCACAGCTAAGAAGATACCATAAGACGAACCCAACAGTGATAGAAAGAAACATATGCACACTAAGAGTAGGCCACACGCACGCTACACACGCTCATCTATTGACTAGATCACAACCGCGAATCTATGATGGATGTAGACGACGGTTGTCAGTCCTCCACGTCCTTGTTGAGTGTACTGGCCGTGAGGAAGCAAGACGGTAACACTTTCAGGAACACCACAATTACACTATTCCTTTACACCACTCACTGTTTTTATCCGAGCGACCCATGCTTTCATACCATTCTATGCTTTCATTCCTTCATGACATATAGTTCTTAAAACTCATCTCGTATCGCGCGCAACTTCATGCCCCCTCGGGAGGGAAGACGGTACTCAGGACCACCTTGAGCGAAACACTTCCACCCTGCCCTTGCCTAAATAAATGACGTGTCGAGAACACTCTGCTGACTGTTAAGCTTGATTATTGTTATTTTCAGCTCGCATTGTCACAATATTCAGTTTTTATATCCACGGTCCTTTCACCAAATCATTAACAGTTTTAATATTTCCCTCACATCCCGCTGTTTTTTGTTTAACACATGCGCTGAAAGACCATACTGAACAGACACGGCGCTGTTTGGCCAGACACACCCTTGCGTTATTAAAACACACTAAACTAACTAACCAGCCAGAACTCGACAGCGCAACCATTTCAGGTGGACTCAGGACAGGCTCAGAGCAGAACTCTGGCCCAAGCAGCAAAACCTTTTTTGCGTTTATCAGGAAGGTTTCCTTCTCCAATGAACACCACATTCGCTTTCGCTGCAGTGGAAGCGAACGTGGTGTTCCTTCGAGATTGAAAAGGTCCAGATTTGTGGATCCAGATTTGTGCACCAAATGTGTGAAGACAACAAGGTAATAATGTGACATTTCCAAAGCATTAGGCAAAATAAAAATTATTGTTGACAACACTAACCCGAACAGTGCTCGAAAAGTAAAATGATGTGACACGTGCACCTAGTATCCGTAGGCTTCAGCGCACTATAACGTTCCCGAAGACTTATTGATGCCCCTTGAGAGAGTGTACCCCATTTGGATCGGGTATGAGTCGCAGGTTTCTCTGCCGTATTCGGTTCTAAATCTCGATTGGAGCACAGTGGCTCTTAACTGCCGAATGCTTGTTTCAGAGAGTTGGTGTGCTTTGAAAGGAACATTTTTGTTTCGTTTTTGCCTCGGATGTGTGATTCGCAATGCGAGTTTTAAATAAATTTTCTGTTTGTCCAATGTATTGCGCGCCACAACTACAAAGCTCAAGCAGGTAAGGTATGTTTGCGGTGGCGCAATCGAAGTTGCCCTTGATCTGCATGGAAAATCCAGACTCTCTGCTCTGAGCGCTAGTTCTTGGTTTTATCATCAGGCGGTTTGCACAGGGGCTTTTGCAATGTGTGGAGCCACTAAAACTAATTTCTTTTCATTGAGACAATGTTACGATTTCTCTGATGTCTCTCTGCCGCGCGATACACAATCCGTGGTGAGTCCGAGATAACGTACCTTAATCTTTCATTCTGGAGCAAGATGTTGTGATGATTCCATATTATTTCGTTGGCATTTAGCCCAGATGCCGAATACGCCGGAATCACATTTATTCTTGGCCACGAAGGGGGAGCTTTAGTATCACTAATAGGCGTAGAACGCGTCTTTCGGTTTCCAAAACAGCCTGATTGGATTTTCAATGAGTGGTATGGGGTATTTTTTTCGTGCGAGGTCAATGGGGAGTTGATCACATTTCGAAGCGGCGCCATCTAGGTTAAAGAAAATTCTCCCGAAACATAGGGCTTGGCATGCAGAATGGATGCTTTGCAGTGTTCACATGGCTGCTGTGGGAATTCAAGTATTGGTGCTGGTGGGTGAGTTGCCTGTAGACCGAGGTTGCCGGTCTAATTGCATCAGTTGTTACCTGCACGCCGAGGCAGCCTAATGTCAAAGCTAAATACGGGTGGGGCAATGAGATATTGCTGTGTGCATTGTTAAAATAAGAAAAAAAAATATTCTTGGTTTTCTTACCGTGCCACCACAGAAAGAAACTTTCGCCAATGTAGCGTTTGTAAAGCAGCGCGTTTAAAGTACAGTTGTCCAGGAACTTGGCCTTAAGGCTGTCCATTGATATTTAGCCATTATTTGGTCCTATTAGTGTCCTCACCCGTGGTCCCCACCAATCTGCGACTAACTTGGACGTAGGGCTTCTTATTAAATTCGAAATTATTTATTTCGACTATTAATCAATATTTCGCCTACGTATTCCTTTAAACAAGTTTGTTACATTCTGATATCACTTAGGCGCCAATGACGGATTCGGCCACGCCGGCATGAGGTATGTTTGTATACAAAGGAGCTATATGCAATGTGACAAGGTAGGAATTTTCCAGTATTGTAGAGTCATATATTTCAATGTTACAAGAAAGGAATTGCCCGGTATTTTTAGGCCACCTATTTCACTTAGGAATGAGTGAATTCTAAGGGAGACAATTGACCTGAAATATTTTGGTTTAGTTTTCAAATCTCTTCGACGTATTCGGCATGGTCTTCCTTTTCTTCGCGCGCTTTCTTTGTCCATTCATTATGCCTTTTTTGCTGTGTACGAATTCATACTGCAATCATTGCCCTGCTACACAGTGTCAATTATTTCTTAGGTCGATATAGGCTTGTTTCTATACGTGCGTCACATTTTCTTTAGTAAATAATGCGCCACATCTTGGTAATTTTACGAGTATGTAATGTTAATTTCAAATTCTTTATAGTAGTCCAGTTTTTGTGGGGCTCGTCCGACTGCTAATTCTTCGGTGTTATTTATTTATTTCTTTGTTTGCGATTTATCAACTAACTTCTCTGACCTCTGTGCACCCCTTCCTGGGTGGCTCCTGCACCCCTCCCGTGAAACTGCCGCCCAACGAGATGTCATTGCTGTCTTCTTTGTGCCGCAGACATGGACTGTCACATGTCACGTCTGGTTCTTGTCGTGTGTCCTGGGAAGGCAGCGGCACTCTGATTTTTCTGCACGGCCTCTCGTTTTCCCTGACGCATTGACTTTGTAACTGCTGTACCACCAGCGCGTCTGAGACACAGCTGGAACTTTACTATCGGCGGCGCTTCTAGGACTAATTGCCGACTCTTTGGTCCTGCGTCTTGTGACAGCTTCTTCTCGTTACTTGTAAAGGAGATTGACAAAGCCACTTATTTGTGTGTTTTCCTTAATACTACGGCGTGGTGGTTGGCGGGTGCTCAAGGAGCCATACTGTATAGGACCGTCTCTTTGGTCCTTGCATGTTTCCGTGCTGTGGTATTTAGGCGGTTTACCAACTCACTCAATCCCAGCCTTTGTTTATTCAATTCCGTCTTCATTGGTTTACCTTTTGAAATTATGCGTCCACGTGCCCGTTGCGTGCCCTACAAACTCTTTATAAATTCTGCATTTGAACCCTGTACTGAACCCCTGGACCCCAAATAAAATTTCGCCATAAATGCTGGTATATTTTTCGTCGTGTTTCCAATGTAATATATATTCAGCAGCCAGGCACTATACCTATTTATATGCATATAAATTTATTTATTTATAAATGTAAAGTCTACAAGAGCCCGTCTGTGTGTGGCGCTTTTTAAGACTCGTCACAATGGCACTGGAAAAAATCCAGGAGGTAGAGAGGCGCGGTTTCCCGTACTGTACATGTAAAATGAACAGTTGGTAAAACTGCGACCTTCCAGAGTAATGTATGCGGCCTACGTAGTTGCGCTTGCTAACAGCGAGCTAGGTTGTCAGTCCAACGAACACTTGTATATGTGAAGGAAGGATGCTGATAAACCGGGGGAGAATCACTGGTAAAAATACACTTACTCTGTAGTCTGGCCTCACAAAGACGAAAATCATACTCAGGCACATGAAAATGCACGCGCACGCACGCACGCACGCACACTCGGTTCCCGTTATTTCATATGCAAAATATACAGGTGGTATAGAAGCGAGTTTTAGGGTTAAGGTATGCGGACTATATAGTAGTACTTCCTACAGACAAGCTATGTAGGCAGTGCTGCCAAATACTCGTATATTTGGTGTACAACATATGCTGGTATATGCAGTGAAGAAGCAGAAGTAAAAGAACGCACATACTTTGTTGTATGGGCCACCGATGGCAAGAATCGCACAAAGGCGCACTCTACCTGCTGCATTCTACTTGCAAAATCAGTAGTGGTGTAACAGCAAGTTTCAAACATAATGTTCTCGTACTCCGTAGCACTACTTACAGTGCCCAAAATTTGACCTATTAGGTGGAGTCGATATACTGGAATGTATCGTGAAGAAGCACATTTAAAATAATACATAATTACTAGTGGGAGCTATTGAGAAGGAGTAAACATTTATTCAACTGCGTCAGTTCTGTTGAGGGAGGCATCCTTAGTCCAGGAAGCCATGGTCCTTTGCTGCCCGGCGGGCCATGTCCACAACTCCTTGGTGATCTTAAGGGCGTGAGCTGGTGGGCTGGTCCGCCCACTGCTCCGGGATTGGGTTTCGTACGGGTTAATTGATGGTGGTTGTCGGCACTCCGAGACTATACGGGGAAGGTGCTGGGTGTGCGGTAGTGGTGACAAGTCAATGTGTAGTTGTTGGGTAGATGGCATGGAGTAGTGTTCCGTGGGGTAGGTTGGACTTCGCAGCTGTCTGAGGGTAATGGCGTCCTGTCTGGTCTTCTTTGGGTGGGGGGGGGGGTAAATGCGGCGCTGCAGTCGGTAATAGGCGAGTATGGCCGTGTATCTTCTTGGAATGACGCCGCTGGGGGTCATCGATCGGTCTGCCAATGAGGGTAAGGCCCGGAAGGTAGGTTCACGGGCAATGGCGTGGGTCGCTTCATTCCCCTCGAGGGATGCGTGGCGTGGTGTCCAGACTATGTGTCGTTCGAAGGAGCTTATACAGTGTTCAGTATGCGAATGGCTTGACTAGGAACAGGACTTAGTTGATAATTGCAACAGGCGTTTTTGGAGTCTGAAATGACAGTAAGGTAGTCTGAGCCCGTGGTAGCAGCGAGGGCCATGATGATTCTATCTCCAAAGTCTGTGTGTGGGATTGGGATTGTGGCCAATGTGATATCTGTGCGATTGTTGTTGACAACGCTGATGGCATTCGTAGGCTTTGGAGCGTAACGGGCAGCCTCTGTGTAGCGGACCGCTGGTTCCTTGTCCCCGTAGGATTTTCCGAGAGATGACCCTGGCGGTTGTTTGGTATGCATTGAATACGGGATGCATATTTATGGGGATGGAAGCAACGGCGATAAGTTGGCGTAAAGCCAGGGGGATGCTCTGTTTACTATATGAGGTGTTATGTGGATCGTCGCCAACGGGACGTAGCGTACGACGGCCCGTTTTGGTAAGTTTGAGTCTTTAGCGTTGGCTGGTCTTGTGAGCTTCAGCGAGTTACTCCCAGGTGTTGTGCAGGTCAAGTTTTATTAGCTTGTCTGTAGAATTTGTCGGAAGTTGACCAATTGCAAACTTGTAGGCCTTTCCGGTTAAGGATATTCGGTTTGCTGCCCTGGCTATTCTTTACACTGAGGTATAGAGTGCCGTAAATATTCCTACTGGTGATTAGGGCTTGGGTCAAGCGTATTGCGTGATCCTCTTTGACACCATGACGTCTGTTGCTTACTCGGCGAATGTGATGGGGGACGTGAAGTTCTGTTTCTCAAACTTTTTGGATGGTTGCAAGGCCTGCTCGTCTCTCTGTAAGGCTACACCGAGAATACGTAGGGGCTACCCAGGGGTATGGGGTCACCATTGACTGCAAGTTCAATGTCGGGTACGGGGGCGGGTGGCCGACCTCTTCTGCGTGTCTTGAGCAGTTAAAGTTACAATTTGTCCGGGGCACACGAAAGCCCGCGAGACCGAAGGTATGCTTCAGTGGTGCCTGTTGCTGTGTGGAGGGCGTCTTGTTCGCCTACTGAGCGTGTGCAGGTCCAGATAGTGACGTCATCATCGTAAAGCGCATGACTGATTCCTTGTGTTTTCTTGAGTAGTGGCGGTAGCCCTACCATTGCCAAGTTAAAAAGCAGTGAAGAAATGAAAGGACCTTGGGGGTGCCTTTTAGTGGGGTTTTTTGAGGGGCTGTACAGAGCTGTCTCATGAAAATTGTGACCGTGCGGTGGGTGAGAAAGTCGCGCACAAAACGGTGTATTTTTTAGCTTGATGTGTGCATTGTCAAATGCGCTTTTGACGTGAAGTGCGAGAATGGTACTCTTGTGTTGGCTGCTGAGATTATTCAATGTCTTCTTTAATTTGACGAAGGATGACCTGTGTTGAATGTCCAGGGGGAAAGCCTAGCATGGTGTCCGGGAGGTACTCCTTCTATTTTTAAGTACGGCGATACTCTCTCGTGCGCCATGGGTTCGTGCAATTTGTCCACGCAAGAGGCAAGGGAAATGGGGCGCAAGTTGCGGAAATTTATAGGTTTGCCTGGATTGGGATATATGGTGATGCGCGTGTTTCCACTGTGCTGGTAATTGTCCTCGCTCCCAGCTTTCACTGATAGACTGGAGCAGGCTGTCAATAGTTTTGTAGTCGAGCTTTCGGAGTGTTTTATGGTTGATTTGACGCGTCCTGGTGCTGTATAGCGGGTGCGTTTGAGGATAGGAGTGATAATTCAGGCCGTTGTGAAAGAGGCATCTAGGACTGGGTTAGGCCTTCACGCGTAATCAGGAAGGCACGTGGTCGGGGATGGAGCGTTAAGGGATGCGCCCATATGGTGTTAAGGGGTGTCGCGGAGGAGTTCTGTGCTGGAATAGTTGTGGATGAGCCGTTGGAGATATTTCCTGCAGCTGCTTTGCTTTCCGTGTATCCGAGTAAGGACCGGGGAATGGGCCAGGTGCTGCGATTACCTCAAGAACCTTGTAGCTAGTCGCCAAGCGTGTTCCAGTTTCTTCGGGTTAGGATGTTTGCATAATTCTGAGATTGTTTAGTCAGCTCTTCTAGTCGCAGTTTGAGCTTGCGGTTGTTGTTGTTTTCTTTGTTTCTTCCAGCGACGTATCAAATCCTGCTGGGCGTCCGAGATATAAAGCACATGCGCGTCCGTCACTGGGTTGTCCATCGTATGCTGAACTGTGTTTGTGTGTCTGTTTACAGTATCCAATAAACTTTGTAGTCCATTCCTCGATATCAGTGAGAGTTATGGGTTGCATGGTCTCACGGAACGCGGTCCAGTTCGCGATCTTCGCTTGCCCTATTCTCTGAGGGATCCGGTGATGTTTTAGTAGGATGCCAAGGGCGTCATGTTCGTGCCCGGAGTTTCGTCCAGTATTTTCCATTCGATGTTCTTGATATTGGGGGAGAAGGTTAGGTCAGGCGTCGCGTCACCGGAAATGCTGTTGCCGATGCGAGTTCGCAGTGTGGGTTCGGTCCGCAGTGTAAGCTGGTGATGCTGTGCATCGTGATGTACATCTGCGCATTTCTTAGTTGTAATGGTATCTGGCCATGCTGCATGCAGAGTGTTAAAATCGCCATAAACGAGCACTTTCTGTCTGTGGGTGAGTTGTTTGGTCATTCGGAGGAGTTTGTAGAGGCCCACAAGTGATTTCAATGGGTGTCTGTAGATATTGAGGATAAGCATGCTAGGTTGAATCTTGATGCGTTGTAGTATTTGGACGAGGGTGGATTCGATAGTGGTTTCAACGGACTGCTCTTGGAAGTGTAATGCTTTTTCGTAAGAATGGCAGTACGGAAATGACAGGGAGCGATGTGTGTATCATACCTACTTAATTAAACGTGCTCTGTTTCAGTTTCTTGTACGGCAGTAATATCCGGATTGTTTTGCTGGCTGGAGTGGAGGAGGGACTTGAATTTGAATTTTATTAATATTCAAGTCACTCCTCCACTCCAGCCAGAGGAGGGACTGTTACTTGCGATTGAATGATGTACAGTTCCACTGCCACACGGTGAGAGCAGGGGAGGCATCTAAGCGGGTGAGGTCGTTAGTCATTGTCAGGGAGTTCGCGGGTTTCTTGCATATGGGCTTCGCTCAAGGGTTGGGATCTGGGCTTCTTGTGCAATTGTTGGTACTCTTCCTTCTTATAACGCGCCCGTTGAGGTTGAAGCCCATCTTGTCAACTTTGTCGTGAGGAGCTTCTCGAAGACTAGTCATGCCGGTGTTCAGTATTTCTCGTAACTTGAGGATCGTGTGGGTAGAGCGCTCGAGAGCGTTGTGGACATTACCAAATTGTGACGTGAAGTGTTGCTCTTCCTGCTGATTTAATTGCGTCAGTGTAGTGAAGGGCCAGTGCAGGGTGGTGGCTAATCAGCCAAACCGATGGTGTAGCGCTTGGTGAAGAGAAAGGGCCAGTAGGAATGAAGGAAAAGAAGGAAGAAGCAATTCGGATGCGGTCGGGCAAGAAGGCGGCGCAACGGCGCCCTCATGGCGTAGGCCCGAGGCCCGTCACCGGCACTGCCTTCCCAGTTACCATCCGTCGCGGTGTAGGCCCGACGACAGCCTTGGACACCGCCAGGAGAAGCTGCTGTCCGGCCATGAGTAAACGGTGCGCCGGTGACGCGGAGTGCGGGCAGCGAGGACTCGTTTCGGGCCTAAGCCTTCTCCTCCCGCCGCTAGTCATCGGCACCGCCACGTTTTAACATCGGTTTGGAGCTTCAGGGCGCACAGAGCTCAGCAGCCTCACGGACAGCACCGCCTCGCATCGACTCATCACAGCCACCGACAAGTCTCTCCTTGGCTCTAGTGCACCGTGCTAGGCCCAGCTGACTAAAGTATGCCACTTCTGCCCTAGTCCTCTCCCAGCCTTGTAAATATTGTTTCCTGCTTTTCGTTCCAGACCGCTATATTGTATTTTGAATAGAATGCGGGTGTTAGTGTAGAAGCTGTGCAACGGCTCATGTCTCTCCGCGCGATCCTGCCCATTCCTTCATAACAAAACTGGCGAGCCTGCCAGGATCCTCGTGTTACCACTTGTAGAGAGGAGTCCGGCTGCTGTTAGCCTTATATCCACGCCAATATTCAAACATGTATCTAGCGGGTATGGAAAGAATAATGAAAGAGGGGCAAGACTTGGGACTGACAGGTGATAAGGTGAAGCTAAAACAGGAACTAGCCTTGAGTAGGGATGCGAGGCGACTGGGTGTATATCGATCTGATTGAAAATCCATCGGACACAGAAAATATCATTAGGGAATTAGAGAAGAAGAAGAACGACGAGCACGAAAAAGGATGGCTGCTGTAAATACGCAAATCGCCGGTTTAGGATCTTGCATACGCCTTGTTCATCCTGATGGCATTTCTCTCACTCCCGAACATGTGACAGGCTCCAGACCTGGGCACGTGATTATTCCGCTAGTGGCCCCTCAAAGTAAACCTGGAAATAGCATCTCACTTGTCCAAGCGACCATATGCGGTCAACAAGAATCCAAACAGCAGGAAAAAGGTTTATTAAGAGATAAATGCGGAATACTCGTAAATAAGGCGAGTAAGCTCCCACTCAGCAGCTTTTTTAAAACTTAAACTTCTGACTTTGCTGTACCAGCATGTGTGTCACGGTGATAGTGCGGAAGGGCCTGAGAAAGAGAACGCACCAGGGTCGCTTGTTCTAGAAGTGAATTTGAACAATGCCTTGAAGTCAGTAATGCAAGAGTAATTCCAACTGGCAGTGAGAGTTTCCTGTACTTCACAAGGCTATCGGAGAAACGAAAGAGCCGCAAAAAGACTGGGATGCATTCAGCCACGCAAATATCTGTCTGCGCTCCGAATACTCGCATATGCCAACCGCGAGAGTGTCTTGGGTTTTTTAACCATTGCAAGAGTAGATGTTTCACTAAGTAGAGCCGAAGAAACAAATCCCCCGTGATGCATCAAGCTGAAAAATTTTTAACGGGCTCATCACTTCATGGGAGTGTGAGGTTGTGAAACCTTGACGCTCGACCAACCACCGCTACCCGGATCACACTGCGAAGTCGTAGGCAAAATAAAACAACTCCGCAAAAGCATTTGCGCAAACTGGTTAAACCCAGACGCAAAAGGGAGGCTAAAGCCACACAGGCGCAAGAAACGTGATATGTTCACCAAGTTTCAAGTCAGCCCTTTCTTACCGGATTATATGAACACAAGCACCCGCATAAGACGCACAGAAAAGGAATTCAGGGTGTGTTTCATAGCAGGGGGTCAAGCTGCCCGACGCGAAAGAAGCGCACAATGTTTTAGGCAAGCATAGGCTCTTCCGGCATTCGTGCATGCGTGGCCATGGAATGACTCTAACGATTTACAACTCTACATGTCTTCGTGCGCCTTCTTTTGTTATTGTAGGGCACTTAAGCAGACTACGCCATTGACTTTTCCGTTAGCTTGAAATATTTTACGGGTAACGCGTTACAGGACTTGCGAAAAAGCTTGAGGGGACTGGTTTAATTGTTTTTGTGCCAGTGCGAACTGCTAAGTGACTTGCTTAGATTTTGTTGTGTGAACTGTTTTCATTTTCTAGGAACTCACATAGTGACTGTGTTGTGTCACTTCTCGAATTGGATCAGTGTTTAGACCCTCTCTTCAAAACTGACTGGCGTTCTCTACCACCAACGGCTCAGGGATAGTTCTCCTAAGAACTCTCTTAAGAGGGGGGTAGTGTAGTGAAGGGCCAGTGCAGTGTGGTGGTCAATCCGCCGAACCATTGGTGTAGCGCTTGCCAAAGAGAAAGGGCCAGCAGGAAAGAAGAAGGAGAAGGAAGAAGCAGCTCCCATGCGGTCGGCCAAAACGGCAGTGAGACGGTGCCCTCGCGATGTAGGCCCGAGGTCCGTTGCTGGAACTGCCTTCCAAGTTACCATCCGTCACGGTGTAGGCCCGACGACAGGCCTGTACGCCGCCGGGAGAAGCCGGTGTCAGACCCACGAGTGCACGGTGAGCCGGTGGCGCGGAACGCGGCAGCGAGGCCTCGTTTCGGGCCTAAGCTCTTTCCTCCCACCACTAGTCATCGGCACCGCCACGTTCTTCGCCGCGGAACCGTAACGCCGGTCTAGAGCTCCCCGGCGCACACAGCTGGCCAGATATGCGGACAGAGTCATTGACATCGACTCGCCGAATCCACCAGCCTGTCTCTGCTCCTCGTTCCAGTCCCAGCAGACTGAAGGAGACCAGATCCTCGTTAGGCCTCTCCGAGTCTTGTAAATATTGTTTTCCTGCTTTCCGTCCAGACCGCTGGGTCGTTTTTTAAATAGAACGCGTGTGTTTGGGTAGAAGCTGTGCAACGGCTCAGGACTTTCGCGCGATCCTGCCCATTCCTTCACAACAGTCAGCTTCTGGTAGACCTTTTGTTCTATCATGATATTTAGATGCTCAAATGTCAAGAGTGCAGGGACCTGCGGGGCCTCGGGGGTATGCTGGGTTGCGTCTTGTTGAAGAGGGCGCAGGGTAGCTGTGCTGTTTTGAGATGTTTCGATTCGGGTGGTAAGTTTTTCTATTTAGCATTCCGGAGCTTAGATGATGTTTTAGACGGTTTTCTCAATCAGTTTAAGTCATTTAGTCAATTCCTCGTCTTGACTCCGTAGGGATCTGACGGTCTGCTCCTAATGTTGGGTGCTGGTGTTTGACGATATGTCTGGGAGGCGGGTGAAGGAGCTCGAAGCAGTGGGGGAGGCCTTAAGGACTTGTGACTAGCTCATCTTGGTGTTGTCTTGCGGTAGCGTTGACCGAGCCTTGTTTGAGGAGTGGTCCGGATAGCGGATGAACCGCTCGCGGATGTGGAGAGGTGGCGGGCTTAGTCGAACGGGTTTCTTACAGTACCGGTCAGCTGTTTCGTGGGGTAAATCTCATAATTAGTATTTAGGTTGGCATGAATAGCACGAATAGGGGTTTAATCTCCGCAGTGCTTGTAGGCGTTTTCTTCGGGGTTGGGGCAAACTTCCTGGCGGTGGCCGAGTTCGCCACATGCAGAACAGAACAGCACGGATCGGCGGTAGGGGCGGAATTAACTGTAGGTGCTTCTAAACATGATGTAGAAGGGGACATGTGGGCCGTTGAAAGTGGTTAAGGCTGATGTTGAGCGTCCGAGCATACGTGAGTGAAGTATTCTAAGAGCAGTAGTAGATGTCAGGTCAGCTAGGCCTTCTTCAGTTGTACCCGCTTCGATGCCGTTTATTATGCTACGCACAGTCCCTGGTAAAGGCTTAAGGTATGAGGAAAGTTCGTATTGCGCCGCGCCGACCGGAAGGTGGGTAATAGCACCGAGCTTCCTGGCGTAGTCCTTGTCCGTGGTGGTAACTACGATGAGATTTGTGTTTGAACGGTGACGTGCCAGTAGAAGTCCTTGATGGGGAAATCACCTGCGGCCGCTACGCCTTGCGCGATGACTTCATCTGGCCATGCCGACACTTCGAGGCCTGTACGTGGACGGTCAACAATCTGTCATTCGTCCTCTGGCAGCTTCGGCAAGATGCATTTTCTGTAGCATTGAGTGGCGTACTTGCCAGGGTTTATCGACGAGGGAAGGAACGTTGGGGGGCCACGGGTGCCTATAGATTCTTCTGAGGCTTGACAATGGGTGGTCGTGGTACTAGGCGGGTTCTGGTAAGTGGAAGCGATATTGGCAGCCTGCTGTTGATCTTTGTTTTCACTGCTTTGTTCTGTGAGCACTTCCAACCAGGGGGGCTAGGGCTGTATATTGTGCGCCCGCTGTTTCGATCGAAGTCCATGTTCGCGATGTGTTGAGAGTCACTGCTGGAAGTCGGGTTCTTTGGGACCATGGGCTGGTCTTGTGTGTTGCGCGTCCGATATCAGTAGCAGGGGGAGGCCCAAAGGCCCGTGGCTGAGGCAGAGGTGCGCCGCAAGCCCGAGGAGGCCGGTACTTGTGGCACGTGGCGCTCGTCGTTTGTGGCAGCCGTTCTTGGTTAAGCTTCTCGAGAGCGCTCGGCTTGGTCGGTGCTCAGTCGAGCAATAGCGGTTTCAATATTCATTCGCCGGCGAGAATTTGGGTATGTCTCTTATAGGCTGTCGGAAGAGCACAGCAGTGATTCGCCATAATGGGCTCGGGTGCCACTATCCGCTCACTGTTACCACCCAATACGCTCGTCGCCGCCCAGTCTCGTTTCTCTACTGAGGCATTCAACGGAGAATGGGCCAACACATTTCACTTTTCCCGCTTCGTAGTGCTAGAACACCCCCTGCCTGAAACTGCGCCAGTGGAAGTTCGGTCTTTTTTGTGCTTGCTTTTACTCCCGCGCGTGCTGGCGTTCCATTGCCACTTTATTTTCGCTTACTATCGTAAAAACCAACCCAATGAGTGTTCCTAAGTAAACGAACGCGGGCGCTGCCGGTTAAATACGTATATTTTGTCTCAAACGTACCTGCGGGTTTTTTTCCCCAAGCAACGAGGATATCAATGACATGCGCCAGCGGTTCAAGAGTTTCTCACACTTATGACTATTTATTCCGCTTGGCTTTCGAAGCCTCTGTGGAACCCCGCGATGACAGCCGCTACCACAGAACGCCGCGGCGCTCTGCTTGAGCTCCGCGAGCGAGATATGATGACAAGGCGAACCTCTAAAGTGCTCTGCACTTAAAAAGTGGGGCAGCTCTGCACTTGTGGCGCGAAAACTGGGAAAACAGCGAAGCTGGCGGCTAGATTACTCTTGGTTCGACCAAGGCTATGCGTTGTTTGCGTGGAGGATCGGCCATGTGCTCGTCGTTATGTTTCGATACTCGGTACAGTTAGTTTTCTGCGTGGTATCGTCCTCGCCCCCTCACGAGCAATGACCACTCGGTAATTAAAGTGTTTAAATGTATTCGTGCCCGCCGGATTTGCGGTGAAGCTCCAAGAGTAACAAAGGACGCAGCGGGACGGGTGTGTGCTTAAAAAACACCCACCTCCCCTCGCGAGA
Organism: Haemaphysalis longicornis; assembly: GCF_048455015.1. Lineage (NCBI taxonomy): Eukaryota > Metazoa > Arthropoda > Arachnida > Ixodida > Ixodidae > Haemaphysalis > Haemaphysalis longicornis. Next base: position 156,125,518 of record NW_027526335.1, on the reverse strand, counting down.
ACCCCTGTGTAGATGCGACGCATAGGGGGTCAACGGCACGTTTCCATTGAAGGCAGTGTAGGACAGCGGAGGAACGGCGCTGGAACAATTGAGCGGAGCGGCGCAGGCACCGCGTTTTATAGCGCGCATAACGGTGAGGGGACGCGCCGGCGCCAGTGCGTCTGCCGCGGCTATGACACAACACAATCCAACACAATCCACTTTAATCTAATCCAATCCAAATCCAATCCAAGCCAAGCCAAGCCAAGCCAAGCCAATTCAATCCAATCCAATCAAATCCAATCCAATCCAATCCAATCGAATCCAGTCCAATGCCCCTCGCGAGAGAGTGTTCGCTATCGGAGTGGAAAGGGGGTGAGCGGCGGAGAGCGAAGCTGACGTGGCGAGGAGAATGGGGGAGGGGTGGACGCCGACAAGGACGACGACGCCGACGCCGGATGCAGGGACAAGGCGGGTGAATGAGATGCCTTCGCATCTAAAATATTTCAACTCCTATGGTGTCCACCGTTCGGCTTGTGTGGTCTGGCGTCTAAGAGGCTAACTAAGAAGTTTGTTTGCGTTCATCTGCCCCGTTGTCTTCTAGTTTCTTTCAGTTTGGTATAAATTCGCCTCTTTGCACTTTCAAAGCTGCACCACTCGGAAAAACAAGCCATGCAGCGAGCCACCCCGCGTCGCGTTTCCAAAGCCATGCATGTACCAGTTATATTACCCATCCGTGCGACGCGTCTCTAATCCCGTACTTGTAGCAATCGTACCGCGACCAGGACAGGGGGTGGCAAGAGTCCCACCAGACTGTGGCGAGGCAAATTTAGGGTTGAGCTGGTCATCGCTCACCGAGGTTTTTCTGCGTAGGTTCATCGGGCCAACAACCAGCATAAACACCATCGCTGATAGAAATCGCACATAAAGAAGCGCGCGTGCACTCGTGCCCGCACGCCCGCACGCACACGCGCACGCTCACACACAAGCAACGCGCGCACGCACACACACACACACACACACACACACGCACACGCACACGCACACGCACACGCACACGCACACGCACACGCACACGCGCACGCACGCACGTACACCCACCCACCCACCCACCCACCCACACACACAGACACACACACACACACACACCCTTTCTCTATCTCTCTCTCAGCACCCACCATAGATATACAGGAAAGCGGCACGCGGATATGGTAGAGCTTTGCCGCTAGGGACTGAAATTAGGCACGAAGTAACACGAAGAAACTGAAAAGATGTGGTAGCACCGGTACTCACTTTTTGATGACCTTGAAGCATGTGCGTAAAGAGTTATCACTGGTAGTGGCCGAATTATAGGCAACTCCCTTTTTCGTTCTTTGCGCTCGTCTTGCCCCACTTTGGTATACGATCACAAATTTGAAGTTAACAAGTTTTCTTTTATTGTATTTACATGCCTATAAATGCCTTTCTTGCGTTCGCCCTAAATGCCTAAAAAGGCATATTTTCGAAATAGGCGCTGATGAAAACACTGTTAGCCTCAATTCTCGCTTTCGAGGGCAGCTCGAGATCGTTATTTTGTTACCAGGCAGCACTGACTGTTCGGAAATATATGGCGTTCAAACTATTCTGCTAGTTCAACCTATTCTTAGAAAACAACCCATAGAAGCAGTGCAATAGCACGCTTTTTTACAGTACAAGACGCGAAACTTCCCATCCAAAAATCTGGAGATGGTTTTACTTTGCGATTGCTTCAATAATTTTCTCAGCACTCTTTAGACTGAGTGGCTCGAGGTCTACAAACCGATTTGGTTTCAAACATGTCAGTCGCATCATCGTTTCTGCAAGCATACCCAAATCCATCTACAGGGTGTTTCACCTAACTTTAGCCAGTGTTTAAAAATATTTTGATGCACTCTACGATGATGCAACCAAATGCATGTTGCTACCTTTTCTATATAGTTTCTCACGCTATTTTTTGTATGTTGCCTAATTAGGTAATTAGTCAATTTTAATTAGCCAACTTTCTAACCAACGAAGCTAGGCAAAAAATACCAATTAGGAAGTTCAGAGCGGTATTCAAAACCTCAGAATAAACACTTTCTGTCATTATATCCAGTAGGCGTTAGTGTTTTTCAGCGTATTGAAGATGCCCGCGAAAAAAAATTGCCCCCACCTCCCCGAAGGGAATCGTGAGGAAGTTCGAATGCATTTCTTGCGCCGAGAGTACACGGCGTAGTAATTCTGCCATCGCCTTGAGAGGCGCAGTACCGGCGAGGGGGAGCTGTCAGGCGAGGGGAGAGGCGCGCGCCGTGGCTGAGTGCAAACCTAACGGGGGGACAGGCGCGCCAGCTGCAGAGCATGTGACGTCACGGCGCGAGGAGAGGGGGAGCAGACGCAAAGGCGCCAGCGCGCGGTCACGTGGGAGTGTGACGTCACGGCGCGAGGAGCGGTGCGGGAGCCGGCGCGGGCGCGCGCAGCCACGGCGCGGGAAGCGGAGCGCGCGCGGGTCACGTGGGGTGTGACGTCGCTGCGCCGTTGCTACAGACGCTCCTCTCCGCTCCTCGCGCCGTTGCTAGGGGAGAGGAGGAGGAGCAATGCGGACGGCGGAAGGTTCGGGGTCGCTTATAAAGTGCATCGCACTTAATACAAAAAAATACCACGTGATGTGCGGGCGCGCGCGTCTTGGTAACAGCGCTTCCGAACGTTGCGCCCACAAACTACCATCGGCGCTCCGCCGTTTAAAAAGTGACAGCAAAGATGACGAGCCTGTTGATTCTGGCAGAACAAGCGATAACCGCGGCGTCTGCTAATCGCTATTGGCGGTCTGTCACGAGAGAAGCACATCACTGGCGCAAATGGCACAGCCAACGCCTACGTTGCTGCCCTGCCGCCTTTTAAGTGGAGGCTTGCCCGTGGTAGTTCGTGAGCGCAACGTTTGGAAGCACTGTTATCAAGACGCGCGAGCCGGCATGTCACGTGGTATTTTTTTGTATTTCGCGGGCATATTCAATACGCTGAAAAACAATAATACCTAATGAATATAATGACAGAAAGTGTTTATTCTGAGGTTTTCAATACCACTCTACAACTTTCTAATTGGGATTTTTTGCCTAGCTTCGTTAGTTCCAAAGTTAGCTAATTAAAATTGGCTAATTACCTAATTAGGCCACATACAAAAAATTGCGTGAGAAACTACACAGAAAAGGTAGCAACTTGCGTTTGGTTGCGTGGTCTTAGAAAGTTAGGTGAAACACCCTGTATATCGTCAACGCAACAGTTGAGCATCGATGACGACTTTGGTATCCTATCATTCCTATATTGAAGAGCCAATGGCGAAGCATCCACGCGAAGTTGCATTTTCTTGCGCCTTAAAATATACTGTACCGGTGGGCTGTACACCTAAATCTATGCGGTTTCTAAGTGTCTTTTCAAATATGCTCATCAAATGTCTGTTCCTTGCAATTCGAAATGTTGGAGTGGATTGCCTGAACAATTCCAATACGCGTGTATGGAAGAAAATCGCTAGAGTTGTGCCTAACACTTCTTATGTGGGAGCATACTAATATCTCCATAGATCGCGGTCGCTCTTGCGTGTAATATTTTTGCCTGAATTTTTGTAAGGTAAATTAAGTCAATGAATCCCCCTTAGTCCAGCAGCTAACTGCCCAATTGAACGACTTTGTTCAACTCTTTGCTGTTTGTGCCAGCAGAAAAAATAACATTTTTGGTTCGCCGTCGTCGACAAAGGTCGCGCAAGTGTTGGTTTGAAAGTTCGTGAATTCATGTTAGAAGTAATCGGTGCCAATATTTAGGTCGTTGGAGGCCTAAAACGTTCTTTTGCATACCTGTTTGTGCTACATAAACGCGCCTTTTTTTACCTAAATATTCGGCCTGTAGTAATCAGGGTACCGCCCTAACACATGCTTTGTTGCCATAATTCTTCTTTACAGGAGCGTAGCGATATATACCCCTTGCTGACAGCGGCATAGATGGAACTTGTGACACCTCAGTGGACAAGTTCTTCGTGCAAATGGAGCAGGCTTGCGTTGAGGACACCAGCCACAGAGGACACCAGCCACATGGCTCCCCTAGGAAGCTAAATAACGACCAGTCGTGATGGTTTAGTGGCTAAGGCGTTGTGCTGCTGCCCATGAGGACACGGGTTTGATTCCCGGCCACGGCGGCCGCTTTTCTGATGGAGGCGAAAAGCAGAAATGCCAGTGTGTACAAAACTTCGGAGCACGTGATCAAAATTGCAGCGGCGCCCTCCACTCCGGCGTTCCTCGTTGCCTGTGTTGCGTCGGCGCGTTGAACCCTGCCATCAATCAAGCTAAAGAGCCCTACACTGAGCATTTCACATTATTGCCTTTAGAACGTGGGCCTACCAGACCTTGGAATGGAGACGTTCCGGCATTTAGATTAGAGTTCGGGTTGTGTCGGTTGTGCATGGAGCTCGTTCACTACTCCAATAAGCCTGATGGTGACATTTTCTTTATAGTGATCACTTTAGGTTGTCAGGAAATATTGCTCTTGGTGTCGTAGTGTTACTGGTGCTTTCACAAGATCAAACAATATCGTTGTGTAAAAAGTCATGCTTGTATTCAAGAAGCATCAAGGAGCACAAGAATTGAATTGCCGGTGGCTTTAGAAAACCCATGCAGACAAGTAACAGTCAGTGGAATGATGACAGCACTACTCCCCGATGTGACATTTGCAGGGAGCCGAACTTATTATTTTAGTTTGAACGGCTATTCCCGTGCGGAGCGTTTGCAGGACCGACGTTTATCTTAAGAGCATCTATTGGTCTATAGGTAGTGATGAAAAAATTAGCGGTGATCCATAGTGAAAAACTGCGCAGAAACACTCACCAAAGAAGACTAAAAAAACGTACCACACGGGAGCAGGACAATACGAGGATAGTGGAAGCTTTGAATACAGTGTAAGATAGTGGAGATAGTGGAAGCGTTCCATGTGTGTATTAGGGGCGATGACGCCTACATGTGCGAACTGTCTGTGGCGCTCACTGAGAGCGAAAAAAGATATCTTGCCGCTTCATGGACTGCCTCGCAATGATGATTGGGAAAGAGGGTGCTGAATGTCCATGATAGTTTGTTGTTTTATTGCGTATTGGTTGCTGGTTAATCTGTGTTTTTTCACGTTCCGTATATATATTCTGTTTGTTTTCCACAAACCCTTCGTTGATAGTCTTGGCTCGGGTCGTACTTTTACTTCTCCTTTTCTTTGTACTTCTGCGCAGTTTTTCAATATGAACCAGTAGCAACTCGCTGAGCCTGCCACAAGGCAAATTTAATGTCATTGCCATCGCATGTCATTCGTTCAAAATGACATTTGTTTGCTGCCACACTGGAAAATGTTACGACATTCGATCAAGATGACATTGGGGAGTTAATGAGTTTCCGAAACCCATTCAACTGCGTTCTGCCAGCAGATGTATTATCTCGACACCAGATACTCGGTGCGAATGCCCACCCAAAACAGATTACTAAAGCGTCAGTGGCATTATCATATTTTTACAAGTGTATAGTTTTAGTCATGTACTTATTCATATGAAACAAGGCGAATAGAGTCGTAAAATAGAAAACTGCTAGTCTCCCTACCATGGTTAATCGTGTTCAATAAGTTGCTGCAGCTGTGCTTAAAGTGCATTCGAAAGTGCAGTAAAGCTATTTTAGCTCTTTGGCTACGTTTTCGCAAATATGGAAGCGCTTACTAAACAGTTTTCTGTACACAAGGTTTCACCCATCGCAACTGCCGTCATTTGCAAATAAAATTAATTTCCCGTGTGACACGGGTATTAGTCGTTCCTTTAGCGGGTGATCCTCAGTGGAACAACGCTTGGTATCCACTAGACGTAATTGTGGGCCTTAAGGGTGTGCCAAGAGTTGAACCTTGGAGGCACTAAGTGTAAGCGGATGAACAGTGGGTACCTTTGCCGTTAGTCCCGGAGGAACATAATGCTATTGACAACACATTTTGCTCCCAAAAGTCCGTTTCGGCTCAGAGTGATACTACTCTCAAAGGAAAGACTAGTAGCGCATTCACCACACGTGTATCAACAGCGAGCACAACCCCACATAACGCCTTACGCTGATGTCATGAAACCCACCACGGCCCACGGAACTGGCGATACCTTCCTGGTCAAGCTCGCAGGTGACGTTTTAGGACAGCGCCTTAATATCCCGAGTCTCAACCGGAGCCGACAGGCGCCACGATGTGTTTTTTCGCTCAAAATAAATGTTACCGAAGACGCCAACTTCGCTGTGACACGGGGACTTTAACGCTCCCAGTTAAAATTGCAGCGTTTCGGCTAGCTTCGCTGGAAATGGGCTTTGAAGACCATAGCTTTGTACCACCCCTACCACATAGCGCCCACTGGTATCGCTGCTTGTCTCCCATCACTGGTATCTCTGCCTCTCTCATCTCTCCCGCCTCTCTCCCGTCGCACCAGACCGGTATTCTGTAGGTCGTGGGTTCGGATCCCACCTGACGGACATTTTTTCTCCACTTTCTTTCTTTTAAAATTCTTTATCTGTTTCACTGACCTACCATATCCTCCCCTTTGCTTTCCCAGGTTGTCTTGTCTGCCAACCATTATTTTCTGTCATATATATATATATATATATATATATATATATATATATATATATATATATATAGCGAATCAGAATAGGGAATGAGGGGCTCGGTGAAAATAACGCAGAAATAAGGGTTGGCAGTCGAGAAAACCTCGGAAAGCAAAGGGGAGGATGTGGTGGATCATTGAAACAGGTTAAGAATTTGGAAAGAAAGAAAGAAAGTGAAGAAAAAATGCCCGCCAGGTGGGATCCGAACCCACGACCTCCAGAATACCGCACCAGACCGGTATTCTGGAGGTCGTGGGTTCGGATCCCACCTGGCGGGCATTTTTTCTTCACTTTCTTTCTTTCTTTCCAAATTCTTAACCTGTTTCAATGATCCACCACATCCTCCCCTTTGCTTTCCGAGGTTTTCTCGACTGCCAACCCTTATTTCTGCGTTATATATATATATATATATATATATATATATATATATATATATATAGCAGAACAGAGAGATACGGGACGAGGGACTCGGTAAAGATACATATCAAGGTTGCAGTCGTCATTGCCAGTGCTATTCGGCTTTTTTCGAAATATTTAATAGGGCCGAATGACGTGTGCTTGTCACGTTTCTTTGATTCATTGATAAATAAGCGAAAATATAAGTCGAGAAAAAATCCGCCGTTTTTCCGGGAGCGGGACTCGAACCCACATCTCCGCATAACCGGTGCGGTGCGTTAACCAATTACGCTATCCCGCAGCGGCTTCTCTCTCGACTTTTAAAGCGGGGGTTTATATTTACAAGAGCTCTGAGGCCGGTCAACTAGCGCCGCCCCTCGACTACCGCGGGAGACGTAGAACGTCTTCTTTCCCAGCGGCCGCCACGTAGAACGTGGTCGGAGGTCGGGGTTAGCAATTGGCATATCCGAACTGCTGGAGCCAGTGCCTCGTAATGCATGTAGCAGAACAGAGAGATACGGGACGAGGGACTCGGTAAAGATACATATCAAGGTTGCAGTCGTCATTGCCAGTGCTATTCGGCTTTTTTCGAAATATTTAATAGGGCCGAATGACGTGTGCTTGTCACGTTTCTTTGATTCATTGATAAATAAGCGAAAATATAAGTCGAGAAAAAATCCGCCGTTTTTCCGGGAGCGGGACTCGAACCCACATCTCCGCATAACCGGTGCGGTGCGTTAACCAATTACGCTATCCCGCAGCGGCTTCTCTCTCGACTTTTAAAGCGGGGGTTTATATTTACAAGAGCTCTGAGGCCGGTCAACTAGCGCCGCCCCTCGACTACCGCGGGAGACGTAGAACGTCTTCTTTCCCAGCGGCCGCCACGTAGAACGTGGTCGGAGGTCGGGGTTAGCAATTGGCATATCCGAACTGCTGGAGCCAGTGCCTCGTAATGCATGTAGCAGAACAGAGAGATACGGGACGAGGGACTCGGTAAAGATACATATCAAGGTTGCAGTCGTCATTGCCAGTGCTATTCGGCTTTTTTCGAAATATTTAATAGGGCCGAATGACGTGTGCTTGTCACGTTTCTTTGATTCATTGATAAATAAGCGAAAATATAAGTCGAGAAAAAATCCGCCGTTTTTCCGGGAGCGGGACTCGAACCCACATCTCCGCATAACCGGTGCGGTGCGTTAACCAATTACGCTATCCCGCAGCGGCTTCTCTCTCGACTTTTAAAGCGGGGGTTTATATTTACAAGAGCTCTGAGGCCGGTCAACTAGCGCCGCCCCTCGACTACCGCGGGAGACGTAGAACGTCTTCTTTCCCAGCGGCCGCCACGTAGAACGTGGTCGGAGGTCGGGGTTAGCAATTGGCATATCCGAACTGCTGGAGCCAGTGCCTCGTAATGCATGTAGCAGAACAGAGAGATACGGGACGAGGGACTCGGTAAAGATACATATCAAGGTTGCAGTCGTCATTGCCAGTGCTATTCGGCTTTTTTCGAAATATTTAATAGGGCCGAATGACGTGTGCTTGTCACGTTTCTTTGATTCATTGATAAATAAGCGAAAATATAAGTCGAGAAAAAATCCGCCGTTTTTCCGGGAGCGGGACTCGAACCCACATCTCCGCATAACCGGTGCGGTGCGTTAACCAATTACGCTATCCCGCAGCGGCTTCTCTCTCGACTTTTAAAGCGGGGGTTTATATTTACAAGAGCTCTGAGGCCGGTCAACTAGCGCCGCCCCTCGACTACCGCGGGAGACGTAGAACGTCTTCTTTCCCAGCGGCCGCCACGTAGAACGTGGTCGGAGGTCGGGGTTAGCAATTGGCATATCCGAACTGCTGGAGCCAGTGCCTCGTAATGCATGTAGCAGAACAGAGAGATACGGGACGAGGGACTCGGTAAAGATACATATCAAGGTTGCAGTCGTCATTGCCAGTGCTATTCGGCTTTTTTCGAAATATTTAATAGGGCCGAATGACGTGTGCTTGTCACGTTTCTTTGATTCATTGATAAATAAGCGAAAATATAAGTCGAGAAAAAATCCGCCGTTTTTCCGGGAGCGGGACTCGAACCCACATCTCCGCATAACCGGTGCGGTGCGTTAACCAATTACGCTATCCCGCAGCGGCTTCTCTCTCGACTTTTAAAGCGGGGGTTTATATTTACAAGAGCTCTGAGGCCGGTCAACTAGCGCCGCCCCTCGACTACCGCGGGAGACGTAGAACGTCTTCTTTCCCAGCGGCCGCCACGTAGAACGTGGTCGGAGGTCGGGGTTAGCAATTGGCATATCCGAACTGCTGGAGCCAGTGCCTCGTAATGCATGTAGCAGAACAGAGAGATACGGGACGAGGGACTCGGTAAAGATACATATCAAGGTTGCAGTCGTCATTGCCAGTGCTATTCGGCTTTTTTCGAAATATTTAATAGGGCCGAATGACGTGTGCTTGTCACGTTTCTTTGATTCATTGATAAATAAGCGAAAATATAAGTCGAGAAAAAATCCGCCGTTTTTCCGGGAGCGGGACTCGAACCCACATCTCCGCATAACCGGTGCGGTGCGTTAACCAATTACGCTATCCCGCAGCGGCTTCTCTCTCGACTTTTAAAGCGGGGGTTTATATTTACAAGAGCTCTGAGGCCGGTCAACTAGCGCCGCCCCTCGACTACCGCGGGAGACGTAGAACGTCTTCTTTCCCAGCGGCCGCCACGTAGAACGTGGTCGGAGGTCGGGGTTAGCAATTGGCATATCCGAACTGCTGGAGCCAGTGCCTCGTAATGCATGTAGCAGAACAGAGAGATACGGGACGAGGGACTCGGTAAAGATACATATCAAGGTTGCAGTCGTCATTGCCAGTGCTATTCGGCTTTTTTCGAAATATTTAATAGGGCCGAATGACGTGTGCTTGTCACGTTTCTTTGATTCATTGATAAATAAGCGAAAATATAAGTCGAGAAAAAATCCGCCGTTTTTCCGGGAGCGGGACTCGAACCCACATCTCCGCATAACCGGTGCGGTGCGTTAACCAATTACGCTATCCCGCAGCGGCTTCTCTCTCGACTTTTAAAGCGGGGGTTTATATTTACAAGAGCTCTGAGGCCGGTCAACTAGCGCCGCCCCTCGACTACCGCGGGAGACGTAGAACGTCTTCTTTCCCAGCGGCCGCCACGTAGAACGTGGTCGGAGGTCGGGGTTAGCAATTGGCATATCCGAACTGCTGGAGCCAGTGCCTCGTAATGCATGTAGCAGAACAGAGAGATACGGGACGAGGGACTCGGTAAAGATACATATCAAGGTTGCAGTCGTCATTGCCAGTGCTATTCGGCTTTTTTCGAAATATTTAATAGGGCCGAATGACGTGTGCTTGTCACGTTTCTTTGATTCATTGATAAATAAGCGAAAATATAAGTCGAGAAAAAATCCGCCGTTTTTCCGGGAGCGGGACTCGAACCCACATCTCCGCATAACCGGTGCGGTGCGTTAACCAATTACGCTATCCCGCAGCGGCTTCTCTCTCGACTTTTAAAGCGGGGGTTTATATTTACAAGAGCTCTGAGGCCGGTCAACTAGCGCCGCCCCTCGACTACCGCGGGAGACGTAGAACGTCTTCTTTCCCAGCGGCCGCCACGTAGAACGTGGTCGGAGGTCGGGGTTAGCAATTGGCATATCCGAACTGCTGGAGCCAGTGCCTCGTAATGCATGTAGCAGAACAGAGAGATACGGGACGAGGGACTCGGTAAAGATACATATCAAGGTTGCAGTCGTCATTGCCAGTGCTATTCGGCTTTTTTCGAAATATTTAATAGGGCCGAATGACGTGTGCTTGTCACGTTTCTTTGATTCATTGATAAATAAGCGAAAATATAAGTCGAGAAAAAATCCGCCGTTTTTCCGGGAGCGGGACTCGAACCCACATCTCCGCATAACCGGTGCGGTGCGTTAACCAATTACGCTATCCCGCAGCGGCTTCTCTCTCGACTTTTAAAGCGGGGGTTTATATTTACAAGAGCTCTGAGGCCGGTCAACTAGCGCCGCCCCTCGACTACCGCGGGAGACGTAGAACGTCTTCTTTCCCAGCGGCCGCCACGTAGAACGTGGTCGGAGGTCGGGGTTAGCAATTGGCATATCCGAACTGCTGGAGCCAGTGCCTCGTAATGCATGTAGCAGAACAGAGAGATACGAGACGAGGGACTCGGTAAAGATACATATCAAGGTTGCAGTCGTCATTGCCAGTGCTATTCGGCTTTTTTCGAAATATTTAATAGGGCCGAATGACGTGTGCTTGTCACGTTTCTTTGATTCATTGATAAATAAGCGAAAATATAAGTCGAGAAAAAATCCGCCGTTTTTCCGGGAGCGGGACTCGAACCCACATCTCCGCATAACCGGTGCGGTGCGTTAACCAATTACGCTATCCCGCAGCGGCTTCTCTCTCGACTTTTAAAGCGGGGGTTTATATTTACAAGAGCTCTGAGGCCGGTCAACTAGCGCCGCCCCTCGACTACCGCGGGAGACGTAGAACGTCTTCTTTCCCAGCGGCCGCCACGTAGAACGTGGTCGGAGGTCGGGGTTAGCAATTGGCATATCCGAACTGCTGGAGCCAGTGCCTCGTAATGCATGTAGCAGAACAGAGAGATACGGGACGAGGGACTCGGTAAAGATACATATCAAGGTTGCAGTCGTCATTGCCAGTGCTATTCGGCTTTTTTCGAAATATTTAATAGGGCCGAATGACGTGTGCTTGTCACGTTTCTTTGATTCATTGATAAATAAGCGAAAATATAAGTCGAGAAAAAATCCGCCGTTTTTCCGGGAGCGGGACTCGAACCCACATCTCCGCATAACCGGTGCGGTGCGTTAACCAATTACGCTATCCCGCAGCGGCTTCTCTCTCGACTTTTAAAGCGGGGGTTTATATTTACAAGAGCTCTGAGGCCGGTCAACTAGCGCCGCCCCTCGACTACCGCGGGAGACGTAGAACGTCTTCTTTCCCAGCGGCCGCCACGTAGAACGTGGTCGGAGGTCGGGGTTAGCAATTGGCATATCCGAACTGCTGGAGCCAGTGCCTCGTAATGCATGTAGCAGAACAGAGAGATACGGGACGAGGGACTCGGTAAAGATACATATCAAGGTTGCAGTCGTCATTGCCAGTGCTATTCGGCTTTTTTCGAAATATTTAATAGGGCCGAATGACGTGTGCTTGTCACGTTTCTTTGATTCATTGATAAATAAGCGAAAATATAAGTCGAGAAAAAATCCGCCGTTTTTCCGGGAGCGGGACTCGAACCCACATCTCCGCATAACCGGTGCGGTGCGTTAACCAATTACGCTATCCCGCAGCGGCTTCTCTCTCGACTTTTAAAGCGGGGGTTTATATTTACAAGAGCTCTGAGGCCGGTCAACTAGCGCCGCCCCTCGACTACCGCGGGAGACGTAGAACGTCTTCTTTCCCAGCGGCCGCCACGTAGAACGTGGTCGGAGGTCGGGGTTAGCAATTGGCATATCCGAACTGCTGGAGCCAGTGCCTCGTAATGCATGTAGCAGAACAGAGAGATACGGGACGAGGGACTCGGTAAAGATACATATCAAGGTTGCAGTCGTCATTGCCAGTGCTATTCGGCTTTTTTCGAAATATTTAATAGGGCCGAATGACGTGTGCTTGTCACGTTTATTTGATTCATTGATAAATAAGCGAAAATATAAGTCGAGAAAAAATCCGCCGTTTTTCCGGGAGCGGGACTCGAACCCACATCTCCGCATAACCGGTGCGGTGCGTTAACCAATTACGCTATCCCGCACCGCACCGGTTATGCGGAGATGTGGGTTCGAGTCCCGCTCCCGGAAAAACGGCGGATTTTTTCTCGACTTATATTTTCGCTTATTTATCAATGAATCAAAGAAACGTGACAAGCACACGTCATTCGGCCCTATTAAATATTTCGAAAAAAGCCGAATAGCACTGGCAATGACGACTGCAACCTTGATATGTATCTTTACCGAGTCCCTCGTCCCGTATCTCTCTGTTCTGCTACATGCATTACGAGGCACTGACTCCAGCAGTTCGGATATGCCAATTGCTAACCCCGACCTCCGACCACGTTCTACGTGGCGGCCGCTGGGAAAGAAGACGTTCTACGTCTCCCGCGGTAGTCGAGGGGCGGCGCTAGTTGACCGGCCTCAGAGCTCTTGTAAATATAAACCCCCGCTTTAAAAGTCGAGAGAGAAGCCGCTGCGGGATAGCGTAATTGGTTAACGCACCGCACCGGTTATGCGGAGATGTGGGTTCGAGTCCCGCTCCCGGAAAAACGGCGGATTTTTTCTCGACTTATATTTTCGCTTATTTATCAATGAATCAAAGAAACGTGACAAGCACACGTCATTCGGCCCTATTAAATATTTCGAAAAAAGCCGAATAGCACTGGCAATGACGACTGCAACCTTGATATGTATCTTTACCGAGTCCCTCGTCCCGTATCTCTCTGTTCTGCTACATGCATTACGAGGCACTGGCTCCAGCAGTTCGGATATGCCAATTGCTAACCCCGACCTCCGACCACGTTCTACGTGGCGGCCGCTGGGAAAGAAGACGTTCTACGTCTCCCGCGGTAGTCGAGGGGCGGCGCTAGTTGACCGGCCTCAGAGCTCTTGTAAATATAAACCCCCGCTTTAAAAGTCGAGAGAGAAGCCGCTGCGGGATAGCGTAATTGGTTAACGCACCGCACCGGTTATGCGGAGATGTGGGTTCGAGTCCCGCTCCCGGAAAAACGGCGGATTTTTTCTCGACTTATATTTTCGCTTATTTATCAATGAATCAAAGAAACGTGACAAGCACACGTCATTCGGCCCTATTAAATATTTCGAAAAAAGCCGAATAGCACTGGCAATGACGACTGCAACCTTGATATGTATCTTTACCGAGTCCCTCGTCCCGTATCTCTCTGTTCTGCTACATGCATTACGAGGCACTGGCTCCAGCAGTTCGGATATGCCAATTGCTAACCCCGACCTCCGACCACGTTCTACGTGGCGGCCGCTGGGAAAGAAGACGTTCTACGTCTCCCGCGGTAGTCGAGGGGCGGCGCTAGTTGACCGGCCTCAGAGCTCTTGTAAATATAAACCCCCGCTTTAAAAGTCGAGAGAGAAGCCGCTGCGGGATAGCGTAATTGGTTAACGCACCGCACCGGTTATGCGGAGATGTGGGTTCGAGTCCCGCTCCCGGAAAAACGGCGGATTTTTTCTCGACTGATATTTTCGCTTATTTATCAATGAATCAAAGAAACGTGACAAGCACACGTCATTCGGCCCTATTAAATATTTCGAAAAAAGCCGAATAGCACTGGCAATGACGACTGCAACCTTGATATGTATCTTTACCGAGTCCCTCGTCCCGTATCTCTCTGTTCTGCTACATGCATTACGAGGCACTGGCTCCAGCAGTTCGGATATGCCAATTGCTAACCCCGACCTCCGACCACGTTCTACGTGGCGGCCGCTGGGAAAGAAGACGTTCTACGTCTCCCGCGGTAGTCGAGGGGCGGCGCTAGTTGACCGGCCTCAGAGCTCTTGTAAATATAAACCCCCGCTTTAAAAGTCGAGAGAGAAGCCGCTGCGGGATAGCGTAATTGGTTAACGCACCGCACCGGTTATGCGGAGATGTGGGTTCGAGTCCCGCTCCCGGAAAAACGGCGGATTTTTTCTCGACTTATATTTTCGCTTATTTATCAATGAATCAAAGAAACGTGACAAGCACACGTCATTCGGCCCTATTAAATATTTCGAAAAAAGCCGAATAGCACTGGCAATGACGACTGCAACCTTGATATGTATCTTTACCGAGTCCCTCGTCCCGTATCTCTCTGTTCTGCTACATGCATTACGAGGCACTGGCTCCAGCAGTTCGGATATGCCAATTGCTAACCCCGACCTCCGACCACGTTCTACGTGGCGGCCGCTGGGAAAGAAGACGTTCTACGTCTCCCGCGGTAGTCGAGGGGCGGCGCTAGTTGACCGGCCTCAGAGCTCTTGTAAATATAAACCCCCGCTTTAAAAGTCGAGAGAGAAGCCGCTGCGGGATAGCGTAATTGGTTAACGCACCGCACCGGTTATGCGGAGATGTGGGTTCGAGTCCCGCTCCCGGAAAAACGGCGGATTTTTTCTCGACTTATATTTTCGCTTATTTATCAATGAATCAAAGAAACGTGACAAGCACACGTCATTCGGCCCTATTAAATATTTCGAAAAAAGCCGAATAGCACTGGCAATGACGACTGCAACCTTGATATGTATCTTTACCGAGTCCCTCGTCCCGTATCTCTCTGTTCTGCTACATGCATTACGAGGCACTGGCTCCAGCAGTTCGGATATGCCAATTGCTAACCCCGACCTCCGACCACGTTCTACGTGGCGGCCGCTGGGAAAGAAGACGTTCTACGTCTCCCGCGGTAGTCGAGGGGCGGCGCTAGTTGACCGGCCTCTAAGCTCTTGTAAATATAAACCCCCGCTTTAAAAGTCGAGAGAGAAGCCGCTGCGGGATAGCGTAATTGGTTAACGCACCGCACCGGTTATGCGGAGATGTGGGTTCGAGTCCCGCTCCCGGAAAAACGGCGGATTTTTTCTCGACTTATATTTTCGCTTATTTATCAATGAATCAAAGAAACGTGACAAGCACACGTCATTCGGCCCTATTAAATATTTCGAAAAAAGCCGAATAGCACTGGCAATGACGACTGCAACCTTGATATGTATCTTTACCGAGTCCCTCGTCCCGTATCTCTCTGTTCTGCTACATGCATTACGAGGCACTGGCTCCAGCAGTTCGGATATGCCAATTGCTAACCCCGACCTCCGACCACGTTCTACGTGGCGGCCGCTGGGAAAGAAGACGTTCTACGTCTCCCGCGGTAGTCGAGGGGCGGCGCTAGTTGACCGGCCTCAGAGCTCTTGTAAATATAAACCCCCGCTTTAAAAGTCGAGAGAGAAGCCGCTGCGGGATAGCGTAATTGGTTAACGCACCGCACCGGTTATGCGGAGATGTGGGTTCGAGTCCCGCTCCCGGAAAAACGGCGGATTTTTTCTCGACTTATATTTTCGCTTATTTATCAATGAATCAAAGAAACGTGACAAGCACACGTCATTCGGCCCTATTAAATATTTCGAAAAAAGCCGAATAGCACTGGCAATGACGACTGCAACCTTGATATGTATCTTTACCGAGTCCCTCGTCCCGTATCTCTCTGTTCTGCTACATGCATTACGAGGCACTGGCTCCAGCAGTTCGGATATGCCAATTGCTAACCCCGACCTCCGACCACGTTCTACGTGGCGGCCGCTGGGAAAGAAGACGTTCTACGTCTCCCGCGGTAGTCGAGGGGCGGCGCTAGTTGACCGGCCTCAGAGCTCTTGTAAATATAAACCCCCGC
Source organism: Haemaphysalis longicornis (assembly GCF_048455015.1). Lineage (NCBI taxonomy): Eukaryota > Metazoa > Arthropoda > Arachnida > Ixodida > Ixodidae > Haemaphysalis > Haemaphysalis longicornis. The sequence goes on along the minus strand of NW_027526335.1, from coordinate 156,109,072 downwards.
TTTAAAAGTCGAGAGAGAAGCCGCTGCGGGATAGCGTAATTGGTTAACGCACCGCACCGGTTATGCGGAGATGTGGGTTCGAGTCCCGCTCCCGGAAAAACGGCGGATTTTTTCTCGACTTATATTTTCGCTTATTTATCAATGAATCAAAGAAACGTGACAAGCACACGTCATTCGGCCCTATTAAATATTTCGAAAAAAGCCGAATAGCACTGGCAATGACGACTGCAACCTTGATATGTATCTTTACCGAGTCCCTCGTCCCGTATCTCTCTGTTCTGCTACATGCATTACGAGGCACTGGCTCCAGCAGTTCGGATATGCCAATTGCTAACCCCGACCTCCGACCACGTTCTACGTGGCGGCCGCTGGGAAAGAAGACGTTCTACGTCTCCCGCGGTAGTCGAGGGGCGGCGCTAGTTGACCGGCCTCAGAGCTCTTGTAAATATAAACCCCCGCTTTAAAAGTCGAGAGAGAAGCCGCTGCGGGATAGCGTAATTGGTTAACGCACCGCACCGGTTATGCGGAGATGTGGGTTCGAGTCCCGCTCCCGGAAAAACGGCGGATTTTTTCTCGACTTATATTTTCGCTTATTTATCAATGAATCAAAGAAACGTGACAAGCACACGTCATTCGGCCCTATTAAATATTTCGAAAAAAGCCGAATAGCACTGGCAATGACGACTGCAACCTTGATATGTATCTTTACCGAGTCCCTCGTCCCGTATCTCTCTGTTCTGCTACATGCATTACGAGGCACTGGCTCCAGCAGTTCGGATATGCCAATTGCTAACCCCGACCTCCGACCACGTTCTACGTGGCGGCCGCTGGGAAAGAAGACGTTCTACGTCTCCCGCGGTAGTCGAGGGGCGGCGCTAGTTGACCGGCCTCAGAGCTCTTGTAAATATAAACCCCCGCTTTAAAAGTCGAGAGAGAAGCCGCTGCGGGATAGCGTAATTGGTTAACGCACCGCACCGGTTATGCGGAGATGTGGGTTCGAGTCCCGCTCCCGGAAAAACGGCGGATTTTTTCTCGACTTATATTTTCGCTTATTTATCAATGAATCAAAGAAACGTGACAAGCACACGTCATTCGGCCCTATTAAATATTTCGAAAAAAGCCGAATAGCACTGGCAATGACGACTGCAACCTTGATATGTATCTTTACCGAGTCCCTCGTCCCGTATCTCTCTGTTCTGCTACATGCATTACGAGGCACTGGCTCCAGCAGTTCGGATATGCCAATTGCTAACCCCGACCTCCGACCACGTTCTACGTGGCGGCCGCTGGGAAAGAAGACGTTCTACGTCTCCCGCGGTAGTCGAGGGGCGGCGCTAGTTGACCGGCCTCAGAGCTCTTGTAAATATAAACCCCCGCTTTAAAAGTCGAGAGAGAAGCCGCTGCGGGATAGCGTAATTGGTTAACGCACCGCACCGGTTATGCGGAGATGTGGGTTCGAGTCCCGCTCCCGGAAAAACGGCGGATTTTTTCTCGACTTATATTTTCGCTTATTTATCAATGAATCAAAGAAACGTGACAAGCACACGTCATTCGGCCCTATTAAATATTTCGAAAAAAGCCGAATAGCACTGGCAATGACGACTGCAACCTTGATATGTATCTTTACCGAGTCCCTCGTCCCGTATCTCTCTGTTCTGCTACATGCATTACGAGGCACTGGCTCCAGCAGTTCGGATATGCCAATTGCTAACCCCGACCTCCGACCACGTTCTACGTGGCGGCCGCTGGGAAAGAAGACGTTCTACGTCTCCCGCGGTAGTCGAGGGGCGGCGCTAGTTGACCGGCCTCAGAGCTCTTGTAAATATAAACCCCCGCTTTAAAAGTCGAGAGAGAAGCCGCTGCGGGATAGCGTAATTGGTTAACGCACCGCACCGGTTATGCGGAGATGTGGGTTCGAGTCCCGCTCCCGGAAAAACGGCGGATTTTTTCTCGACTTATATTTTCGCTTATTTATCAATGAATCAAAGAAACGTGACAAGCACACGTCATTCGGCCCTATTAAATATTTCGAAAAAAGCCGAATAGCACTGGCAATGACGACTGCAACCTTGATATGTATCTTTACCGAGTCCCTCGTCCCGTATCTCTCTGTTCTGCTACATGCATTACGAGGCACTGGCTCCAGCAGTTCGGATATGCCAATTGCTAACCCCGACCTCCGACCACGTTCTACGTGGCGGCCGCTGGGAAAGAAGACGTTCTACGTCTCCCGCGGTAGTCGAGGGGCGGCGCTAGTTGACCGGCCTCAGAGCTCTTGTAAATATAAACCCCCGCTTTAAAAGTCGAGAGAGAAGCCGCTGCGGGATAGCGTAATTGGTTAACGCACCGCACCGGTTATGCGGAGATGTGGGTTCGAGTCCCGCTCCCGGAAAAACGGCGGATTTTTTCTCGACTTATATTTTCGCTTATTTATCAATGAATCAAAGAAACGTGACAAGCACACGTCATTCGGCCCTATTAAATATTTCGAAAAAAGCCGAATAGCACTGGCAATGACGACTGCAACCTTGATATGTATCTTTACCGAGTCCCTCGTCCCGTATCTCTCTGTTCTGCTACATGCATTACGAGGCACTGGCTCCAGCAGTTCGGATATGCCAATTGCTAACCCCGACCTCCGACCACGTTCTACGTGGCGGCCGCTGGGAAAGAAGACGTTCTACGTCTCCCGCGGTAGTCGAGGGGCGGCGCTAGTTGACCGGCCTCAGAGCTCTTGTAAATATAAACCCCCGCTTTAAAAGTCGAGAGAGAAGCCGCTGCGGGATAGCGTAATTGGTTAACGCACCGCACCGGTTATGCGGAGATGTGGGTTCGAGTCCCGCTCCCGGAAAAACGGCGGATTTTTTCTCGACTTATATTTTCGCTTATTTATCAATGAATCAAAGAAACGTGACAAGCACACGTCATTCGGCCCTATTAAATATTTCGAAAAAAGCCGAATAGCACTGGCAATGACGACTGCAACCTTGATATGTATCTTTACCGAGTCCCTCGTCCCGTATCTCTCTGTTCTGCTACATGCATTACGAGGCACTGGCTCCAGCAGTTCGGATATGCCAATTGCTAACCCCGACCTCCGACCACGTTCTACGTGGCGGCCGCTGGGAAAGAAGACGTTCTACGTCTCCCGCGGTAGTCGAGGGGCGGCGCTAGTTGACCGGCCTCAGAGCTCTTGTAAATATAAACCCCCGCTTTAAAAGTCGAGAGAGAAGCCGCTGCGGGATAGCGTAATTGGTTAACGCACCGCACCGGTTATGCGGAGATGTGGGTTCGAGTCCCGCTCCCGGAAAAACGGCGGATTTTTTCTCGACTTATATTTTCGCTTATTTATCAATGAATCAAAGAAACGTGACAAGCACACGTCATTCGGCCCTATTAAATATTTCGAAAAAAGCCGAATAGCACTGGCAATGACGACTGCAACCTTGATATATATATATATATATATATATATTGTAATGAGAATTTTGTGCAACCACTGGTCAACCCGCCCGTATGGCTGGTTCACGAATCATCGCTAGCAGCGGCTGCGAGACAGAAGAAGCAGAAGCCTAGTCTGTCCGACATAGCTTGGACTGCCCGTTTCGTTGACGGCGCTTCGCTGCCAATAAACCCCCTTTCAATTGGTGGAGTGTGCGGGTCCATCGTAAAACCTGGAGCTTCGAAACCGGCGGCTGCCCACCACAATATCCCACGAACCAGTCCATGAGCCTATTCCCGCGGTCCAGGTTCCACCGATTGTCTGCCCTGGAACCGCACGCCCGCTGGACCCCGCTATGTTCAGCAGGATAGACGATCGTGACGTGGATGAGTGGCTTTCTACCTTTGAGCGCATCAGCACGCACAACAAGTGGGACGACGCCATGAAAAAAAACAACGTGGGCTTCTCTTTTACGCATCTCGCCGAACTTTGGTTCCATACCCAACAACGAGAGATGACTACCTGGGCCGAGTTCAAGGGGAGGTTTATGAAAGCTTTAGGCCGACCCGAGGTGCGCAAGCTTCTAGCAGAACAGCGTCGTCTTCCGGATGGCGTCTTTCTTCGTGGTCCTGGCAGTGCTCATGGTAGAAGATAGTCTGGAAACATAAAAACTCACACAGAGCGCGAAAAAATAAGGTAAGTAGAGACGGAGACACACGAGAAAAATATTAAAAACCAATATAAAATTTAGTGACGTTTCAGGAAGAGGACTTCCTTTCTTCAGGGTACAGAATAAGTTTGTTTCAGGGTTATTTATATACAGAAAAGGTAGCAAGGGCGAGGGCAGGGCAAGGGAAGGAAGAGTTTGTACAATAGGATCATGGTTGTGGGCAGCAAAAGAATGAGAGAAGTGGAATGGGAAAAAAAGAAAAAAAGAAACGAAAAGGATTACAAAAACCCACAGTCACGCGCTATGAACATGAGAAAAAAGAGCCAAACAAGAAAAAAAACAAAAAAAAATTGGCCGCGCATCTGCTCCTTTCGTTGCAAATGTCGTCAAAAGACGACAGTCTTTGTAGACATTTGCAAAGGAAATGCCCCCCTTTGCTTTTCTGCTCACCTCTCATGTTGTTTCTTTTCTGTCGTGCTCATCCAAAGAGGCAAGAGAGTGGTCCATAGAAGATATGCCCATGCACGCAAAAGGCGAACATCTGCCCATACACACCCGTTCTGAGGGTCCGGGTCAGGTGATTGAAACACGAGAGTACTATAGGCTCCGTGCTCTGGTATGGTGGCGACACTGGCGCCTGAACAACCAGCGCCACCTACGGCCAGTGGAGGCATTTATCGGATGTTGTTGACACCGCTTGCGCGCTGCGCCGCACTGGCCGTGCTACGCTGCGATGAGTGATTGCTCAAACTAGCGCGATCGCTTTAACGGTTTTAGAGACATAGGAAATATTGGCACGTTTTTTTATAACAAACCCACCGCAAAACCAGGTCACCAGCAACACGCCGCAAGCCATGCTGCTGCGTCCGGGAGGAGCTAGCGAGCGCAACGGAGCACTTCGATGGGCGCGGCGCCGTGCTACAACTTTCAGTTAAATGTGGGTACAGTGAACGGTTGTGAGTTGTGTTGAGAACATGCGGCTCACGCATCGCTGCACTTTACGAAGAGTTCAGTGAATCTAAGCGAGGTAGGCAAGGCAAGCTTCTCGCGCAAGGCCGGGTGCCGTGGCTCGTGTAACATGCTGATGCAGTTGCTATGTTCATCAACACATAACTGTGAACACCGGGCAGCTACTGGCCAATTTAGCACCGTCTGTTTGAGTGAACGAAATGTTAGACGCATGGAGTGGGCCGCGCTATCAGCGTCAAAGCAGCCGCCGAGGCCGCACGGGCAGAAGCCCCACGCGTACACGTAGTAAGGGGTAAGCAGCGATCAGCACCCTAATACAGAAGAGGAATAAACCATACAGATTTTTAAAGCATCAGCAACACGCAATACTAAAATGCCGGGGTAGGCATAAGCTAAGCAAAAAAAAAAAAAAGAAAAACGAAGACACCGTCACAGCTTCAAGATGACTGACGCACATATTAATGGCCCATTCGTTTAGCTGCGGTGGTTGCCTGTAGAATCACTGCAGTTTCGTGTCAACCGGTGATTTGCGTCATATTCCGCAGCATTTAGGGAAGATTGCTGGGGTGTATATGCTTGCGCGCTGTTTTTATTCCCGACAAAGTTCGCGTTGCCTATGCAAGTTTCTCCAGGCACCACCTGTCGCACGTCCCCCCTGCGAAGCTGATAGCGGGGGTGCACAGAAGATCCCTGAGTATAAACCACATTCACACAAAACAGCAAAAAAGCACATTTATCACCAGAAGTCGGTCGGCGTTCTTTACATTGCACGTCGCACTGCGCGGATTCATCGCTGTCGCCTTTTCGCTTCATTTCAAGAAAACCGAGATAAACTATTTTTTTGGCAGCCTGCTTGCAACATTTTTAAAAATGTTGCGGGTGCTGTAGGCCCTGCAGTACACTAAAATACGCAGTACTAATGTTACTTCTTCGCAACGACTGCGGAATCTCTGCCGCGTACAGCCGCTCCTTCGGGCTGACAAACATCCAATTTTTGACGGCACCGCAGTTCGGCGGCGCTGCGGTCACTCTCGAAACACCAGCCCACGGTGCCTATAGATGGCTTCTGTTGGTGGGAGGCCAGGGTTGCGCCCAAAGGCAGTAAGACATACTGTTTCGACAGAAAATGAGTGTACATTCGTATACAAAGAGCAGAAAAAAGAAGGAAAAAGAAAATGAGAAAAAAAAGACAGGGTCAAACAATACATGACAAGAAAGATAACAGAAGGCAGGTGCACGCGTATGGCGCGGCACCGGGCGGTACACATCTGGTCGGCACATGGTACCAGTTCAGGGAACGCCGAGGCGGTCAGCAACGAATATTGGAAGACAACAATACAAAAAGGAAACGGGAGAGGAAAGCAATCACACACACTCGCGTGCACAAATTGATTCCAAGGTGAGAGTATCAAAGCTATCAATGGTACCGCAGCCGTCTACGCAGAACATAATGTCCAGACTTCCTGGGTAAATTTGGTTTAGTGAAACCACTGTGCTCAAAAACGTGGGGCTAGCACGAAACTATAACCGTCTACGGTGGGTCGCCAACTGATGGGAGAATATTATCGAGGGATGAAAATGAACAGGCATAAGACTATCCTGAGAAATGCAGCCGAAATTGTAATCGGAGGAAAGACACGTCCATTTGCCATAACTTTCATTGATGCCAAACGACGCTTACTTAAACTTATAGATGAGGTAGAACTCACAAAACTCGTGCTCGTGATGCGTTTTAAAACTAGATTAAAGAATTGTGGCCTTCAGTTGTTCATAAGAATGACCAGGAGTGTTAACATGCTTTGATAGAGGCAAAGAATGGCAGGTTTTTGCATGAGAGCGGTGATTGGTAAAGCTCAAACGAAAGGGTGTTTCAGTCTGGCCGATGTATTGTTTGCCGCAGAGGGTGTGTTCCAGCAGGTATACGACGTCGGTGGAATCAAAGTTCCCTGTTACATTAACATAATACATTGAAGCTATGCTGGCGGCGCGATGTGTGGTGGTCATTTGTGGGCATACTTTACACCGTAGTTTGTTGCAGGGCATGTAACCAGTAGTCTGTGGTCGGATGATTCTGGATTTGATGAAAACGTCGCCCAAATTTTTTCTGCGTCTATAATCAATCCATGGCGGCTTGGGAAATATTATTTTTAGGCGTTAACTTTGAGCAATAATATTGTGACGTTTCCTTGGTACGGATGCAACTTTCGTAGAAGAGAATGGATGGGTAAAAACGAGGTTTGTTTGGGGATTGCGTTTCGGAGCTTTTTTGCGGAGAATTTCGGAGCGGTTCAACTGGTTAGCTCGTGTAATCACTCATCGATCAACTGCTCTGGGTATTTTTTATTCTACAGCGTGGTTTTAAGTTCTCTGCAGTTAGAATCTAAATCCGCTTAGCTTCTGCAAATTCGCCGAAAACGGTGAGATTGGCTACAAGGTATTGCAATCTTGCAGTGCCTGACATCATTCTCCGCACAAAAGGTCCAAAGCCTACCCAGGCGGCACAGAAAGTGTGCCCCAAGACCGGCCCGTCTATGGCCGCTTTCTGGCATGTCCGGCCAGCATCCAGGTTCTGGCAGCCACTGATCATGCGTTGAACGGCCAACATTCGGCAACCAGCGCTTCGGCATTTTTCCGTCCGCCCGTGTCCGGACGCACAACGGCAGCTAACCGGCTGCCAGATATTCAGTTCTCTTACGGCTGCCGATGTTGAGAAAGAGAACGGCCGAAGTACGGCCTTAGGGCATCCGTTTTTTCTTCGGGAAGCGGTAATCGGCCGAAGCACGGCAAGCGACCGGCCACAGAATATGCGTATTCTTGCGGCAGTTGGTGTTCGAAAGGAGACCGGCCGGAGCGCGGCTGCCGTGCATTCGTTGTTTCAACGGTGAACCGCGCGTCCGGCGGACGTACGGCCCCAGAATATACGTTTTGCATTCGGTTAGCTGTCTTCGGCCGAATTACGGCCAGCGAATGGCCACAGAATATTTGGCAACCGGTGTTCAAGAGGAGACCGGCCTACGTAAGGTATCTGGTTATACGTCCTTTTTTCGGCAAACGGTATCCAGCCGAACAACGGCTCGCGCCTGGGCGCCGAGAATTCATGCACAGACGTGTTTGGAAGGAGACCGACCGGTTTTTTTCTGGGGGGACAAAGAGCCGTTAGGGAGCCGAACGACGGGGACGCGTTTTTCATCCGCTCCGTGTTTCTACGTTTTAAATGAACGAACATCGTTTGTCAAACAGTAATGAGTGTTCTCGGTGAACGGGCAAGGTACAAGGACTCACTGGACATTAGCAGGGAACCTTTTAGGCCATCGAAATGTCATTTATTGCCACAAGAAGACTGTGCCACACCGACGGGTGAGCTAAGCCTCGCCAGTCATCGCCGCTACCACGCTTCTGCCTCCGGCTTCGTCGACGCATCATCTCGAGGCTATTCGCCCGCTCAAGAAATGGAGAGCATTGGAGACATCGATCCACCAGAGATGTCCGATCCGAGATGGAGATGGTTCACCAAAATAACTGGCCTTCAAGGGCGTCGAGCAAGCGGCAACCACGCAGGAGCTAAACCGCCACCATGTCAAGGACTCCCCACCAAAGAAAGGCAAGTGCGAGCAAAAGCGCAAGTTATTCTGCTTACAATTAAACTGCGACAAGCAATGTTGCACTATGTTGTTGGTGATAAACGTAGAAGAGACTCGCTCGTGCATTGGTAGGATCAACTTCATGCCCTGCACTATGTTACTTCAGGGGATTTTACGACTGCCTATTTAGAAAAAAAATTATTTTAAGTTTGCAATAACAACAGAGCCTTGTCACTGACGAAGCCTAGCTGTTAATTTAGTTCCGATGTTTGAAGGTGAGCTTAGCTACTCTTGGGACATGACTCATCTGGGTAAACATAAACGCCAGCATCCTAGCAAACACGGATTTTGTCAGGATTTTCTTGCTCAACGCAGATTGTTGAGTTCACGCACAATTTGGCTCTTGCAATAGATAAGTTTAAAGTAATTGACTGTATATTCTTGGACTGCAGAAAAGCAAATGATGGTGTTGCATATCACCTTCTGCGTAGTACATTTCATCCTATGAACTGAATGAATCGGTTTTTGCATTGTTATTACTATTGGCCCTATAGCTTTGTTCAAAAGTACTGTGTAGTTAACCGGACTATAGCGAATGAACGTGATTCCGTATACCTGCAGCTTTATTCGCATTTAATAACATCCTGGTGTGCTGATTCAGAAAAGTTTTTGGATGTTAAACAGTGTGTTAACGGCACCTTTACAAGAAAACCTTCATTCCAATTGGATACGTATACCGTAAATTATGCTGCTGTGACAACGGCCGAGGAATATACATACCTAGGAGTTTATTTAGGGAGTGGTTAGAGGTTAAATAGGCAGGTTCACACCATAAAAGTTACAGCTGCATATGTTTTTGACTTTCTGAGACGAAATTTCAGTGAACCTCCATCTAACTGAAAAGAACAACCGTATTTCACTCATGTGCGCTCAATCTTGGAGTACGCATGCGTTTTCGTGGATCCCTACACCAAAGAGCTCGTTCATACGCTCGAAAACATACAGAATATGTCAGTGCAATTCGTATTAGGTAATTGGCACGCTCAACTTAGCATGAGAGAAAGTAAAAGTACACTGAAATGGTAGGACGTGAAAGATCACAGACGAAACCACAGGTTTAACTTTTTTCGTAATATCTATTATTCGAAAACTGTTGTAGAAGGGGAGAAGTATGTCCAAGCGCCATTCTACATATCTCAAAGTGGGACCGCTAGCTTAAAGCAAATTATTAACTTTTCTTTAAAGGTGACGCCTTGCGCGATTCCTTTTATTTTACATCAATGCTGCAGTGTAATTATCTTCGACGTATGATTGCATTAACTGTTTTTATTGACGATTTTCAGCGCGCTTTGTAGAATTATTTTGTTATTTTGTCTCATATTTAATGCTTAGTGTTATGTATCTCCCTTCTGTAATGCATGCAAAATAAAGCATGTATCAAATAAACAAACAAACAAACAAATAAATAAATAAATAAATAAATAAATAAATAAATAAATAAATAAATAAATAAATAAATAAATAAAACAATAAATAAATAAACAAATAAAAAACAATAAAGAAATAAAGAAATAAACTTCCAGAGGCGCAAGTTTGCCTCCGACGGGTTGAGAACCCTACGCATTCAACCTTGACCAATAAAATATTTATTCCCTATTCGTTGCAGTATGCAAGGTTTCCTGTATACATGCTACCATTGCTATGTTATTGGTTTGAAACAAATTATGTAACTCTAATTTTACGCCTTTCCTTGCGTGAACACAAAGGGATACAACTGCAGCCACCTGAAGCAGGGCGTCATTCGCGACGCGTCTAGAATTTTTTGAACGTAGTATGACATTAGAAGAAAATTAAGTTCTTTTGGACTATTGAGTGGTGCGGACGTACACTCATGAAAACAACATTAAAATAGATTGAAAATGAAAGTACCTGTTCGCTCCTTCTTAGGATCAGCCCTGCGCAAGATCATCAGAAAAGTTGATCGAGTAGAAAATGTCTTTGCAAGAAAAATGGGCAAAAAACTGGACATACTTTTCTGTGAAGGAGTTATATTAAATGCTCCTGAGTGTTTTGTTGAGAACCAAAACGCTTCGTAAAGGCATTCACGCCGGTTTTATATACATCAAAATTGGTCAAGCAGCTGTTATAAAAATAGTTTATGTAGTCATAGCATGAAAGTGTTCCGGAATATTGCCCTAAAAGAAATTGGCTAAAAGCGGGGCAATTTATCTCTCTGAAATTCAACCCACTAAAGTATATGCCCTCCGCCGCCCCCCCCCCCCCTCCTCTTTCCCCGTTTATTACAGGTAAGCCGCCCCACAGAGGATATCAGGATCTGGACAATACATCTATTCAAGCTCTACAAAGAACTGAATATTTTCTGTGTTCGGCAGTAAAAGAGGCACAGCAATTAAAGGACCGATAATTTGTGAGCACTGTTTAATAAATGAATTTTGCTGTCAACTGAGGCTGGTAATTAAGCAAAGCTGCGCTGAAAGCTTGACGGCTGGTGCTTGCGCGCGAACTCACTTTGATGTGGCTGCATTGGACCCAAAATGCTGGGTTTGTGCTGCTTCTGCACTGCGCGAATGAGTCATCTGCTTGCGCGACATGCAGCGACCGGCCTCAGTACAGCTAACGTACTGTGGCTCAACTCCAATGCCCGTAGCAGGGCCGTATTTCCGGTAGCTGTAGTCCGGCCGGAGTCCGACGACCGCATCTCGGCTGTCCTCCGGCGGACGTACTTCGGCCGTACACAGGTTGCTTTGGAATGGCCGGAGCCCTACGGCTGGAATCTGGCCGTATGACCGTAAGCCGGTCGACTGGCCGACGGACACTGGCCGTTGGACAGCCATCGGAGTACGGCCGTATACGGCCAAAAGGCCCACATTTGGACATGGGCCGAACATGGCTGCCGGAAAACGGCCGGACAGAAAATCACCGGCCAAAATACACCGGCCTGTTTTAGGCCGAACAGTCCTGTGCTGCCTGGGTAATCCACAAATAAACCTAGTTTTTACCCATTCCGCCTCTTCTTCGAATGTTGCATCCGTACTACGGAGACATCACAATATCTTTGCTCAAAGTGAACGCCTAAAAAGAATATTTCACGAAGTGCCACGCGTTGTTTTAGACGCAGCAAAAATTTGGGCGACGTTCTTACCAAATCGAGCATCAGCCGATCACAGACTACTGGTTGCGTGCCCTGTAATAAACCACGGTGTAAGGTATGCCCACAAATGACCACCACACAGCGCGCCGCCAGCATAGCTTCAAATTATTATGTCAATGTAAAAGGGAACTTTAACTGCGATTCCGCCAACGTCGTATACCTGCTAGAATGCACCCTCTGCAACAAACAATACATCGGCCAAGCTGAAACACCCTTTCGTTTCAGGTTTAACAATCACTGCTCCAATGCAAAAACCTGCCCTTCTTTGCCTCTATCAAAGCATATTAACAATCCTGGTCATTCTTTTGAACAACTGATGGCCACAATTCTCGAACCTAGTTTTGAAACGCATCACGATCGCGAGGTGCGTGAGTCCTACTTCATCTACAAGTTGAAGTCAGCGCCATTTGGCATAAATGAAAGTTATGGGAAATTAACGTGTCTTTCCTCTGATGAAAATTTCGGCTGCATTTCTCAGGATAGTGTTATGCCTGTTCATTTCCTTCCCCCGATAATATTCTCCCATCAGTTGGTGACCCCCCGTAGACGGTTATAGTTTCCTGCTAGCCCCGCGTTTTTCAGCACAGTTGCTTCACTAAACCAAATTTGACCAGCAAGTCTGGACATTATGTTCTGGGTAGAACGCTGCGGTACCATTGTTAGCTTTGATACTCTCACCTTGTAATCAATTTGTGCACGCGAGCATGTGTGATTGCTTTCCTCTCCACTTTCTTTTTCTATTGCTGTTTTTTAATATTCATTGCTGACCGCCTCGGCCTTCCCTGAACTGGTACCACATGCCGACCAGATGTGTACCACCCGGAGCCGCGCCATACGCGTGCACCCGCCTTCTGTTATCTTTCTTTTCATGACTTGTTTGGCCCTGTCTTCTTTTCTCCTTTTCTTTTTTCCTTTTTTCCCCCTCTTTGTATGCAAATTTATACTCATTTCCTGTGGAAACTGCCTGTCTTACTGCTTTCGGGCGCGACAATTGCCTCCCACCAACAGAAGTCAAGTATAGTACTCTAATGTTTCAATCACCTGACCCTGATTCTTAGAACGGGTGTTTATGGGCAGATGTTCGCCTTTTGCTTGCATGGATGTATCTTCTTTGGACCGCTCTCTTGCCCCCAGTTGCCACGGGACACTGAAAATACCAATTACCTTGGTAATTTCTTTTTCTTCGTACTTCTTTCTCATGTTCGCACCAGGCGACTGTGATTTCTTTGTTATCTTTTTTTTACGCACATGCAAAATGCGTGCAAGGGCATATCTTGTTTTCACCCCTCTCTTTCCCCGATATTGCCAAAGGGTAAAAGGGTAATTACTTTTCTATATTTTTTCCTGTTCTGTATCTTCTTTTTTGTTGTTTTGTCATGTTCGTTCAGCATGACTCTGATTTTTTTTGCGAATGTCAAATACGTGCATGGGCATATCTTGTTTTGACCCCTCTTTCACCCCTGTTGCCACGGGGGAAAAGGTGTATTACCTTGTTAAATTTTTCTTTTTTTGGTTGTTTATTTTCTTGTATGGCTCTTCTCATGTCCGTACCGCGTGAGTGTGGGTTCTTGTTATCGTTTTCTTCTCCTTTTTTCATTTTGCCCTCTTCCACTTCTCTCATTCTTTTGCTGCCCACTAACTATGATCCCATTGTACAAACACTCCCTTGCCTTGCCCTGCCCTCAACCCCAGCTACATTTTCTCTATATATACAACCCCAACTATAATCCCATTGTACAAACTCTTCCTTGCCTTTCCCTGCCCTGAACCCTTGCTACATTTGCTCTATATATATAGCCATGAACCATGAAACCAACTTGTTCTGTACTCTGAAGAAAGGAAGTCCTCTTCCTGAAACGTCAGTGAACTTTTATATTTGTTTTTAATGTTTTTCTCGTGTGTCTCTGTCTCTTCTTACCTATATATATATATATATATATATATATATATATATATATATATATATATATATATATATATATATATATATATATATATATATATATATATATATATAATATATATTGATAGTATGAGGGGTCGGATACACAGCAAGGACAATATCAAAGAACGTTTACTTACGTAACGGCAACGGGACTTGCCTTCATCAGAGTACAGTTCCATGCTTTCTGTTACATGATTACATGATTTGGACAGCAAAAGCATGTAACTGTACTCTGATGAAGGTAAGTCCCGTTGCAGCTACGTAAGTAAACGTTCATTGATACGGTTCTTGCTGTGTATCCGACTCTTTACATATACTATTTCTCCGCGCTTTGTGAGTTTTATCGTTCTCGACATATATATATATATATATATATATATATATATATATATATATATATATATACCCTAACATTAATGCCCCAGAAAGTGAAAGGGAAAATAGCCCCGCCAGTAGCGTAGTGGTCATCGCCTCAGACGCGTATTCTTTAGGTCGTGGGTTCGGATCCCACCTGGCGGAATTTTTTCTCCACTTTCTTTCTGCCTTTCCAAAGTCATGAACTGTTTCAATGACCTTCCACTTTCTCCCCTTACCTTTCCGAGGTTTTCGTGACTGCCAACCTTTATTTCTGACTTGTTTTTAACGAGCCCCTAATTTCCTATTCCGATTCGCTACTTGGAAAGCGAGCACCTGCGTTCTGGCACTGTTGGTGCAATAGGGAGGTTAAGAGTGTTCAACGCCGATCGACCACTCTCAACATGTCCTACACACTCGAGTCACAGCCCGAGTGTTAAAAAGAAGGTAATCTTCACCCCGGGTAGTCTGAGTGGCGCTGGCTACCACCCCCAAGCGCAGGATATAAAAATACCTTAACATAAATACCCCAGATAGTGGAGAGGAAAATAGCCCGGCCGGTAGCGTAGTTGTCATTGCACCAGACGCGTATTGTGGAGGCCGTGGGTGCGGATACCAACCGGGGGCCATTTTTTCTCCACTTTCTTTTGCCTTTCTAATTCTTTGTCGGTTTCAAGGACGTGCCCCATTTTCGCCTTTCCTTTCCGGGTTTTCTTGACTGTCAACCCTTATTTCTGTCTTGTTTTCAACGAGCCCCTCATTTCCCACTCTGATTTGCTGGCGCCCGGCCTGGCGCTTGGCCCTTATGTGGGACTTTACGCTTGGGAAGTTCACCCAGTTTGCACGTGAAATCGCCCCTATGGAAAGGGGCGGCTGCAAAAACGCACGAACTTTCAACCGCAGCGATGGCTCAGAGGCACAGCCCTCGCCTCCTATGCGGTAGGTACTGGGTTCGCATCCTGGCACCGCCGAGCACCCACCGGTTTCTTTAACGGGTACAGGCGTCCCTGGTCGAGTGCGGGCCCTTGAAAGGGGAATCCACGTCTGGAAAGCTGCCTTTACCCTTGCGATGGGTCCCTGACCCTTGTCCATCTGGCGGGACCCCCGGCCATCATGCCGCGTTCCGCCATTGCCGAGGGTGAAAGAGTCTGGCGCCATGTCCTGCCACAGGCGGTGGCGAGGTGAGCGTCCACCGTGGCTGTAAAAGGCACCATGTCAATTCGTGTGCCTTCGTGGCGCCGGGCACCTACCGGTAAAATAGGTAGAAGCGACTCCCCGGCCTGGCGCTCGGCCCTTTTGTGGGACTACAACGCTTGGGAAGTTCACCCGGCTTGCACGGGAAATCGCACCTATGGAAAGGGGCGGCTGCAAAAACGCAGGAACTTTCAACCGCAGCGATGGCTCAGAGGCACAGCACTCGCCTCGTATGCGGTAGGTACTGGGTTCGAATCCTGGCACCGCCGCGCACCCACCGGTTTCTTTAACGGGTACAGGCGTCCCTGGTCGAGTGCGGGCCCTTGAAAGGGGAATCCACGTCTGGAAAGCTGCCTTTACCCTTGCGATGGGCCCCTGACCTTTGTCCATCTGGCGGGGCCCCCGGCCATCATGCCGCGTTCCGCCACTGCCGGGGGTGAAAGAGTCTGGCGGAATGTCCTGCCACAGGCGGTTGCGAGCTCAGCGTCAATCGTGGCTGTGGAAGGCACCATGTGAATTCGTGTTCCTTGGTGGCGCCGGCCACCTACCGGTAAAATATGTACAAGCGACTCCCCGGCCTAGTGCTCGGCCCTAGTGTGGGACTACAACGCTTGGGAAGTTCACTCGGCCTGCACGGGAAATCGCCCGTATAGAAAGGGGCGGCTGCAAAAACGCAGGAACTTTCAACCGCAGCGATGGCTGAGAGGTACAGCACTCGCCTCGTAAGCGGTAGGTACTGGGTTCGAATCCTGGCACCGCCGGGCACCTACCGGTTCCTTTAACGGGTACAGGCGTCCCTGGTCGAGTGTTGGCCCTTGAAAGGGGATTTCACATCTGGAAAGCTGCCTTTTTCGCTATCGAGGGGCCCCTGACCTTTGTCCATCTGGCGGGGCCCCCGGCTATCATGCCGCGTTGCGCCATTGCCGAGAGTGAAAGAGTCTGGCGGCATGTCCTGCCACAGGCGGTTGCGAGCTGAGCGTCAATCGTGGCTGTGGAAGGCACCATGTGAATTCGTGTTCCTTGGTGGCGCCGGGCACCTACCGGTAAAATAGGTACAAGCGACTCCCCGGCTTGGCGCTCGGGCCTTGTGTGGGACTACAACGCTTGGGAAGTTCACCTGGCTTGCACGGGAAATTGCACCTATGGAAAGGTGCGGCTGCAAAAAAACAGAACTTTTTTTAAGTGCAAGTGGTAGAAGCACCCAGGAAGTCGTACAGTTCGGGTATCAGCTCCTCTCAACGCAGTGGCGCCATCCCTCGTGGCAAGTGTGAACACCGCATCATCGCCGACGCACGTGGCAACTGCGAACACCGCCTCATCGCCGACGCATGTGGCAACTGTGAACACCGCCTCAACGCCGAAGCACGTGGCAACTGTGAACAGGTTATCATCGCCGACGCTCGTGGCAACTGTGAACACCGCTTCATCTCCGCCGCGCATCCCACATCATCTTGCGACGTGCCCGAGTCACAAGTGGGAACGTGCCTTACGAGTGCGTGAATGCCTTGAGGTGCAATTGACGCAGTACACAGTAAATATAGATGTTTACAAATTGATACTCATTTCAAATTCTTATTGCAGCTTACCACAACACTTGCATTGTAGGCAAGCTTTGTGGTTCTTTATAGGGATATCTAGCTCGGTTACCTGACCCATTTAGAGGTGTAAATTTGAAGCATAAAGTAGAAGAACTCTGGTAACAGCTGAAGTGCGCTTGAAGGAAATTTTGATCGCGGAGTTGACAGACAACTCTGTCATATTCTTACTCACGCATAAAGTGATGAACAACGCTCTCTGACTTCAACTGAAATTAACGCGTGGATGTGATGGAGCTGTTGCTTTAGCGTTATGTTCGTAGGACTGCGTGGCAATGCACGTACAGCGTATACCAAACACGAAAATCGCATCTCTTCATTTTCAGGCCAGAGTACTGTTGCTGAAGGTATTTGCAGTACATATTTTCTATTTTCTTCAATCGCTTTTTTTTATTCCGTTCGTGCTAGTGAACGAGCCAACGCCGCCCGATTGACTTTAGAAGTCTCAGTAGTGGGGAGGGAATCCACGAAGAAGACACCACCGTAGAGATGCTTGTGCTTTGCAAGACGCCCTGAAAGTGAGGTACGAGAACACGATTAGGAATTGCCTTTTTTGAGGATGTCAGCTGTCTTATGGTAAACCAACGCCATGCCTTGCCAGGTATTTTGTTAGGGAAAAACAACAAATATACCACACGAGAACACTTCTTGTGGTGTATGCAGGCGTTGTTGGTATAAACAAAAGGTGTTTGCATACATACAAACAAAACATGATGAAAAGTCGTTGCCTTCCCGCAGGAGCCTCCTGCATGAAGTGGCCTAATTTAAGGCCAAAATGTCTGTGCGGGCCACTACGTAGAGAAGCAAGTTGTCAAGGATGATTCTTATTATAAGGTTGAAGCCCACCGGAGTGTATTTGAAGCTTAGACAATTTCACAAAAAAACTATCAAAGACTGCCTGAATAAAAAACACGTTTTCATGCTGGAAAGTGGCTGATATGGCTAGTGGTTCAATGCCACAGTGACACGGGGAAAAGACACCTTTTCTTTGCTAGATAACGTACAGGTTGCAAAAGGCGATATTGCATCCTGCATCTCAAATGACATCTTCGTCGCATGACGTTTTAAATGCAGAGCATTTCTTTAACTCACATGTAGCGTCCGCCGTCCGTCCGCAACAGCTCAGCGCGCAGGCGCGCCCTCTCCCCCACTCCTCCTCTCCCGCATCACGCTACCCTCCTCGCTCTCAACAACAGGTCCGCACCCCTCCCCTACACTATATAAAAAATAATTCTTATCGGCGCCTGGTTTCGATCCCACGTCCCTGCGGGCGGAACGCAAGGTACATGGTGCTCTACCCACTGCGCCAAAAAGCCGACACAGAATGAAAGGCTACGAACGCGCCTTATATCTTTGACTCATTCAAACTATGTCAAGAAGCTGCTGATACAACGCATTCACTACCACCAACTCCCCAAACACTAAACGTTAACGCAATACACCCACCCCCTATGCGACGCATTTACTCGAGTCCCCCTCGCGGGGAGATGGGCCCAATTTTTTTGGGACACCAGCCATCTCTCTGCTTGGAGAACGCCGAAAATAGCAGAGGCACGGTTTTTAAGGGCGGGACATATTAAGGACGGGACACCTGGAGCAGTAACATTTTATTTGCGAAGCATCTAATGCTCAGGGCTGTGTCCCTCCCCCCTCCCTCCCCTGTTGTCGTTGTCCGCCGTCCGCACTCTACTGCGGACGCGCGTCTCTCCACCCCGTCAGCGTTTGGGCTGACGTCAGCGCAGTCTACTATACAAAGAAATAGTTAGGCGGCGCCCGGTTTCGATCCCACGACTCTCTAGCCGCAACGGGAGGTACGTGGCGCTCTTCCCACTGCGCTACAAACCGACACGGGAGCATGTGCTACGAACGCGTCTTGAAGTCATTCATTCATTCAAACTACATCAAGAAGCTACTGATACAACGAAGGCACGGGAAGCTGAACGTCATCGGAAATGACGAACTGAAAACTAATGGGAATTTCAGTCGACCTCATGGCTGCTTCGCATACTACTCAGGGTTCCCTTCCGGGAAGATGGTGTAATTTATTTTAGCTTCCGTTAAGGTTTTAAGTATGACATCAAAACCTCTGCCAAGGTTTTGATGTCATACTTTCAGTAGATAAAGTCATCCCAACAGTATCCCCTATATACTTCAGGTGACATGGTACCCTGCATGTTGATATGTGAGGTCCATGGTGAGCACTCACTTTTCAGGTTATGGGGTTTAACGCGCCGAAGATGCACCTGTGCTTTCAGGCCCGCCCGAGGGACGTGCTCCGGATTAATTTAGCTCGTCTGGGGACATTTAGGTTGCACCAAAATATCGACACATGGGAGTTTACACTTTTTGGCTACATCTGAGAAGCAGACGCCACGGTACAGATCGAACCCAACTTTTATTGAGCTCAGCAGCAGAAGGACTTAGCCACTGAACCACCACGGTGAGTTCAACATTCACTTTTCTCTTGCCACATAAGCTATAACATACACAAAAAGTTAGAGACCGGAAGCGTACTTCGATTGTGTGCCGATAGTGTTTCATCAGTGGATGCAGCCAACTATTCTTGGTGAATACTTGGTGCTAAATTAACCAACATTGCAATCCTTTCGGGTTCTCTTTTCCGTAGGCGTGAGTACCACGCTTTGGTTTATCTACTACCTTTTAGTGCCACTGCCACTATGTGTCTCCAAAAGTTGTGCGCATAGCAAGTTTCTCAAAAGAAGAATATTGTTATCACTTTCTGGTGCTATGCGAGGTGATAATGGGGGTGTATACCTGTTTGCACAAATACTAATATTGTTTTCCAAACTGTTGTGAAAATTTATTACAGTATTCCCACCAATGCCCCATTTAAAAAAAAATAAAGGGAACTTACTACAGCATAAGTAAAGATTTTCCCCCAAGTACTCACAAGGTCCGCAAACACCATAAATTTGGTAAAGCGTCGCGCAAAACAACATGCTCCGCTCTAAAAACTACCCATTGGTAACACCACTTACGTTTTTGATCATGCCTCCGAAAAAGTAATTCCACGCCCCCCATAACTATCTCTTTCCTCCCGCGTGCAACCTAAAATAAACACAGAACTATGTCAATTGTATACTTCTAACATACGAAGCCTCTTACCGAAACGCGATTCACTTTGGAACCTTATTTACATGACCAAATGAAATATCGTTTTGTTACCTGAAACTGGGCTTAAACCTTCTATTTCTTATTATGAATTAGCTCACTCTTTTCCCGCATCCACCATTTTTCGCCGTGATCGCCATAATAAACGGGGTGGTGGAATTCTCACTGCAGGTCACACCAGTTTAAATTGCACCGAGGTACCCGTTCACTCTTCCCTTAAATTAATGTTCGCAAACTGCACAAATTCATACCCCCGCTTATCATTGGAGTATGTCATCGTCCTCCCGACGCTGACTCTTCATTTGTTGCTGACTTTCACGAGGTATTTTATCCCTTTCATACCTCTTATCCTAACACTCCGGTGATTTCAATACGCGACTTCAACTTTCCCGGAATACCCCGTCCGACATCCCACTAACACTTTAAAACACAAGGTTGATAGTGACCTTGCTAACCCGCGCTTAACATTTGGTTTGTCCCAACTTGTTTCCTTTCCAACGCGAGTTACAGGGCGCTCCGCAAACATCCTTGACCTTTTCCTCATGTCACATCCCGCAAACCATGCAACTTTAATTTCCCTCTCCGATATCAGCGATCGCGCTGTACTGCTTGCCACATTTTCAAATAAACTACCACGGCCAAAACTAACTTTCCAAGAAGACAATTACACTTTACGATAAGGGAAACTACGCTGCTATTAACAACAGACTATCCATATTCAGTGATTGGTATCTAACTAGATTTTTCAAAGCCCCCTTGAAACTAACTGGTCCTTACTCAATACTAATATTCATGAGCTGATCAATAAGTACATTCCCATTACCACAATTAGAGAACGGTCATCATCACCTTGGTTCAATGCATCCTTCAAGATACTTAACCACAAAAAAAGCGTTTGTAACGTCCCGCAAAAATTATTCAGTTCAGTTGCAATGAAAGCTAAGATTTCCTTTTTTTCTTTTCTTCTACTTTGCCCAACATGTTCCGCAGTAATCCGAAACATTTTAAAGCAAATCTTAACCCACCATACTCCTTATCATTGCTTGACGAAAACGGTACCCCTATTCCCGAACATGCTGCCCCCATGTACTAAATTCCGTCTTCTGCCCTGTCTTTACTTCTGATTCAAATAATACGCTTCCAGACTGCCCTCCTTTTGATTATCCAGTTACGCTGGACATGACGTTTGAACCTAACCAGATCGTAAAACTAACAAATGCGTTGAAGCTTGTGTCATCCGCTGGTACCTATTGTATCAATTCTAAAATTGTAAAAAACACTGTTGTTAACCAGCGTTATTCTTTCACACATATTTCAGCAGTCACTTTCATGCGGTGTGGTGCGGAAAGACTGAAAGCTCGGCAGGATCATTCCTGTTCCAAAGAATGGTCCTGCTTCTTCTCCGAGTAATTATCTTCCAATTTCCATCACTAGTGTATCCTCTAAATGAATCGTATACTCTCATGTCGTACAATTTCTAAATTCGGTTAATTTATTTCACCCTAACCAACATGTATTCCAAAAAGGTTTATGACGTAACACTCAACTTGCTCTCTTCATTAACGACCTTAGTTCCAGCATCGACGTTAAGATACCCGTAGATGCCATTTTCCTTGATTTTGTGAAGGCCTATGATAAAATTTACATTCAAAGGATTTTTCTCAAGCTCTCTCGCCTTAACCTTAATACCCTGGTATTTAATTGGATATGTGAATTTTCAACTAACCGCTAACAGTTCGTTTATGCTAACAACCATTGTTCCTCTGTGTGCGCTGCATTTTCAGGCGTACCTCAAAGTACTGTTCTTGGCCCTCCGCGTTTCCTAATCTACATTAATGACCTTCGTAATAACATGTTTTAACATCCGACTTTTCGAAGACAGATGTGTAATTTACCAGCCAGATTTATTTACTCAGATTAATCCCATCTCACCAGCGTAACCGAACTCAAATCTCGAGCTAATCTTGTTGACCAAGCGCCGCGGCGCAAAATTCACAGACTTTGCCTTTTTCATCGTTTTTATCATTCCATGGACCTAAACCAGGTTTTCATTCCTGCTCATCGCCTTTCGTGACAACTAAGCCAATACAAAGCTGTTTATCCCGCTCGTGCGCATACGGCCGCCCAACATTCTTCATTTTTTCTTCAAAAATCTAGGGACTGGAATTATCTTCCTCCTGAAGCATAGAGTATATACTAATATGTACTAGAGGGTAATCTGGCGCCACTGTCTCGGGCAGCAGCGCTTCAGCGAGCGTTCCGCCATGTATCGGGCAAACACGTTCCACTTGTCCTTGGCATGGCTCATGAACAGGCTGAAAGGTTGGCTCTGGCTGAAAAGAGCAACAATATTACTGTTGAATGTTCGTGAAATTTGTTTATTTATTATAAAATTGAACCTCCAAAAGGATTCATCTGTCAGTAATTATTGAGAAGCTTCAAGCACGATGAACAAGAAAAGTGTGTTACCCTTTTTTGTTGATTTTGGCTTCGACACAAAAAAGAATCCGTATGGCCACCTAAGCCAAGTAGGAGAGGAACGTCGCTAGCGGCAATGGCGCCGCCCATGGTGGCCAGCGACTGCATCGACAGATGTCCCTCTAGTATATATTAGTATGAAACTCTATGTTCTGACGCGTGCACCACTCCTGCATCACCCGTTTCAAAGAAGCCATCGCACAAATCATCCTTCAGTGACTTGTTTACCCCCTCATGTAACGCCTCAGCGGGGCCTTTGGGGTATAATGAAAAAAATAAAAATAAAAAAAAATAAATAGTGAACACCCAGTTCCCTTCATTCAGCAAGATTGATCGTATGCATTATTGCTGCCTCTTTCCTATGGTACCATGCTGCAGGTTGTTTTAACACTTCATAATATTGTGTACAATACTTGCGTGACTACGAGCATGGTAGTTTTACATCAATAGCTAATCTTTCATAGTGAGGCTTCTGTCACACGTTAAAAACCGGTAAGTACGATGCCGTGACGCACGTGTGAATATATCTGCGGACACTTTTATTCCTTGAAGCTCACTGTACACCTCTTCACAGTAACAAATTTATGCAGGCTGTGCATGAAAATTACGAAAATTGACGCGAAAGTGAACGCATTTGCCACTTTACCTGTGATTGTAGCCTTGATTCGGTTGGTGAGATCTGATGGCTCTCGCTGCTTCCCCTTTTCGGTAAGAACAATGGCCGCTGCGGGTGCCTCGCCGTACTCGCTGTGCGGCAGCCCGACGACCGACACCTGAGCAATATATTCAGAATGTTCTCGGAGCAGCAGATCTTCCAGCTCACCAGGAACCACCTGGTTGTTCATGCACTTGATCAGCTGCTTCAACCGCTCAACGATGTACAGCCGGCCGTCTTCGTCGTAGTAGCCGGCATCACCTACAACACATTGCCGTATGTTTTAACGTTTCAAGGCACATACCCAGTACATCTGCGGAAATAAAAACAAAATTACGCCCATCTTCCCGCGAATGAACCTTGATGTGATGCGGGGGGTTCAATTGGCGTTTCCATTGGGTTGATTCTCTAAATCGGGTGAAACGTGTTGTGAACGCGTATGATGCATTCCATCACTTGCGGGTGTTCTCATACGCGGCAACGAGAGCGAGCGCTGACTCAACCGCCACAATCAGCGTCAGAGGCGTTGGGGACGGGGCTGGTTGAGCTGCAAGGCGCGTGGCGCTTCCAGCCACGGCTTTCCCACCGGAAATTCAACATCCTCCTGTAAAGTTTTCAGTTCGTCGTTTCCGTTGACGCTCAGCTTCGCGTGCCTTCGTTGATTCTTGACGTAGTTTGAATGAGTCAATGACACAACGCGCGTTCGCAGCACTTGCTCCTGTTCCGGATTTGTAGCGTAGTGGGAAGAGCACCGCGTACCTCCCGTTGCGGCCAGAGAGTCGTGGGATCGAAACCGGGTGCCGCTTACTATTTCTTTTTTTTTTATAGTGTATTATCGCGCAGCTGTGGGTGTAACGAGGAGAGTTGCGAATGCGCAGGTGGTGTGCGGACGCCGACGACGCAGGAGGGACATACCCCAGAGCAAGAGATGCGTCGCATCTAAAAAAGTATGATTTCAACAAAACGGCGAAACCCATAAATGATTTTACAAAGCGACCTTCCTGCCTAATGCAAACAACACTGGCACACTTGGTTTTCTAGGTGTAGGGCAGCGTCTTCGTATAGTTTCGTTTGATTTCTGAGTAAATACTCGTACACAGTTGCAGTGTGGAGCGCAGATGGCCAGATACCGTTCATTTTGTGCTCTTCCGTTGTGGGTATTTAAAAGAACGTTCGCCTAATAAATATTGAAATAACCCACCTGCCATCAGAGCGATGCTGATAGAGTCCGTTGGTGAATTCCACTTAAAGTACGAACGAATAGGTTTGCGGAAAAAATCAGGACGAAGAGACGAGAGGACAATACGAGCTCGTCTTGTCCTCGCTTCTCTTCATTCTCGTCTTTTGCGGAAACTTATTCCTTCTTACATCATGAACCAACTAGCCAGCAATCAAGTCCTACTAACTCGCACTTAAAAGTTGGGATACAGGATTTTGGCCATTAGGTTGTGAAAAAAAGCAAAATCATGCCTTCTTCAAGTCGTTCAAGGACTATGGCTGTTTAGAGGAGCTCACCGGCTAGGGAGGGGTAGGGCGCGATGGAGGCCACACGTGAAACAAGATTCACGGTAAGGCAGTGAGAGAGATGACGCAGAAGCCGCCCTCCTGGTCACCCTTCGGAAGACGCTTCTTTTCGTTTTCTCTCTGCTGAGGCAATGGCGGGCTAGAGCGACGGCGCCCACCGCTCCAGCCGGGCCGTGACACGCTGCAGCGTTCAGGACGGCGCTAACGCGAATTCCACGTAACGGCTGCCACGGTCCCTAGCTTCACTCTTTATAGAGCCACGTGTATAAATTCAAGTGACGTCGCGTGGGCAATCGTTGTAGGTGTCGTTTACAGCTTTGCTTTCCAACCACCCTCACAGCGTGTATTGCAGCCAATTTTTTTCTGGGCCAACAATATATGGCGGTCACACTTAGCGGGAACATCGGAGCGCGTGGCGCGAGCTACCACTAGAGCATCCTGACGACGACTCGCGGAAACAGTGCGCATGCGCGTTGGGGGGCAAGGAGAGTACAGATCTCGTCGCGCGAATCGCGTCATCAGGCGGCAGCGCGTCGTGTGCTACTTGCGACCTGCCGGTGCTCAAGAAGCAGTCGGCATTGCCGGTGGCCTGCGTGAACGGCACCAATAATTACTGCGGCGCTCAAAAAAAGATCAGAGATTTTTTTTACGCGCAGACAAAATGTTTGTTGTAGGAAAGCAAGAACGAATCGCGGCCTTTTCGCACGACGCGCATCGTCATACTGCGGCCGTGAAGGTCGCTAGCACGAGCCGAAACTGCCAGTTGCGACACAAGTCGCAGCCGCATAGGCTTAGCAATAACTTCAACCAACGGGGTTGAAGAAACTACTGCGCAGTTTCACGAAGGTTCATTTGGAAGCAAAAAAAGAATGACTAAAGCAGTCGTCGCTGGCTCAAGAGCATTATGATTTGAAACGAGGTTCATAATCACCACATGTTCGTCCTCATTTACGCCCAGAGATGAAAGTTCTGTATATTGCGACGACCGCTGTGGACAAAGCGCGTGGTGGTCGCGAGGCGTCAGGCCGGTCGAGCATTTTAAACATTCCACAGCTCGCAGTAGCGGCTCGTGCTTGCGACCTTCACGCCGCAGAATGACACATGCGCGTCGTGGGAAAAGCCCGCAATTCGTTTTTGCTTCCCTGCACGAACCGTTTTGTCTGAGCGTATAATAAGTCTGATCTTTTTTTCAGCGCCGCATTGCCGTTCACGGCGGCCACTGGCAACGCCCACTGCCTCGTGAGCGGCGGCAGCTCGCAAGTAGCAGACGATGCGCTGCCGCCTGATGACGCGATGCGCGCGACTAGATCTGTACTCTCCTTGCCCCCACAATGCGCATGCGCGCTGTTTCCGCGAGGCGCCGTTATAATACCCTAGTAGTAGTAGCTCGCGCCACAGGCTCCCGTGTTCCCGCTGTGACCACCATAGTACATGGTGTATTTTTCACTTTCATCGGAAAAGTAACCACCCGTGAGAAAAATAAATTCCATGTAGTAACTTTGCTACGTAAATATTAGGTAACAGGGACGTAAAACCTTTCTCTGTTGAAGATGCAGGCCATAAACACATATTTTCTTTGGTTTCTGTCGGGGATCGTATCTTACACGACGGTGGAAGTATTTGGAGCTTTTGGAAATTATGATGAGGGCCACCTTTAAATGCCTAGACAAAAAACACGCCGACCAGCCCAAACTTACCTTGTACATCCCTGGAGATTGGAAAGCCAAACTTCAGGCACAAAGCAATGGAGGGCTTTCCATGGTTTATATGCAGGACATTTTGCGTGGCGGAACTAATGTGTTGGCGGTGCCTCAAATGCAATACTTTAATTGCATTTCGTACCACACGGCACTAGGTCATATGCCTGAGCGGCCTAATAATTCCAGATATGATACTAGATTCAAGCTATTTCAATATTTTTCTTCCTCCATTCAATATTCTCAACCATGCAAGGGTGGGACGTCTGCTTAGCTAAATCTCTTTCGTGAAGAAGTCCACGCATATTTGGCTACATTTCTCCCGTTTCCAACATGTCCCGCGGCGTCGTGTTTTTGTATGTTTTCAAATAGCACTGAAACGTTCTTCATAAAGGCTTGTAGATTTTATGGTAGATTTTCTGACCATATTCTTTTTGTGATATACACCCTTGCTGCGTAATACCTTGACTACAAAACGGTTCAGGTAGAGTTATTTGCTGGGGATCGAGCAGAAAACCACCTTCTGCTGGTAAATGTGCGTTGTTTTCTTGTAAAATATCTTTCTGAAGTCGTGCTATTCATTCCTGATGTTCAGCTTCCGCAGTAATTCTAATCACTGCCAGCAACCACGAGAAACGGCCTTTGCATGTCGAGACTAGTTAGCGCACAACCAGCGTCATTTTGAAACAATTCGAAACATGCTGCCAGAATGGTATAAAGGTTTTCTATGCTCGTAAAGGTATACACGTTCTCCGTACCAGATTTCATCCAGCCCTCATGATCAAAAAGCCCGATAGATTCCTTGGGTTTCTTGTAGTAGCCTTTGACCATAGACGCATTCCAGAAGTGGATCTCCCCGATCTGGTTCGGTCCTAACTCTTCTCCAGTCTCAACGTCAACAACCTGTAATATAGATCAGTAAAACCACATTTTTTTTCTCGGTAATTATTTTGTCTTTACACATCGGTTGGTCTTTACACATGTTTCTTGCGCTGATTAGTCGAGTATCGGCCTGCAGTAATGACCTTAATTTTCTCCTCCAGTGGAAGCTTGAGCTCCGTTAAGACAATTTTTGGAACATTTGTTGCCTCTGGGACTTTACAAAGAAGGTGAAACTCGGAGCGAGTCGCCAAAACACATCGGTAAACCGCTCCATAACGGCTGCAGTCGAAACGCCTGCTGATGGCGTTGTATCGAGACTTCCCAGCTTTTCTTGGATGTTGCATCCCTGTCGATAGGTGTTGGACCCCTCACGGTCCTGTAAATACGATGTGCGTAAAAAGCGTTTTCTTACACTCCCGCCGAGCAGCTTGCCTTCTGTGCATCTGTGCGTTAACCAGCTAAATTATTTCATCAGCCACGCCACCTACTCCTTTCCGAGAGCTACGAAGACTACGTACACACCTCTTCGGACCCAGCTTAAGTGGCTTGCCGAAATCCTGAATGCTTTGGTTAATCCGCACCTTCAAACAAGCACGCCAGTTAACTCTACTATGAACCTGTTAAAAGAACAAATCGACTTCGTTAGGTCGGGCCGAACTCTGACGTCTCCCACCACTTATCTACTTTTCGACTGGACATAATAGAGAGTTTTAGCAATCCGTCTGTTCCGTCGTTTACGTAGTTTCCGTGTAGACCGGGACCCGACTTCGCCTGCGCGCGCGGAAGGGCGAGGAGGAAGGGCAAAGAGGCGCACCCCACCATGACGAATTCACGGGCATGGCAAAGGCCGGCCCGCGGAACAAAGTCCCCCTACCGCGACGAATGCGTAAGTGCCCAGACGGGTCCCGTTCAACACTGTAACCACGCACAACACGGAACGTATGGAGTGCTCAAACTCTCTAATGGTTCCCAGGGCAACGTTGGGGTTGAATGAATGAAGGCGCCTAAACTCGAGCCGTCAGATGTCACCTTCATAGGGGCTGCTGTGAGGCCTCCAAAACACTTACCGTGTCCACTCGCAACCACCCTGACTCTTTCGCTGATCACTTTCGGTACTTCTTTAGGCGTAGTAGGGGTGTTGTACCAGTGGTACAAGTAGCAACGTGTATTGAGCACTGTCCCTTGTGCGGTAGCCCCAGCTACATAACCCGACGAGCCCCACTGACATACGCGAGGTGCGGGTGTAGAATTCGCAGTGTTGAATACATTTCTATATCTCCTCCCCCCCTCTCTCTCTCTCTCTCTCTCTCTCTCTCTCTCTCTCTCTCTCTGTCTCTCTCTCACTCCCTCTGTTTCTCCCTCTCTCTGTCCGGTGAGCCCATTTGGTTTTCCCTTGACAAACGATGGTCCCGTCCAAAGCTCCTCTTCACTGCCGCCTTTTTACACATCTTCCAAAAACATTCATTGTTATTATATTTTCTACATTGAAGTACAACGCTGTCAGAAACCCTAACAATCTTACCGACAAACGTTTTGTGAAGATGAAAGAATTGACTCACATGTAATAGGGCTTGCATTCCCCTTGAAGTGGAGAGATAAAGCGGTAAGATGCTCAAAAGACGCGGGAACATTGTTCAAATCATGCATGGAAAACCCGACAACGACACGGACAAAATCCGCAACAAAAGCGCGGCAACGCATCTAGGCGCTTCTGTTACCTCGCCTATTTCGTTTCAGTGCTGTATCCAGCTGTAATAAAGAAATATTAAGACGAGCACGATTAGAGTGCCATTTGACTCCGAATATTCCACTCGCAGCAGCACGAATTTCTTATTAACGTGTACAATAGCACAAGTACGAAAACAGGTAATGCGGCCTGATACAATCTCCGCGAGTGCGATTAGGGACATCACTAACCGTGAGTGGTAAAGCAAGATTAGTGGAGCTTGCGTAACCGTTGTTCAGAAATATGTGAACGTAGGCAGGGTCGCGTAAGCACACAAATATGCGAGAATGTATTGCTCAGAACCATAGGTCGGCGTACTCACTCGTGAGTACACTCATTTGTACTCATTTGTACTCAAACTCACGAGTGAGTACGATGATGAGTGAGTACACACCCAGAAAAAAAAGTGAGTATGATGACGAGTGAGTACAGGGGTAAGTCCACTACTCGTGAGTACAGTACTCATGAGTACACTACTCATGAGTATGAGTACTCAAGAGTACAGCATTCATGAGTATGAGTACTCATGAGTTTGAGTACTAATGAGTATGAGTACTCATGAGTACACAGTACTCATGAGTACACAGTACTCGTGAGTACACAGTACTCGTGAGTACACAGTACTCATGAGTACAACTCTCATAAATTTTACTTTTGCGAGCGCTTGCACTCTTGACTATGTGCCCTCGTGAGTAAAGTACTGCAAACAAGTTTTATCACGAGCTCGAGTTTGGACGCGCGTGTACGAGTAGCAAACATTTAGCGGTGCCGCTGTGCAGCTTCACTGTCAAGGATGGCAAAATTAGACAACGAAAACTGCAGCTCCCCTCTTTCCCGGTCCCTGTTTGGCGCTGTACGCGTTTCGCGGCGGTCGCTTGCAAAGGAGTCATGGTGAAGAGGGAAAAACGAGGGGGTGAGGGCCCGGCGGGAATCGCGGCCGCAGTTGCTCTTCTCCTACGGCACTTGTTGACTGCCGCAGTTATTATTGTTGACGCGGCCTGTGAACGCGTGGTGGCTTCATTGCGCTTGCTCCCTTCCAGTTGTTTTAGGGGAGAGGCGGTGGAGGCTGCTAACAATGCACGCACTAGGCGTACTGAAATCCATCTTTTTCGGTTTTCAGACGTTTCTGTAGACGCGTGTCACACTGTGTAGTCGTTGCGTGAGCCGAACCGCTCATTTCAACAGTCGCAGTTAATTTACGTAACTCGCGTCAAACCGACTACGTGGCGGACCATTTCGCTGTGAGTATTCAAGCGAAAATTTGGCTGATGTACGTGCGCCCATATGGTTTTATTAGGTTCCCGTTTTGAAACATTTTGCTCAGGTTCGCTAGTAATATGGTCTCGTGTAGTGCCATTTACAAGTGAGCATATAGCCCCACTGTACAGGCATGGCGGTGGAATTTGCCCCAGCAATGGAAATAAAACATCCGAGTACACCTAAGCACGTTTGTGAGTTGTGAATCGGACATCATAATATCCAGTTGAACGCGTGCGACGCCTTGTTTAGCCTGACATATTTTGTCTAAGAGCTCTGGCATCTTGCCGCTGGAGGAGCGTTTTGCTTTCGAATGGCTTTACTTTCGAGTGGCAACCCCATTCGCCTCTTCTCGTTTATGCCACCGTGTAATGACGACGCTGACGATGATGGTGAATTTCGGTGGTTGTTATTCCCCTACCTTCACTACTGTTTACAGGCGGGCGACCACCCCTCGCTAGCAGCTACTGTCGAGTTTAAGCTCGCACTGTGGGAGGCCTCGTGAAGGAATCGTTTTGAAATGATGAACGCCAACGCCAGATGCCGGGATTGACGCTTAAGCTCACGTCTTGAAACATCTCGTAAAACATGTGGATTGCACATACGAAGCCACCGCACTTTTTGATCGATCGCTGTGAGCTTCATCCACACTGCTCGAGATAAGAGCTGCAGATTTCCACTGTGCAACCAACCCGCCAACACGGCAATACAGTGACGTCGGTGCAAGCTATCACGCCTCCGAAAAAATTCACCAGCATTTCCCCGAGGGGGAGCATGGGGAAGTGCGAATGCACGGTTGGTGCTATGAGGGGGGCTATGTTGAACTGTGTTGGCATTCGCCTCTTAGTTACATTATCACCCCCTTGTGATCAACTCTGGCATTCACAAGAATCCATCTAGACTGCGGAACCGGCGACCGACCTCGACGGTGGCGCGCGCTAGACTGAACACTGAACTGCGCTGCACCTCGCGCGGTGAAATGCGAGAGCGCGCGACATCAGGCGAGCGCACTACGTCATCGCGCCGTTGCTACACACGCTCTCCCTCCGCTCCGCGCCGTTGCTAGGGGCGAGGAGGACGCGATAACACCTGTTGCTGAGCTGCGGTGGACGGACGGTGGACGAGTGATTCAGGGTCGCTTAAGAAGTGCATTTGCACTTAAAACGCGTCTGCAAACTTTGTTCTCGAGTACACGAAGCACGGCAGCGCAGTTCGACACTGCTGGAACGGCTGCCAAGCACCGGCAGCAACTGGGTGCCCTGCGACCCTCGACTGCGAGCGATACCCTCTCCATGCCCCCCCCCCCCCCCCCCCCCCGAACACACACACACACACACACTGTTGGGACTGGGCTATTCCTGCTCAGTCACTCCTGTTGCGACGTTGCCCTGCTCAGTCCCCCATCGACGTGGCGCATAGCAGAGCGATGAAGTTGTCCAGCCGACGGTGATTTTAAGCTGCATTTATATGCACTATATACAAAGGTAGCAAGAGTGTTACATGGCTCGCACAAAGGCGATAGCACTTCTCAACTCAGTGCCTCCAATGAAATGCCGCCGCGCAGCCGCTGTTTCAGGGCTGGTTTTATACCCCCGGGGTTCCACCGCAGCCGCGTGCAGTTGGAATTTTTTCAATCCAGGACTATCACTGGCCGCAGTTTGAAAGCGAAGTGATTGCGTCAGCCGAGCTACGACAAGAAAGGGAAGGCGACTCAGCGGCGCCGTCTCCAGGGTCTACTCGCTGCTTGTCGTTTTCGAGCCGGTCGTCCCAGGCATGATTTGGTGCGGCCGTGTCGATGGGAAAAGAAAAGTAGACTCGGCGGCACTGTGTGCCGCCAAGTCGCGGCACGTCTGCCGCGGGCTGTTTGACCGAGGCGCTAATCGGGCCCACCGTCTGCGCGTCGCCAGGTGCAGCAAATTTGTGTCGGGCGCTCTGGTTAACCGCACACACACGCACACAAAAATTAGTAATTAAGGTCAGACCCGTGGGGGTTTTGACCGTGCTCTTAACGGAAATAGACACAATGACGCGTAGCGCCTCTGTCCTGTCCCTTTCTCGCGGCGGGGCCTCCCTCTTTGGCTTTTCGCGCGGTAGCCGGTTTTCGTCTTTCTGTTTATCTATTACTTTGCGGGCTGGCGGCGCTTGCGAGGGGTACGGTTGCGCAATATTCGCAGAATGCGGAACAGTGGCGGCAGCGTCTCTTTCCAGCTGGTTTTAAAGACGATAGCCTTTCTTTGGCCACTTGAGCGCGAAAATGTTGGCCTGCAGTCTGTCTGTCTGTGTCTGTCATTAAGATAATTGATTATTGCAACTTAATATCTCGCCCCGCTGTATACATGGGAGCTACTGGGGTCACAGTTAAGTAGCTTTATGTACTTACATAATGTGCCCTCTCTACAACTGACCAACTGCCCCGCGATTCAGCCGCTCGGCCAAAAGTTAAAAGAATCCTTAATCGAGGGCTTCATATTGGCAAAATATTCCCTCGCTACTAAAGCTGGTACCATGCTTCCTATTTATCAGCTTTGTTCAACAAAAATAAAACATTAGGGATATTTGAACCCAGACATAAATACGAACGTGATATGAAAGTGAAGGTCTCAGGCTACAACCCCGCGCGCTTCGAAGACACATGGAGTCTCGGGAGTTCATATTTACAGACATGAATTATACACGGAACCGTAGCCATGCAAGCTTGGCTAACAGCAGTGCGCTTTCTGGCGCTACCGGCGTCGACAGTGCATTATTTATATGTACAGTGGAGCACACAACGATTAAAACGATGCCGCGCTTTCGAGCTATTACGGGAACTGTCCGTCATGAAAGCAAGAAAAAAAATAAACACCAGAGCACGGCGTCAGAAATTCATCTGAAGGACGATTTTTTTTCCCCTCTTCGCTGAGCCGCCTCTGGCGCGCCGGCACCGGGAGCGCGAGCGTGAAAGTAAAAAGAAAGGGTGTGCAACCGGCGGTGCAAGGCGGCGAAAAATCCGCTTTTTTGTTTGTTTGTTTTGCTGACCTCGGTTAACCCACGCCATCGACCAATGAGAGGCATCCCATTGCCTGTTGCCCTCAGCTCCTTTCCTGGCACCGTGATAGCATCCCTGGAGAGAAAGAAAGAAGTGACGCGCCACCTTGACGCCTTTCCCTGCGTCCCGATACGCACGATAGACCGAGTCCGCGGTCCAATCGGTCACGTGAAGAGACGTCACGGTCCGCCGCGGTCCGATCCAAGACAGAGCGCATCCACACGGCGGGCCGGCTGAGCGGACCGCGAATGGCCGACCATCTGAACTCACAAGCCAGAAGTTTGAACACAGGCGCCGTTTTGTCGCGACAACATGTTGTAACGCACAAGCCTACACGAAACGTTTCATTCCCACAATAACGGCCACCCGCATGCAAGCCGGGCGGGCATTCTCACGCAGCCGCCGCCGTCGTTCGCACGAAGGCGACACGACGAGCGCCGACGGCGGGGCGATCCGGGCTGCATGCGGCTCGTCACCGCTCGCTGGAACCGAACTCTTCCCTACATTGAGGTCCACATGCGCGAAACAAAATGATAATCATAGCTAACATCGCACTAGTAAGAGTCAGGACTCGCAAGAAAAAGCGCGAATGAAGTATGCGTCGCGATTGTAAGCCTAGCCCGTCGCTTATTCAACCGCGGGTGATTGACAGGCCCCTTCGAGCGCTTCGAAACAGCCGCTCTGCCCGCGCTGTTCTCTATTCGCGTAACTGGACGCGGCTCCGCCCACGCGACGCGGCCGCTGTCAGGTCACGCTGATTGATGTCGCGGTCCGCTGTCGAGACTGCGGACCGAAAAGCCTCGGCGAATATTTGGACCGCGAAGGCCGCGGTCCTGCGCGGTCCAACGGCGGTCCGCGCGAACTGGTGACGTCCTATCACGTGTTGCGCAGACCGCGGTCCAAATAATCGTTTTGGTCCGCCGTGTGGATCGGCGAACACGCAAGCCTTAGCCAAGAGATAAACAGGGAGTACTTGTTGCAGTTGCGCCGTGAAACTTCCAACTTCGTGCTGCGTAGCGCGAAGTATTGCCGTGTCGCCCATTCCTATTTCACCCTTTCCTCTTTCGTGCTGTCCCGGCGCCGGTCCACGCAACCAACGACATCGCATCCGGATTGGTAGATATGGCCCCGACAAGCGAGCAAGACGCAAGGGGGCCGAAATGCACCATACGTGCCGAACGACCGCACACCAATTATAGGGGAGTTTCCTAGATGAAACGAGACGCACAGCGCACGAAACGCACCAGAGGTGACGAACGACATCCAACTTGAACCAGTGGAGCTGACCACGGCGAACGAAATGCACAGCGCACGGAACGCCGCCAAGCCAGCACACATGGAAAAAACTGCTATTCGCGACATCCTCCGCTCGCGCTGCTGCTATCCGGAGTTGGCCAGCGAATGTTACGACCTCAGAAATAAAGTGGCCACAAGCAACAAAAGACCCAGCGCACGCGGTTCAACCCTACCGGAACGTATGAGCTCTGCGACACCCGCTGCTCCAGCCCGAGTCCAGCGGACGAATGACATAACACTCGTGCAGGTAGGTCCGTCAACAAGCAACGACACGGCCAGCGGGTGCGGCATGTCCGAGCCAGAACGAACAAGATCCCCGGCACCCGTGCTCCGACCGAGACTCACACGATAAACACTATTTCTTACAAGAGGACGCAACCGCGAGCAAGCGGACTCGGGACGAACGGAGCCTGCTTGTATGGGAGAGATAGCGATTATAGCATTCTCGAAACAACGGGCAAAAGACGAGGGCTTGAGCGACGAGACGGACACAGCAAGAACGGCAACAAATGAACTCGATCGAGACGAAGGCATCAAATGCCCTAACGATGAAGTCACGCTTGCGATGCCAAGGAATGTGGGACCGAACGGACGGCACGAACTACGCCCGCTTCCCCACCACAACGGTTTCCCTTCCGAATCAACCACGGCAACTGCGAGCACGGAGCCGCAAAGACTTTGACCGATCAGCCATGCCACCCTACGAAAACGCCATGCTACCGCACAATAAACGAAAAGCCAATCGGCTCCCGCACCATATGCAACGCACACGTCAATTCAAGCGACGTCCTCAACACGCCGAACTATGCCATCCCTACACAGCGCAGCTCGCAACCGGACAAACAGGACGTCTACGCCCCCACATGCATCAAGCACGCGACGAGCTACACGAACACAATCGCCGACAGAAGCGGCGCGACTAACGCAACGCCGTAAACACTGTCAAGTTCAGGTCTGACGAAGTGAATCCCACGGCCCACACACAATAAAATAAAGAAGATTTGAAATTCACCGAAGCTCAACGAGACAAACACCCTCTTAACGAAGTTTCTAGTATCCGGAACAACAAACAAACGCCAGCATCGAGCATCTGTGAATAAGCGGACAGTGATCTGGATACGAATGCACGTTAATCTACGGAAACGCTTCATTGTGCCTGTTGGCAGGCACAATTCGAATTTGGAGCACGATTAGGAGAGTATCAGCGCGCCCGGAAACGAAAACGGACGACAAAAGCTGCCACCCGAAGACACAGAAAACCGTAGTTTACGGCCACGGCCGCACCGACAAGCCCCGAGCTCCACTGAGCCTGACCCTGTGTTTTCTAATCAATTAAACATTTTATTTTTTTTTCTATTTAGTCTTTCATTCGAGATACGACCTAGCTAACAGTGCAGATAAGTTGATTATTCGTGAGTAATACAAATTCAGTACTCATGAGGACAGATTGAGTACTCATGAATGCAGAATGAGAAGTACTCATGATTGCAGAATGAGTAGTACTCATGAGTACAGAAGATTGAGTACTCATGAGTACAGATTGAGTACTCATGAGTACAGAGTGAGTACTCATGAGTACAGATTCAGTACTCATGAGTACAGATTGAGTACGAATACTCGTGAGGACAAATGAGTTTGAGTACAAGTGAGTATGATTACAAATGAGTATTTGATGAGTGAGTACGAGTGATTTTGTGAACAGACGAGCTTTTTGAGTCTGAGTTTGATTGAGTACAGCGTGAATGAAAAAAATTGTGATTGATTTTGAGTGAGTTCTTTCTGTTTTGCCGACCTATGCTCAGAACGCGTCTTTTACACTCAGTTCAGGTAGCAAGCATAACAAAGGATACTTCACCACAGGCTGTGGACAATCCTTTGGTTTAAATTTTGTTTTAATATTACCTATGTGAGCAGTCTATAAAAGAAGATGCTGACGGGTGAACGTGAGGCTTTGGTCCGTCTTATCATCAGCGCATGTATGTATATCACGGCCAGCGAGAACGTGAGTTTTAGACTAGTTGCGTATAGGTACTCTCAAAACGACATTGAGCTGATTTATTGGCCAATGGCTCTTACAATTCACACACATTCTCCTCGGCGGTAATGACTCACGGGAATGCTTTACTCAGGCGCTGCTTGAAGGAGGCCTAGTCAGGACTTATTATCATTCACTTTTTTGATAAAATTCAACTCATTACGCTGTGGCTGTATTGTTACGTAATCCAGATAACGTATTGCTCGTAAAAAATACGCGCATAAAACTACAGGTAGCTTTATGGTTGAGTTGCCGGGGTATTATTTATGAATGTTACTTCGCTGAAATATAGCTGAAGTTGCACCCGCTTGTAAAGCCCCGACTGCGACTACGGCTGATGTGCCAGCTTTGCTACGCACTTGCGCCCATTGCATATGCGCTTGCGCTTACGACATCATCTGCTGCCTACATCTGCTGCCCTTACAGCCACTGGCTATGGCACCTCTTTCTGTTTATCTTGCATACTGTACTATCCGGGGTTTCGGTTTCGGTTTCGATGTCGGTGGTTCTACCACCAGGGGGGATAACTCTTGGCTTGACTCTGGTACCCGAGAGCACGACTGTTCTCTTCGCCTTTCGGGGTCATCGCCGACGCAACACTACTATGGCGCAGCCGACGCTAGAAGCATACTTATGGTAAGCGCTCCCCATCCCTTTAATAATGTGTAAGCCGCCTGAACAGGCCGCAAGTTTTCTTTCCACGTAGTCAGGGCCGAAACGTTCAGCTAAGTGCGATAGAGGGTTAGACCTAACAGAAGGCTGCACCGGCGAGGAGACGGCGGCCAGCATCACAGTCAAGAAAATAACTCCCACCTCCCCTCGCGGGAACCCCTGTGTAGATGCGACGCATAGGCGGAGCGGCGAAGGGAACGCGTTTTATAGCGCGCATAACGTTGAGGGGACTGCGTAAGCTGGTCCCCGTCGATGACGGCGTTGGCGTACTTGTAAAGCGGCGTGGACTCTAGGTGTTTGAGCCAAGCGTGGATGTTGCTTCGCCGGAGAACAGCACACCGGTTATATGCGCAGCGCGCCCGAAGGAGAGGAAACCGCGGAAGAGAGAGTACTGCACATGCGTCGGCCCCAGCGCGTCTGCCGCGGCTATGACGCAACGTGCCGCGGCTATGACGCAACACAATCCAACACAATCCACTTTAATCCAATCCAATCCAAATCCAATCCAACCGAATCCAAGCCAAGCCAAGCCAAGCCAATCCAATCCAATTCAATCCAATCCAATCAAATCAAATCCAATCCAATGCCCCTCGCGAGAGAGTGTTCGTTATCGGAGAGGAGAGGGGGTGAGCGGCGGAGAGCGGCGGAGAGCGCAGCTCGCGCAGCGAGGAGAATGGCAGAGGGGTGGACAACGCCGACAACAACGACGACGACGCCGGAGGGACAAGGCGAGTGAATCAGATGCTCTGCATCTAAAATCAGCGCGAACAGAGCTTCAAGTAGCAAATATGTCAAGAAAAATGTCAAGGTGAAGGCATACTGCAAAACATCAACAATTTGCAACAGGTATTTCCATTGAGCAAGCAAAGGTCGCGCCATGCCATTCAGTAGTTTGGAAGCGCTCCTTCCAAGACTAGACGTAATATGGCTGACATAGCGGCGAAGCCATTTCCCATTTTTTGGAGGACCCCAGGGGGCCGGCCATTCCATGCAGCGAGTGGCACCGCTCGTTCAAAAGTATCTTATCGCACCAGGATGCACAGCGTTCTCACCGCAACAGCAATCGTCACTTCTGGAGTCATTTTTAAGAGCTTAAGCAAATCGAATCGCTCCCATGATCAAGTCAACCAGACCGACGGGCAAAGATGCCCCCAGCGAATGGGGCTCCCTCGTTCAAGGCCTCGCCGCTCACGTCGACGTTGCGATATCGCAACCAATTACCCGTATTCAATTTCGAAGTTTACAGCAAGAAGCGACCGAATCAGCGATCGAGTTTTCGCCGTGTTCAATATTTGGGCCGACAACGCAACTTTGGCTCCAAAGAATCCTCTTGACTCGACGATCACTCTTTTGGCTGACTGTGCAACCGGATTTCCGGACTGTTCCCTTTGCCTTTCGGGGACGTCATTGACACGAAACTACACATATGTTATGCATAGTTCCCACAAATAAACCTTTTCTGATTTGTGATTTCGGCGTGAAGTTATCATTATACCAAAGAGCAAGGTTCTATGTTTGTGCACCGCTTTGCAGTGAGCAACAATAAAGATAAGTGATCCGTAAGACCCGAGCGAATAAAAGCGTCATAGGCCACTTGATTGGCATACCTAGGACAGCGCGCGAACTCGCTAGTCTCTTCAGGGTTTAGTGAATATAAACGATTTCATTTGGACGGACAGACAGCGGTGGTACTAGGGCTATCATAAAGTAGCCTACAAAAACACGGTGAGCACATGCTTTTCGGAGGCTAGTCGTTGTCAGTGCCTGTTTTTCGTCTTGTATTGCGCTAACCATGGAGAGAGAGAGCTGCATGACACAAAACTCCTCTACAGGATGCTCATTCGCATGCCAGTGTGGTGCGGTGCCGGCTACGCACCGTAGCGTCGGAATTCTTCAAACACTCTATGGATTTCATTCCTTGTTGAACCTTACAGTATTAGGGAATCAGAACAGTTCATCCGTTCGCGTACTGTTACGATTCAGCGCAGCACTACATGAGCGCATGTTCTTGGTGTTTGACTTCGTGCGGGGAAGCTTCCTGTGCTTGGTGGCAAAAGCCGCCCTTCCAACAAGCTACGACACGCAGGAGCGCGTCCGCCGTGCGGAGACTTGCTAGTAACTGTTCATGCCCGCGGCTATGGCAAAATCGGGAACAAACTGGTTCTAGCGGGAACGTGTTGAGACGTAAATCTGTGAGCGACCACCACATGCAGAAATCTTTTGCCCTTCCCTGAGACTCAACGTGCGACGGATTTTTCGAGCCCGGCAATGAGGGCTCCTGTGTGTCTGTACTTTGTTTGAGACCTGCCCAAAGCGGTGAAGGCAGCGGAACAGTTGCCGCTTGTATATAAATTCCCCACTCTCGGTGGCTTGAATCAGTGTCCATCGGTGCTGAACTAAGAGCGTTGCTCTGCGCTTCGGCTCTACGCGGATAATGCATTTTCGCTGTTCATCTCTCGCCATGCAGTAAAACCAGCTAAGTTTTGCTCTTGACTTTTTGTCGTCAACACCAAGGCAGATCATCTGCTCGTCGTTCGTCCACTACGCTACAGCTACATGACAGAGGCGGCGGAGCTTGGTACGGAGACGCGTTCAGCAATGTCACAACTGGTGCCAGGGGTGCGAGATCTAACTTCCCGGATGTCAAAGTGGCTTCTAACTTCTGGGAAATATTGGAGGTGACTGATGAGTGTGAGACCTTTCCTTACTGAGTGTTTCCAGGCTTTAGAGGATAGCTCGTAGGGTGTGCGTCATTGTAGCGTGGATTATTCACACAAGACTGTTTTGGTACAGGGGAAAAGTGCAGTTAGACCTTGATATAACGAAGTTGGCAAAAGTTCCCAAGTTTTCGTTACATGCAGGTTTTAATTTAAGGCTCCTGTGAATGCAGCAGAAACGAAACCAAAATGCTAGGCATCAGTAACCTCTGCTCTTACCCTTCAAGAATTTCTTTCGCAACAAAAAACTGCCCGATTTGCGCCTGCCGTTTTCCCCCCTAGCTTAGATACTACATGACACTCCAAATGAGTCAGGTAACTTACCCCGCACTTACAAACGTAACTTAAGTATCACTTTTGCTTTTTTGCACTTTTCTGAGCCATAATACCGTTCGATGACCAACTATATCTTGAAAGGGCGCCTTTTCGTGAAACTAATGCTCTTTTCTGCTCTTAAATCGGTGATGGGGTGTTGGCTAGGATACTGCACTGGGAGAAAACGTAAAAGCACTGGGAGAAAACATGACTGACCCACCGCGGTGTCTCAGTGGCTAAGGCGTTGCGCTGCTGAGCACAAGGTCGCGTTTTCGATTCCCGGCCGCGGTGGCCGCTTTTCTGATGGAGGCGAAAAGCAAAAACGCCCGTGTGTACGAGATTTCGGCGCACGATAAAGATCCCCAGTTGATCAAAATTAATTCCGGAGCCCTCCACTACGGCGCGCCTCATCGCCCGCGTTGCTTCGGCGCGTTAAACCCTACAATCAATCAATCGAGAAAACATGACTGAGAAAAACATGATGCGCTAGGTGCAGCACAGTACGTATGTGAACACTTTGAACAGGGCAGCTCATTTCCCAGACGAGCTCGCCGTACGTCGACGTGCTCAGGGGCAGAATGGCGGCAAAAGAGATTTCAGGCAGAGACCTGAGAATTCAGGGCCGAAAGGCGGTGCTTGCCATAAAAACGGTAGAGCGAGCATGCCGTTGACTCGGGTGGAGAAAGTGGCCGAAAAAATGACAAGGCCGCACACTCAAGGAACAGCGTCGAAAAAAAAATTTGAAACACCCAAACAGTCTTTGTGCAGTAACTGTGGTGAGACGGTGAATTTGTTGCGAGTTACAAAAACGGCAAGCTGGTCTTTCAGGTTCTAGACCAGAATAAGGAAAGCAGGGAGCTTGTGTAGTGCTACGTACTCGAGCTCTTGGTCAACGGCAAACCGTGCCGAATGCTTCGGGACTCTGCCGCGACGGTAGGCATCATCCTCGCTTCGTAGGTCTAGCTGGATCAGGTGACGGGACAAAGTGTTTGGGTGAAACAGGGTGTACCAGGGCCAAGCATGCGCCTGAGAAGGCTATACGTACCATTCGAGGTCCATTTGGTGAACTGGTCAAACTGGTGGCAGTTTTTACCCGACTGCTGTCACAATTTTCGTACCTTTTCTCGAACAGGTGCGATCACCTGCTGTTCGAGAGAAGTTTAAATTTTGAACCACTTCCGAGAAAACAAGCCAAGCTCGTTGCGAAAGAACCTAGCACGGAGATTCGACACCTCGGAGAGCAACGGGGAAACTAAGAGAGATGGCCACGGCCGGCCTCAGCTCTCCTCCCGCGCGGGAGGAGGAGAGTTGAGTCCGGCCGTGAGATGGCAAAGATGCATTAGCTTAGGCTCGAGAGAGAGGGCAGCACGAGTCTACTCAGGGCGATATTGTGTCGGCATTGGGTTTAAATATTCATTGTTGAGGTTAACGGGAGGCCTTGGGAACGGCTACCGAGCCGGAACGCGCACAGTTCACGAGATAGCGACGTTTTTCAGGGGAGCGTAAACTACCAGGATACCGAGACTAGGCAGCACAAGTCTGCTGAAACAAAAGGTGTTTCTTCAGGTCGCAGCTGCGACTCGAGCGACGTTGTAACAAAGCCTGCAGTCGAGATCTGAAACGGTTTTCACGGTGCAGCTGCGAGTGATTACGATTTTCCGCCAGAGCGAGTCGATTGCGTCCTGCCACCAGCTCAATACTCGATGTCAAGCAACAGCCAACGGAGGCCGTAGAGATTCCAGTGGCGCGTGTGGCTCCGTCGTCTTGTGCGACCAAGCAGCACGGATCTGGTGAAGATCTGATAGTCGAAAAAAGGAACGACAACACCGTTCGGTCTGTGCTTACTGAGAGTTTTGCTAAAAGGGCAAGGGACGACCAGGGAGGTAAAACTTTCGGGCGTACGTGCGGCAGGAGTTCCACTACGCACATGTCGATTGGCAGCGCCGTACTCTAGCGTTGCGCCGGGCCTCCCTGAAACTCGGGGTCACTGACAATGAATGCGCGCGTCTCGCTCGCACGGTTAAATTTGGGGAGTTTTCTCTGCTTGCTTGGAATGTGTCCCGAAGAATCACCAATCTCCTCTGAAGCGGTCGAAGCAGCCTTCAGATAACGGACGCAGTTACAGTGCCATTCAAAAAAGGGAGAGCTGAGGGCTATGGCGAGAGCTCAAATGGGAGCCATCAATGCGAGAAGTGAACTGCAGACGCTTAATTATCTCGAATGTTTTGTTCTTCCTGATGCAGGTTTCACCCGTTACGATCGCATTTCTTTTTGTGTTGGACATTTTCTTTACGCGAAATGTCATGCTTTCAAGTTCCTTCGCTTGGCCAAAGTACTCCTGGGCTCAAAATAACTTAGTGTAACTAGTTCTATGCGTACTTTTGCCGCTATTAAAAACCTGGTAAAGCAACAGCGTGGATTTGTCTTCACGCTTGCCGGCGATACCGTTCTGTTTTCGTTGTTGCTTTGTCGCTTCTCTCGCCAAGCCAGAGACGCTGCTGGTGAACAACTCTGCGTGCGAAGACGGATCCGGTGAAACACTAGCCAAGTGCTTTCAGCAGAGTAACCTGAGACTGGTACAGTGTCGTTCCGCACAAGTCTGGAATCGAGCGGCTGCCGAGCACTTCTCTTCAAGACGATACCCCTGGACAAGTCGCTAATCCTTATCCATCGATATCTCGAATTCCCGGCTGAGAAGCTGCTATGAGTCAGCGCGCTAGTACCCTGTGCGCGTGTAATTGGTGTTTCGTGTAGTGCGGGGACGCTTTGTGTGCTTGGCGGCAAAGCCCACCTTCTTCAAACAAGCTACGATACGCAGCATCGTGTCCGCCGCGCTGACGCTTCCTGAAAGCGATTCATGCCTTCAGCAGTTGAAAAAAAAAATTCCCAGTGGCCTAGCTCCTCTATGCCAGGATATACGTAGCGTGTGCTAATAATGTTCAGCTGGGTATTTTAGGGATCCTGGTTGTCTAGAATTTGCTGATTATCATACTTTCTGCTGCTAAAACGATTTTCAATCCATTCTACACAAATCCAATCCAATCTCATCCAATCCGAACCAATCCAGTCCAATGTAATTACGGCGGCGGCGGCGGCGGCGGCTCCGGTGCGCCAGCTTTGTGGCGTGAGACGTCACTGCTCCTCAAGCATGAGCAGCAGGGCTCTCCAGGAGCCACGCGAAACTGCTCAACCTCGGCCAGTGTAGCTCACGCTATCAAATGGGTAACAAACTGGTTCTAGCGGGCACATGTGGACACGTGAATATGTGATTGGACGCCACCTGCACAAATTTCTCCTTTCCCCTTCTCTCAACCTCAAAATCCGACGACTTTCCCGATCCCGGGAAATGGTGTTCTTCTGTGCCTGTACGTTGTTAAAGACGTGTGCAAAGCGCTGATGGCAGCGGACCGTTACCTCTTCTGTCTATAAAGGACTCCAACTTGGTGGCTCGTATCATCGTATCAGTCGACATGGAGAGCCGAACTAAGACTGCCGCCCTGCCCGTCGCCTCCATGTTAATAAGGAATTTTCGCCGTTTGTCTATTGCCATGCAGTAAAATCAGTTAAGTTTCACCCTCGGTTTTTGTCCTCAACACCAAAGCAGCACTTTTGATCTCCGCTTTTCCACCACGCTACCCCTACACCGCGGAGGCGACAGAGCTCAGTATTGAGACGCCTTCGCCAATGTAAGACTACGCCGTTCCAAAGCGACGGGGACGAACCCTCAATCAAATAATGCGAATTATATAAATATATTCCGCTCAGCCTTCGGAAATGGAGTATTGTAAAAACAAAGGGGTTCTGTATATTTTTAGGCTACAGTGAGGATTTGTATTTTTAAATAAAAAGCACACATTGCAGAAGTAGTCGACATAAATCGCTAACACAGGAGGTGGAGCGGCTCCCTAATTTGCGGCGGCTCCAGCCGTACATCAGCCGCTGGAAATTATTTCTACTATGTTAATTTTATTGCATATTCAACTGTCTGCAAACGCACAATGTATGGAGAAAAGAGTTTTAAACCGGTGACTTCGTATTTCACTAGAAGCGGAGACAGTCCCTCATCAC
This sequence comes from Haemaphysalis longicornis, assembly GCF_048455015.1. Taxonomy (NCBI): domain Eukaryota; kingdom Metazoa; phylum Arthropoda; class Arachnida; order Ixodida; family Ixodidae; genus Haemaphysalis; species Haemaphysalis longicornis. Next base: position 156,064,668 of record NW_027526335.1, on the reverse strand, counting down.
GTAAAGGTAACGTGTACCAAAATGATCTGTTCATATGTCACACATTTCGTGTGGTAGCAAGAAAGGCACCGGATATACTTTTCAAAATAATGGGCAGGGTGAGTTTTTTCACCTTAAAGCTACAAAATAAAGCGCTTTTTAGGAGGGCTACAAGTGCTAAGGAATCTCCAATACAAGGGAAAGGAAAACAATAAAAATAAAGCAAACGGTGGCTAGAGTAAAACATCAAGCAAAACAATACATCATTCGCTATCTTCATCCTCAGCTGGTGTGTGCACACTGCAGGACTGCGGCCTCTGCCGAAGAGTTTTAACATATTCTGTTGTCAGTACCATGCTTATAACTTGCCCAGTAAACTTCTTCTCTTGACTGCACTAAAATTATAATGCCAACATAGGACTGTTTTCCTGCTTTAGGCAAGTTTATGCAGTTTACACAACATTTTGCTAACAATTGTAGGAGTCTTAAGAAAATCAAATCATTGGGCGCAGTGTAAAAAAATAGAGACACTGTTAGACTCCCTGGAAAAGAAAGCAAATTCCTGACTGCTTATCTGGGACAACTATACTCATACCATCAGAGTGATAAACATCATCATGTGAGCATATTTGCTTAAATTCCTGGTTGTACTTTATGAGCATAACTACTGATGAAAGCGTTGCATTTCGCGGTCGGTTGAGCTACGCCACCGCTCATAATCCTAAGAATACCTAGCTAGTAGAAACTAGCCTTATGAAAGCTAAAAATCAGCGACAAAATCACGTCTTCCAGCAGTAGAGTTGGTAACACATGTACGCCAGCTGAAAGGCAACGTACATTGCTATTTACATTGCACACAAAGGAGGAAAACACAAAGGTAAAAAAATATTCTGTCATTTCTTCTTGAAGTGAATTTATTAATTTATGAATATCTGTCCTGTGCCGGCTGCTGTACCGAGTGGAATTAAACGAAAGAGTGGTATCACTAAGTTCCTCCTATCTTATGTAAAGAACTTCAGTTTCCGACGCTGCGCACCAAAATAGATACATAAAGCGGAAGTGACTGTGAAATGATCAGCTAAATGAGACCGCTGGAATAGAGCGGCAGCATAGAGCGCGTAGTCATACTTTGCATAAGCCGGCCATACGGCCTAACAATGAAGCAACAGCACACGATAAAACTGCCGGTGCCTTCGCTTTTGAATGGTGTCTAATAAAACCCACAAATATTCAAACATTTAAGCATTAGGGCGTACCTTGAAGGAGGCTGTTGCTAACGGCAGGCCAACGTCGTTACCCCGCTTCAAAATGTCGGCGTCCCGCTCCTGAGCAGTAACCAGAAGACATGCTTCTGTCATTCCGTACATATCCTGCAGCGTTCGGAGGCCTCCAAATGTGGAGCATGCCGCGTCAGACAGCCTTCTCTGTAGCACAATGCCACCAACAGTAATGTGCCTCATTGTTGGCAGGCGGCGGCCTGATAGGCGCATTTGGGCCACCAGGGCTTGCAGCTGTGTCGGGAACATCACCATAACTGTGGCCTGTGACGTAAAACAAGAAAATACCAGCAACGGGAAATTTGCGAACTTTTGTCATTGTCTTACAGATAACGGGAACGGGAACAGATAACGACGAACGGGAGAATGTATACGCCCCCCTATTTCGGTTGATATAGACAAATCAAAATCTGCAGGCAGCTGTAGCTTTTCAGTTCAAGAGAAGCGTAACTTAAGTTATAGAAACGTCGTTGGAATTATTAGAAAAGACATGCCAATCTAAAGAAACCATACCATTCTAAGATCATGGCTATAGCCTGCAATTTAAATAAGCCTTATTGACATACCATACACACGTCTTCCGCCAACCGTAGAACAATCTAAAGACAATCATCGATACGTCGATCAGAAAGAATAACACCAGCAATAGAACTACCTATACTTCATCGGGTCAAATTTCTGAAGCCATTAATCAGAGAGATTTTGTAAGGCCGATCACATAATATTTTTGGAGGGCGTAGATCTACGCCCGTATAACTGTTGCTCAATCGTCTTGCGCTCCGCACAAAGACGTTGGGAGATCTAAAAACATAAAACCAATAGTAACACCAACAATTTTGAAGAAATATTTTCTGTTCTATTTTAAGTATTTTACTGCCTTCTCATTACGTGAGTATACAATTGAGGAGTTAATAAAGGTGCTCTGGGAATGAACTTCCTGCAGCGTTACTGGCGACGCATGAATTATTCCATCTTGACATCATAGAAGCAGCTTGTAAAAAGCCATCGGTAAAATCAGTGAATACATCTAATGTCAAGGAGCTGGTATCATTTGCGGAAAAAAAGCGCGAGAAGTCGGGTTAAAAGAGGGAAGCAACTCCACCTAAGATTCAGTGCATGATTTAGGATGGGGGCTAAGGGGGTGCCACCCCGGGCCCCCAACATTCAGGGGCACCATTCAACCATCAAAACATTTTGCTGAGCGTGCTTGCTGCCCAAGTTGGCATTAAAAACTGACGGCTGGGGCCTCAACCTCAGCCTAATTTATACGGATCCTAACAGGGGCGGGTGGGTACAAAACCACAGCCTGGCACTTTTTAAGAGGCAGACTTCGCGTTTAGCCCAGCCAAAGACCTAGCTCGGCTCCGGTCTTTCCGGTGCACGAACCTTAGGGTACACTGGTGTTTCGGACAAGGACAAATTGTGGCATACGGTTATTTTAAGAATTTCTGACGAAGATTCTGAAGTGTTTCAACATGATTGGCGTTCAATGTTAAAGCTAAAATGGTCACTAAGACAAAATACAACCCTGGTTCACTAAAAAAGACTGTTTTGTCCGTACAACAACAACACTGATTGGTTCCTATAACAATGATACCAATTTTCTCACACAGATTGAACAAATAATGAAGATAAAACACGCCAATCAGCGGCGGCTCCGGAGCTACGTTCCGCAATTTCTCTATGACGTCAAACAGTCTAGTTTTTGCGATTTGCTGCCGACGAACAAAGTCATCGTTAAAACTCCTGACTAAGCTATTTGATCCGACTTCCATTTGATCGCATCACTCGAAGGACAGCGTGCAGTTAGCAGACTGATATCTATGGTTTAGTGTTGGCCTATATTACGTTCCTCCCCATATCACGAAACTGTAGCGCATAATTTGACCTTTTTAGTATTTGTGGCGTTTTTTTTTAAATTGTTTGCATGACTTCAATGGAGCTGACTGAGTTACCAAATGCTTCTCTTTTTTGGAAATTGAACTAAGATGCGTTTTGTCTTTATGACTATTTTGAGAACGGAGTCATACGGGCTCTCAAATCTCGGTAGATCAATCCCCACAAGAAATTTTAGTCTACAGCACTTGTAATGGTAGTTCGTTGCAATGACAACGTTTTGAAGGAATCTATATAGTCGGTTATTCGCAGCCTAGTAGGGTGCCCTCGAGTTAACTTTTTTCCGATGCACTGGTTTAGTGTTCTCGCTAGAGTTCCAGTTAGGAAGACAGAAGCGCGATTCGCCAACTTAAAATGTTAGGGCCAAAAAATATTATATCGGTTTTTCCAAGGGTATTCATGTCTCGCAGGTTGTACCTAAGTATTGCTGTAAAAAACTGCGATATTTGGCGCTTCTTTTAAAAGCTCTCCTGAATAAAACCTGCTTGCTCTCCTCTGTCGGGGAGAGGAAGTTCAATTTTTAGGCCATCATGACGATCAAAAGAGACGTGCTAAGGGATATTTCATTTGATGAATCAATATGTGAATTTGCGAGTTTGAAAACCTGCAAGATGCCCTTTTAAGTGTTTTTATGTTCATTTATTAGCTTGATGTCAGTTTAATTTGCTTTTTTCGGTCTATGTACTCAAAAAAGATAGACGGAGATAGACTAAATGATAGACGATAACAGACGGAGCGGCTACACCCATCGCATGGCTCACGTAGCACCCACTTAAGCTTTTGCTTGGGTAGCGCGACCTTAGGTCTCAAGAGTATTTACAATTTACGTTTTGTTCGGCCCCACCGCAAACCTCCGTGGGTTTCAACGTGTGAGTGCGGGACCCATTCGTGACTTAAGCATTAGGGTGATTGCAATGCCCGCCGGCGTGCAAACGCGTGTCTACACTGCTATCCGTGGTGTTTGTTCTTCGGTGGTCACTTCTGCTGCTAGAGATAAAAATAATTTTACTTTACAAGGAGAGGTGAAAGTTCAAATGCCGTTGCCGCCCGATACACTATCCCAGATAGCAGCCTCTTAACGATTTTGAGTGCGGAAAGGAGCATCAAGGAGCATCAAGAAAGGAGCATCAAGTTATTAAAACACGTTTGCAACCAAGGAGTGTCGAAAGGAAAACGTGATACCTAAGTTTCGTTTGTTCATACGGCGGTAAGGGACATTGCTTCGTTGCAGCGCCGTATTGGGCTAAAGTATCAGGCACAAATCACGCAGTTTTTCCCGGTGAAATAAATTCTTCGAGGATAACTTCCCCTTCACTGATGGCTAGAATTCTGGTTCCCATTTTACCTCATTCCCCCGACCCTTATCTAGAAACGTGCGTGTAACAAAAACCAGCATGTAACGAATAATTGCCTAGTTCTGTCAACATCGTTACACCCACGTCTGACTGTATTCACTTCAATGTTCTCAGGGTGCTTTTCTCCATGTTCAGTTGAGCTCTATGCGTTTATAACTTGAAGTTGATTGCTTAACAAAATGTTTCTTCTGGTGAAGAAAATTGTCTTCTTTTCGTCGGCGTGGGCCTCGTTCTGACGTGGCACGCTGCACACTTGATTAATCGTAATTTGTGAGGCACGGACGATTATACGCACATACGCGTACGCCAGGTAATAACCAATAAATATGATTAGAAATGAAGCTAAGAAACTGCTTTCCTGAACACACGAAATAATATCTATATTTTACTACTGATTAGCGGGCGTAAACTGTGAGTTTCTAAAACTAAAAAGCCAAGCGTCAGCACACATCATCACTATCACTGTCGTCGTCACTAGGACCCCAAGGACGTAGTTTGCAGCGGTCCCCCAAATTCTATCATTCACCACCGCTCTCACTGTAATTGACAGAAAGAGTGGTAGTGGTGTTTGCCGTTTTATTAAAGCAACGGAAAAACAGAATCTGCAGGTCGGGGTTAAAAGTGCGCACCTGGTACTGATCGATGGCGTCCATGGCTTCTTGAGGAGTCCAGGTAGCGGACACAACAGCTAAGCGACTTCCATTGAGGACGGGCATTAACAGAAAGACCAACCCCGAGAGGTGTGGAATGGGATTTGAACCGAGAGATACTTCTCCTTCCCGCCATGGCATATGTTCTCTGCGTGAAAATAGCGAATAGGATATGTCGGTACCCGACGTACAATATACTCGCCCTTCGCCCAGTGGCGCGAGAAAACAGCGTATATTTTTGCTTGACTATGAAAGGCGAAAGTTAAGGAGAATTATGGCATTCCATAGCTGCTGCTCTACAAATACGCAATCAAACTGGCAAATTAGTCAATTTGGAATTCACAACATTGTTACTTTTCTCTTCGCCGAAAAAAAGTGATTGCCATTGGTTTTGTCGCTATTTGAAGAAAGACCTCCGCAGTTTTGAAAATCGCACAATCGTAAAAAACTAGCACGGTTTGAACCCAAAAATTTCATCAGTGATAGACACATTCATACGTCCTTGTACCACAGGTTATAGGTTTACTTTCAGGTCTCCCCGGTTCACGCCCAACCTTACATGTACACATCACCCCCCACCCCCCATTAAAAAAAAACTAAATACCAGTACTCGTTACCCGCTCAAAAAGTGACCATATACGTTACTACTTACCGATTCTCAAAAGGAACACGTGAGTTACCCGAAAAGTAACCAGTTATTTCTCGCGTTTCTTTGATGACCAAACATAACTGTTTTGTTTAATTTTCTCTAGTCAGTTATCTTTTGTTCTTCCTAAACACGTCATTCAACTGTTCGACTGACGCGTTCCGCGATATTCGTTGCTGTACTGCCGTACTGTTGAGTTGCTTCTCGGGTTGCACACCTACCATTCCCCGCAATAGGCATCCTCCACCGACAGGGGGCGCTGTGAGCCTCAAAGCGGCCCCTGCTTGGTGCAGGATGGCAATTGCGAGAGAGGGCTGTCAATCACGGCCGTGATGAATGCATCGGTTTATTTAGGCACCCTGATGAATGCATCGGTTCCTTCTTTCCTTTTGTATTATCTGCAATTTGGTTGGTCGGATCCAACATAATTGATTAAAGTCTTTTCATCTGCCCCGCCTAATCTATTCGTTCGTGTCAGCCTATGTTATCATAACCTTCCCGCATGCCTTCTTTGTGCGGGCGCCCGGGCTCGACTCGCCATAATCCCGGCTCTTGGTATCTCGGCCAGTCCGCCGACTCTTGCGTGAATCGAATGCTACGACAAGATGCCGTGACGAACTTGGTACCATTCACTAAAAAAATGACGCCCCGAAACACCAGAATGTAGAAACCGGCGCTACCGCTTTCTAAGCAAACATCAGCACCATGCGCCTCTAGACGCATGCACACGTTGGAATAAAAAAAGCCCGTTTAAGCGGTGTCGCACGCGTTACTCCTCAGAAGTATACTTTGCCTCAAAATGGACTAAATACGTTACCCGTTTTTTTTAAAAAGAAAATAAATACGTTACTCGTTACCGAAAGTTGTAACTACGTAGAAGTAACTCGTTCCTTGTAACGTGTTACGTACAGGTTTTCGCCAAATATAAACGGGGCTCTGCAATAAAAACAAAACGTGCGTACATACGCTTGTGTCGTCGTATACCTGCGACAGATGGTGTGCTTATAAAATCGCTGTTTTGTTTAATATACTCGGCTGGTTGCAGGAGGAAAATCAACGATTTTATTAACACTGACCTTCTTTGCTCCAAACTGGTCCGCGTAAATTCTGGAGCATAAATATGGCCCTAAATCAAAACAACTCAACCATTGCGGGGAACAAGACGGTGATTTTCCTTCTCGTCAGCGTTGTGAAGTATTACAAGCTGCATTTACTCTTAAGTCGGTATTAACTCCTACCACCTTTCCTAGAACAATCACGTGGCTTCGCTGGCAACGTATTTGATTGTTTTTGATCGGAAGGGAGTAGCATCACTTATTTAAAGCATGAAGAGTTCATCAGCTGGCATTGACGGAAATTCGGAAGAATTTTCGAAGTGCACTCAAACTATTTCACCTGTAATCTTGTCTTATATGTTCGCTCAGTTCTTGCAATGCTCAACCCTGCCCAGGTATTGCAAGGCGGGAAAGGTAGTGCCATTTCCAAACTAACGTAAGTTTTCCTATCTTTGGAGCTACAGACCCATTACATTAGATTTACCTACTGAAAAATTCTAGAACATATATTTGATTCTCATTTCAGTGCATTCTTCGATTCGAACAATTTGGAAGCGGGTACGATTACCGCGTGCGGGGATTGCTTTTCTGATGGCGGCGAAAAGCGAAAAAGCCCATGTGTTTGAGATTTCGCCAGAAGTCAAGGATCAAGAAGTCAAGAAGTAAATTTCGTCAATTTCGGCAAGAAGTCAATTATAAGTATTTAGGCGTCACTTTTACTCAAAATTTGACATGGTCCCAACATATTTCCGACATATGCGCATCAGCCTTTAAAAAGCTATGTTTGTTAAGGTGAAAGCTTAAGCATTCTCCGTGTAATGTTAAGCTCTTAGCGTATCAGACTTTCATCAGGTCAAAACTTGAATATGCGTCTGTTGTGTGGGACCCGCAAACTAAAAAAGATGTCAACCAGCTTGAGATGCTCCAAAGAAAATGCGTTCGTTTCATTTATGGCAAATGCAGACGACAAGACTCCCCTTCGCAGCTCATGACCAACAATAATATCCCGACACTAGAAACAAGAAGAAAACTAAACCGACTACTGTTTCTTCACAATATACTAACCAAGAAAGTTTCGTTGCCTATACCTACATTCCTTAAGCCCTGAACCACGAGAAGAACGCGTCACACACGAGAGCATGCTCTAGAGCCTATTTTCGCAAGGACTAGTTCATTTAAAAATAGCTTTTTCCCGCGTACCATAGAAGACTGGAATTTACTTCCTGAGTCAATTCTAGCAGCTGACAATTTTGCTAGAGCATTGGAGCAGCACTTGTATTGTTGAACCGATGGTATTGACGCAATGCAGTGATGGTGTATCAGTGTGTTGGGTGTGATGGATATTGCATTCTGATCGGCTTTATGATGTATATTGTTCATGTGCTGTTTTGTTATGTTGTTTCTAGGTAGTGTTGCGTTTTTTGTTGTTGTTGTTGTTGCTGCTGATACCGAGTAGTGACCTTTGTATTCTTCACTTGCCCCTCCTGCTAGGGCCATTCTGGCCTGCAGTATTTTGAAATAAAATAAATAAATAAATCCCTAGGTGGTCAGAATTAATCCTGAGCCGTCCACTACGGCGCGCCTCTTCGCCACCTGTGTAGCGTCGGTGCGTTGAACGTCACAATCAATCAATCAATCAATCAATCAATCAATCAATCAATCAATCAATCAATCAATCAATCAATCAATCAATCAATCAATCAATCAATCAATCAACAGATCAATCAATCAATCAATCAATAAACAAATAAATAAATAAATACATAAATAAATAAATAAGTCAATCAATGAATCAATCAATCAATCAATCAATCATTTACACAATCAATAAGTACATGAATCAATCAATGAAATAATTGTTGCTGCACAACAGCATCAGCCCCGGGTTGCGCTACTCCTTGAAACACAACTACTAGTTTTTACCAATGATTTTTTTACTCCGCCTTTGATTAGGCTTCAGTCACTGACTGTACCGTTCTAGATTTTCGAAGAGAATTTCATTCAGTGTAACATCCCTTGAATATTGACAAAGTGAGTAAGCGTAGCCTAGACGAGAGCCTAACCATATGGATCGAAGCTTTTCTGACTAATCGAACACGGTAGGTAAACGCGAATAACTACGATTTCCGCAAATGCAATGCGACATCTGGGGTAACCAAGCTTTCCCAAATGTAATATCTGGGGTTCTCCACATATGTTCCCATATTTACTCTTACTCAAATGGCTTCCTGACCTAATTTCACCATAAGTGCGACTTTTCGCTGGCAACTGTGAAATAGTAGCCGACTCATTTATGACTTTAGCGGTTAATTAGTACAGCATAAAATAAAGATACACACAAGAACGTTCAGAGGTCATGCAAAAGATCAGCGCACATCTTGAACGTGCCGCATGTATTTTCATCGTTTTCTTAGCTGCTCAAACAGAATATAAATCACATATTGATATTAGTGATAATGAGCCATATTTCCATGCTCTCTACCGCTCTTTTCGCCACCTCTTTCCATTGTACGCCTGTATTGGAGCTGGCCGGTACAATTCAGTAGTGAGCTTGCGTCATTGGAGCAAAGGACGTGACTGGCATCTACAGAACACACATACGCCCACGTGGCCGTCAACAGGTCAGCCGTGGGGCACGCCATCAAAACTTTTAGCCGTATATTTGCGGGTAAATCTTCAGTCATCGACGATAGACATCCTAACTGTAGCTAGGTTGAAAGACAGACTGCTAAATGCAACAATGTGAAATTTAGCGTTGTGCACGTGCTAAGGCCTACACAAAAACCCGACCCCAGCCCTGTCCGCCGTCCGACTAACGTTCGTCTCCTTTTCAGACCGGGCTGAGGACGAAATAGTAGTGCTTCGTTCGGGTCGGGCCATCCTGACGGCGCGCGGTTCGGCCAAGTACACTGAAGCGATAAATAAAGCTCCTATAATGGCGGAGAACCTTCCCGTTGGCGAAGCAGTCTAAACACGGCCACGTGTTCCTTTTAGATGCGACGCTGAGAGCATCTCTTGTCGGCGGCCCTGTCCTTCCTGCGTGCGTCCATTGTCCGCAGCCTTTCCACTGTCCCCCTCTCATCTCCGATAGCGAACACTGTCGCGAGGGGCATTGGATTGGATTCGATTGGATTGGCTTGGCTTGGCTTGCCTTGGCTTGCCTTGGCTTGCCTTGATTTGGATTGGAATGGATTGGATTGGATTTGGATTGGATTGCATTAAAGTGGATTGTGTTGATTGTGTTGCGTCATAGCCGCGGCAGACGCACTGGCGCCGGCGCGTGCCCAGGTGAGAGCGAACACACTCTAAACATCTGCGGGTGTGCGGCCGAGCACGCTCTCACTCCGCCGGTGGGCGGTGCTGCGCGCGGTGCTGCGCATGTGCAGTACTCTCTCTCTCCGCGGTCTCCTCTCCTTCGGCCGCGGTCCGCATATAACCGGTGTGCCGGTCTCCAGGGGCCTTTCGGTCGACGGTTGCTCTCCGCTTGCGCTTGAACCAGCCTCAGCGTCGCATCACACCAGGGTTCCCGCGAAGGGAGGTGGCCGTAATTTTTTTACATTCCCGCGGGGCTCGCTGCTAATTGTTGCAAATTTACATGCGGTTCCGTTTCCGGGTAGGGATGGCAGAAACGAAGTTCAAATCCTCCAAGCACCGGCCTTTTTGCGTTCTTGGTGATTCTACTTGATACTGATTCGATCACGCGTGATTATTGTTACGAGACTCTGGTAGGCAATGCCTCACCGCCCTTTAATCGAAGAACTATGATGACGAGGACGTAGTGCCTTGCGCGCACCTTGCGCGAGCTCTGTCACGCCCGCTTTGTACATAAATTAAATAGATCGCTTCACACCCATAGCATCTTTCGTCTCCTCTTTTGCCTGCCGCATCGTAACATTTTGGTAGAATGTGCAGGTTCATCCCAATCGACGCCTCCGCATCGCACTATCTCGGACTGGGCGAAATCATGAAGGGAACGTGGGCCGTGTAGGCTAGCCCCAGACCCCTGCGACCAGCATTCGACCACGTCCCCCGCGCTTGAGCAGCTGATCAAACCGAGCCGTTACAAGGCGAGACCAGACCGACAGAAGTTGCCCCGTCCCTTGTCCTCTCGTCCGACGAGGTTCGATTTCCTCAGATGGTCCTCTTATGACTTCAAGACATCGCTGTTGCGGACGAGGCATCATCAAGAACATCATCGTCATCTGTAGCGGCTGGCACATATTCACTCTATGTTTTCATCGCATTGCTCAGCCGTACCGCAATCCTCACGTTGTATTGGCCTCGACGGGGACTGTCGTCCTTGACCATGGGGTGATGTTATGGGACTCAGGTGGGCAATGTCTCACTGCCGCTTAACCTAAGAACGATAACCACGACGACGACGAAGTGCCTAGCACGCACCTTGCGTGAGCTCGTTCGCGGCCGCTATATACGTAATATAAATAGCTCGCTTCACCTTATTTCATAATTCATCTCAGCTTTGACCTGCCGTCTTGTAACACTATTTATGGCACATTCGTGCAATCAGAAATCTCTGGGCGGTTTTGATCGCTTTAGGTAAGTTTAAGCTTTTGGGTTGTACTTTTCAGTAGTTGTGTTGCCCATTTTTTTTGTTTTTTGCTGTTGTTTTATCACTTAACACGCTTTTTATCTGCTTTAAGTAGGCTTCTGCTGTCAAACGTGCCCCAAGCAGGCTCGGGAACGGTATATGCTGTTGTCTTCTCACGATGTGCTTAGCCTACTGCGATAAGCATTGGATCAGGGCCGGGCCGGGGACCATATTACTGGCCCGTGCACAGCTCTAGTCAGGTTGTCCTTGAGTCTCCAAGCTTAGTTGTAAGAAGTTAAAAACAAGCAGTGAAAAGTCCAGTCCGACAGCGGAATTTCCTTCCGGTTCTACTGTTTCCATTCACACATCAAGATATTATTTGCAGTCCTCGACTCATAAAGAAACAGTCATTCCGCCTTTACACTTAGAGGTTATCGGACGAGATACGTCCCATCCGTGTGGGTACAAGCCCAGCTCATCCTGCCCTATGAAAACGCAAATTATACTCGGTAATGGACTGCGCACCACAACTGTACTCACGAAGGCGCGACAAACCACCTTTAATAACGACAGAGGGCGTTGAATTCGTAGAAGTAGATATTTCTACAATAAAAAAAGACACTGCTGGGGCTCCAACCGAGGTCGTTGACGGCACAAACCGCTACTCTACATTGAAGCAGCAATGCGGAACGGCGAGAATGATTTAGATGTTGCTTCAAAGAATAGCGCCTGTGTTCAAATAAAGCTAGTAAAATGCGTTAGGTCTTACAGAAAGTCGCTCGCTTGCTCCACCCCCTCCCCACCCCCACCCACCTCCACTCATCGCCTTAACGGGAACGGGATGACGCTTAACGGTCGTCTCTTCTGCGGTCTTCCCACGGTTCAAAGTGTTGAATAGCGTTGTATACATTAGATTACGTCCCTAAAGGCATTCTCTTTCCGTGTTTTCGGGAGCAAATGATATGGCCATCAGTACTGGGAAATCATGTTGCCGACATGGCAGCAAGTTCTTTTTCTACAGATTCCACAAAAACTGACAAAATGAGTAGACATGAGGGCTGCTGCAGGGCACATCCCGAGGTCTGTAATGTACCGGCTGTGCTGACATATTTAATATGCGTTTGCCATTAAAACACCGAGGACAATAACGTGATCGGGATAGAGAATATTCAGAGACTTTACCGCAAAATATAGAAGCAAGCGACGAAGTTGTAGTGCGTGACCTCTGCTCCCTTCGGTAGACCAGTAGTCCCTGATGTGTAGTAGACAGCCATCACTGCGTCCTTTGGGTTCACGACAGGATATTCTATAAACTCGCCCTCATCGAGTGCAGTAAACTCTGTCGTCGAGACAAAGCCGTCCGCTGATCCCATTGAGAAGAGGCCCTGCAAAATGTCATAATTTCTATAACGCATTTTGCCTACGCCTGATAACTCGTACATCCCACTAACCTATTACAGTACCTTTTTTTGAAAACAACAGTTCGATAAAAAAACTGGAACGCCATGACTCCAAACTCACCCGCCGCATGGTCATCACTTTCGGTGCAGCTCCCTGGCGCAAAACTACATTAGGTAATGCTGTATACTGAGGAAGCAATTTAGCTATAAGCCCGAATGCACAGCGCCTACCATACCAGAAACGTTGTTTGGCGTGCCTGTCACGACAAGTAGAATGTCATGTATCCGCTAATAAAGTAATTTAAAAGATAGAGGATAAATCGAAGATATTTTTCGAACAAGAACAGCGGCATACAAAACAAAAAAGAACTACCACTGACCTAACGAATTTCACAGATATAAGAAGTATATTGCCGTCGCGGAATAAAGAAAAACACGAATGAACGCACAGAAACAAAATGTGGTCAAGAACCACAAAGTCAAGCGAGTTCTCTCGGTAACAGCAATCCTAAACTGTCCAAGTCAGTAGTGTTAACCGTTATATGAGTACATATTTCCATTTCCTTAATATTTTATAAACGTAATATCTTTCTTCTCGCTGTTGCTGGATGACGTTGCATCTGCGCAATGAACACACCGTAGTAGTAGACGGCGAATTTAGTTAGACTACCTTGAAATCTCCAGGTTTGTTGCGATCTCGACACATCACCATTTTAGTTTTTGCATGTATGAGAAATAAGGTGGTACTAAACAGGACTGGACCTGGGACCTCATTCTCGGCAGAAAATCGTCACCCTTGAGCCAGAGCGGCGTATTCATCTAGTTTAAGAAGTTACTCGTTCTTTTCCTAAACGTGAGGGTAAAACACCGGAAGCCTAATCGTAAACACGCAATGCACAATGACACCTCCGGCCTTCGTCACTCACTGGCCTCCATTTCCTCCTGACGAACTTAAAGGAGCCATGAAGACAAAAGACATGAAGACGATGGAAGCAGCGATGGCGTAGAGGTAGAACACCCGCCTCGCGTGCAGAAGGACCATGGTTCGAATCCCGGTGCCTATGGTCTGGGCTGTAGAAATAGCAGGGGGGACCTACTAGTTGAGTTTGCATAACGGAATAACCTACGCATAATGAATACCTTCTTCTGTAAACGGGAGAGTCGGAAGTGGACCTGGAGGAGCCCGAATGGGGAGCACAAAGATGAAATAGACTTCATATTATGCGAAAACCCTGGCGTCGTGCAGGATGTGGAAGTGCTCGGAAGGGTAAGATGTAGTGACCACCGTATGGTAAGATCTCGAATTAGGCCAGACTTGAGGAGGGACCGCAACAAGCTAGTACGAAAGAAGCCGATACATGAGCTAACAGTAAGACGTAAAGTAGAAGAATTCAGGATCGCGCTGCAGAACCGATGTTCCGCCCTTAACGAGGAAGCCGAGCTTACGACACAGGAAGCCAGCGACAACCTTACACGCATTATCACGGAGTGTGGAGTAGAAGTCGGGGGCACTATGACTAGACAGGATTCTGGTAAACTTTCACAGGAGACGAAAGATCTAATCAGGAAACGGCAAACCATGAGAATCTCTACCGCAGCTGACAGAATAGAACTAGCCGAGCTCTCGAAGTTAATCAATAAGCGTAAGACAGCTGACATACGGAAGTATAATATGGAGAGGATTGAATACGCTGTAAAGAACGGAGGAAGCCTGAAAGCAGTGAAGAGACGTCTTGGCGTCGGGAAAAATCATATGTATGCACTTAAGGATAAGCAAGGCAATGTCATCACAAATAGGGATAAAATAGTCACAGTGGCCGAGGAGTTCTATAGGGATCTGTACAGTAGCCGGGACATACAGGATAATCCCGAACGAGACAGTAGTTCAGAGGAGATAGACATCCCACCAGTAACGGCCGAAGAAGTAAAGAAGGCTTTGAAAGAAATGAAAGGGGGCAAAGCACCTGGTGAGGATCAGATAACAGCAGACCTCTTAAAGGATGGCGGAGAAATTGTGCTTGAAAAACTGGCAGACCTGCATACGCAATGCCTAATGACCGCAATGGTACCGGAATCTTGGAAGAACACGAACATCATCCTAATCCATAAGAAAGGCGACATGAAGGACTTGAAAAATTACAGGCTGATCTGCTTACTGTCAGTCGTCTATAAGGTATTTACCAAGGTAATCGCTAACCGAATCTCTGCAACCTTAGATTTCAGTCAACCTAAAGACCAAGCAGGGTTCCGTAAAGGTTATTCAACAATGAATCATATTCACACGATCAATCAGGTGATAGAGAAGTGCGCTGAGTATACTGAACCCCTATATATAGCCTTCATAGATTATGAGAAAGCGTTTGACTCGGTCGAAACCCTAGCAGTCATTCAGGCATTACGGAACCAGGGGGTAGATGAGCATTATGTAAGAATACTAGAGGATATCTACAATGGGTCTACAGCTACCATCATCCTCCATAGTGAGAGCAGTAAAATACCTGTAAGGAAGGGTGTCAGACAAGGAGACACAATCTCTCCAATGTTATTCACAGCATGCTTACAAGAAGTATTCAGAACGTTGGATTGGGAACAGGCGGGAGTAAGGGTTAATGGAGAGTACCTCAGTAACCTCATATTTGCTGATGACGTTGCCTTGCTAAGTAACTCGGGGGACGAATTGCAAAGCATGCTTTCCACACTGGGCGCACAGAGTAGAACCGTGGGCCTGAAAATTAATATGCAGAAAACTAAAGTAATGATCAATAACCTCGGGACAGCACAGGAGTTTGAGATAGGTGGGGAGGCAGTGGAAGTGGTAAGCGAATATATCTACTTAGGGCAAGTTGTGACCCCAGGTACCAACCATGAGGCAGAGATAATGAGAAGGATCAGAATGGGGTAGGGTGCATATGGCAGACATTCTCAGATAATGAATAGCAGCCTACCATTGCCGCTGAAGAAGAAAGTGAATGACAGCTGCATCTTACCGGTACTCACCTACGGGGCAGAAACTTGGAGGCTCACTAAGAGGGTTCAACTTAAATTGAGAACGACTCAGCGGGCAATGGAGCGGAAAATGATAGGTGTAACATTAAGGGACAAGAAGAGAGCGGAGTGGGTCAGGGAGCAAACTGGTGTTAAAGACATATTAGTAGAAATTAAGAAGAAGAAATGGACGTGGGCAGGGCATGTAATGCGAAGGCAAGATAACCGCTGGTCATTAAGGGTAACAGAGTGGATCCCTAGAGAAGGCAAGCGTTGCAGGGGGCGGCAGAAAGTTCGATGGGCAGATGAGATCAAGAAGTTTGCGGGGATAAATTGGTCACAGTTTGCACAGGACCGAGGTAATTGGAGAATAATGGGAGAGGCCTTTGCCCTGCAGTGGGCGTAGATAGGCTGGTGATGATGATGATGATGATGATGATGATGATGAAGACAAAATACAAGTTAGGTTTATTAGAAAGACTGATTAGTCCCGATAACAATGATACCAATATCATCGCAATCTTCGAACAAATAACGGAGATATTAAAGAAAGCGTGAGAAGCAGTCGCGACCCCCTAGCCAATTTCCCGCAACTTTTATATGACGTCCGGAGCCTTGTTTGTGCGATTGGCGGCCGCCTAACTGACCTGTCGCGACGACACATCACTGGACGTCTGAAATGGGGCCTCTAGTTCCATTTGACTGCATCAATTGAATGCTAACGTGCAGTTAACGCACTGAAAATTCTGTTCTATTGTTGGCCCGTATGACGTTATTCTTGCTCATAACACGTCACTGTGGCGCAAAATTTGAAAGAGTTTAAATACTTCTTGCTTCTTTCGTTAAAAAACATCTTTTGGGGCTGTAATGGAGTTTAGTGAGGTACTGAATCCTAGTTCTTTCAAATTACGCGAAGTTGTATTTTATCGTCATGGGTCCTTTAAGAACGCGCACGACGCTCACGATTATGCTCACGAGCTCGTGGCGGCATGATTGCCTGTCTTTCGGCCGAACGAATCACGCGTGGCCTACCCATGGATAAGCGAAAGTGAATTAAGGCATCATAATCATCAGAGCTCCTCAAGGTGGTCTTCGCTTTAAGGATTTAGCATACAGCTTATCGGCCGAACAAACAGGTGTGGGCAACCTATGAATCTGAGAAGGTGAATTCACGTCATTCTCATCATCACCAGAGCTTCTGCGGGTGCGCTTTACTGAGTGGCGTTCAGCCTAAAGCTCATCGGCCGAACGAATTACCCGTGGCATAACATAGACAAGGTAACGTAAAGCCGGGTCATCATCACCATGAGAACTGCTTAAGGTGGTGTTTGCTCGATAGCGCTAGCATACACGCATCGAGCGTTCAGGTCAGCTATTTGAAGCTTAGTTTGAAAACTATTGAAATCTTCCCGCCTACGTGCACGGGAAAGATTTTTCCAGCGTGGCCAAGATGGTGCAAAACTGAGCCCGCTAGTGGTTACAGAGGGAAGTACGGAGAGAGAATGTATTTGATATAAAATAAATAAAACAAACTGTGAAAGTGGACTAACATGCCCTAACGTGGGAAGACATTTACCAGGCAGAAAGCAGTACATCGGGATAAAAGAAACAACTAAGAAGAAAATTTGTTGTTCTTGAAATGCTCCAACCGAAATAAAAACAAAAATCGACAAAAAACTGTAGAACGTAAAATGAAATAACATCGATCGTAAGAGCTCTGCCAATAAAAAAGGCAAAAAGTAAAAGGTATTTTAAAGTCAAATACGCTTTTTTGCACTTACTCATTCAATCTTCGATAAATAAAAGCAAGAATTTAAGATACACTGGCCACTAATTTTTTAATATACTGTCCACTAATTCGGCGGGAAGGAGGTCTAAGATATGTATTTGGAAGCACCCTGGTACTCCCGACAGTTGTAGTTGTGCTCAGATCGCTTAAGCGACACATTAAAATGTCCTAGTGGTGGTGTGGTCACATCGGAAAATAAATGACAGCAGTATCGATATAGGCGGATATCTTGGACAGGCGTCCCTAGTTTTATATAGAAATGCAATTATTCAACGGGCACGACACACTCAGCCGCGCATGGTTTTCTTCGCTGTGTGTAAAACACAGCTGTTCTTGCGAATTAAAAGCATGGGACTTCTTAAACTTTATCTGCACTCATTATAACCTTAACCATGCATGAAAGAGACCGCACAAAGTTTCTTATCCATGTCGGGGGACGATATTGCTATCTAGTCATTCGTGGGAAAATAGTAATGATTTCGCAGAAGACATTATGATATAAGTATTTTATTCAAGGGTATATTCCAGAAATGCTCTCAGAGATATTTGAGAGGCGGGTAATTGTGGAACTCATGCAGCGAACCAGGACGATGGGCATTGAGAGAACCTAATCCCTCGTCGACCACACCATACTCGTTAAAGCCCCGGCACAGGGAACCTTGAGTAATCTTAATGATAGTATTGGCGACACCGCGGACCCCGAGCCCCCCAACATAAGCTGTAACCAACCGTGGTGATGTGTTTAAAGGTGACGGATAAGAAACCACAAAAGGTGGCCGTCGGTGCTCAGGTCAAGCTATGGTGGATGGGCTCCCTGTCTCCCTACCAGGCTGGGAGCCCCGGCACCTCCAAAGCTACCAGGGAAATGTTTGAGGAGAAAGTACCCCCGTCCCCTGCTATTTTCTATGCTGTATGAAAAATTGAAAGCACCCCTCCAAACCTGATCGGTCCTTGAAAACGGGCCACACCAAAATATATTTTACCCCATTACTATCCTTAACCTTTCCTGAACCTGAAAACTACTCTAGATTTCTTGTTACGGAATCTCGTGGTACAGCCCCTTTTCTTGCAACGACATCGGTTTTCTTCATTCCTACATATCTTGAAGGCATAATTACAAAATCTGACAAGGGTAAAAAAAAAGGACTGGTGAGGTCCTTGTCGAGGTAAACAAGCAGCAGGCCACAAAGCTTCTAGCTCAGACACGAATGGGCGATCTTGACATCGGGGTCACACCCCACCGGAGCCTCAACAGCTCCCAGGGTGTGATCTCTGAGCCCGAACGGCTGAATGAAACAGGTCCAGACCTCCTTGACGGATTGAGGGATCAGGGCGTCACCGCCATGCAGCGCCTCAATATCCACAGAGACGATAAGGAAATCCCCACGCAGCACATCATCCTGATCTTTGACCGCTCTTCACCTCCACAACATATCAATGCAGCATTTATCCGGTGCTCCATCCATCTCTACATCACGAACCTGCGGCGTTGCTTTAAGTGCAAGCGGTTCGGGCATGGTACGAACTCCTACCGCGGCAAAGCAACCTGTGCAAAATGTGCCGCACAAGACCACCCCACTGACAATTGCAACTCGGCTACCCTCACTTCTGCTAACTGCAGAGGCCCGCACGCAGCTTACTCCAGAAAATGGGAGAAATTTCAACTCGAAAAGAAAGTAATCAACACATAAGTGACAGAGAACATCTCCTGCCCTTACACGCGAAAAAGGTTCGACTCTACTCTTTCTCTCTGGGGAGGTACGCCGTCGCAGCTCGCCGGGGGGCGAGCGGCGTCTGGTTTCCGACCCAGTACCGCGAGCGGTTGTGGTGCCAACCGCTTCCGTCGGGACTATCGTGACCTGCCACCCCGTACTCCAGTGCGTTGGAGGGTGCCGAGGGAATGGATACCGGAGGCCCCGTATCGGCTCCCACCGCCACCGCACCTCCCGTGCTACCTCTGGCACCACCAACGCCCTCGGCGGTGGCGGGGCAAACGAAGGGCTCCCAAAGGGGGGCCAAGTCTAGGGGGCCCGGTCCGTCGGGCACCTCTCTGACATCTGACGAGGAGATGTATGTCGGCCGTTCCTGCCTGCAACACAGCACAAGGAGCGGACCCCGGCGTCCAAGCCAACAAAGAGGCCCAAAAAGCCCCTTCCGAGAGTACAAGCCCCGAAAGACGACACATGAACACAAACACACACTCCAGTCATTCTTAAATGTAAATAATGGGAACAGCAAACATCATCCAATGGTACTGTAGAGGCCTCATTAACAATATATATGATGTGTACGAGATACTTTATTCTCATTAGCCAAGTCTCATTTGTCTTCAGGAAAAACACCTAAATAGTAAACATACTAACGTCTTGACTAGCTACAAAGTATTTAGAAATGACAGGCATAGTTGCACTTATTCTTCAGGTCGTGTGGCCATAGTGGCCCGAAATTCCTTAGCGTGTCACACCATCACCTGAACAGCATCCTGGAAGCTCTCGCGATTCGAACAATAATTTATAATAGGTTTGTAACTGTATGCTCCCTCCTTATCTCTCCTGATTACCAACTATCGAACACTGATTTTGAGACCCTGATAGATCCACCACCTGAAACGTACATAGTCTTAGGCAACCTCAATGCTCATAATTCACTCTGGGCTCTACCCGCACAGATGCCCGAGGTCGCCTAATTGAAAAATTCCTAGCATCATTGGGAGCATGCCTTGTTAACAAAAACCAACCAAGTTACATATTATAACACAGGGCAAAACAGTTATTCACATCTTGACTTGGCTCTTGGCTATGCAGGTCTTTTCCCATTTCTTGAGTGGCGTGTGGACACAAACTTACATAGTAGTGACCACTTTCCCACCAAATTCACATTCATATGCCAAGGCACAAACACTCCCCCTACTCATAAAAGTTTCAGTGAGGGAAGAGTGAACTGGAGTAGATTCACAGAAGCATTCATACTACACTACACATCCATAAAACACCTACATGTAGAAGAGGTGACCCAACTGCTTACGGCGCATATCCTCGACGCCACCGACAAGTCCATTCCACAGGCCTCCGGCACCCCGTGCAACCCAAGGAGGTCCTGGTAGAATGAGGAATTCAGGCGTGCACTAGAGGCCCAGAACAAGGTGTTGGGTGGCCTTCGCCCGTACCCCCCATCCAATCTTGTGTCGTTCAAACGGGCGAAAGCACTCGGGAAGCGCGTGAGCCGTGAGGCAAAAAGGGAGAGTTGGCATGCCTTCCTCACATCCACAAACTCTTCAACAGACACATGCAAAGTTTGGACACGTAAACGTAAACTCAAGGGACAACAGTCACACAGCCTGCCCCTGGTGAGCACAAAAGGGGACACACTCAAAGATCAGGCCAACACACTTGTACAACACTTCCAACACGTGTCCAGCTCTGCACACTACACAAACTCTTTCATGAAACACAGAACATGAAATGAAAAGGAGTCCTTCTGGGATAATAGTAATAATTCAAACACCTCGTATTCCTCTCCATTTACACTTCATGAGCTGAAGCGTACAAGTATACTTGTACGCTTTCAGCTCTAGGTGGAGACAACATTACGTACACTATCATACAACGCTTACACGCAGACACACTCGACAGACGTTTGCACCTCCACAACAAAATATGGCTTTCAAGCCACCTTCAAGGGTCTTTGAGGGAAGCCATCGTAGTGCTTTTCTGAAGGAGGGAAAACATCCGTCTTCCCCTACTACCGTAATTACCCGATTCTAACGCGCCCCCGATTGTAACCCGCACCCGATTTTCCAGGCAAAAAAACCAAAAAAACTCTCACCTCCATTTGTAACGCGCGAGGAACTTTGTGAGCAAGAAAAACGAATGCGAGAGAAACGGGCGATTTATTCCCCGAAGTAATCTCACTCATCTCAGTCCTCGTCGCTCTCCGAGAGCTCCTTGTCGCCTTCCGCTGACCGCAACATCTCGTCATTGGTGCCGTCAAGCGCGTTCGCGATGCCACACTTCTGAACGAACGTTCAACCATGTTCGATGGGATCGTGGCCCACGCCTCGCATGCCCATCCCGCGAGCTTCTCCAGAGGCATACGCTTCAGCCAACCGCTCGTTGTGAACGCGTGGGAGCCGCTCGTAAGCCGCGGAAGCGGCACCTTCGTTGCCGCTGCTGCCATTGCTGTTATCAAGCACGCAAGTGGAATAATTTGACGATTTTGTGAACGCCGAAAGAAAAGCCTAGGCGCCTAGATCTGAAAAATTGTTGCTAAAAGCTTTGGCGCCATCTTGAGATGGCGATGGCGATGGGTGGAACGAAATTTCAGCTGTTTTAGCAGTTGCGGTTTCGTATCTGATTCTAACGCGCATGCGATTTTTCGGCCTATTTTTTCGGAACAAAGGTGCGCGTTAGAATCGGGTAAGTACGATCGTCCTATTGCCCTAACAAGCTGCCTGTGCAAGCTGCTGGAGAAGATGATCAGTAGAAGACTCGTGTACTTTATAGTGCAATACTCTTCTCAAGAGCTGCCACGCAGGCTTGCGGGCGTGGCGATCCACTAATGATCAACTAGTTTCTTTAGAGGCCTACATTAAGGATGCATACTTACATAAGCAATACTGCATGACGGTATTTTTTGATATTGAAAAGGCATATGATACGGCATGGTGCTACGGCATTCTTAGATGTTTAAAATCCTTTGGTAAGCCAGGTAACAGGCTGAACACTCTGTCTACACGACAATTCTGGGTCAGAGTTGGGCCGACACTATCGCATGTTCACGTGCAGGAGAATAGCATGCCTCAAGGTGGCGTTTTGAGCTGCACATTGTTTATCATTAGATTAACGCGCTCCGAAGCGCACTGCTGCCCTCTGTTATTTGCCTGGTTTATGTAGATGACGTTCAAATATCTTTCAAATCATGTAATATATCCATATGTGAACGTCAGGTCAAACGTTTTCGCTGGGAAGACGAAAACGGTTTCAGAATTAATCCTGCGAAAAGCACCTGCGTTATATTATCAAAAAGATGCGGCATTCGGCCCGATCCTGACGTAAAACTCAATGGTTATTCTATTACAGTAAAATAAGGACACAAGTTTTTGGGTGTGGTGTTTGACAAAAAAGCTCACATTCATCCCTCACATAAAATGACTCAAACAAAAGTGCCTAAAAACAATGAATATTCTGGAAGTCCTGTCTGACCAATCATACGGTGCAGAAAAACATCTTCTGCTTCGTCTTTATGACGCGTTAATAGGGTCACGGTAGAACTACGGAAGTGTTGTGTATGGGTCAGCTATGAAAACAGCACTTAAAATGCTTGTCCCAGTGCTCCACTTAGGGCTTCGCAACTGTTGTGGTGCATTCTGTACTAGTCCTGTCAACAGTCTTTATACAGAGGGCGGGAAATAGTGCTCAGCGTACCAGCGAACTTATGATGACCTTCTATATGCCTCAAAAATCTCATCAATGGAAAACCATCCCGTTAAGCCGGTTTTTAATGATAAATCCACAACTCAACTGTTCTCAAACCGCCCATCAATTTCTGTTCCCTTTTCGCAGAGAGTGAGGAACGAGGTGATAATTCATGAGGTCTGCTTCTTAGATACATTCAAATCATCTCACACTGATCTTGTAGCAGCATGACGTGCTCGTCCTGTATCAAGTAACCTGTCTTTCTTACAATAGAATAACAACAGGATACCGAGAACTGGGATTTTGCAGCATTTCGTGTATCTGCAGTACAAGTACAGGGCTGCAGAGTTTTTTAGTAGTGATGCTTCTAAAGCGTTCACTGCGGTGTCTCGTGCTGCGCATGTACCCAATTTTGGAGCAGGTAGAACCATGAATGTAAAGACAATTATTTTTACGGCACAAGCATATGGCATCTTCATGGTTGTAAGTCACATAGTTGAACATCATATTCCTAAATCCATCATCTGTACAGATTCGATGAGTGTTGTCCATACATTGTCATGCGGAAAGTCATCGAAAAACCATGTCATTATTCTGGTATTCAAATTAATTATGGTAGCGTATTCTTCAAGCCTTGAGGTGACTGTGTGTGCGGTGCCAGGTCACTTTGACATCGGCGGAAATGAAGAGGCGGATGAAATGGTATGATATTAAGATATAGGGCGTTTCAATGACAATTCATGTTCTCTCAAGCGCACGTTGATAGAGCCGCCCGTTTGTCCAACATAAGTTCGGCCACAGGGTAAAGAAATGCAGCACACCAATCACCCTGCGCAGGCAACATACCGGTTTTTGTGGTTGACACCCCAACCAACCCCTTTCTTATCACTTACCCGCTCTGTCTTTCTGTCAAGCCTGCGACATACAGAACGCAACTTGTTGCGGGCCGTGATAGACACTCGCGCTCCATAGTGATGGCCCTCTGTTTTTAGGCGGTGCCTGATTGTATGAATGTATAGGATGACGGCAACATTTTGGGTTTTTGTGTGTCCTCTGAAACATCCCGGCCACCGGCCTTTGTTTTTAGGATTTTTACAAATTTTTCGCATCACCATGAAAAGAGGTCCTGTTGAAATCCTGCTTCCCTTAACTTTTTAACTTGCTCAATGAAGCTGTTGGTCACCAAGCGTTGGCGCGATTTCGCAACGGCTGAGCGAAAACACCAGAAGGTCATAGCGTTTTCTACAAGCTTGTTATGACCCGATGATTAGTTCATCAAAGGCTTGACCGATCGTGGCGCATACATCCAGATGACATGCACCTTATCAAACCGAAGATACAAATCCAGATACTGGATGCCATTCTGTTTCGTTGTTTCAATCGTGAAATTGAGTCCCTGATCCCTTTGCCTAAATACTTTTAAAATATCCACGGTCACTCTAAGGAAGAAAGAATCCTAAAAAATAACCAGGTAGTCGCCTTTGTCAGAGTTCGCGCAGGTTTTATCGAAGAATGTCTTTCCAAATAGCCCAGCTTGCAACCCTCCTCCATAGTTTTACCCCTGGTCTTATACACCAGCCACCTTATTTATCTTTTAACCACTCTTGGTCTTCATTCTGGCCCTGTACACCAGCCGTGCTCATAGTCTGTAATTGATTTTGTTCGTGTCCCCAATAACCAATTTTAGTTGTCAGCTGTTCATCAAAATACTTTCTTGGCGCTTTTTGTCCTAGCTGGCCTTGCGCCATTAACATTCAAACGTCATCATCATTACTCGCTATAGCACAGTTCGCATTAAGCAGTCTCGCATGTTCACATGGCCTGCTATGGCCCAATAAGTCTGAAATTGTTGACTCGGTGGAGCACAAGGAAATACCGTGAACCCTCATCAATGCCGATAATTCTGTTTCCACTATTTTTAACTTGTCATGCTTTTCCCTGTCGGCCCTCTTCTAAATATCCCCAACAGCATCCCTGTATGAGAACGAAGCTGCTGAACCAACAAACGGAGCACTTCACATTTAAACTGTTCCCTAATGAAGGAATAGCAACAACGACAACTGTTCAGATTTGTTTGCTTTATTTCCTTTTGCTCTTCACCGCTCTTGTTCGACGAAGCTCACCACTGTCGTTTTTTTTAATAGAGTTCAATCCCCTAACTACCCTCTCTTCGTTCATGCCCTTCCCACTCCCGTTTACCATCCGTCTGGCGTAACGTGGTTGCTTTATTTCTCAATTCTCCCGTTTACTCGCTTTCCATTCTCTGCTTGCTGCCATACGACAGCTGAAAAAAAATCGATTGAAATGTGTGTAGATCGCGTTTAATAATACATAGGCGCCGCTGATTGTATACGTGTACACGTATAAGCTATTCTACAAGTTTAGGTTTTCACAGAAAATGTGCCAAATGCAACGCCTCTACCGCCCTGACGAAAAATGAAACGCATGGACACGCACCGCCGCCTTAGAAAATGTTTTGCGAGCAGACGATTACTGAAGCGCACACGCCGGCTGCAAACCGATAGACGCATTGTAGACCGTGTGGAAGCCATGTCCGCCGTATAAACTAAAAGAAAGGCAAGGTGTGGGAAACACGTCTCCACTGATGATTATGCGCACACCGGCTGGCTATACGACTGTGGCGGCGGATGGTGCGGTCGCCACCAACGATTCTGTAGAAGCTACTCGTCACGTAAAACAGCAGCGCACACAACCCTTCCTCCTCGACGGTCATCGAGGGAAAGCCGCCTCTAACTCGTCGCAAACGCGGGTCTGTCGCCAGATAACAGCGGAGCCAGTGCACAGTACTTTCGTAGAGATAAAAACGAGCTCGAAATTCCTCCTTCGTTTAAAAGTCGTGTCGGGGTAGAAACATGCCTGCTACGGTGACCATAACAATATACCACGCCGTAGCCGCGGTCGCCACTGGCGTCCCGAGTTCAAGTCGGCCGTTTAAAATCATGCTAGAGTTTCCTCCGAGTTCTAATATCACTGAAACACACCCAGCCCAATCGTGGGCGCGGCGTAGAAACCGAAGCCACATCCACTCATGGCGACCACTTTGTGTGGGCGTAGCGTCGTTACCACGAAGTAATTTGATGTCCGTTAGCAGCGACAAGAACGTAGCACCAAACAAATATGACGTCCCTAGGCCACACCCAGCCGATGGTGCCACAGTCGCCAGTGTGCTCGGGTTGAAGTGGAGTTCACTCTTGTCCGAGCCAAAAGGAGCGGCCAAGACAGTATAATTTTCCCATGGGAGCCTTCTTCATACAGCGTGAAAGAACAGTCGCTGACAAATAATACGACTTCAATGTCGAAAACGCCCTAGCCAATGCTCAAACACGCTGAGTTGGGACGAGTTCCGATAAGCGCCCGCCGTCCGCACACAACCAAGCCGTAAAAAAAAAGCCAAATTTGATGGCCGGGAGCAGGTCGCATTCCGTTCGCTACAGTAAACTCATTTGCTTACGCGGTTTGTGCTTGCGTGGAGCTGCACTGTGTGTATCCTCAAGCAAAGTAGCAAACATGATTTCGGGGAACAACCGACCGCCGAGAAAAACAGACCGCCCCGCACCGGGCATGACCAACAGCTAGGCTGGTGATTTCAAAGTAGTGTTGGAGTTATCTAGTTTCTGCTATGGAATAAGTATTGCAGCTGGATTCTAGATAGCGCTGCATGCGGATGATATCACAGGCCGTATTGTATCAACGTAAGGGGCACCAATACAGCGCCCTGAATATGTCAGGCGGGCTGCGAGCGATTGTGTCGTTTCGCTTGATGTGTAACGGATGATCCACTATCCCTACTTTCATAACCAAGCAGCTGGAAACTCGGGAGAAGACGGAACTCGGGCCTTCTGGAATAGCGCCCTAGGTGTGTGTTTTAGGGGAAGGAGAAAAAATCCTGTTTTCCAAGACGCATAGGCAGTTGTACCATTCGAAGCTTGGAATCTGAGAATTCCTCATGCGATCAAACGTAGCCCGAACATTACATCAGCCAAAACAAAATACTTGATATTTCTACATACTCTGCGGACTTACAAATCCTGTTTTTTTACTATCTGATTGTCAGGAGTCGAGGTGCGAAGACGGCGGAGACGTTAAGGAGAGATTAAGAAGCGAGAAATTTCTGGAAGCTGGGGGAGAAAACAGGAGGAACAAGGAGGAGGAAAAGGTAGAGCAGGTGGAGGGAGAGATCGTCGTTCGAGGCGACCGAACGAGGCGGGACCCGAGGTCTGGGAACCCGCAAAGCACCAGCGGCACTGCCCCGTTGGCCTCCTCAAGCACTCGACGTGGGCGCTCCTGGGCAGTAGCGGCTCCGCTCCGCTGGCCGTAGCACCGGATTGCACGGGCACACACGCACCAGCGGCTCCGACCCAGTGGTCCCGTCACCATCTTCACGGCGCAGCGCTTAGGGAGCTACCTCAGCGACAACTGACGCCCGACTGCCGCAACGATCTGGTCCAACGAATTAACAAAAAGTGCGGTAGGCCTTTGAGGAACTACAGGGACCGATAGATATAGCGCGACAACAATGTTGTAGTTTAGGAACTGAAAACCATTTGGGGTTTTTTCTGTATTCCGTTTATTTTAAACACTTGTGTTGTCTTTTTTTCCCTCACCTTCGCAATACCTTTACCTACCTAAAAGTCTTACCTCAATTTGATCCCTTTGTGTCCGGACTCCATTCTTTTACCGAGGTGACGCGTGACAAAAACATTGGCAAGCCTGCCAGTATTCAGGCGCACTAACTGCCAGGATCCCTTTTCCCATTGTCACCTGTTTACTGCGGTAGAATAAATGGATATTGAAAAGGTAATGACATTGGCGAGTAGCTTGGGGTTGACTAATGAAGAGATGTTGGACCTGTATGAGAGGGAAAATCGGAGACGGAGAGAGGAAAGAGCAGCAGTGAGAGAGGCGAATCGAGAAGAGGAAGAGAGAGCCAAGCGCATTGCGGATGTAGAAAAAGAAAGGCTTGCCCAAGAGAAAGAGTTTAGCAAATGCCAGCGCACGAAACCAAAGTAGTGAACAATCCCCCGTATCTCCAGTACCACAGACGTCCAAGAGTACGAAAGTTTGCCCGAGAAACCTCACGGCTCTTTTTGATGACAAGAGAGATGACCTCGATGCTTATCTCCATCGCTTAGGACGAGTAGCACTAGCCCTTTACGGCCCAGCCCACACAAACGTGTGGGTCAACAAATTCGTTTACTCAGTGGCGCCTGTTTTGGTTTCGGTTTCACAGCCCTGGGTAGCCGCTGCGAACGCTTCCGAGACTTCATTGGTTTCGGTAGTGCACTCATTTTTCCACCAGGGGGCGAGAAATCGCACATTGAAAACGGCGCCCCAGCAGGCGCGATCACGATAGCCGCCTTCAAGATTAAAACTGATATATCTTCTTGCTATTCTCGTATTTTCTGAATAACAAGCTTAAGACACGACTTGCAGAACTTGGAAAAACACGATCGGGTAAAAAATACACCCGTTCCCTTCGTGTGCGTTCCGTCATTACGTTTGAAAAATGCACCCACACATATGTGTGGGCTGGGCTTTCGTCGTTACGAAAATTTTGCTGGGCGGTATAGGCTGGCGGGCGCGTGCACTGCAGCGCTAGAGATAAATAATTTTTTCTTGCTTTCTTGGTGCCTCATTTATTCGCGGTTTTGTGCTGGTTCATTGGTAATCTTTTCTTGCGCTTTAACCTTGAACTAGTTCAGTAATTACTTGTGATAATAATATTATTTATATTTATAATTATATTAATTAAAACTTCATTATTATTTATTTTCACAAAATCCTATTTATAATATAGGTACTCCTGAAAACAATATAAAACTTCTAAGTAATACATAAAAATGGAGTTTTTCTGCGCCTGATGCCGTTTTTAAGGTATTCTTACTATGTGCAGATCATACGAATAGAAGCCCAGCCCACACATATGTGTGGGCTTGTTTTCTGTGTGAATTACTCTGAGCTTTCCATTTTGACTTGTCGAAGCATCATTAGGAAGGGGTAAATGCACAAAACTTAATTACTTGTTGCCATTTTTTCCAAAAAAATTTCGTTGGGCAGGAAAGGGCTAGGGCAAGGCTGGGAAAAGAGTCAGTGGGCGACCGCACTGCGTCTCTGTCTGTTCGGCGAAGCACTTAGTGTCTTTGGAAGAATGCGGGTATCATAGTCTATGGACTACGACACGGTGAAGACAGCATTACTGCAATGATTTAAGCTAAAAGCCGATGGTTTCCGCGAGAAATTTCGCAGCGCAAAGCCAGATGATGCGGAGACAGGAAAACAGTTTGTTTCGTGTCTCATGAGTTACATTGACAGGTGGTTGGAGATGACCAACACAGAAAAGACTTATGAAAAACTTCGACAGTGAATGGAGGAATGGAGACGGAAGAGTTTCTCGCATGTCGCAATTCCAAGTTGGCAGTATTTTTGAAGGAGCGCAGTCTGAAGACTATTGAGGAGATGAGTTCTGCCGCAGATCAAAACTGCGAAGCCCAGAGGCTTAACAACTTGGGCAAAGTGAAGGAAGAGGGAATGGTGAGGAGTAGAGAATCACAAGAAAGTATGACACAAAGGTTCACTCCGAGGGCTCCATCGCGTTGTTTTCTTTGCAATCGCATAGGGCATCGTGCCGTTGATTGCCGAACTGTTGCTAACTCGAGGCAAGCACCTTCAACTTGCCAGGAGTGTAAGAGACGAGGACATACAACAGAAGAATGCCGTTTTCAAAACCAGGAGAAGTCCACTTGTGCAATAAAAGTGAATGACTTCGGCCCAGCCCCACCAAAGCCAATCACAAGCACCAAAAAAAGAAACAACACTGAGAGAACGAGAGGATCGGGCGACACAGGAATGTCAAATGCCTGTTGTAGATGGCGAGCGGCGGGGACAGTGAATCTCAGTTCTCCGGGATACCGGAACGAGCACGGTATTTGCTAAGAGGAGCCTGCTCAGGGAGAAGGAATTTACTGGGCAAGAGGCACAAGTGGTTCTTGGAGATGGAACGGTAAGGTGCTGGCAGGAAGCTATCAGTCAAGTTTCGACCACTTACTACACGGGAGAGTTAATAGCCAAATGTGTCGATGAACCACCGTATGAGTTCATTCTGGGTAAAGTGACAGGCATTAAAGAAGTGAATGACCCTGACAGGAAATGAAAACGCCAAGTAAATGAGATGAATGGAGAAAATAGAAGACGCCCAAATGAAGAACAGGGTAATGATAAAGAAACAACAAAAGCAATCATTTCAACACTGATAATGTCTATGACAGCGCGTGCAATGGCCGCAATTGAGAAACCAGAATCGCTACATAAACTCGCTAATCCAAGAACGCCAGCATTAGGCAGGTCACCCTAGAAAATCACCAGACAACAAAAAAAATTCACATTGGAGAAATTGGTGTCGACAAGCTTATGCGAAGAACCCCGGCGACATTCGAAAGTACCAGACGACGAGGTTGGCGCGCAGACAACAGCAAAGGCAGTGTATACGGCAACACCTCTCAATGAGGCAGAACATTTTGTCAATATGAAGTCGTACCAGAAGGTCATCGTTACCGGTGCGCAGACGAAACCTACAGTGGACTACCAAAATCATATAGCCAGGAAAAACAACGAAGATGGCGATGTGTCGTTGAACAGAATCAAGAAGACGGTCGACTCAACGGTCATGCCGCAACTCAAAGGTGTTACTAAGCTTGCTGGGAAAGCGGAGACTCAGGTCAACGGATTAAAGAACTGCGAGGACAGAAAGAGGTTCTAGTAACAGGGTGGTGCAACCCGAAACATTACATTGGCGAAAGACATTATTTGGACCAGCTTATGGACACAAAGTCGATGGCAATCCGAAACAATGTGGTCTAGATCATAGAGATGGAGTTTTCCAAGAATGTCAGAATAGGAAAAATTGCTATCTGAGCAGGATACGATAAATTGGTAGATTAGTAGAGTATTTGTGTATTTTGGCGAATGTTCAAAATGAGAAATATGTGTTAAATTAGCAGGTGAGCAGTGCACCACATAAACGACAATATAAATATACAGCCCATTTTATGAGTGGAGTGCCGTGATTAACCAATCAGTAGTCTATGTGTTAGGAATTGCTGGCATAATACGTGAGATAAAGAATGTTTTTGTGAATATATACTACCGTGCACGGAAAGTGAAACTTTCGCGAAATTTTCAGTGAATATACTTTAGTGTGATAGATGTTGTGCTTAGGACTGAACTGAACTGCGCTGTGAAAAAGTGACTGACTGATTCGTGTTGTGAGTGCGTGTCATCGACCACAAACGTGGAAGCAGTTTTTCAGTAAAAACTCTTGAAGACGGGGGCAAATGTCAGGAGTCAAGGTGCGAAGACGCGGAGACGACGACAAAGGAGAAACTAACAAGCGAGAAACTTCTGGAAGCTGGTGGAGAAAACAGGAGGAACAAGAAGGAGGAAGAGGCAGAGCAGGTAGAAGGAGAGATCATGGTTCGAGGCGACCGAAGGAGGCGGGACCCGAGGTCTGGGAACCCGCAAAGCACCAGCGGCACTGCCCCGTTGGCCTGCTCAAGCAGTCGACTTGGGTGCTGCTGGGCAACAGCGGCTCGGCTCCGCTGGCCTCAGCACCGGATTGCACGGGCACACACGCACCAGCGGCTTCGCCACACCGTCCACGTCACCATCTTCACGGCGCTGCGCTCAGAGAGCTACCTCAGCGACAACTGACACCCGACTGCCGCAACGATCTGGTACAACGCAGCAACAAACAGTGCGGTAGGCCTTTGAGAAACTATAGGGACATATAGATATAGCGCGAGAACAATGTTGTAGTTTAAGAATGGAAATTCATTTAGGTTTTTTCTGTATTTAGTGTATTTTCAACTTTTGTATTGTCATTTTTTTCTCTTACCTTCGCAATATCTTTTACCGACCTGAAATTGTTATCTCAACTTGATCTCTTCGTGTCCGGATTCCATTCTTTTACCGAGGTGACGCGTGACACCGTATATACACTGAATTGTTTATATAACCGGAAGGAACGTGAATGAAGGAATGATAGTGTGCTCTGAAAAGATAGTTGAGGTCATCATCAATGCAGGATAAATGACAGGTAGCCCTTCTTGATAAAAGTACTGCCGGGAATGTTCTTGTGGTACACTTTAAACCCATGAATACACATACGTACACACATATACCCACCGGCAGACGCACGCGCACATGTTATTGAAATTACTTCACCGTCTTCATACTGTCGAAGAGATGGGTGTAATTTCAGGAAACTCTAATTCTTAGTACTTTCACGAATGTCGATTTATTTACATATTATTCGGAGTAGTCTTGCATCTGTCGGAATTATTCTTCGCGTATTTAGAGTGACGCAAATAATATTTTGTATTTTACAACAATCATGGGGGTTGATCTGGCAGAACACGCCGAGGTGGTACCCATCGCCCTGGCCATTACAGACGCAGTCTACCAGTCGGTGATGAGCGACTCATGAAGGGCAGTTCCGAACTACGCCAAAGGACGCAACTGCAAAGAAGCTTTCCAGGTGCTACGCAATGCTCGTCTAGAATGCCCAAGAACTGTTCGAGTCAAGTGGATCCCGGCGCATGCCCGCAAGGACGCGTCGGTTAAGAATGCAAACCACAACGATACGGCACACGCGGAGCCGCGAGCGCTAACCATCCGCGCCCCCGCAACTGACCGACCAACGTGTTTCGGTGCTAAGGACCGAATTACAGACTATGGCGAAATCACCAAAGCCGACCACCTGGCTCGTAAGACCTCCCACCTCCGTACCCGGGGTAGAGCAGGGCGGAGGCAGTGCTACAAAGCAGCTTCAAACCGGGTCACTACCTACCCCAGCTCTGATGCACTGACGGTATCCGGAGGCGTACCCGACCGAATAGTGCCAGCTCTGCTGCAGGGTGTCTGCAGACCAGAAGCACGTATTGTGGGAATGTGTCATGAACCCTGCGGAAGAGACGTCAAGAACCATTCCGCCGCGGCTTGCAGAAGCCGCAAGGAGCTACATTTACAAACATTAACACTGGATCGCCCAGTAGGTCCTGCTGGCGCTCGAAAGGCATGAGAATCGCGAGTCGGCAACGGCGAGCTGCCTTCTCGGCTGAGTAGCCACAAGGACGACGCCGAGGACCGCGTCGCGGCGCGTAAAAATGTCGTTTCGTTGGCTCAAATAATGATTGTTTAATTCAATCAATCCAATGTACATATTAAAACGAGCTCGAAATTTCTCCTTCGTTTAAAAGACGTATCGGGGTAGAAATATGCCTGTTACTGCGACCGTAACAGTATACCATGCCGCAGCAGCGGCCGCCACGGGCGCCCCCAGTTTAATTTGGCTGTGCAAAATCATGCTTGAGTTTCCGGCGAGTTCCAATATTAACCAAACACACCAAGACCATTCGTGGGCACGGCGTAGCAACCGAAGCCACACCAAACCCATTGCGTCCATTTTGTGTGGGCGTAGCGTCGTAGCCACGAATTCGTCATACGATATCCGCTAGCAGCGACAAGAACTTAGCACCAAACAAAAACGAAGTCTCCGACCACCATAAGCCAATGGTGCCACAGTCGCGGGAGTGTTCGGTAGAAGTGGGTCATTCTTGTCCGAGCCAATAGGAGCGACCAAGACACCACAATTTTTGCGTGGGAGCTTCTTCATACACAATAAAAACACAGTCGCTGACAAATAACATGTCTTCAACGTTTAAGCTGCGCTCGCCAATGGTCAAACACGCTGAATTGGGACGATTTCTGATAAGCGCCCGCCGTGCGCACTCAACCAAGCCACAAACAAAAGCCAGATTTGATGGTCGGGAGCAGGTCGCGTTCCGTTCGCGACAGTAAAATCTTCCGCTTATTGGTTTCTGCTTGCGCGGGGCTGCACTGGGTATATCGTCGAGCAAAGTAGCAAACATGATTTCGTGGAAGAACCGACCGCCGAGAAAAACGGACCGCCCCGCACCGGGCGTGGCCAACAGCTAGGCTGGTGATTTCAAAGTAGTAGTGGGGTTATTTAGTTTCTGCTAGGGAATAAGTATTGCAGATGGATTCTAGATAGCGCTGCATGCGGATGATATCACATGCCGTACACTATCAACGTGAGGGGTGCCAATACAGCGCTCTCAATATGTCAGGCGTGCTGCGAGTGATTGTGCCGTTTCGCTTTATGTGTATCGGATGCTACGTTCTTAACCAAGCAGCTGGAAACTCGGGAGAAGGCGGAACTCGGGCCTTCTGGAATAGCGCCCCAGGTGTGTGTCTTAGGGGAAGGAGAAAAAATCACGTTTCCCAAAACGCATAGGCAGTTGTAGCATTCGAAGCTTGGAAGCAGATTATTTCTCATGCGTTCAAATGTAGCCCGAGCATTATCAGCCAAACTAATTTTATCAGCCAGAAGAAAATACTTGGTATTTGTAGACTACCCGGGCTTACAAAACCTGTTTTTTACTACCGATTATGCACAAAATTGTGCCAATAACCGGAAGGAAAGTGAATAATAGAACTGCATTGTGCTCTGAGAAGATAGTAGAAGGCATCATCAATGCAGGGTAAACGACAGACGCCGTGTTTGATAAACTTTCAACCCAGAATTTTGTTCTGGTACATTTTAAGCCCATGCATACACATACTTACACACGTATACCAACTGGCAGACGCACGCGCACATACTATTGAATTACTGAAAGGGAACGTGAAGAAGTTTCAGAATTAAAAGAAAAGTTGACTAGCAGCAAGTACACATTGAGTAGTTCTCGTGTACGAAATGTTTTCGCAATACATGCAATAGAAGCGGCGCAATTCGCAAACAAAAGTGGCCCGATGCCCCACCCCCATCTCGGCGCGCGATGCCGCAAGACCGAAGAGCGCAGGCGAAAACCGGCCTGAAAACGTCATACCTGGACTTCCGGCCGGATCGGCCGCCTCTGCCATGCTCTTTTCGCGGTGTTTCCTGTAGAGGCTCCCCACAAGAAGAATGATACTTCTTGTGGTTGTTGTTGTTGATAGCACTTATTTGTACAATTTTCGCGTTCAAAAAGTATGCACGAACGCCAAACGAGGCATACGTTGCCATGCCGTATTCCTAAGCAGGATAATACCGCGCCGGAATGTTGTATAACATACGGGAGCGACAACCGAGGTGGCTGTGCTTGATGACAGAAAATATACGACACTACGTAAGATACTTTGTAAAACGCTCCAATGCGTTTTTTCTATATTTTTCTTTCTTTCTTTTGTTGCGACGGACATGTATGTTCACATTAGAATCTAGAGTAGGAAGGATGGAAAATACTGCTATACTTTGCCCTGGGATGTTTCGTTCCGTTCCAGAAACAAAGCCACATTTGTTCAGGAAATACCATTTGTTCAGGAAAAAAAAGGTAAGCGCCGCTGCCGTGCGATTCTTCCCAGTGCTTCCGACAACCCGCGCGGCCGAAAGGTGTCCTCCTTTGGAGTCATGACGGGCGCAACCAATCAGAGGCGTCAAAGACGAAAAGCGCGCGCCTTTCAAACGGGACCGCGCGTTTTGCACGATAAATGCCGGTTGGAATCACATACTATAAAATTCAATGTGATATTGGGAGTCAGCGCGCAAAAACTATATAAACCTGCCTCTAACTCAATTTTTTCTTGGAAAGTGGCTCAGCTTTCCTTTTACCGTCTTAATAATGTCAAAGAATGGATGTAATTCAGGGACGTACCCACAGGAGTGTGGGGGGGGGGGGGGCGAAAGTTTTGGGGCCATACCCCTCCTTCCCCGCGCCACCTCTCTTCTCCCCTGGCACACATTCTAAAACGCCGCCATATGAATACTGTGCTTGATAGCTATTTGAGGCGGTTTTTTTTTCGAAATGAGCCAAATCCACCTAAGGACAATTTGAGGGGGGAAAAACGAAAGTTTGGAACCGGACCTAGAAGTAGTACTCTCAAAACTATTAAATGACATGTTTCACATGTCAGCAAGGGAAATCTATAGGGACAAGTAATTAAGAATTATACGAAGAATTTGAGCAATATTAGGATAAGTTCGGATTTGGCTCGTACTCAGTTGAAACAGACAAGTTGGTGCGACATTCTTGTGAAAACTTTATTGCAATTAACTTTCAAGAATGGTGCGATAGAGTTTTAAGCAAATAAGGCAATAAACATGCAACAGAGCTCCAAGAACAGTAAAACTGTACATGAAGAGCCGGTGAGTCCTCTTGGCATTAGCAGCTTTTTCAATGGTTCCGTAGGGCACT
Organism: Haemaphysalis longicornis; assembly: GCF_048455015.1. NCBI lineage: Eukaryota > Metazoa > Arthropoda > Arachnida > Ixodida > Ixodidae > Haemaphysalis > Haemaphysalis longicornis. The sequence goes on along the minus strand of NW_027526335.1, from coordinate 156,028,402 downwards.
TTTTTGGGCACGCCTGAAGACACTCATGAAGGTCTTCATTGCCTTGCTATAAATTTCCAAAACGCTTCAGAATAAGCCTGCTCATATCATCTTCCATGGCCTGCCGTGGCTTGTAGGCGGCAGATAATTTGTTAGGCACGTAAATGGGAAATATGGGAGCAATAACAATAATAATAACCAGATTTACTCCGTAAGAACGAGGGAGACGAGATAAAATGATGGTATCACATCACCCAGTTTCAGTTCGTTCACTTCCGTTCACGTTATCGTAGACGTGTGGCGACAGATAATTTTCCGATCTCCTCATTGCTCTCTGAACTCATAAGCCAGCTCTCAAAAGCAAAAACAAAATGATGCAAAAACAGCCCGAACAGTCACACAAAACGCGGAATACCATTGGGAAAATGATTTTGGCTCATTTTGATCCGTGCCACAGCAGGGTCTGGATCATTTTCCATACGAAGTAAGATCTGCGTACACGTATGCAGTGAATTGTCTCAACTATTTATTTGCCACATTTTTAAAGGGGAAAGGTGCCAGGATTTTCTTGGCAGTGCAGTTTTATCTGACCTAGTTTTGGTTTGTGGATTAGGTTCATTTTGAAAAAAAAGACACCTCATTTGGTGGACAACGTTGGTTTATAAAAAAAAAAAAACAGGCGACGTTTGTTTGCTCCGTTTTCACGGAAGCCAGTACCGCTGTACACTGGCTTCGTGCTCTGCTGCCGGCATGCCACTTCCCATTTGCTGCACCCCATTTACCCTGTTCGTCTACAATCGGTGCTTCGGTTCTCTAGGACAGCAGTAAGTTGTCGCTTGTTTCGCCAAGATGGTGGTTTCAGCGGCTCGGGTCGCATATGCATTGGTGGGGAAGAAAACGTTTGTCTTTAAACATTCAACAAATCCCTCCGTTCCAGCATGCCGTGGTGTCGGCGGATACTGTCGCCCATGCCTGGTGTTTGTGGCTCAACCGTTTCCTTCCCTGAGCCGAACCCACAGCGCGTTTTTCACTAGTTTTCATGGAAATGCTGCTTTTGTTTTTGACGGTAAGAAGGGTAAGAAGTCTGCTTGCCGCAGAGAAACCCGCTGTAGGGTTCCTCTACGGAATGCCTTCCAACGTCCGGCTCGCGCACGTGTGCAGCGTCCGCCGAACAAGCCAATGTGACACAACGGCTTAAAACCGGATGGCGACGAGCGGAGTGGCGCGAGGGGATGCTTGACCCCATCGCCCGGCGCCTCTAACGACTGTTAGGCCCGCTTAGGGAATGCTACCGTGGGAGTACAAAAGCCCTGTTCCAGAGTCTTCGCGTCCGTCTGGACAAGAAAGATCGCTCAAAAAGGAAGCGCAAGAACGTTCAGCGCTCGTCTGTGCCCTTTTTTCTTAGTCCTCGTTTTTTGCGCTGCTTTGTATGTTCAGAATGTACCAACTGGCCCCACTCGAGTCGCTAAAACGTTACCAAGCCCTGCGACGGCAGGGTGACTAAGTGAAAGCGCCCATCGAAGTTGTACGGCGGCAAGAGACACCGTTGGCATTCCTTTGGACAACTCAAGCCAGTGACAGCGGCGCTGTTGATTGACAGCCATTGTGGTTAATGGCTGCTATGCGCAACGGTGGTGTAGTGATACCAGAGCCGGTGGACCCCGTCGGGGCGATGGCCCTCCTCAATTCTCGTCGCTTTGCCGTGTCCCCCCAGCCGTCGGCGGAGTGGCAGCCCTTTGGGACGGCCTTGCCGGTGACCTTCTAGGCAGCTTTTGGGAAGGCTTTCGTTTCCTCCCGACTTTCGGGGGCGGCGGACAAAGGGTAGTGGGGGTCAAAACCCTAATTGGTACGTGTGTTGCTGTGCGGGGGCGGCTTCACTTCCGACTGCATGCGCATATTTGCTCAGTTTGTCCGGAGCTGCAGCCCAGAGCGGTCGCATCAAGACTTGCTCCCGTGCCAGTTTCTGGGCGCCAGAACCCCACGAATTTCTCGCCCACCGCGGGGCGGTTCGACACCCTTTTTGGCCCCTGGACCCCCATCAAGATTCGTGCCGCGATACCCTTTTTGTGTGCTGCGGTGCCTTTTAATTGTAATCCAGTTTTCATTGTCTTGTGTTACCTTATGCTCATGCTTCATCGTCTCCTGTAAATAAGTGTAAATGGAGTTTTCTTCATCATCTATTTGCCTCGTCTCCTCATCGGGTCCTTCACCCTCCTCCACGACGACACCACCCACCGCAAAAATGAACCAAACTTTATTGGCGGGTTTACGGACACCGGGCTGCATTCCTATGAACAGATCTCGAGAACACCGGGCTTGAGCGGGGAAGGGCACGGAGTCAAGGTGACAAATGGTCAACATGAGAGAGACGGGTGTGCAGCGGGTGATCGGTGAAAATGAACGCGGACCGGACATCTCGACGGACACCAACCAGACTTTTGGCCGAGAGAAATTTCGGCTTCAAAATTGGACTGCGAACTGTTTCTTTGTATCGAAGAGGTTATAAAACCCCCGGTACATATGATGAAAATACGAGGCACATTAAACATAGCTTAGTCTCGCGATGTCGGAGTATCTTCAAGGTGTCGGCCGATAGCAACTAGTTTACTTCACCAACGGGCCGAACGAGAGGACAAAGGAGAAGCTCATTCCCGCCTTGCATCATGCATCGAGCCGTTGCTATGGGCAAGGACAGCAGGACAAGGCACGCTGCGACGCCGAGGAAGCGACAAGGCGCATCCCTGGAAATAACAAGGTTCTTTACGAAACTTCCAAAGTAAGCGCTGACGCGCTAGCGCTTGCCACCGTTTTTTTATCTACATCTACTGCAGTCCAGTGCGTCTCGATACCCCAATTTTCTAGGCCTGAATTGTTGGCGCTTTGAATGGCAGACTGTTAAACGTCGAACTCTACGGGTGTTTAGGATAATAACACACGGAATTAGGCGTATGACATCTCCGATTTACCTAGCATTTTGTTTCCTTACTTCATAACTAGAAGCCACAGTTTTGTTTGGAGAAAAATATGGAAGGACAAGAGGTTTGCCACGGAGATCTGAACTCTCCAGTGCCTACATGCACTTCTATTTCTGCCGACTTCGATTGCGTATAACGTGTGGGATGCTTCAGAAATATGTCTTAACATTAGCAGAGGGAATGTGTATTTACTGTGCAGTACGAGTATTTATTCCTGTAAATATTTTATTACTGCCGTTCTTTTTTATTTTGCAAACTTCGCGTAGGGATCTTTAACGTGCGCCGAAATCTCGAACATACGAGTATTTTCGCTTTTCGCCTCCATCACAAAGCCTGATACACTTAATTTGATTTCTCTGTGCAGGTTTACGCGCCTTTATGGTAAAAGTTGGGTGTAAATCGTGTTTGTACTAGTAACGGCCGGTACCCTCGCCCTCTCCCCTAATTTGCATATAAAAGTTACCTTGGGCTGCCCCCCCCCCCCCGAAAAAAATCCTGGATACGTGCCTGGTGTAATTTTAGTAAACTCAAAGAATTCTTAGTACTTTAACGAATGTCAATTTATCTACATATTAGACGCAGTAGCCTTGCATCTGTGGGAATAATTCTTCGCGTATTTAGACGGATGTAAATAATGTTTGGCATTTTACGACAATCATGGGACGTGATATTTGGCCTTCTTTTATGTTTTTCAGCATGTTATTGTCTGACTGTCTTGGGCAACTATTCCAGCTAAATTCTTTCACGCTTAGCAAGAGGGAATGTGGACGATTTTTTGCACGCTTGCTCCTAGCGTGGTGTGTTTTCAATTTGAAAAATCACGCTTCCTAAGCATGACTCGCCGGTTGCGTAACGCTCGAGAAGCGTGAGTAGAAGATGTTTTTTGCACGCTTGTTCTAGCCGTGATGAACTGTCACGCTAAGCGCTCACGTTTGCCATCCATGACTGGCAACCTTTCTAACGCCTAATGAAGCTGAAAAAGTGGATTTGTATTTACCTGTGCTGGCATTCTCCAACTGTGAATAAGGAGCCTCTCTGAGCATCAGAAATCATTTAAAAAAGTAAGCTTAAAGAAGGAAATAGTTTCGGTGCCATAGTTATGGTCTGATTAGCTTGGAGCACCCACCAAGCCCACAACAAACCATTATCTTCCACCTTTCTTTCTACGTGATTTCTGGCGGTCAGAGAGGCGTCTTATTCCCAGTTGAAGAACGCCGGATCGGGAATACGAAAATCTTTTTAAAGCAAAGCTTGTTACCTCTACCCCCCCCCCAAGGGTTCTTTCGCGCCCGTTGGTGTCACCCGAAAACTCCAGCGAACAAATAAAAGAATATACTGGCACCGCCGGGAATCGAACCTGGAACTAACAAAGCGAGATCCCGTTGTCTTACCGATTTAGCTACGAGACCACGCGAAGACAGGGAAGACAGGTGGTGTACTCGCCAAGCACACCTACAGGTTTACCCCTTCTGTTCTTGCTGAATGCCACGTGAAATTGTCACGTGACCACTCACGCCTGTCTAGCGGCCCTCTGCGCACCTTGTTCATGTGCTAAGAGTTACAAAAATTAAAGGAAGCTCACACCAATGCATGGCATCTCCCTTCTAGTACGCCAGTGTGCTAAAGACTGTGGCCTCCAGTGTTTACGTAAAAAATCACAGCTCCTTGTCGTCCGCCCGCACGCCAAATCAAGGAATACATTCAAATACTCCTTGATAGCCAGGCCATCACTCCAAGCCCCAGCATCAAGATCCTGGGCCTACATCTCGAGGCTAACACCAAGAGTGACGTCTCCTTGCAGCGCCTCAAAAACAGCATTAATCAAATCATACACATGATCAGGCGAATTGTCACCAAGAAGCGAGGCCTAAAGGGATCCGGTACCTTTCGATTAATTGAAGCTTTTGTCCTCTCGAGAGTCACTTACGTCAACCCGCTGTCTTCTTCTCGACAAGGAAGACATAGTGATGCTTTATATAATGATTAGAAAGGGGGTCGAGCAGGCCATTGGTCTTCTCATGAGTGCGTGCACACAGCGGCTGCTTAGCACGGGGCTCCACAACACGGTGGAAGAGTTTTAGAAGGCCATCTTTCTAACAAGAAGGTCCGACTCAGAACTGCGGTGGGTAACCCCATACACTAGGAAATATTTTGCTTACCTGGATATTCGAAGCTATCATGCATGACAGCTGACTGCCCACTGAAAGAACGCCGTCCGGATGGAAAAGTGGAGTGCGTAGGAACGGCGTAATTTCCGCGCGAGAATTCCCCGCAGTCGACACTCGTTCTTTTGCCGCGGGACATTCCGGGCGGGCCAGTCCGTAAAATTACTCATCAGGTGGTTCCTTCTTCGGCACTTTTTCCACAACAAAGCGAGCACTCCGCACAGTACACACTTGGATGGCAGGCAGACAGGGCGCACAAAGCGCCTCGAACTCTGTTTTCCCGGTAAAATCGCTGAAGTGAGCGCCACCTTTATATGCCGCCACGTGAGAAAAAAATAAGAAAACTAACAGACCGCAAGTCGCAGCACCATGAAGCAAGACGTCGCACGGCACCCTCGGGGATATGCATCAGAGTATATATATCCATGATGTACAGAGGCGCGGTACGTGGCGTGAGATTTTCCGTGAGTTTTTCTGTTTACCCGCATACAATCTTGCATCACGCCTAAATGAAGCGAATGGGGTTTTTATGGAACCGCTACACGCTTGGATGGAAGAAAACAACGCGCATTTTGAGTCCGTGGTGCTCAAAACGAAGTTCACGACACCAAGGAGCGTGTTTCCCTCTTACTTTGCTTAAACGCTGACACAAGCTTCTTTATACCAGCAATTAGGGTGCACATGCTAAAACTTGCATACGAATGCGGATCGAAGCCGTAACAAAATCGAAGTGCTGGGTGCAATTGATTGCGCCCTATTTGGGCGCACCTACGTATTGAAGACCAAAAAAAAATTTCCTCTACCAGAGCATTTCGTTGACTAAAAACACTTGCTTGAACTAACCAAAATTCGGCTCACGCTTGTGTACCTTACACGTTTTCGGTTGGTTCCATCTGTTTTAGTGGAAGTAGTAATAAAACAACCTTAAGTGTTTTCTCTCCCGACTAGTGGACGTCATGCAAACTGTATGTTAGCGGGGAAAGGCAAGAACTGCGAAATCTGCGAAGTGATGGGGCAGTAACCTATATTTTAAATACCGCGCAAACACAGGACTTCGTTCCATGTTACTGCGGTAGCATGACACTGTGGTGGTAACACAAGCGATGCATTTATGTTGGGAAGCACAACCGCTAGGGAATTGTGGGCCTAGGGAGCAACTTCCTCAACCACGAGCCAAATAAATAAATAAGTGCCAATGACCGAATCGTTCCGGTTGGTATTTGCGTGGACTATTTTATCGTGCTAGCTGCTAGATCCGCAGTTCAAATATTTAAAGCTGGACTCAAAGAGGTGCTGGTACTTTGAAGTACAAAGATCATTTCAACCTCACCTTTAGAGTCGTCAATGAAGCGGTTGCTCTTGCCACCTTTTCCGTAAATTTTGCATCTGTGACGATGTGCACGCTGTCGCTGTCTTTTAAACAGTACCGGAGTTCATCTGCAAAAATGGCCGCACGAGGGTTACCGAAATCAACAGTTCGGATGATAGATACTTCATTTACACCAAAAAACAGCTCGGGTACATAAAAATGTCCATGCTAGAATTTTTGAAGTAAGCTTCGGCAATTTTCGTCGAGAATGCACAAGGCGGGTACAAATATAGATGACTGGAGAGCGCCCATTTCCAAAACGGTGCGGGCTCGTCCAGAACAAGCAATTTTGTGTTATTTAAATAACTGTGCTGGAACAAGAAATAGCACCTGAATGCATTTTATGAACCTGTATCTATAAGCTGTCTCTGCCTGTATACACATTGTTTCCGTTGTTTCCAATACCCCTGTTTGTTGTTGTTGAAATAACCCCCATAAAAAGGCTTGGAAAGATATATAAAGTATACGTAACAATTTCCTCGGGGCGCTCTGCACCAAGCGCGGAAGTGAAGTGACCGTCTTGTGTCTGGAGACTGGAACGTTCACTATTTCGCGGACGACCACAAACTATTCGCTCTACAGTAGTAGCTTCCTCAGAACAAACGACAGGCAAAGATATTACTTCCTTGCGCACAATTCACTTCCTCATCGTTGACGTGAAAGAGATTCGAGGAGAAATCTGGTTTCTTTGATTTCATTAGATGGCGGACGATGCGACAGCTTTGACGGGTAGGTGAACCTGCTGCTGCAAAAGGGGCGAGAAATTATGCGAAGGGTTAATATACACGAGGAGTGAAGAACAATGCTCGTGGCACTTTTGTCACAGGTTTCTCATTATTACTGTGTAAAGGAGACCGACGGGGCTTTGTGATGCCGGGCCGAGCCCGAAGCATGTGGCAGATATTACGCGAGGTGCCGACTTACTCTTCGAAAACGTTCCTCTAAAGAACCTGTAGCGAGAGTGGTGGCACTGACCTTCTTTCCAAATGTTTCGGGAGGCTGTTGTCGAAGCCTTTTGGCGCATTTTTCGCCTTATGCTTGGCTTCCATCATTGTCCAACGTGGCCCTTTGGTATCGGTTACACTGAATATTCGGCGCTTACTTAACTCGGGCCCGCATCTTGCCCAAGTGAACTCTATATTTTATATGGCAGTGGATATCACGTGCTTCCAAGTTTCGTGGTTGTTCTGCAGGGCTGCTTTTTCTGTAGCTGCCCTGACTAGCTGCATTAAAAAGCTGCCTTCCCCATCTCTCGGTCCGGCTCTTTTTTTAGCAGCAGCGACACTTTGTGCCTTATTCTATTGTCCCTTTCGGAGCCACATGCCTTGTTTCCGCCAAAGTATCTGGTTCTCCATTTTTCGTCACTGAGTGGTGACTATAATGAACAACGTGTCGTGTTGCCACGGTCCCCAAGTATATGTGATCATTGACACCATGTCGACCGGTGTAGTGAAGAATCGAGCACTTCAGATTAGCGGGCGCGGCACTGACCAGGCTCCCCTCCATGCCAGAATGATCAAGCTGTCTTCATCTGGACTGGGACCACTCAATAGCACGAAAATGTAGTCAAAGACAGTTCCGCTCGATCTTTGTTCTTAAAAACTGTGGGTAAAACAACTGAAATCCAAGAATTAGGAGGTTGGAACTTCAAAGATTGAAAAACGTCGACGCTGCTCCACGTCGCTATGATCGATAACCAATGGAGGTTTAAGGAAACGGTGAGCGTGTGTTCATGTGTTCGTTTGCCGCACGACAACACCGCGGAGTAAAAACTCCCGCGTACCTTTCTTTTCAGAAACGGCACGCAGCAAGAGACATATTGCATGTTAACCCCTTGCGAGATGATAAACGTTACCATTCACTATCACGTCGCTATAATAGTGAATTCTGTCGCACGCCGCAGAATTTACCCCAAAGCGACTGTCCGGAATGTTGCTGAAATTTTGCATCCCCATGGGCTCGTGCACTCTTCCCGCGTGTAACAGTTCGCCGTATTCTCAGTTTCGCGGAGCCTGCCTTCCTAACACGTCTGCCACCTAAGGTGCATCCACAAGACGGTAAAGTCCGCCGGCCGATCGGTAACGCATATTTTTACCTCGCTAGAATCTGCGGTTCGAATAACCGGCGCACAGCCGAAGCCGCTACGCACAGTACCCACGAACGGCGATTCGGTGGCCTGCTACGGAACGCAGCTGCAAATACTGCTCATCCACACTCATCGTTCCTCGCCAGAGCAAAAAAGATGGCGGAATCAAAGTCCATATTATTCAGAAATGTGATAATAACGGCTATAATTTCCCCAGCAGGAAACCCGGGCAGCTGCATAAAGCGGCAATTAAGGTGTACTCTCGTATTAAGCTTAAGCCTGCTCCCGGCGTGGTAGCAGGTTCGATCAGACATCCTGAAAGTGACGAAACCAGGCAGGACGCTATTTCTTTGCCTAGGAGACGCGTCGCTATGGTCCGCTTGGGCTACTCATAGAGGCAGGCCTAGTATCATAGCATGGTAGTCATATGCCGCCCCGCTGCAAGAGTTTTGTAAATGCTGTGTTTGAGGTCGAAAGTAAGGTCGAACCGAAAGTAAGGTGAGGTTGAACCGAAAGTAGTGACGACAATATTTATTAGAAACCTGCTACTTTTCTACCTTCCCGACAGTGTGGGCCCCCAAGCGTTAGCTGCTGCGTAAATAAAATTCTCATTGTTTACGCCGCATCTGGAACACTGGAGTCTCAGTGTCTAATGCGTTGTGCTGCTGAGCACGAGAACGCGGGTTCGATTCCCGGCCGTCGCGGCCGCTTTTTCAATAGAGGCAAAAAGCAAAAAACGTCCGTGTGTATGAGACTGCCCCGCACGTTAAAGATACCCAGGTTTTCATATAAACTCAGGAGGCCACGACTAAGGCATGCCCCATCGCCGGCGTTGCGTCGGCGCGTTAAAACATGCTATCAATAATTCAGTCAATGAATCAATGAACTTCGGTGTTCGTGTTTACCGTCAACAACTTTCTAAAAGCAGTGCAAAAGAACACCACGGGGAGCAATATCTCCAACATCGATACAGCAAGGTGTTGTAATACGAAGATTGTTTGGTAATAAATTATGGAACGAAAATTCAATAGTGCAACGTGTGCGTCAGTGAAACCACTTGATACAAAAATTTGTTAAAAAGCCCGAAATTTTATTGCTCCCTCAAAGCAATAAAATGATTAGTAATTGTGCCTAACTTAGGGAGCTCAAAGGTTTGTCGGCAAGGGCATTAAACATTCAACTAATATTCTATAAGCTTACGTAAGAGAGCAGTCACCCGATCAAAATATTTCCAGTAAACTATCCCTTCAGCCGCCTCTCCCCTCGCGAAATCCCGTTCCACGCCAGTAATCCCTTACAACTAACCCGTCCTGCATCTCTGGGTAGCTGATGAAAGGCTACAGCTGCGCCTGTGTTCTCCTTGCACCAAAAACGCGCATCGGAAGCTCAACGTAGTTCACGCGTTTGTACTTTTACGCGTGAAGTGCACGAAATATTTGGTACCACGTGGTATTTTTTTTTCTTTGCACCAAACCGTAAAATATCCGCTATGTAACTGTGCGTCCTTCTTATGAAAGCTTACAACTTTTTATTTTAAAGTTTGCGACAGTGTGTTTCAAAAAAATTACACCATCTTCCCGTGGGGAACCCTGATGAGGATGCGAAGCATCGTGGCGGTTTCGTGTGGTTCCATTGTGTTGCTGTTATGTTGAGTGATCTGGTTTTTACTAGCGCGAGAGGGAATTCCGCGTCCGGGTCCACACCGGTGGCAAAGGCAGGCAAGTGCTGTTGTGTTACGGTGAGTAGGCGGTGGTTCTCGAGGCGCCGAAACTCGTCCATCATGTTCTTGTCGATGTTGTCTCTGTGGTAGAATCGGTAGTCTCCGTCAGCTTTGGTGAGGTAAAGGTTGTTGACATTGGTGCACCGGCTGAGAGCAATGTACACGCCCTCCTCTTCGCAGCTTTGTCTTCTCGTTCTTCTTCTTCTTCGGCGGTTGCCCTACGGGAAGATGACGACGGTGGTTGAACGCGAACCTATCTTGTGGTGGATTCTTTGGTTGGCCAATTCCTAGGGGCATCATGCCTCAATCAGCATCAGAGGCGCTGCGGACGGGGCTGGTTGAGCTGCAAGGCGCGTGGCGCTTCCCGCGGGAAATTCAGCATCCCCCTCTAAAGTTTTCAGTTCGTCGTTTCTGTTGACGTTCAGCTTCGCGTGCCTTCGTTGTATCAGTAGCTTCTTGACGTAGTTTGAATGAGTCAAGGACATAAGGCGCGTTCGTAGCACTTGCTCCTGTCCCGGATTTGTAGCGATGTAGGAAGAGCACCGCGTACCTCCCGTTGCGGCCAGAGAGTCGTGGAATCGAAACCGGGCGCCGCTAAATATTTCTTTTTTTAATAGTGTTGTATTGCGGAGCTGTGGGTGTAAGGAGGAGAGTTGCGCATTGGCAGTGAGCGTGTGGACGGCGCCGCCATCAACGACGCAGGACCAGGCGATCCTAAGAAATGCTCCGCATTTAAAATGTGTCGTGTGTGCTCATAACCGTTTCCTTATTAAACGTCTACAAAAGGGTGTCCTCGACGGCCTACGTTTGACGAAATGAAATCCTTTTCACACTACATCGCTACACCATTTATATTTTGCTTGTTTAGGAAAGGCCGATCTACTGCCTGAACAGTGGGAAACCTTGTTAGTTGCTTTTAATTATGTAAAGAACGCATTGAAATTCATGTTTTGTCAAGCTTACGTTCTGTGAGTGACGTCTTGGCCATTACAACCATCGCTCCAGCGATGACGCAGCCGTACATAGCCACAAGGTTTTGAACAGTGTTGCTGAGGTGGAGGCAGACGTGGTCTCCGGGCTGCACTCCATGGCGTCTGAATCCAACGGCATAACGCTTGAAGTGCACTAAAAGCTCGCCACGCGTCAGGCTCGTCATTTCGTCTACCTAAAGAATAAGAAAGAAATGCGTTAATTTTTGTGTTTTCCGGCGATTCTACCTAATATGTGGTGAAAATGCAAGTATTACTTTATTTGATGACCTTGAGTATACGTTACAGCAACTTGATAAACATGATAATGTAATACTTGTGGGGGACAGTAACATTGATATACTTTCACCAAAGAAATTTTGCGTTCCTGACTTCTTAACAGTCACATCTGGATATGGCTGCGAACACCAAATTATAGGTTTACTCGAGCAGAACCATATGGAACCGGTCTTACGCGCTCCTATTTGATCATATAAATGTGCGTGTTCCGGACATGAATGTGATTTCGGGAATTATAACGCGGAAAGTTGCGGATCATTACTTCGTAACTATTTCAATTCTCCGTCACGGACATCGCAGTTTAGACAGAATGCAAGGGGGAACTAAATACGTGCTTGATAATAGAAAAATACATGAGCTAGTTAATGACTTTGATTGGGATTCTCTCATTCAGAATGACCCTTCTTTGACTTATGATTAATTTATAGGTAAGCTTCACTAAATATACCGACAATGCACTAAACAAATTACCTTGAAAAGACGGAAGGTCGAGAAGCCCTGGATAAACAATGAAATAATGGAACTAAGTTTCCTAAAGGAGCGACTGTGGCATCGATGTAAGAAAGACTAATCTAACCTGTCTTTAAAAGAAGAATTAAGGCAGTTGAGAAATAAGCTCACCGCTAAGTTACGAATGGCAAAAAAGCGGTACTACAACAATGAATTAAATAAATGTATGAAATACCCGAGGAAAACCTGGAACATAGTAAACGATTAAGCGGGAGATAAAAAAAAGTAGTATCGACAAGACTATATATAACAACCAACTTTCAAGGCATTGAAAGGCATACGTTAGCAAATAATTTCAATAAGTGTTTCGCTAATGCCGCTATTAACTTGCGAAGTAGAAATTCACCAGTACCGACTTCGTATTCAACTGTTCAATCTAACATGCACTCAGCATACATGTATGATTTAACTCAGCTGGAAATATTTTCCGCACTGCGAACTTTGTCCGTGTCAAGGTCTGCAGGACAGGATCGGACCCGCGTTAGGGATATTTTTATCAGTTTTGAAAAATTGAAGAAGTTACTTTCGTTACATTTTGTCAAGCATTTTAAGTACTGGGGTGATTCTATCACAAATGAAAGTATCCTTAATAAGACCTATCTGCAAAGGTGGGCTGAAGCAACAGTATGAAAAATATAGGCCCATTGAAATATTACCTGCCGTGTCGTGTTTGCTGGAAAAAAAATTATTTATAAAAGGATGAGTTCAATTACGGAAAATTACGAGCTTCTATATCAAATACCCAATGTAGATCTTGCGAGGGTAAAAGTACAACCACACTACTTGAAGTCCTTTCAGACTATGTAAATGAGGGAATCGATAATAATAAAGTTGTAGCCGGTCTTTTTTTTAGATTTGCAAAAGGCATTCGATACAAGAGACTATACTGTGTTAATAAATAAGTTATCTTATTTTGGATTTCGGGGGGTATATGCAGAAATACTTTTAAGCTACTTCCAGGAACGATATCAGATGGTAAAGATTAATGACCCTAATAGTGACTTGTTACCATTGAAGTATGGTGTTCCACACGGGTCAGTTTGAGGACCTTTAGTGTTTAATTTTTACATAAACGATTTGGCTCACTTGTCATTACATTCTAAAATATTCCAGTGTGAACATGATACGACACCTTTATTTGGTACTGGGGGTTACGTGGATGGAATCAAATTAATGCAATAAGACATCTCTAACTTAATTACATGGTTTCACAGTAACTTTATTTTTATTAATAATGACAAAACACAATTTACGTGTTTTCACAGCCCACACAGAAAAATTTATTCTTCGCCTGAACTGTTTCTTCATGCATATCCTTGCAACAATTTTACACGCCCATCGCTCAATTACCTCAACAAAGTAAAATATTTAGGTTTTTTTCTTGATGACAAATTTCCATTTATCCATCATATCGGGCACGTTGCGCGAAAACTGAGAGCAGTTTATGGTGTTATTTATAAATTAAGAACGGTTGCTTGCTGTCTATTGTTATAAGCTGATTGGGTGATTAATGTTTGTGTGATCACTGGCCTGCCCCGTCCGTATACAAGCTCCTTCGAGTGCATCTGCGGGAAGGTAAGAAAATATATAGTATCATAAGCGAAATAAACTCAGAATTCAAACTTCAAACTTTATATCATTGATGAAAGTAATAAAACTTTTATCAAGGCCATTTTGACGCTTCGCATAAGAAAGACGTTCGATAAAAGCACAATCATCTGCCCATAATCTGGTATTACCTCCGGGCACCGCCGCACTCACCGGACACCCGTTATGGTATACACCAACTGTTTGATGCTTTTGATGCTATGCGTAAGTGTATGGTGGGCCAACCATCCAGCTAATTATTATTTCCTGAACGCCTGCATGTTTGTGTCCTAAAATTTAGTTCCTCACAAGGGACCACATCAAACGCTTTGCTTACATCTAAATATATAAATCAATTTTTCTCTTGTTATCAGTATTTACGCAACTAGGTGAATTCTTGTTTATAAATTTGTACATCATCATCATCATCATCTTCATTTTCATCAACCGCCCACTAGCTCTATTGCAGGACCAAGGCCTCTTCCATCGACGTCGAAAAGCTCCTGCCTCGCGCCGCCCGAGTACATTTTTTGCCTGCGAAATCCCTTAATTCCTTTCTACAACGAGTAATCGGCCTCCCTCCGTCTTCTATACCCGTTTCTTGGTGTCTGCTCTGACATTCTTGTAGTCCACAGGTGGCACTTTCGCCTAACTACGTGTCCAGTCCCAGTCCACTTCTTTTTCTTTATTCCAACTGAACTATCTTCTTGTCTACTTTTTGTTCTGATCCAGGAAGCTTGTTTCCTGTCTCTAAGGTTAGTGTGATCATTTTTCGTTGCATTACCCGTTGAGCCGACCTAAGTATGGTAAGGCGCCAAGTTTCCGCTTTATATGTCACCATCGGGAGGAAGCATTGGTTGTATATCCTCCTTTTTATTCGTAGAGGGAGCTTGCTTGTCATTATTTGATGTCGCCGAGTGCGCCCCAGTCCATACCAATTCTCCGCCGGATTTCCTTATCGGCGTTCGGATAAGCACCGACGACCACACCAAAGTAGTTATAGTCGTCCACTTGTTTTAGCGATTTCTTGCGTATGCTGTTACTGTTGTATAACATTTCCTGAAGCCATGCCTCCAAGGTGTTACACTGAATGTTCCCCTGAATGCTGGTGTATGCGGTTAGGTAATGCGCGTTCTAATATTTTACAACATAACGATGGTAAAGAAAAAGAGTGGTGGTTTTCGAAGAGTGAGCGGTCAACGTTCTTAATTATTGGCAAGTCTTCAACGGGAACGACTCCACAAGCGTCGGGCAAGGTAGGTACGAGACATCAGAAAATGGTGGAAAACTCCACAACGTTTTCCAAGGATTCAGCAGATCATCTAAGAAATATATTAGCGGTACCATCAGGTTCATAAGGCGTTTTGATTTGTGGGATTACAAGCATAAAAACTATCTTAGAACAAGTAATAAATGAGACATCTGAGGGGGCAAAACCAGCCTTATTGGGAGTACGGACATTTCGAAAGGAAAACACGATACGAAATTTGTTATTTAAGGTATCACAAAGTGACGCATCATTAGTGATACGCACGTTATCATTTTTATATCTCTCATGCGGGATTGCTTTCACCTGTAGTATTAGAAACGTTTTAGGTTCATTTCATATAAAGAAGGCGCAATGCTTTCTCGAAGTAGTGGGACCCGAGCACTACCACATACCCACATATGGTATTTGACAATGAATTAAAGAATGAGTGCATGCTGCTGGCATACGTCACTTCATGATTGCCAGATCAAACCATCTGGAATGTTCCGCCGAACGTAACATCCAGTTGATCCTTCACAGATAGCATGCCGACATGGGCTTGCTTTTTTTCACATACGCCTCACTGATGGCGGGCTGTGGTTCCTGCAGCGATGCTTTTAAATATATAGCGTAATTGAAGGATCCACGTGGTTCTGAGCGTGAAAAAAGTCATTTCTCTGCTGCCGACCACTGCACTGCTATTTAGCAATTTCACCAGGATTGGAAGCTGTTTTGGCGTAGCACTTTCAGATGTCAAGTAGATATGACATGTTGATAATGACCTCACTGCAGTTGTTTTCAGCCCATTGGGTGGCATGAATGGCACGTCAAAAAGCAGAAGGTAGACTACGGATTTTTTATGTAGTTTTAAGATGTCCCCATGCTCTGAGCATTCGTACATCTTAGGTAACCCGTGGGGTTCTGGGACTTGGTTATTAGTACCCTGCCTCCATTCCTTCGTTAGTGTATATTAAGTACAGGTGCGCCTGTCCCCTTTTCATAACAGGCCCATGGATTGGTTTAAAGCGCGATAGGCACAATATAGCCCATTATTGAATGTTGCATTTGAATAAGCTTAATTATAAAACAGATTTGAATAGCTGTGTTTTCAACATGATGCCGTGACAAACTTTTGACCACAAGAGTTAGGGAAGCGGCTGCTTGCATCAGCTGGCTGTAGTGGCGCGAAATCGTCCTCCTTGAGAGCTCTGTTAATCTCTATTCCACAGCGGGATCTAGAATTGAGCAAGTACGCCTAACAAAAATCCTAGGAAGGGAACTTTCTGCACGACTTGTATACAACAATACATTCGATTCGTTAAAGATAGAAGCTGCCACCTTAAATAACTACACAAATATTTAAATACGCCATGATGCAAAATACTACTTTGTTTTATGGAAAATATTTGGTGTTTATAGTGTCACCAATGCTTGTACGCTAGCAAACGATGCGTTATTCACTGAGCAATTAAAGAAGCCACAAGTGTACTTCTCCCGTTTTATAGGGTTTTTGTCACAGATAGCGTACTGAGGTAATTTAGGGGGATTCATTCAGGTAATGCATTCAGGCAATGTATTCAGGCAAAGAGTACTAGGTCTGCTACAAATTTCGCTAGACTTCTTTGTTGCCTTGTTTACGGTTCGCTTCCATAGACGGCATAACGATATCGCTCAAGGGACGCGGTCCGCATTTTTTCTGCTTTTCATCGTATTTTTACCTGGCTCATTTTTTTACAGTTCATAGTAATCGTTCCAAAAACATTGGGTAGGCTCGGAAAACCGGGCACGTAAGTGGTCATGCCACTTCTTGGCGTTGCCCAGTGGCATGTCAGATGAACCCAACGCATCAGACAGCTGTACAGCTTCAACCGTCATAGTGCGCGCCGTAAATACTGGTGCTTCCTTGTTAACGTGTTCGTTTGTAACTTCCATTGTTTATCCCACCATTACGACTGTTAGAAAAAAACAGGCACTAAATTTTAGCGCCAATATCTCGTTCTGGAAGCTCATACTTACTGTTAATTTGCTTTAAATTTTGTCCGCCTCAGCCAATCGCAACTAGCTGCCCACAATACGTCCGCGCGGAAACGTAGATAAGTGTCGCCATTCAAGTCGCTGTTTTCTTCAGTATGCGGCTTATTTTAGTAAAGTTTGCTTTAAAACTGGCCTTAGCGTTACTCTAGCGGGGCAATCTTTTGAATGATGCGAAGTTGCCTTTTGTCTTCATGCCCCATTTAGGGTTATGTGCGCAAGATAGGAATTGTTTCTAAAAAAGTAAAATCATGCCATAAAAGCAATATATAAATTGAAAAAAGAATGCCTGGCTTAGTTTTTTCCCTTCGCAAGCTACAGACTTCGTAGCTAAAATGCTCAGCCGTTTTGTTTTTACACAAACGTAGTTCTTATTGTTGTGTGACTAGAATTTGTTTGCAGTAAATGAAAACGCCATTTTTCAGTTCCGTTCATTTATTAAACAGATTCTGCGCTATTCAAGCTGAAAATATATTTCTCCTGGAGATTCGTCGTGTCTGCAATTCTACTGAGCTTGTGTAAAAACCTTCTGGAATACAACCATATCATAGTGCAACAAATACCGCCACAACATTTTTTCATTTCATTCATTTTCATTCACAATCATTTCATTTCGTCTCCCCCATTACAACAAAATAACCCTGGTTATATTTATTGGTTTTTTCGTCGATATTTACCATTTCAGATTAACTAAATAGCGGCCGCTTATAGCCCTGGCCAAAATACTGTCCCCTTCCCCCCCGCTCTGAGAGTACGAATTAATTCATTGAGGTGAACGATCAAATATGAACAGCGCACTTGTGAAGCGCTTTGGAAATTCATGGCAAAGCAAGGGAGAGCTTGATTGCTTTGTTAATGCCTTGAATCGTGCCATGATAATTATCTTACGCAAGTTGTCGAAGAGAGCAGCTAATTGTTCCAAGAGGACTCACCGGCCCTCCATGTAGAGTTTTACTCTTTTCGACACTATGTTCGATATTTATATTTCCTTTCCACGAAAATTCAATCGCACAATGCTTAAAAGTCAATTTGAACAAAGTTTCCATAACGCACCATCAACTAAAGGGCTTCAAATAAATATGAGCCAAGTCCAAACTTGTCACCTTAATATTGCTCAAATTTATTGCATAATTTTTACTTACATGTGGCCATACACGTCCCCCAGTTGACATGTAAAATATATCATATAATAGATTCACGGCGCTGCATTTAAGTCCGCTAACAAACTTCCGCTTGTTTCTCAAACTCGCGTATCCTGGATCTGGCTCATTTCGCAAAAAAACGCCTCGATTTTAGGAATGCTTTCCCTTCAAGCCGTAAATCAATAGCAAACAAACAACGCAGCGGACAAGGACTGCGACAGCAGCGGCAGGTGTGAGCTCCGAAACTGCTCCGAAAGAGAAAAAGCTCGCTCAAAACATTTTCTGCTTTCAATATTTGTTTCCAAACACTTTTTCCTAAAATGCATCACGAAACCAGTGCTCAAACCTAACCGTTTAGCGCATCTGTGCAATCTAAACTTCAGAACCACCCCGGAGCTGCGCAGCTGCGCAACTGAACGAATTTATGAAGGTGAACGCCTTTCAGACACAACAAAAACAAGTTAACATTGCAACCGGACAGGCTAGTTCATATCCGGGCTAGTTTATATGATTCGTCTTGTTGGGAAACGCGGTCATAAACACAGACGAAGAAAGGGACCGACGACAAGGTGATAGCGCCATAATGGTTACCCACGTATTGTTGCATGTTTCCTTGTCCGCGTTTCGGGCGCTTTTTCCATCAGGATGAATCCATCGTGAATGAGCACAATTTCCCATCACTGCTGGTGTAATAAATTATTGCTTTAATGACCGGACACGGGAGAACTATAAGTAGTGTTGTGTTTCTAAGCATTTCCACCAGAAAAGGTCCTTTCTGGATACATGAAAATATTCTGAAACGGATTCTTTCATTCACAATAATCAACACAATGTACGCCTCTGAAAACTTGCTGAGCGTAAGCGTTATTAATCGTCATACTTGTGAGCGGACCGCCAGTAGTGGAGCGTGTCGCAGCATCACCATCACTACCCTTCTAGAGCCTATCACTATCATTGCGTGCGCTCCACCAACATCATTGAGGCCGGCTCGAGCCACCCGCAGAGTAAGGCACCCATGGCTCTAAGACAGCTGGTTCTTCATCTCTTATTTGCCCACGAGGCACCTTAAAATATCTTGCAGATGTCTCTCACAATATTAAAATCCCATTATCTACACTTGACCCGTACGATGCCACTACTACCGAGTTGCCAGATTGTGCTCACCAGTGCCAGCTTGTCAGGTTTTATCTGCAGCTTCTCCCTCACCAAGGTATAGAGCGAGCACACCGGGACCTCTATTTCCGGGTGGGATGAATGCACAACCTTATCTTGGATTCGGGCCATTGTCGACCTCCACACCTGCAGGTCAAAGCTTGAAAATAGTTTCTCGTGTTTTGGCGGGAAACTAAATTGTGCCGTTCAATTGTGAAACAAACCCTGGGAACTATAAGAAAGCAAAACAAGATAGCGAGCAAGCGAGGAAATGTGCCACACATCTGCCGTTTTTTATTATTCTCGCCCAAATTTTTATTCGAGTATCTTGATAAAGCTCTGGGACGTTCTGCTTCTATTTCCTGCACTGTAGGACATACTGTGACAGCCTACATGTTTCCTCAACGCTCGCCGGCATGACACCGAACTGCCGTAATGGGAACGCCCAGTGTACACGTTTTCAT
Organism: Haemaphysalis longicornis; assembly: GCF_048455015.1. Lineage (NCBI taxonomy): Eukaryota > Metazoa > Arthropoda > Arachnida > Ixodida > Ixodidae > Haemaphysalis > Haemaphysalis longicornis. Next base: position 156,008,705 of record NW_027526335.1, on the reverse strand, counting down.
CTATTTTTAATGCAATTGTACTATGAACACAGCGACACACGTATCGTCCTTAACAGCAGCTTCAGCCGCCCACTAAAGAATTTCATTAAATTTCGAATAATTTGGAAAGAAAATCAGGCGCGCACAGCCATGGCTGGGAAGCCCTGTTTGATTGCAAAGCATCCGACCTGATGCACGCGTCTGTGATTCGCGATGTTCCTGTCCTCCGTGGTATCGCTAATTAATGTTTCAGTCGTGCATTAGGTTTCGTAATGTCTTTACGCATTTTCATATAGCCTTTTGGGACTGTGGAACCTGTGGTTTTTTTTTTCTTCTGAGATTTCGTGCAGGCCGAATTTCCGCTGTCCTAACCTACCATACAGTGTTTTCCAAAATCAGTAATAATGCGCGGTTCTAGGGTTGCATGATCACCGAAAATGAGACAACAAATTCAGCGGTATAAGCTGCGGATATTTTTTCTATTATAATTAAGGCCGTAAAAATCTGGAGGCTTTGATTTTGATTGATTGATTGTGGGGTTTAACGCGCCGACGCAACGCAGGCGATGAGGCGCGCCGTAGTGGAGGGCTCCGGATTAATTTTGACCACCTGGGGATCTTTAACGTGCGCCGAAATCTCGTACACACGGGCGTTTTTGCTTTTCGCCTCCATCAGAAAAGCGGCTGCCGCGGCCGGGAATCGAACCCGCGACCTCGTGCAAAAAAAAAAAAAAAATCTGGAGGCCCACCGATATCTTTTTAAACTTTGTGCTTATGGTAGTTATCTAGACACCGATGCTACCTCCGGCTATCACGGCGACACAGCTCAGAGCTTAGGCAAGACAAACCGAGAATCTTCCACGTACACCCCAATACCGATACAAAGGCGTTACCTTCCAATTTCAGTGCAGTAGATTTAAATGTGTAAATCTACCAAACATACAACGATTATTCGATAAGCGATAGCTTTTTTCTGTATCTGAAATTTAGTCAGCTGCATTTTCCTCGAAAGCAACCTCAAACACCGAAGCAGTAGAGTATCAGTCGGCTTTCTAACAACCGTGCCTTCCAAACCACCCATGAGACTAAACACGTCAAAGAATTGGCAAAAATTGACGCTCAGTTTTCTCGCCAGTGCGATCATCTGCACAGAGGATAAGTGCTCAAATTGCAATGCGACTTGTGTTTCAGGACTAGGCAGTGCATGTAAGTGCGGTTCCAGGACATCATTGTGGTACTATATATGACTGTTAAAAGAAGCAGTCCTCTGGCTAGGTTCACTTTATCCCAAAGCATCAAGAACCAATGGCACCGACTAAGTACCATCAAGCCTAATATAAAGGAACCTCTTAAAAAGACGCGGAAATTTGCTATACCTAAAACTTTCCACGAGGAATAGGAATGAGCCGAGAAAAGCTGACAACCTGGGTCCCTTAACTCTATACGCCCTCACCAGTGGCGCGAGCAAGGATGCATCATAAGCTCAGCTCTCGTTGCTTAGCCTACTCACCGGTTTGACGACAGAACACACTGAAAAGCAGCCGTCAAACGCAGGGACTTTTCTTTCTATTGTAGGTCACCAAAGAGAAAAAAACAGGGACGACGAATCAATCGAAAGAACACTTGTAAAACCGCATACCTTACTAACAACTACTCCGGATGCAGAGCCTGATAAACTCTCCTTCTCGTTTTATCTGCAGAATGAAACTCCGGCGAAACGGCTGCGCCGGCTGCGAAGCGCAACAGTTCGGAATGTATGTTGCCTTTATTCCAGCTACAGGAGGGCATTTGTAACACTAATAACGGAGTTTTGAGCCCTATATCACGGCCGTAAATTGTTGCTAGCAAGCTAGCATCGATGTTGTGTGTAAACACTTTTCTCATCTAAAGGCACTATGAGAACGGTCGACAAATGCCAAATTACGGCGCAATATCTAAATCTACAACATTTCCCCCCCCCCCTGCCCTTTCCAAAATAACTTGTGCAATGACCCGTCATTAAATCTTTCAGATTTTTCTCAGGTCACGCTGACTACGTTGATGCATACCTTGGAGATAACAATAGAAGCACAACGGCGCTCCCGGACATCTTAACTACGAGCTCGTAACTCTCAAAACAGACGTACAATCTGCCATACGACCTTGGAAAGTGGTTAGATTTTTATTTATTTATTTATTTATTTATTTATTTATTTATTTATTTATTTAAGAAATACTGCAGGCCATAAGCCCGAGCAGGAGGGGTACATACATCGCACACAAACAAAAACATCAAAAGCATCTTGTGTACAAACTGGAAAATACACAAGATGAGACAAGACATCGATAGTATCAGTAACTCCATGACCAAACAAGAGGAACAACAATGGGTCAGAACAGTGAAGAAATGCAACAGAGCGGTCAGCAAAACAATACGCAGAAAAGTGGCTATGACGATTAAAGCGTGACAGGTATCCATTTTAAACATTGGGTTCAAGGCGCTCTACTGATAGCAGGTCATCTACAGAAGTGTTATTCCAATCATTGACTGTTCGCGGGAAGGAGGAAAATTTGAACAAATCGGTCCGAGCAAAAAACGGCGTGAGAGATAACGCGTGTGAATGACGACTTCGCCGCGTTGATAGAGGGGTTACGAAGTGGGGCGGATCAAGACCGGGCCTGCGGTTAATCAGAGAATAAAGAAACTTAAGGCGAATAAACTTTCTTAATGATTCCAAGGTTACAATCCCGTGGTTTTGCATTGTTTTTGTAACTGAGACATTTCTACCATATACTGAATATATCAAGCGCACTGCACGTCTCTGAATTTTCTCAAGTGAGTTAATGTTCTTTTTTGCGAGATTGCGCGATCGGTGACTGCACCTGCCACCCACAGGTCTTATCAAAACGCCTGATAATTCACCCACACCGACTGACACAAATACACAGTCGGTCTCATGTAGGACCCTCTATAGGACAATACTCTCACGTACCTCATCATTTGAACTACCGGCCACAATATTTGGGACGACATTGGATCAGTACATATGCACGATGCAGTGCCCATTTAGCGCAAACTTCACTACGAATACTATTCCAGAAGGCCCGAGTTTGAGCGAAACGCGGGCAAGGCGGAGCTGTGGGGACAATAATACAGCCATGATAATCTTTCCGGGCAGGGTTACAACGCTTTAAAAATGCGATTCATGATATTTGCTGATGATCGAGGTGAAGTAATCGGTCTAGGGCAGCGCGCTCCAAGGATGGGCGACTAGGGCGTGGCGCATGTTTTAGTGCGTTCTCTCGCTCCACCGCTACACTGGCGGCTACTGGGGGCACGCAAATTCAACTACTTTATTTTATTGTACTTTTACTTTATTAATCTGTATTTCACTACAAACTACATTTTATTTTTTATTCCAGGAGTTCATATGAGGTTTTCGTTTGAAATTTTTTGTCCTAAGAAGTAGTTTGTGCCGTCGGTGGCAGACAGTGCAATAACGTGACTATGGCTGACTGAAGGCGCAGATGAGATAAAACCGCCACCGTTAAAAGGTGTCAGTTCTATAGTGAGCATACTAATGGCGCACTTGACTAATCTCATTCTGTTAACTGGCAATTTCCCGGATAAAATGAAACTGGCGCGATTAATTGTTATCCATAAAGGGGGCCCACCTGGCGATGGAAATAACCATGGAACGATCTCTGTGCTCTCTATATTTGGAACAAAAAGGTGAACAAAAAATAAATAAAAGTATCATCGGGTTCTCGATTTCAAAAAAACCGTAATTGTAAGGGAGCAATATGGCTTCACAAAATATAATAACTAGAGTCGGCTTTACTTCCTATTAAAGAAGACATAATTGAAAATATGGCGAAGAAGGCTCTAACCCCAGGCACATTTCTAGACTTGAAAAAAGCGTTTGACAACGTTCAACACAACATACTACTGAAAAGGCTTCCTTGTTATGCCTGACGGTGCACTGCGTGGTCTCTTCTAAAAATCTATTTGTCTTGAAGAACACAATAATCGGTAGTAAACGGTCACAGCAGCAAATAAATTTGTAGCCCCTCAAGGGTCAATACTTGGGCCTACATTGTTTTTTATTATATAATACTGACCGTATGAATATAGAATGGGATGCTAAATTAGTCCTATATATAGACAAAACCAACGTATTTTTTTCAGGCGTGGACACTGATGAACTTTACACGAGTACTAACAAGTGGTCGTCTGGCTTGAATACGTGGCTTACGGCTAACAAATTACAGCTAAACACCGAGAAAACAAAATACCTACTTTTAAGATCCAGATGGCAGGCTGCACCCGCCAACTTAATCCCAAAATTCAAAAATACTATGTCGGTCAATCAGAAACAATTGGATTTTTAGCTGTTCTGTTTAACGAAACCCTGTTCTCGACGCCACATGTAGACGCCTTGCGGAAAGACCTTTATCGAACAGTAGGGACACTGAATAGACTGCGACATTATCTTCCGAATAAAATTAAACGGCAGATTAATTACAAACTGTTCATTCTCGACTAAGTTACTGTAGATGTGTGTGGTCTACAGCATATTGCTCCCGGAGAGTTTTATGCCCTACTTCGAGGTAAATGGGATACTAAGTGTCAGGCAACTATATAAGTATCGCCTGTCTTTAGAAATATATCGTCAGTACCAATGTAATAAACACACATTAAACATCGATTTTCACAGAACCTAAAGCTCGTATGAATTAGGAACAAAATTAATCGCGAAACCATATTCAAGGACAGGTTAAGGGGAGCAGGGAATGGGTTCTCAAATACCCGGATTACAGAATCAGTACGTGCGATCTTAGATCTCTTACATACCTATGTATCAAAACATAACTTTAAAAAACTAAGAAAGCTCAGTTGAGCCAAGGCGTGGCGGGAGTCCAAAAATGAAGCTCTCCAAACAGAAGCAGAGGGTTCATTTTCGTGGCACCCAGTGGTGTCTTCGTCGTTCGATTCCACGAGGGGCGAGCCTCGTGCCGCGAGAAGCGAGCTCTGTGCGCGAGCTATCCCTCAGCCTCTCCGTCGCATCTAGGGGTCTTCTTCGTCTTCGTGCATGCTCCGCATGCAATGAAGAACAATGGAGATTATATTCTCCACACATTCCGGGCCGCGAGAAAATGGCTAGGCGCGAATTTCAAGAGGGTAAAGTCTTTGTATGGGTCTGGTTGTCACAAGCCCATCTTGCAGCTGGATCTTGCAGGAACGGATGATACCATAGGTGCTTTTGTAGACCTCCTGAACTCTGGCCAGTTTCCACATTTGGCGTGGTGTTTTTTTTTGGTACACTAACACCACGCCTGCTACTTTGACTTCAGTGGCCGCTTTCTTCGTTGTGAAGGGTGCGGACCGAAGCTGCAACAGGTATTCTTTCACCCACCTAGCCCAGAAGTGTTCTGTCAAACGTTCTCGATACCGATACCGTCGCACGGCATCCGTGCGCGAACAGGTGGTGTTATCGTTTCCCGAGTCACTCTTGGTAGGCACATGCGTAAGTCTGCGACAAGGGAGGAGATCGGCAGGAGTGAGAGCACATGGCCTCCCTATGTCCGACTTGACGAAAGTAAGAGGCCTGGAGTTCACAAAGGCTTCTACTTGGGTGAGGACGGTAGCCAGTTCTTCAAACCCAAGCTTGGCTCTACCCAGTACCTTTCTGAGTGCTTGCTTAACCGTCCTAACCAGCCACTCCCACCAACCGCCCCACCACGGGCCACGGGGCATTAGGTACAATGAACTTCCACCTGATCCCAGCATTGCTTAAATGATCAGCTACTTCTTGATCGGAGAGGAGTCGGCAGGCTCGTTTTACGTCCACCGAGGCTTTCTTGAAAGTTCGGGCATTGTCTGAGTACACGACCCTGTGTAAACCCCTGCGGGCCACGAATCTCCGAAAGCCGAGCAAGACGTCCTCTGCTGTGATCGAAGAGACTAACTCCAAGTGGAGCGCTCTTGATGCGGTGCACGTGAAGAGAGCGAAGTAGCACTTGGAATCGCCGCTTGGTGATCGTACGTAGAGAGGCCCAGCGAAGTCCACTCCTACAACCTCAAACGCGTTTGTATACGATAGGCGGTCATTCGAAAGGGGGGCAGTCGGAGCATCTCCGGGCCTGAATCGGAACCGCTTGCACAGATGGCAGCCGTTTACCACTCGCTTCACCAAGGATCTTGCTCGGTAAACCCAGTATTTCTCTCGTAGTTGTGTCATCGTGTCTCTCACGCCGCGCTGTAGGACTTGAGTGTGGGCTCTAGCTGCCAGCAGAGACGAAAATGGGTGGTTTGCCGGCAATATGATTGGGTTCTGCATTTTCACAGCTTTGAAATGGGCTAAGCGTCCCCCGATCCGAAGGATACCGCCCGCATCTAAGTAAGGGTTCAGCTCGCTTATGCTTGAAGCACCGGTAGACCCCGCCCCCGAGACATAGTTGATTTCTGTCACGAAATTTCCGGATTGCATGTCCTTGTTCGAATCCTCGACGGTAGTTTTCCATGGTAGCTGCACTTGGTATCGTCCATGTCGGAAGGAGCCGTTGTTCTCGAAGTGCTCTAACGCTGAGCTCTTTGAGGTACCACTGCTCGGCGGATCGAAGGTCCCATTGCTTTCGACTTCCCAAAACGTCGAAGGATATCGTCGCATTGGATTACGCCGGCCTTCAGAACGCAAACCCTCGTGCGCGAAGTAGTTGCTGTCGCTGTCAACTCGGTGCTGCTGCCTTGAAACGTCCATCCAAGTTTAGTGTTTATAGCAATCATAGCCTGGTTTTCTTGGGACCTCACCAATTCGCCAGACATTATGTTCCACATCTGGTCCGATTCATTGAGGATGCTTATGCCACCGCGAGTGATGACGTCAGGGTGAAGCAGCTCATCAGCAATGTCCTTTCCCGATGTTTTGCAAGCCCGAACGAAGGACAAATCCATCGTCGAGCCCTCAATGTCCTGGCAAATGTGGGGTATTTCTATGGCGCTGAGGACAACTTCGGTGTTGGAAAATTGGCTTTTCAGTCGAAGCTACACGAAACGACGACTCGCGGCCGGTTGACTTTTGGCGTTGGCGAACGTGTTCAGAGCAATATTGATGAATCCGGCGCATTTCAACTTGAGGTGTTTGCAAAGTTCTTCGGTCACGAATGTCCGCTGGCTGCCACCGTCGAATATGCCTCGGACGTAGCGGCAGGCGTTGTCACTCACTGCCCGGGCTCGCAAAGTTTGGAGGAGAACGCATCCACTTGCATCAACTCTTGACTTCTTTCCTACTGATGCGCAGACCGTCGTGCGTGGGTTCCGACTTCCTTCAGAACGAGAATCCCGTGCGTTGTTCTTTCTTGGGCCACATAGGCTTGATGCATGTCTACCGGCGCACGCATTGCAGGTAAACTTCCGGCGACAGTCATGTGCTCGGTGTCCTTTCAGCGTGCAGCGAAAGCATCGCATCTCCTTCGACAAAATTTGCTTCTTCTTTTCCGGAAGTATGTCCGCAGGACAAGACTCCGTAATGTGACCTTCTGACTTGCAGAATGTGCACCCCTCACCGGACGTCGCCGAAGTTCTGGAGAGAACACACGACGTGGGCTTAGAGTATCTAGGGCGGATGTTTTTCTCTGCCTCATATTCAGGCCTGGTGTCTTGTCGTCTCTGACCCCTGAAATCACTCTTTTCAAGGTTCTCCAGCTCGGTGCTGAGATACTTCAGAAGACAGTCTAGGTCTGTCGGCAAATCCTCATGTGCATCCGCTTGCGGTGTAGGTGTTTCAGCAGTGCGCGTGCGGTGGTACTGGAGCACGATGTCGTGTGGAAGGGCTCGCAACAGGATGTATGAGAGCATGGACGAAAAGGAGGACCGTTTCACTCCGAGGGTTTCGAGGGCACGGATGTTGACCAAAACCTGGTCGTTCAGCTTGCGAAGGCCACTTGTATCACTTGAGGATCTGATCGGGATGATCATTCGGAGCCTGGCAAAATACTCTTGCTCGAGCAGCGTGCGATCGCCGAAACGCTTCTTCATCATTGCAAGAGCATCCTGGTAGCAAGCCTCCGTCGTAGGTAGCCCTCCAATTGCCGAAGCAGCATCTCCTTTCAGAAAGAGTCGTGGGTAGTGGAATTTCTCGCAAACTGAAATGCCGCTATTCTTGTTTATCATTTGGTCGAATTGCTCCCAAAATTAATTCCATCGGCACTGGTCCCCATAGAAAGGAGTGATGGTGAGTTTCGGTAAGCTTGGTCCGGTTCTCTCCGAAGCCGTAGCAGCGACTGGCAGCGTGACGTTCGCTACGGGTCCTGTCATAGGTGCAGCTGCATGGGAAAGGCGGTTGCTCTTGGTTTTTAGCTCAGAGGGCGCGTGTCGCGTTATCTTGATACTCGATCACGCTCGTATATTCGGCCTCAAATGCCCCCTGATCCTGAATATGAGCTTCAAGCTCTTCGTTGATCTTATTTAGGTCGTCGTTACTAGCCTTGAGCCTCACGTAAAGCGATGCTACCTGGTCAGCCGTAGTGCAAGGATCGGTCATGGCGGCACTTGCCTCGTTGATGATCCTTGTGTTCTGCGCCCGCCTTGATGTCGTCTTGAATTTGCGCTTCTCCATGATGGCTCTTCTGCCTCAATGCTCTCGGCAGGTCCCGCTGTGGGTCCCAGGTCATTGGCACCAAAAATGTTGAGCCAAGGCGTGGCGGGAGTAAAAAAATGAAGCTCTCCAAACAGAAGCAGATGGTTTATTTTCGTGGCACCCAGTGGTGTCTTCGTCGTTTGATTCCACGAGGGGCGAGCCTCGTGCCGCGAGAAGCGAGCTCAGTGCGCGAGCTATCCCTCAGCATCTCCGTCGCATCTAGGGGTCGTCTTCGCCTTCGTGTATGCTCCGCATGCACCGAAGAACAATGGAGATAATATTCTCCACAGCTCTCCTCCTTGCGCAAAGTTGACTTAGTACCGTATTGTTTTGTCTGATTTATATGGAATGAAAACCTCATAACTGTGTGGTCACATTATGGTCATTTGTGATTTCTGTTCTAGTTGTCTGTTTAGTTTTTGACTTGTTGGTGTAAATTACTTTGCTTTTGTGGTAAAATATTCACTACTATGCTATATTATCTCCACTGTCCGAAAAATCAACTCTTTATTCGTGGAATCCGCCAACCTCTTCCACCAGCAGAACCGTGAACAAAACTGATCGGGTGAGTAGGCCACGCTCTCTGCACGTGCTCAGACCACTCGCTAAAATCAGCGTCAATGAGACTCCCAAACATACCCAGGCTCATCTAATTGGCGCAACTGCACCAAACCCTTACCTTGCCGAACTAGCTTCCCGCCGGTACGATACACTGGCAACTGCCTTTACATCACAGTGTATGACGATTCCCACACGCAACGTCTCTTTCAGCCACTCAGCTACATTTCCTCCAGAGCGGATCCTCAGTTACCATTAGAATTGAAATCAAGCTGTCCCTGTATCGGCCCAATACGTCCAGAGGTGTTATTGAAGTTGAGCCCAATGAAACAAATGAAGAAATTGTGAAATGGATCCGCTGCGAACAAGCCAAAATCATAGCATGCCACCACCTTGGCCACTTCAGTAGAGCAGTCTTAAAGGGGCCCTGAAAGGCATTTTGAGCACACTAAATGAACTAGCGCAACCGTTAGATTGGGTCGTCAACGTCCTCTGTGCCAAGTATTACTCTTGTACGCGCAGCGGAAAGCTCACACTTTTGTTGCAAAGTTTGTCGTTTTTTTCTACCCTTCCCTTCGTGTTTTTGGGCGCCGCCATCTTCACATGTCTACATCATCGATTCCCAGATGTTCGTCATGAGCTAGACATCCTGCTATTGGGCGGCTTTTTCACGCACTTCCGGCAAAGAAAGATGAGTCGGCTGCTCAGCGTCGGCTCGCCGGCTGATCTGCCAGCGGAGTGCTTGGGCATTTTACGACAAACGAAACAAGTGTAAAACAAACGCTTAACCGTTTGTATTGAATGCAACACGGCCATAACACGACATGGCTATTCTGTTACCTGAGTACGTTCCATAAAGAAAGCGTTGAAGCCCCGTGGCACTTCTTTCGTGCAATCGCAGAGAACGCCCTGAGCCGAATGCCCGGGTTTGACGCATACATTTTATTCAACTTCAAAACAATCCAGAGATGCGTTTCTAACGAACACAACGTCACAACATGCGTTGAAAGTCTGAACCACAATTGACAGAGGATGGGTTGCCTCCTGCCCGTCGTAAATTCAGTACTCACCTCGCGCGCGGTTTGCGGGGACGAACAGCAAGTCACTTAACTCTGGCGCACAAGCCGATGGCTTTTAGCCACGCACACTGCACGTACCCCATGCGAGGTTGAGCCGTACGTCGCACGAGAAAGATAATCCAGACCATGGGAAGCACTATCCACCCGCAGAAGCACAACGTCGCATTTCATCGCGAAACAAAGGCGTCCACAACACACACACCATCGCCTCCTGTAATGCCAAACGCATCTCGCACTTCCAAATGGGAGTGAGTAGGATGCCTGCAGTGCCCATATGCCGCGAGGTGGGGCCCCAAGCTGAACCGGGATCACGCAACCGTAACTGACTTCTGGGGCGGTTTGTGCCTTGTTGCCAAGGCAACCGATGTTTGAGATTGTCAAAGAAATGGCGCTCGATCCAGCGCTAGAAACCTCAGAGCCGCGACGGAGCATGTTTTGCCAACGTTGCCGCTCTCCACCACGCGTCGCCCCAAGCTGAACTAGTCACATGATTGAAGCGTTTTGTGCACGGGTTCTGTATCGATTTAATATGCCTTCTTCACATGCCGCCGGCAGGAATTACCACCGCCGCAAAATAAGACCCGGCACCAGCGGGGCCACATCTGATACGGCGCTTTTTGGATAAACAGTGCGCGGTGCATCAAGGGAATTCGAGCGCACGACCCTCCTTGTGCGGCTGCGAGTTCGCCGCCGATAAACAGTCATGTGCCGCCAGCAACGTACACTGCGAAACGGCAAGGCCAGGCCGCCGCATACATGCGGCCAGATTTTTCGTTCGCTTTTCCAGCCTTGAGCGGAGTGCATGATTCAAGGTGTCAACAAAGCTTGCCCGTAGCAGACGACAATAGCGGAAGTACGTCACCTCTGCGGAGCGCAGCATCATGGGAGGCAAGGCTCGCGCGCCGTCAACAGCGGAGAGTAAGTCGAAAGGAGGAGGAAACGCGGAGCGACGATAATGCGCGGTTTTTGATTTACGATTTCTCAGCTAATACTCATCGCTTTAACATAATTCTTGCGGGAGGAGATTGCAAATACATTGCTTTATTTGGGTACATGTACATCCATGCATCGGCGGAAGGTATTTCAGGACCCCTTTAACGTTCGACTCTCCCAATCTCTCAAAAGTGGTAAAATTCTATATGGCCATCATCAAAGTATCGCCATACCATCAGCGTCGAATGGTATGTTACAACTGCCATAACATCGGGCATATATCTCGACATTGTCCTTCTCCAACCGTTTGTCGCAACTGTGGGGAAATGCATCCCGACACAATAGACTGTTTAACCCACCATCTACTGCGTTCTTTGCGATGAGTTGGGCCACATTGCACTGAACCCTACCTGCCCTGGAAGAGTTCCCACGCCACGCAACAAGCCCCCTGCCAAGGACCGCACCAATGGCATCTCTTGGGCGGATCTTGTGCAGCAGAAATATATTTCATTCCCTCGTCTTCCTACTACGCAAACCATTACAAACGAGCCCAAAAGTAATTCTCAATCGAAAAACTCTGACAACAATATGGCAAATATTCTTGCTCAACTGAATGCTCTTCGTGCGGAAAATCTGCAAATCAAGGCCGAAATCATGGAACTTAAACAAGCCCAACAACCCAGACTCCCACCCTCCTATCAACCACCCGCCTGTCAACCGCCCTCCTCCCAGCCGGCCACATCCACGACCCCTTCATCCACAAGGCGCACTCGAAGCCCTAGTACGAAACGCACTCCTGCCTCCGGATCCAAACAGGACCCCCAACTTACTCAAGTACTGCAAACTATACGTACTGACATACATCAAGACGACTCGCTCGACAGGAAGATTGCAAAAACACGCATTCCTATATCGACACGCAGGTGGATCAACTACGAACACTTCTACAGCAAGTCATTACACGGCTTCCACCCATTGACCCAACCAAAGTGCCCCAAGAAAGATCCCACCCCCACGTCTGCAGATTGGTTAATGACTGCCCAAGCAACGGCACTACAGTGGAACTGCCGCAGCTTTCAGCACCAGCGCACTACTTTACTGATGAAGGTTAAACTGTCCCAACCTTCCTTTATTCTCCTCCAAGAAACACACGGAACTCCGACTATACCCGGTCATGTTGCACATACGAACCCATCAATCACGCAAGTTACGCGCGGTAGGTCCAAAGTAAAATCAACTCTCACTCCAGGATATGCCGCCGTTCTTGTGAAGTCCCACTTCGCTACCTCTCCCGTCATCCTCCCTGAATTCTCGTCCTGTAATCACGAAGTCGTTGCAGTTTTAACACGCCTCCCTTCTGGCCGCAAAATTATTCTCGTCTCAGCCTACTACAAACCTATCGACAGTTCCTCGCGTTCTTCCGAGTTTGACTGGATGCCGGCTCTCGTCACCCGTCACCCAAATATTCCAATACTCATTTGTGGTGACTTCAATGCCCCTCACCCCCAATGGGGTTACGGCCGCACATCTGCTCGAGGAAGCTCTCTCGCCGACACCATGGATCTCCACAATTTCCTTCTGATCAATGAACCTTTCCAAAAGACAAGAATTGGCCTTCATAAAGCTCAGGAAGACACCACACCGGACCACACTTGGGCAACACCCAATCTCATCAGAAGTTGCTCCCTCTACTCTACAACCTGGGGTAGTGACCACTTTCCCCTCCTTATAACGTTTCGTGGCAAGAAGACGCGCACCAAGCAAACACTATTACGAGTAGACTGGGACACCTTCCGCGAATATATCGACCAAGAAGACACCCCTGCCTCGTTCGATGATTTTGCGACTGTCATTCGAACTTGTACCCAGGCAGCCACCGAAAAAATCGAGAGCTCTTCCGACACACCAGCTCTCGATGCCCACCTCACAAACCTCTGGAAAAAAGTGCACTATCTCACACAACTGTACCGCTCTACCGGCAAACGTCATACAATCCTTGTCCGCATCCGCCGCCAGTATAAACTCATCACGTCATAGTAACGTTGCCTTTCCAATAACCTCTGGAATGATCTCTGTGCCACACTCGGTCATGGAAAAGGACTTCGGGCTCTGTGAAAAATTCACTAAAGTCTTGGACCTAAAAAAACAGCGACTTCCACTATTTGCTACCCTCACGCACACAAAAGACCCAGTGAGCGTTGAACATGATATCATTATGGCTTTCTTCCTTCCCCCACACCCAACTCCATCCACCTCCTCCTCTTCCACACATACCCATTTCATCGCCACAGGACGACCTCGACCTTCCCTTCCCCTTCAATGAACTTTACACGGCCATTCACCAACGTAAACCCAAATATGCCCCTGGACATGACGGTGTGACCTGGAAACACCCCCGCAACTTACTTGCCCATGTTAACCGCTGCTGGGAAAATGATGAAGTTACTGAGCATCTTAAGCTCACTCTCATCTTCCCTATTCCCAAACCCAAGGAGCATGGTACCACCCCAACTGACCTCACCAACCTCCGACCCATCCCTCTTACTCCTGTTTTCTGCAAACTCATTGAAAGGCTAATCAATAACCGTATCACCCATTACCTCGAATATGCCAAACCATACTTTCACCCTGCACACAACTGGCTTCCGCCCTAACCTGAGCACTCACCATAGCCTTTGGCTATTACGTCGACTTATCAATCGCTCCTATTACAACCACTCTCTTCCCGACTTGATCCTAGCAGTTGACCTACGCAAGGCTTTCGATCGCGTTAACCAATCCGCCATACTAGAGGAACTAACTGGCGCACGCCTACCCAAGCACGCGGGCACAAATCTGGATCCGCAATTGTATGAACGCTCGGCCAATACTACTTCAAGGATCTCACCCAGGCTAGGCTGCTCGCACTTAATACATTGACCGCGGGGTACCTCAGGGATCCATACTTTCGCCGATACTATTTAATCTCGCCAAGGTGAGGGTCGCTCAAAATCTAGAACGTGACTCTGCTGCACGATTGAAAATATATGCAGACGATGTAACCATATGGACTGAATCAGCCGACTTTTCATGCTCCGAAGACATCCAAACTGAACTCCATGCCGCAGCAAAAAGCCTAGAATGCTCCTTGGCCTCTCTTAGTCTGGAATTAGCCCCCGAAAAAACCGAATTCTTACCTGTATTTGGCAACAAACCCCCTCCACACTATAATCTTCCAACTCTTCTTCTCGCTGGTACTCCTATAACAGCTAGTTTTCAACCCATACGACTACTCGGAATACCAATCGGACACAAAAACAGCCCGTCATTATGGTTACAGCAACTGAAAGCTAAATGATAAACAATTCAACATGCCATACATCGCTTCTCGAAGAAATTTTGTGGAACACCATACCTTACGCAGCCCAAACCTACGACCTCAACAAAACGGCCATGAGAACGCTTCAACACCTGCAGCGAGCCACCCTTCGCACCATCAGCGGACTACCAAAACATACTCGTCTGGAGAACTTGCAAGCTGCAGTTGCTGTTCCCCCACTGGAAAATATAATTAAAGAGCAAGTGAATCAACCCCTTCATAAGCGCACATTAACTCATCTAGGTGTCTCTATCATCGCCTGGGATAATCTCAAGCCGCCTGAACCCCCCGACATCCCAGCGCCTCTCGTTCCGTGGGGCCGCCCTTCTATCACGGACTCTACGGCCACCCATCCCGTCCCATGCAACGCCCGCCCCGTCCACGCTGCCCGCATCAACGCTCTCCGAAACAGTAAACTCCCCCACGAAATCGAAATTTACACCGACGCGAGCATTTCTCCTCCGCTAGTTGGCACCGCATGGGCTTCACCTAACCTCCTCCCTTCCATCCAAGGCAAACGATCCCTTAATATTTCATGTGCTACCATCCTCGAAGCGGAACTGCATGCTATTGTTCAAGCCATCATCATCATCATCATCATCATCATCACCACCAGCCTATCTACGCCCACTGCAGGGCAAAGGCTGTTGAGGCTGCCAACCGCATATAGATAGGACGATATCCGGGACGCGACTAAGAGTGTATAAGTGGAAAAAAGTTCGCGGGCGGCGAGTTGTGCTCCGGTGATTTCCCTCTATCGCGCACGTGCGCAGTATGGAGGAATTTCAGAGCGGAGCAAGTTGGGGTCGCGCGCTTTGACTCTTTCTCTGTGTAGTTCATACTCAGTTCCGAGCGTTTACACTATCTTGACCACGTTCGCTTCCTCTGGCATCAAATGTGGGCTTCGACGTCGGTGTAACAGTGCAAAACAACTGCGAAGGCGATGGGTTTATTAGGCCCATCGGGAACGCAAGCCAAGCAGCGGCGCCATGTAGAACCGGCTGGTGTGTCTATTGCGGACATAGCCCGGTCGAACACGAACGGATCGGTAAGTCCCTGGATGACTTGTTTATTTTTTAGAGGGATAAGGGGGGGGGGGGGGGCGCAGACTGTAAGAATTAGTGTTTGCAGACAACTAGGCCCACGAAGTTATGCCTTTTTCGTCGTCGTAAGAAGCCCGCGCCAAAACCGTTCTCCGATATTTGGCGTCGTATACGGTAAATTTGACGTGCTTTATAGAGAGTATTCGGTTTCCCAGTGCGGCGGCCGTTTAGGGATCCAGGCGAAAAATGAAAACGTTTGCACATGCGAGAGACTTCCGTTGCTGTATGGAGTACCGTGGTGCCATGAAGAAATTCCATTTTTACGCGAATTTCCTTGTCCAGGTCAAGGCACCTGAAACCCAGTTTGAATTTTGTATTTCTCAATATTTCATGGCCATTGCTTGTCATTTTTGGTATGCGTAGCAAAAAGTTAGGCGACGTTTTTTCGTAACTACGTTTTCGCGTCGTCGTTTCGGCTAGTCAACTTTCTGATTGATTGATTGATTGTAGGGTTTAACGCGCCGACGCAACGCAGGTGATGAGGCGCGCCGTTGTGGAGGGCTCCGGATTAATTTTGACCTCCTGGGGATCTTTAATGTGCGCCGAAATCTCGTACACACGGGCGTTTCTGCTTTTCGCCTCCATCTGAAAAGCGGCCGCCGTGGCCGGGAATCGAACCCACGACCTCGTGCTCAGCAGCGCTACGCTTGAGCCACTGAGCCACCGCGGCGGCGGGTTAGTCACTTTTCTGGCACGTTGAGTAGTATGGATTCTGTGGCGATTTGTAAACTTCCCTACGTGCGTTTAAAGGGACCCTGCATCACTTTATTCAACTTTTTTAAAAATCCTAAATGCTGGCAAAACGTAGTCACCCAACACACCCAGTACTTAGATTAGGGGGTCGCCAAGTACCTCAGCCAAAAATTACGGCTCTACGCCCATCGGATAAGATGATAACTCGCTTGAAAGATTTTCCTCGCTTTCCTGGTCTTGACTTTCTTCGACATCCCGAATTACGTCACCGAGGCCAGGAGCGGCTCTTTGCTAGTATTTGTATTTCATATTTCAGTATAAGTCTTTTGTGTTCATATTTGTATTTTTATAGCAAATAAAAAGAAAACATCGTTCGTTCGACATGGTGTCATTTATGTAATTTTCATCTCACACTTTCGCAGGCTCATGAATTCGAGAATGACAAAATACTTAACATTTAAATACCCAACTCAGTTGCCTGTTCGTGTCCCAAGCTTTTATGAGTAGACTATCAATTCAAGATCCGGACAGGTTTAAGGTATACGGATACTTGCTTTACAGCTTTGCTTGTAACGTGACATTATGAATTTAGGGAGTTTTTTTTCATGGCATGTGCATTGAGGCCTTATAACTCAGGTGGCAAAACACTGTGACATTATAAAGGTGGAAGCTCATTGCATAAAAACAGAGGTCGTGAAGATGTACAAAAGTGCACAAAATACAAATGTCTTAGTGCAATTGCAGCCATTGAAACACATTTACTGGTTGCATTGTTTTATACGGTCTAAACTTCCGATGCACAAGGGCGCGTTCCCGCCCAAGTGCAAGGATTTTGGTAAACGGCCTTGAAAATGTTGAAAATGCTGAACCGCGACCTTGCGCTTCCGCGTACATAATATAACTCGTTAATAACACAAGCGCGAATACAACAAGGCCACTTAAAAAATTGCATAAATTCAGGGAATTGTCTACTAATACGCAGCATTCTTATGCCGCTTCTCTTGAGTGTGAGTCTTTGCGAGCCACTTTTCTTGGTTTATCTAAGTCCTGTCCGTCCAATTATCTCCATTTACTCTATTATAACGACTAGAGGTGTTACTTGCGCCAAATCTGCATTTTTTGTAAATGAAGGACATTACACCACTCCACATTTTTCTCATTTATTACATTTTTCTTGTTTTTTAGTTTTTCAAAATTTTCTTCGCCCAATTATCTCCATCTACGCTTGGATAAAAATTACAAGTGTAATTTCCGCAAAATCGTCATTGTTGTGGAAATGCAAGGCGTTATACGGTTCGCCATTTTCCGTCATTTTTTTTTATATTTTTCTCAATTTTTAGTTTCTCAGAGTTTCGTTTGACCAATGATCTTCATTTAACGATATTATAACGATTGAAGGTGGTACTTCTGCGAAACCTGCATTTTTCCGAAAATGCAGGGCGTTACAAGTTACACGGCCTAGCGCTTATGCGGTCTGCGGGAGTAAACTCTAAGATATTCTTTGTGTGCTCGCGATTCATGAAAAAAAAAACGCAGTATCTAGAGGGCCGTCCGACGGCTGTATACCTGGGCGTTGAAGCGTCGTCAACGCAGCAATTCCGGAGGCGTAGCGACACAATGTTACAGGGAGTGATTTATTATTTTTTTATTCCATTACCAGATGCGTAATTTACTACCGCCCCCATATTACACAAATAAGGATCAAGGCACGTAACCGCACCATCAGAAGAGCTACGACGAGCAGGAAAAATTCAGTACACCATTTCATGCATGGTATATGTGCCACTCGTGACGAGACAGCTCTTATTTTCAGCACGACAGTACCCCTTACGTGCTAGTTATTTCCAAGCATTGTCATAGGGGACACTTTCGGCCAATGTCCAAGAAGAGTTTTGGTAACAAGGCAGAAGAACTGTTATCAATTCCGTTTGCATCGATGGAATAAATCCCCGCACGGCGCGCCATAGTGTTAGAACGGGCACACAGCATGACAAAAGGTTTCCGCTCGTAACAATGTACGTAGTTAAATTCCCACAAACCGTAGTATTATGCCTCTTTGGTAAGCGATTCAAAAACGGTGGTCTAAAGAAAGCCACTCGCCGCCGACTGTGTTATTTAAGACTCCTGCTTGACGCGCAACAGCATACAGAATACTTATAAGCCCATGTTTGCACCCCCTAGGAGCCCGTGGGTCGTGCCGCAGTGGTTATGATAACCACCTCTTGATGTGTTGTAGTAGAGCCAGTTTCGATTCTTCGTAGGGTTACGGGTAAGTGTTTATGTGTACTTTGTGTGTCTTGTATGATGTAACATGTGTTAGAGCATTCGTCACTGGGTGCTGGCGTTGGCCTGGCTACGCCAGCGAAAAAAAACCGATAAAATCAATTCTCGCCAAGCGGATTTGCTTTTCTTTGGTGAAAAGGAACAAGGCCGCTTACTTAAGGGGCCGTATGATTTGGGGGCCGCTTCGTAAGCGGGAATAGATCAGCATAACGGGCCACGTAGAAAAATTATGGCCAGTGGCCCGCCGAACTCACGCCCCAAGGTTTAAATAGCCCTCTGGTTAGGCGGCCCTAAATAGGGCCGCTTAAACGCCGGTCCACGTGTTCGGTGGGCCGCGTTTTTGGCGGGCTCCTTACCCTCGAGGCCGCCTAACCAGCCGCTTTATAAGCGGCTTTTAATTGACGCAGCATCCCGCCTGCATGCGGGTCGGATAACCAGGAATTGACTAAGAGTGCAGTCGTCGCACGTGCGCCTAACGACCGGGCAGCCCATTTAAACTGTTACGCAATGGCAACTCATCACATGTGAGTAAATACATACCAGGATGCTTCTTCCTATGTGGCGTGCCTGCCGATGACGTGTCTGTAACCGTAAATTCGAATTGGCAGCAAAGGTTGTTCGATCACAAAGGCTGGAGAACGGTAGACTAGGCTGTAGCTGTAGGCATCGCCCCGATCCCGATCTTCGCAAATCTCTATGGGGTCATTCACACAGCTGCCACTTCATCCATAGTGCCAGCTGTGAGGATATCATATCTAGCAGCACCTGGACTGACACATGCGTTGCTCCCAGAAGCGATTGCTACAAACGTGGAGGCGTGGGTAAATTTAATAACATACAAAAATCAGTTCGTCGAATCGAAATCTCGGGGAAATTCAGATCGTTCCGGTTCAGTTTCGGTTCCACCAAATAATGAACTGACCCTGTTCGATGAGGTTAATTTTCTGCGATGTGAAACAAAATGTCTAGCAGATTAAAGCGACTGTGAAAACAAAATACAAACAATATGATACACCACTTTTTACCAATAACAGTGGTGCGATTTCAAAGGCAACTTTAAACTATTGTGGCAGTGTATAAGGAGAACAGGCGAAGTAGAGACGATTCATCAGCCATTTCCACACCCAGGTCTCATGCTGTCCTAGAGACTGTGTTTCTAGAAAGATGATGTGTGTCCATTCAAAATTTCTAATTTTGACAAAACGTTCTATATACCCCCTTTTGTAAAGGGAAGAAGACATCTGAAGGCTTCGTTTGGCGAATCGCGCAAAATGCGAAACATTGGAATCTGTAAAATGCGAGATAATTCAGCCATGCCGTAGATTTTTCCCATGGAGAATTAGCATATATTTAATGACCTAATGTAGTTATTTTCGGTTTCCAGTAGGAATGCTTTCCATTACATTATTACGAACCTAACATTCTCAAAAACTGCTAGACGTCCGGTCCTGTTTTTCTACATTTAAACTATCTACGGAGAACACTTTTCATTACTGCTGTGCGGTAAATACCGTTCAATTTAAAAAATGCGCTGTACTGCAGATATGTCTGGCTCTTTGGTCTAATTTTCCTCTAAGATAAGTCGGGCAGTTTTCAGCAAAAACGAGCACAAACTAGTATAAACTATGCCCCGTATAATGTAAAGCAATGTGGTGGTGCTATTGTTGTTATTTCTTAGCGGAAACACAGTAGTCGAAAAATATTGTCGTGTTTTGATGATATTGCGTTTGATGTCCATAGCAGGGAGGCAGAAAAAATTATCCACTGGAGAATATTTAACGAACGTCGAAATACCTACACACCGGGGTTATAGCTTTCGCTTGCATAAAAAAACTCACCGCTGTGGTCGGTGATCCAACTTGCGTCCTTGCCTTGGCCATATCACTGCACCAATCCCGCGGACAACACTTGTCAGGTATTTACAATCACTAGGTGCGATACCTTTTTATGTAAGTCGTGAAATGCAATAAAGAGGTGTGTGTAAGGTGTGTGCATTCGCAAATACAGTCGCAACGCAGGAAGCGCAAATTTGTTGTTAAAATCGCCTGCAGAACGCCGAGAATGGGTCAGTTCTTTCGTTTAGCCTTTCACTTTGCTGGCGCCACATGCAGCAACATACCATTGTAACATTGGTGAGCATACATCTCTTGATGTTGCAACCATTAACATAATGTTGATTGTGTTAGGATTAATCTAAAGAGCAAAATTTCGCGAGAATTTACGATGTTGATGGTACCTGAAAGAGAAAAGCCCGAATGATATTGAATGCGTATTATCAACAAGGTTTGGTTGAACCGTTTGTCGTGCATCGGCAACGGTTATATATTTTTTCTGTTCGTTTATGGTTTCAGATCAGTGGCCTTAAAAACAACTGTTCGGGTTGGGATTCACTTCTGACAAAATACCGGCTCTGTTTCGGTTTAAGTAGGTACCATATAGGACAGTTTACGTTTGTTGCTGTAGCCCCAGGGTGTCGAACCGGAACCGTAACCGAACCGAAAACAGCAACCGAAGCAGAATTTTTGCCCGGAACGGGTACTGAACCATAACCGTATTTTTGCGCCATTTTGGTACTAACCCGAACCTGAACGAATCGAAGGAACCGTTCCGAACCGGTTCCGGGTGCTCAAAAATATGATTTCTAGTTTTTCATTTTGGTACCCTACCTTGCGTCTGAAGATATTTTGCCACTCGCCAGACAGCACCATGAAATACTTTGCATATTCTGCAGTTCCCAAGGCCCATCATGTTCTCTTCTAACTATTGCCCTCAATTTAATGTAAAGTTGTCCGTATATACTATCAGTTTGCGTTAGGTACTGCCCATCTCTCCCAATTATCTTTTACATTTAGCATAACCTAAATTAGAACGCATATTCCGAGGCAACATATCATCGAATATTCTTCATGGTTTCTATCCGCGTGGTGTTTAAAAACGTGTAAAGTTCTCAATGTACTGTTAATTCGCATACATCCCTGTCCGCTTGTGAAGGCCTTCAGGGACACCATCAACAATGAATCCATATCTTCCACTTATTTTAGTTTGAATAGGCAGTTACATACAAGCACCACTGAGACAAACACTCGTAGTTCTCAAAGTGAACGTCACTTTTTCTTGTATGCAGTGCCGTTGTGTCCTTTGGTTACAGCTCAAAGAGAACATGAGATATAAAAAATTGGGGCTCCTAATTTGGGCTTTTAAAGAATATTTGATAACACTTTCATGTTATCTTGAATCTGCTCAACCTTAAACATAAGAGGCGGATAGATTAAAGTCGATTAATGGTAGTTAGCGGGTAGACTGGGGTGGATTAGCTAGGTGAATGAATTAGCTAATTTGAATTAGTTGGACTGGTGTGTTGATTAATTTGGATTACAGGAATTAGCAGGTCAGTTCAGGCGGATTAGATGGTCGGACCACGCATGATAAGTTTGGGGTCCTTGGCATTTGGAAATTTTGCAGCGTTCTCCTTCTGAACCAATCAGGAAATTTTGTCATGCACAAAGTAGGCGCAAAGTTATGTGACGAACGCCTGAATGCTATTAAAGGTCTTTCTTTATGCCCGTATTGCACTATTATGGTGTTTCTATATTAAAATTGACATCTCGCACTAAATTTAATAACACATTGCCTAATGCATGTTTTATATTCATCAAAGGGTTTTCAAAACGTGTATATATATGAAGGGAGACGGTTGGAAAGAAACTAAACTGAAAGAAAAAAAGAAGGAACGATCAACTGGTTTGATGCAAGAGACGCCCGACAGCATTCTTCAATACCTTCTCTTTCTTTGTGCTACCGTTCTGCAGCCTCCCACAGATGTAGCATCTCAACCCCCGAACACAGCCCCCTTCAAGCTGAGGAAGCGGCGCCAAAGCTCTCATAACAGACTCTTAGCAGGCGCGGCCCAACATTGCCAACGATCGATTGTGTGTTACAACACTTCCAATGATCAATCGGACACCACGAACGAGACAGTCACCATTGTATGGGCACCAGATCTTACTGCCTTCCCCGGCAAACAAGATCACCAACCTCGTGGCTCGAGATTTGACCCGCTTAGCCAGCGCTGATGAAGCCGGGCCCAAGTGCATGCATCCTGCAGTCACAGACCACAGGAAGCTACTCAGCCCTATAGCCTCTTCCGTAGCACGTATTCCTCCCGGCACAAATCACTACCGATTAACCAGGAAAGATTACTCCGCGCCCTCCGCGCATACACCTTCCCACACACCATCAGACGCCACCTCATTGACGGGACACACCTCTCTCCATTTCGTCGCTTATGTGGAGAGCCTGGGAACCTCATACACATAGTAGGCGGCTGCGACAAGTGTACCGTAGATCCACTCAACCTCCACGTTTCCATATAGATTTGGGAGACAGCCATGGCCAGCTCCGGCCTGGAAGATCAGTTACTCTTGATGGAAACGGCTGTCGATTAGGCCTCCTCGAATGCGGACGCCTCTCTGCACCTTTCTTCGATTTATTTAAACTTCATTTTTTCTGCCTCTGTCTACAAGGGATAATTACTGCTGCTTGTGGCGTCACTTGACTATCATCTTTCCTAGAGCCCAATCGCTGTCACCGGTTGCTGAAGGTCCATTAGCAAGTTTTTTTTAAATTGCGACAGTATTCTCTTTGGCATAAGGTCCTACAGATACGAGTTTGCCCCCATTTTCCGGAGGAAGTCCAGAAGACAGTGGTGGTGGGGCCACCACAGCCATCGCTGAAGATCCGGGGGTCTCCCCGGCGGCTCGTGACGGGCCTGCCCCTATCCCTATCCAATGTCATCCTATACATGCCGTTCAATGAGCCTTTATACCCGTGCTTACAGCTCTGTTAGCAGAAAAAAGATGAGCAGGAGGAAATTGCTCTAAATGCCACCTGCCACGCTTAGCAGTCGGACATTAACGGCGACGCCGGACTGTTTTCTACTTCTAGCACTGCTAATGATTTCGTGTAAAGCTAAAGCGCCGTTGAAACTTGGGGCAGATGGAAAGCGTAGCCGACACACCAATTTATTTACAATGCAAAATTTTTTGCCTCATTGTGCAAAAATAGGGGTGCGTGCAAGCGTGCGTGCGTGCTTGCGTGCGTGCGTGCGTAACATTTCAAGGATACAAAAAAGATGGCGGGCGCGTAGGCTCTCCTGCCCACCAAAGAGACCGCCCGCTTGCCAGTAAACTACCTACCCGCCTGCTTGCCTGTCTGCCTGCCAGGCAGAACATTCTGGTGAGGGTGCATGATTTGTGGACGAGGGGCGGCCCGTCACGAGCCGCCGGGGGGGGGGGGGGGGACGGAGACGCGAAATGCCCCACCACGGCGACACTCAATGGTACCAAAAAACGATTGTGGACGGAAGGGTCGTCTGCTTAGTAGGTGGAGGCAAAAGACAGCCTGCAGGGAGGCTGCCCATTGCCAGAATATTCTGGTTAGGATGCACTGATAGGGGAGGCGCTGGAGGCAGCGGCGCGCTGCCAGCTGTCCAGGAGGGTACATGTTCGTCCTCGAGAAGACTGTGGCGAGGATCCATTATTTGGAGACGATGTGTGGCCCGCCACTGTTCGGCGAAGGCAGTGGATCACAGGGCGGCGCAGCGGTGGCTCTGAAGAGCCATGCGTTAGAGCGCAGGCCTTAAGCGCCCGCTCCTGCGGTTTCGCGTAGTTCCTCAGCGTCGGCCTCGTTGTAACCAAGAGAACGAAGACGCCACTGAAGATAGAGCGAGCAGGAAAGCGGACGACGAAAGTATGGTGAAAGTGGGAGGGGAGGGCGAAATTTCAAGACCGTGCGAGACATGTTCCACGGCAGCAATGCCTTACGAGATAACGACAGAGTATATTGCATGCCGTTGTGCATTTGTTGAGGACAAGATCACCCAAGACACAGCCTCTATGCGCCGTCGCCGACAAGGCTACAGTTCGTGCTGGGATCAAATTTCGTATTAGCGACGACCGTCATCGACTGCCATATTTTTTTGTTTCCTCAAGAACACAACTGTGGTGTATATAAGTGCAGTGGTATAAGAACCACGAATAAAATAATATTAAATCATAAAAATGAATGAACCTAAATTAATAGAGCTAAACTGGCGGCCATAAAGAGTAATGCTTTCCCATTCATACAAAAAGGCAGCCTTAAGTGTCCCCACGAACTTTTTGTTTCGCTTCAGTTATTGTTGTAATCGTTGACCAACCTGTCACGATTTGGCCCGCAATCGTGAACGTGGGAGGATCGTAGTATCCTCCCCCCGAGTGACGACCCGCAGCGTGCTGGAGGTGACGGTGACTGACCGCGAGCGGCTGTGCTCGTCGGTGTTAGTTCGCCAGCTGTGCACAATGTTTCCCACCGCGCCTGGGAGTGCCATTGAACTTACCGGCCAACGAAAATTGGGGAGGACGAAGAGGGGAGGGAGAGGGGCGCCACATACTTGTCACACTACCATAGAAAACGTTTTGCAGTAGCTTCTATAGTTAAAAGAACTATTAAACAGTTTAGATAAACTCCCCACGGTGGCTTCGTGGCTAAGCCTTGCGCTGCTGAGCCTAAGGACGCATGTTCTATTCCTGGCCGCAGCGGCCGCTTTCCTGACGAACGCGAAAGCGAAAACGTCCGTGTGTACGAGATTTCGGTGCACGTTAAAGATCCCCAGGTGGTCAAAATTAATTTGGAGCCCTCCACAATGGCCCACCTCATTGCCTGAGTTGCGTCGGCGCCTTAAACACAACAATAAATAAATAATTAATTAATTAATCAATTAATTATTTAATGAATGATATATTAAATACTAACAAAAAATCAATCAATCAATAGCTATATCCAACTATATAAAACTATAGCAATCAAACTATAGCTATTTCCAGCACGGAGCAATAGTGCGTGATTTGCTCGTCGCTGCGGATGCAGCTTCCGTTTCTGCTTCGCGTTTGTGGCTTTCTTTTTAAAGTGGCTATCAAATGCGTTCTATTCTGCAACTTAAGGAAAGCCGGCAAATAGCCGCTACACCGCTGTAATGACGACATTCAGCGGTCGAAAACGCCAAGACCGGATAGAGAGAAAAATATTTAAAGCACATTTCTAAGTTATCTGATAAGGAGATGGCAGTAATTTTTGGCTGAGGCACTTTGCGACCCTCTAATCTAAGTACAGGATGTGTTGGTTGACTGTGTTGGTTGGATGTGTTGGTTGCAAGCACTGAAGATTTAGAAAAAAGTTGAAAAAATTGTTACAGGATCGCTTTAGTTTGACCAAGACAAAATATTTGCTCAATAAAACATTCATTATGACTTTGTTTTTATGCCCCCTTGATAACGAACAAAAAGCAGGAAAAAATAACAAAAAAAAACACGCCTGCTTATTTTCTTCGAACCCGTTTGAACCCGTTTGAACCAGTTCGAACTGGTTTGAACCGGAACGGAATGGTGCTTTGGGAGCGAACCCGAACCGAACCCGAAAGGCTTTAACCCGAAGCCGAACCGAACCCGAAAAAACTCCGGTTCGACACCCTGTGTAGCACCCTCTACACTCCAGGAGAGGTGCGTTGACCAGCATACCTCTCGGAGTTCGCGTCGACATCCAGCACGTCAGTGGTGTGGCCAACTGCCCCGCAGAAACAGTGAGTCTCGTAGACGATGTAAATGCAATTCACCGAGAAAGCAGGAAGCCCCTACTGAGCCGCTTGACGTCCACGAACTGGCTGCGAGCAAGCGAATGACATCGAGCTTACCCGTCTGCATGCAGCACCTATCGCTCTCAAGCTTGAAGACGTACCGTTTCGTGGTGTGTCTATCGTCTTCGACACGTCCGCAGGTATAACGCCTGATAAGGGTGCAACCACCATTATCAGCCGATTTCACAGCTTGTCAAAGAGGCATCGGTGGTGGTGGCAAGGGGCGTAACAGTTGTGAAAGCGTTGTTTGGGGTGGCGAGGAGGAACGCCGCAATTGCGCCTAGCAAATTGGCTTCACCGAAATGAAAACTCGGGTGGTTAAAAATATACTGCTCCGCAGTAAAACAATGCACGCCGTTTGAACGGCGTGTTTGAGTTTGGGGCTCGATCATTGTCGTTGCCTGGGAGAATACGAAATGGTCGTGGGCGTTGGCCAATACCAGTTGGCGGCTGTGGGCTACAGTTTGTACGCCATCAGATTGGTATTCTAAATTCTGTCGATTTTGGGCCCACCCGGTGAGAGAGACTTGTCGACTTTCTTTAGCTCAAACATTTGGAGCAGTGTATTTGTTTGAACAGGGAAAAATGATGCACGATTTCCTCTATTGTTTCGCTAGCTTTCTTGCCTTCCCAATAAAAATTTTATACATTTGCTTTCCTCTTAATATCTCGCTCTTCACAGTCTAAAGGCAATCCTTCTCTCCAATTCGCTTTTTACCCGCCCATTCTTTCTGCCTCACCATATTTCCCTGAAATGAAACCTACCGCTATATAAGGTGCTCGGCAGGTGGGGCCCGAACCCAGCACCTCCAGAATACCGGTCTGGTACGATACCAACTGCGCTATCGGTGAATCTGTGCTCCCCTCCACTTTGCTGGGTATTCCTTTTGGGGTAATTTTAACATAAACACCCCGAAATATGGGACGGAGAGTAAACTGGAAAAAATCTGCTGTGCTTCGTGGACTAGTCCTTTTTTTCAACGCCTCCGTGGAATGCGCTCCACAACTGGTGACCCGGATGTGATCCCCTTGAAGCGAAGTTGTAGAGCTATGGCCAGCAACGACCGGGACCAGCGAGCACATCAAGACCCGGCAATGAGATCGCGTGGCCATCCACTTGCCGCCGTATTGGGAGCACAACGAGGCTATGTAATTCCACCGGACCGGGTCACATTTCGTGCTGTCTAGCATCCCCTTCCGAGAACGCAAGTTATACTAAGGAGTGAGAGCTGCGGAAGAGATTGTGGGCATTCTCACCTAATTTCTTACGCAAACCTCCTGCGACTGCCCCCAACCACCTCAAAGCAGCGCTTACAGCAGGTTCTTTCCACCGAACAGCGTGGCGGACGCAGACCCAGCCAACTCGTGCGCCGCAATGATCGAACTCCTCGGCTCACGTGCATGGACGGTGGATTGCCTCGAGATGTCTTTCTGCAGCGCCTGCCTGCAAACGCGCAAATGGTCCTCGCTACCGCATCATCCATGGACCTCCCTTCACTCGCGTCTATGGATGACAAGATAATGGAAGTTACCATCGCAGCTCCACACATGTTGCCACTGTGGCCACAGCGCCTACATCACCCACCTCTCACACGACACCAGCTCCTGCCCATGAAGGTGCGTCTGCGGCGCCTGCCAATCTCGATCATATGCTGCGTCTAGCCACAATTTCAGCGGAAGCAGAGGGACGTAGGTCAACAAGCGCGCTCACCCGCCGATACTTTCCAGGAACCGTCTCAGATGCATTCCGCCGCGGACTACGTGAAGTCCCTGCAATTGATCCTCGCCTACCTTCGACCACAGCCTACACGCAAAGGGAAATAACCAGGCAGCTTATGAGTTTCAAGACCTTGAAAAAGACAACACGTGTTTGTGTGCTAGGGACCCGTTGGCCGTCCTTCGCCACCACACTACGTTGGCCCCACGGAGTAATTGGCCCTTTACCTGTGGTCCAGCGTCACGCTATAACTTACGTCGTCGACATCAACGGCTGCCGGGACATCATAGCGCTAGAACGCCTCACTCAGGCTTACATCACCGACGCCTACATCAACCCTACGAGTCTTCCCTCCGTCGCTGCACATCAGCGCGACCGTCATGTACGCTGGGTAGCTTATCAGAGCGTCGCACCAGCTCCTCCTTTGAGGATGAAGCCCCGTAGTGACAAGCCGCAATGTCACCGGCAGCAGCGTCACGTAGGCCAACGAGCCCGCTCACAGGGTCGGGTGTCTGTTGCATAAGCAGTTGGAGACCCCAGTGCGCTCGGAATAAAAACCAACCTTGCTGTGTGGTCTGGTGCTCTCCATCAACGGCATCTATATACAGGGTGTACCAGCTATCACGCACCAAGATTTAAAAAAAGAGCAATGGCGTTACTCGAAGAAAACCTGGTGCATAATGTTTGCAGTACTGTGGAGAAGCGGACAGTAATTTTTTTCGTTAATGAGACTTAACTTACAATTTGTAATTAATTATCAAACTCGAGAATTACTGTCCTAATCACTGAAGAGCAAATGAGGCATTTGTAGGTAACCACGAGGGGCATCTAACTGCGGTATTTCAAGCGACGACATAATTGCGTACTCATTTACTCTGACGGATAAAGAAAACCCCCGAAATATGAAAAATACCACGTGACGGCGCTTCCGCGTGCATTGTAAAGCAGCGTCCCAAAATAAGCTGATTGAAAGCAACTGCTTCGCCTGTCACCCGCCCAAAGAGACATCACATCACCTTGATAATGGCATGCATGGAAGAAGCAGCAACAGCAAGTTTTGCGGGGCGCGTGTGCAGATAAGGCATAAACTCGGTCCCGATTTCCTCGTTCTTTTTTTTTGTTTATTTCATTCTGGCTAACTCAGGGGCAGCCTCAAGGTAAATTTAACTGGTAGCGAAGCTTCCACAGAAGCCCATACATTCAGAAAATGGCTGCTACTAAGCTGCTAGCGGGGCTTAGCGCCATCTGTGTGAGGAGGGAACACTTCCGGATGAACAAAAAATAAAGCGGACGTGACGCAAGATCCGGTCCAAACGTGACGTCATTTTTGTGGCATTAGCGCAAAATTTGACTTCAAAATAGCTTTAGCAAGCCTGTGATCGCTGAGGGCTCATGTCATTGCCATCGGACGCAAGTTGGCGAGCCCTTGGCGTGTGTGCTTTAAGTGAACGGTAGCGTAACTAGTACAGACTCGGGACTGGAAACGTACTTAATCATACTGTCGTGTGATTCGCCTCGGTTTTTATAAAAACATCTTGCATTTTCTCTGAAACTTTATGGTGTATTTATTACTTGCACTGCTGTATAAAAGCAACAGTTGTTTACCTTGATTGCAGTGGGTGGCAAACCGGGAACCAGGCACGTACACCCCCTTCCCCCCTCTTCCCTAAAATTTTTTTTCTGCCATGGGATACGGAGCACGAAATGGCACTCGACCACTCTGCAGACCCCCCCCACTTATCTAAATCGTGTCCCCTCCTCACCGCGATATAAATTTCCACCAACGCCACTGCTGGGTTGTTTAACTGCGTCGCACATACGCAGGTTGCATGCGCGCCTTAACAATATATCAAGGTTATGTAATGCTTGCCCGGTTTGTGTGCTCCAGTTCTAAGAGAAGAAATACCGCATAGTCAAGCTATAATCAAGACATTTGAATTTTATTACTTTACTTTATTATAACTTTACCACACTGAACAAAATCAGCACGTATACAAATAAGTACAAAATGTTCTTGGGCACTACATGCATTATCATTTTCTTTACGCGACGAAAAATTTACTTTACCCCTAACACATAGCATTATGAGCGATGAAAGCCTCAACAGCAGAACTACTTCGAAAGAAGAGAAAGAACCAGACACTGCATCTTGACGCAGAAAACCGGGTCGCAGGAACGTCGATTCATGAAAGTGCAGCGAGCACACCGCAGCTGTCCCAGCGTCTTATCAAGTAGACATGGGTTTGTACACAACTTCATCCAGGAGACACGCCTGCAATTTTCTGTTTGCATTGTTTAGGTAAGTGTCGCAACAGATGAGTAAAAAGACAAAAATAGATCAATGCAAAAGAAAGCGACGGCAGTAAGTAAAAACTTCTAGCAGGAAAGTTCTGGCAGCAGCGCAGCAAGGAGCAGCACAACACAGTACTGCGATGGAAATATTGCTTGCGCATGCAAGCGCGGGAAGCAGAGATCACTACAAGCGTTGTAATGCAATAGAGAAGGCACTGAGATAGACAATTAAAGCAAATCGTCTGAATTCAATTGGCGCAGAATATTTGCGCTATTTGAATACGTTGAGAAGTCCTAGAGTAATTGACACCACTTGCTCCGAGCCAACCTGAGTTGAAATTAAGGGATAACTGTGATATAGCAAAGCTTCAGAACCATTTTTTTTGGAAGCACCCCCACATCCCCTTACACAACTTCCCATGCACGTATTACACTGCTATATTTTCGCGTTACCTGTGGAAATGAGAGGAAAATGGTGCAGTGAAACGCCAGGCGTACGGGAGTTGCTCTTGCAACCTTGTACAGCACATCGTTTCCTTAGGTACTGAGGGAAGCGCTCCTCTCCAACAGTTGGCAGCATCGTCCCAAAAGACACCGTGCCCGCCGGGCACGGTACTAAACATGTTCACCCACGGTACAACGCAACTCGCAAGTCCGCGCACAGCAAGAATTAATTGCGCACCAAATTGACAAGAAAAAACGAATGCAAATACGCACCACCAAAACAAGTGAGGGGCGTTTCCTAGCAGACGAACATTAGGCGCGCCTTTCCGAACACTACAAGGACTGCCTCACACAGCAATGAAATCTGCCATTATTCAGAGGTGGCTGCAAAAAAAGCTTTAGAGAATGACCAACATTTTCATAACTTCTTTGCACCCTGTGCTTAAATAAATGTGACTAAGAAAGAAATATCGTTCGTAAAATATAAATATTCTTTTATTGTTGAATAAAACTTGATTTTCTGTTATTAGTGTTTGTTCCCTCCTCACTGTTATGAATGGGCCAAGGACCACGCAGGCAGGCAGTAGACGAACACTGCTTAACACGTCGAAGACTATTTAAGAGGACGGAGGACAAGCACAGGACGTGAGCATAGTAGAGGTCGGGATGTAACAGAGAGGATGGGTTTCGGTCACACGTACACACAGTCTACAGTTCAAAGATACACAAAGTAACCTCGGAGTTCACAAGGGCCGAGAGCAATGCCTAATAGGCCAGTCCGCTCACTCTCAGTCGATCACGACGTGTTTCTAGGCGCTCCAACAGCAGGAACGGCAGCGCCCAACAGCCGGAATGGCGCGTCAGAAGTCGGCGCACCAGCACCTCGATGACGGCGCCCAGACGAGGTCTCGAGCCTTGGCGGAGGGTAGCGCGGTCCCGTCTAGGGTGGCCGAGGCGTCTCACGGGGTAGTTCCCACGGACTGCGCCCTGTTCCGCCGCTTCGCTTCCAGTCGCTGCCGTTCCAGCCTCCGCGATCACTTACGCGCGGCTCCTCTTCTTTGTCATCGTCGTTGTCGTTCTGCTGGCTCACTCGCATGGCCAATCACTCTCGTGGCCATTCGTCACACTCACCTAGTCGCGCTTCAATCGCCACTTCCATTACCCCCATTTGATGTCGCTGGCAAAAGGTTCTGAACCGCTTTTCGCCCGAAGCTTCCCTACCATTTATAGTTACCTTGGCAGCATGTGTGAGGTCATTTGCTTTACGATGCGCGCGGAGGCGCTGTCACGTGGTATTTTTCATATTTCGCGGGGTTCTTTAACAGTCAGAATAAATGTGTACGCAATAAGTTCGTCGCTGAAAATACCGCAGTTAGATGATCCAAGTGAGTACCTACAAGTGCCTGATTGACAATTGAGTGAATGGGACGGTACTTCTCGAGTTTTATAATTAATTACAAATAATTAGTTAATTCTCATTAAGGAAAAACTGCTCCCCACTTCTCCACAGTACGGCAAACATTATGCACTAGGTTTTCTTCGAGTTACGTCCTTACTCTTTTTTTAAAACTTGGTGCATGATAGCTTGCACAACATGTATATGACGAATGCCGGTCCCTCGCCCGAAACGTCAACACTATTCCTCTTTCGACGTGTGTCTTTTCTTTTTCTTGATAATCGCCGGTGTCCAAAAAAGATTTATTTTTCAATTATATATATCATCATCATCACCAGCCTATCTACGCCCACTGCAGGGCAAAGGCCTCTCCCATTATTCTCCAATTACCTCGGTCCTGTGCAAACTGTGACCAATTTATCCCCGCAAACTTCTTGATCTCATCTGGCCATCTAACTTTCTGCCGCCCCCTGCAACGCTTGCCTTCTCTAGGGATCCACTCTGTTACCCTTAATGACCAGCGGTTATCTTGCCTTCGCATTACATGCCCTGCCCACGTCCATTTCTTCTTAATTTCTACTAATATGTCTTTAACACCAGTTCGCTCCCTGACCCACTCCGCTCTCTTCTTGTCCCTTAATGTTACACCTATCATTTTCCGCTCCATTGCCCGCTGAGTCGTTCTCAATTTAAGTAGAACCCTCTTAGTCAGCCTCCAAGTTTCTGCCGCGTAGGTGAGTACCGGTAAGATGCAGCTGTCATACACTTTCTTCTTCAGCGACAATGGTAGGCTGCTATTCATTATCTGAGAATGTCTGCCATATGCACCCCACCCCATTCTGATCCTTCTAATTATCTCTGCCTCATGGTTGGGATTTGGGGTCACAACTTGGCCTAAGTAGATATGTGCGCTCACTACTTCCACTGCCTCGCCACCTATCTCAAACTGCTGTGCTGTCCCGAGGTTATTGATCATTACTTTAGTTTTCTGCATATTAATTTTCAGGCCCACGGTTCTACTCTGTTCGCCCAGTGCGGAAAGCATGCTTTGCAATTCGTCCCCCGAGTTACTTAGCAAGGCAACGTCATCAGCAAATCTGAGGTTACTGAGGTATTCTCCATTAACCCTTACTCCCACCTGTTCCCGATCCAACGTTCTGAATACTTCTTGTAAGCATGCTGTGAATAACATTGGAGAGATTGTATCTCCCTGTCTGACACCCTTCCTTATGGGTATTTTACTGCTCTCCCTATGGAGGATGATGATAGCTGTAGACCCATTGTAGATATCCTCTAGTATTCTTACATAATGCTCATCTACCCCCTGGTTCCGTAATGCCTGAATGACTGCTAGGATTTCGACCGAGTCAAATGCTTTCTCATAACCTATGAAGGCTATATATGTTGCTTCAGTATACTCAGCGCACTTCTCTATCACCTGATTGATCGTGTGAATAAGATCCATTGTTGAATAACCTTTACAGAACCCTGCTTGTTCTTTAGGTTGACTGAAATCTAAGGTTGCAGAGATTCGGTTAGCGATTACCTTGGTAAATACCTTGTAGACGACTGACAGTAAGCTGATCGGCCTGTAATTTTTCAAGTCCTTCATGTCGCCTTTCTTATGGATTAGGATGATGTTCGCATTCTTCCAAGATTCCGGTACCATTGCGGTCATTAGGCATTGCGTATACAGGTTTGCCAGTTTTTGAAGTAAAATTTCGCCGCAACCCTTCAAGAGGTCTGCTGTTATCTGATCCTCACCAGGTGCTTTGCCCCCTTTCATTTCTTTCAAACCCCTCCTTACTTCTTCGGTCGTTACTGGTTGGATGTCTATCTCCTCTGAGCTACTGTCTCGTTCGGCATTATCCTGTTTGTCCCGGCTACTGTACAGATCCCTATAGAACTCCTCGGCCACTGTGACTGTTTTATCCCTATTTGTGATGACATTGCCTTGCTTATACTCAAGTGCATACATCTGATATATATATATATATATATATAAATATACATCTGACATATATATATATATAATTAAGGGTTGCCAGTCAAGAAAGCTTGATCTCTTACAAAGACGTACCACATTCTCCCCCTTGCTTTCTGAGGCTTTCTTGACTGTCAACTTTTATTTCTGTCTTGATTCAACGAGCCCCTCATTTCCCATTTTTATTCGCTTGATATATGTATAGAAGGCAAGCGATGCAGGGGGCGGCAGAAATTATTAGATGGGCACATGAGATCAAGAAGTTTGCACGGATAAATTGGTCACAGATGGCACAAGACCGGGTAATTGTAGAATAATGGGAGAATAATGGGAGAGGCCTTTGCCCTGCAGTGGGCGTAGATACGCTGGTAATGATATATATATATAATTGATTGATTGATTCTGGGGTTTAAAGCGCCGACGCAACGCAAGCGATGAGGCGCGCCGTAGTGGAGGGCTCCGGATTAATTTTGACAACCTGGGGATCTTTATCGTGCGCAGAAATCTCGTACACACGGGCGTTTTTACTTTTCGCCTCCATCAGAAAAGCGGCCGCCGCGGCCGGGAATCGAACCAGCGACCTCGTGCTCAGCAGCGCAACGCCTTAGCCACTGAGCCACCCCGGCGGGTTATATATATATATATATTGTGGGGCCCTGGTTGGAAAAAGACGGGACCGTTCCTTTCTCAGCTCCTTTATTCGGAGGCGTCAGGCGGGGAAGAACCAAGATGGCGACTCAGCGTCCTTTCTGATGATGATCAACCGAAGAAAAGGTTGTGCCGGGGATGATGAGTATGTACAGCGGATGATCCGGTAGCCTTAAGCTACTGGTGATGATGATTGTTGCAGATGGGGACAAATATCTTCTATGAGTCAGCGAAAGACAACAATATCAGCTCCCAATATATATATATATATATATATATATATATATATATATATATATATAGACTGAAAAGATAAAAACTCACACAGAGCGCGAAAAAAATAAGGTTAGTAGAGACAGAGACAAACGAGAAAGACTTAGAAAATAAGTTTACTGACGTTTCAGGTAGAGGACTCCCTTTCTACGTCAGTAAACTTATTTTTATTTTCTAAGTCTTTCTCGTTTGTCTCTGTCTCTACTAACCTTATATATATATATATATATATATATATATATATACATATATATATATATAAATCTAGTGAAAGATAAACTCACAAAGCGCGCAGAAATAGTATAAGTAAAGAGTCGGATACACAGCAAGAACAATAACAAACAATGTTTACTTACGTAGCGGCAACGGGACTTGCCTTCATCAGAGTAAAGGTGCATGATTTTGCTGTCGCAAACATTTTGAACACATTTCTTATATAGGTTTGCATAAAACTGTGAGAAAGAGCGGAAAATGTTTCGGAAATGGGGAGTGTGCATACAGTCAGGCTACGCCTGTGTTACAACATCAACAAACAAACAAGAAAAATAAAAAAGGGGGGGGGGAGAGAGAGAGAGAAAAAGTGGTCGTGTTAACAATGCAGCGTTCAAGATTGCACCATGACGGGTCAACGTATGCCGCGCGGGCTGCAAGTTCAGACAATGGGGGAAACTGGACAACCGCCGTTTGAAATGAACGGGAAGAGTATACAGTAACGTATTTAGTGGCTGGGGCGACTAGTTCGGGGGGAAGCGAAGATGGGTGTGCCCCCCGCGGGTGAAGAGAATAGATAGGGGGCACAAAAGGACATTTCACAGAAGCTAGCAATTGAACAGGAAATAGGTGGGGTCACAAAAGGTTAAACATGAATAGATCACAAAGAGTTAAACATTCTTAAGTGGTGGTGGCAACGAGGCCTCCTTTCCAAGGACAAATGGCATTGTTGAGCCGCATTAGGCTAATAAAGCTGCTGTATTAGGAGAGTTTCTGCGAATTCTGATGGCAAACTCGAGGTTAGGAATAATGAACATCGTTATAAAAATTATGAAGCCGCTAATTTTATTCGAGGGATAAGCACGTTAGTTTTCCGTAACTTTCATTAATTCCAAGCGTGGCTGACCCAAACTTATAAATGAGATAAGATTCCCGAACCTCGCGGTCGTGGTGCGTTTTGAAGGCGGATTCTAAAATGGTTGCTTTCAGATGTTCAAATGCATGCCCGCGACTGTTCACATGTCTTGACAGGGGCAAATAAGGGCAGCTTTTTGCATGAGAGCGGTGATTATTGAACCGTATTCGGAAGGGCGTTTCAGTTTGGCCGATATATTGTTGCCTACAAACAGTGCACTCTAGAAGATATACGACATTAGCGGAGTCACAGTTAAAGTTACCTTTGATATTTACGTAGTAGTCTGAAGCCGTGCTGGTGGCGCGCTGTGTAGTGGTCATGTGTGGGCATACTTTACATCAGGGTTTATTGCAGGGCATGCAGCCAGTAGTTGCCGGTCGGTTGATACGAGAGTTAGTAAGAAAGTCACCTAAATTCTTATTACGCCGGTAGACAACGCGTGGTGGTTCGGGGAATATGCTTTTTAAGCGGTCACTTTGCATCAGGATATTGTGATGTTTTTTTAGCACGGTTGACACTCTTGGAGCGGAGGATGGGTGGGTTAAAACTAAGTAAGTTCGCGGGTTCCCGTTCGGGGCTTTTTTGTTACAGATTTCGTTACGGTCTAATTGGTTGGCTCGCACAATAGCGTCGTCCATAACTTTTTCCGGGTATTTTTTATTCAGGAGGGCGGTCTTGAGTTCTCGACAGTTTGAGTTAAAGTCGGCTTGGTTTGAGCAAATTCTCCTAAATCGGTGGGCTTGGCTGTAATGTATTGCTGTCTTGCAGTGTCTGACATGGCTGCTTCGGAAGTGCAAATACTGCCGCGTGTCTGTCGGTTTTCTATACAGCTTAGTTTGAAGCCGACCTTGGAAGGTAGTAACGGTGACGTCCAGAAAGTTTACACTGTGTTCCGAATAGGAATGAGCAAGGGAAATACTAGGATGGGCTAGGTTAAATGCCTCAATGAAGGTGAGGAGCTCCGCCTCACCGTGTTGCCAGATCATGAATATGTCATCAATATACCTTTTATAGTACATTGGCTTTACATTTTTGGTGTCAAGAAAGTTTGATTCGAGGTGAGCCATAAAGATATTAGCGTAGTTAGGTCCGATTCGAGTTCCCATTGACGTTCGGCTGACTTGCACGTAATGAACTCCGTCGAACTCAAAATTGTTAAGTTCAAGAATAAGCCTAAGGAATGTTTGGAGAGCAGAAGAATCGATAGGTTTGTCGCACGATGACTGCTCATACGCAAGGGATACAGCGGCGATGCCATCTTCATGGGGGATGTTAGTATACAGTGACGCAACATCAAGGGTGACTAGAAGGCAGTTATCAGGAATTTCAATTTTTGAGATGTCTGAGAGAAAGTCATTGGTATCCTTAATGTAACTTAAGGTAAGTAACTCGGGGGACGAATTGCAAAGCATGCTTTCCGCACTGGGCGAACAGAGTAGAACCGTGGGCCTGAAAATTAATATGCAGAAAACTAAAGTAATGATCAATAACCTCGGGACAGCACAGCAGTTTGAGATAGATGGCGAGGCAGTGGAAGTGGTAAGCGAATATATATACTTAGGCCAAGTTGTGACCCCAGATCCCAACCATGAGGCAGAGATAATTAGAAGGATCAGAATGGGGTGGGGTGCATATGGCAGACATTATCAAATAATGAATAGCAGCCTACCATTGTCGTTGAAGAAGAAAGTGTATGACAGCTGCATCTTACCGGTACTCACCTACGGGGCAGAAACTTGGAGGCTCACTAAGAGGGTTCAACTTAAATTGAGAACGACTCAGCGGGCAATGGAGCGGAAAATGATAGGTGTAGCATTAAGGGACAAGAAGAGAGCGGAGTGGGTCAGGGAGCAAACTGGTGTTAAAGACATATTAGTAGAAATTAAGAAGAAGAAATGGACTTGGGCAGGGCATGTAATGCGAAGGCAAGATAACCGCTGGTCATTAAGGGTAACAGAGTGGATCCCTAGAGAAGGCAAGCGCTGCAGGGGGCGGCAGAAAGTTAGATGGGCAGATGAGATCAAGAAGTGTGCGGGGATAAATTGGTCACAGTTGGCACAGGACCGAGGTAATTGGAGAATAATGGGAGAGGCCTTTGCCCTGCAGTGGGCGTAGACAGGCTGGTGATGATGATGATCCTTAATGAAGGAGGGAAAGCTGGGTGGAATGTCGCAAATGAGATTATCCACATAGCGCGGGAGGTTTTCGGTAACAGTGCCAATGCCAGAAACAATGGGGCGCCCTGGGTTGTTCACCTTGTGAATCTTTGGGAGAAGATAGAATTTACCGGCTACTGGGCTTAAGGGGATCAGGGAACGAGCCGTGGTTTCATTTATTGTTTTATTTTTAACAAGCTCAGCAAGTTTATCTTTGACAATTTGCTTATAATCTTGAGTGGGATCATTGGGTAGTGCTTTATAGAACGTCGATACTGATAGTTGCTTATTGGCCTCGTTAACATAGTCGGTTTTGTCAAGGATTACGATTGCGCCTCCCTTGTCGGCAGGTTTAATAATTATGTCGGTACAGCTTGCGAGTTCCTCTAGGGCTTTCTTTTCGTTGGTAGTCATGTTGTGTTGGAAAGAAATTTGTGTTTGGTAAGCTTTTCGCACATCGCGTTGGACAGCTTTGATGTACATGTCGAGGCAACTATCACGCTGTGTGGGAGGGGTCCAGTGCTTATAGCTAGGTAGGGTTCTGCGGGCTTCTTCCGTCGCGGGGTGATCGTAGAAGTATTCTCGTAGTCTCATGTTTCTGGCGAAGTTATCTAAGTCCTTAAAAAGTTGAAATTCATCAAAACCACCAGTAGCCGGGCAAAAGTTTAGGCCCTTTGACAAGACGTTTATCTGAGCTGGGGAGAGGGTTATACTTGAAAGGTTCATTACATTCCCGGTAAGGTTTTCTTTTGTGACGGCAGGCGAGGGAGGAATATTAGTACAGGGATTTAACTGAACTGTTTGGGATGCAGTAGTCGAAGCATTTATTACAGTCGTAGTGATATTATCGGCCGTATTGTCAGAGTTGTGGCAGTTACTAGTGCCGGAGCTTGTTAGGTTCTTACGCATGTGGCCAGTGTTAGAAATCTTATCTCGGTTAAACTTTCGGTCTTTTGTTCGGGATATGGCGGAGGCCGTCTTAGATTCGTAGTTGGTTAAAAGGTTCAACTCTCTTTTGCTTAGTTCATGACTAAGTAGTTCCTCTTTCTTTCGGTGAGAATGGGCCGTAGTTTCGTAGTGATTGAGGATTATTTCAGTTAATTGTAAGGATGCTTTATCGAGTACCTGTTGCCACTTATTCATGTTGGACGGGGAGAGTTCGGTAGTAGCAGGTTTTATTCTAATCCTAAGACCCCTGGGAGCGACCGCGGCAGTCAAGTACTGTGCAAGAGCGGAAACGTGCAATTCGGAACGTATGCGCTTTTCGGTGATTTTTCTTAGCTTTAAAAACTGTCTTGAAACGGGGAAGGAGGCCGCGTTACCTGTTTTTTTGTGTTGTAGTCAGTTGCTGCTATGCCGATTCTTTAGAAGGTTGTAAGGGCATGTGGCACGGAGGGCTGGATTTTGGACCCCGGAAGGTCCGGCGGACGCGCTGCTGTTGCTTTTCGTGGGCTCGGCGGTCGCTGAAGATGCGGAGGTTGGGCGTGGCATGCTGTTGGTGCGGCGCCGGTCAGGGAGCTTCTTAGTGTCGCCGCGAACGTTCCCTCGGGGCGTTGTGGCCGCTGTAGGTTTGCCAGTAGGGGTTGGCATGTCGCTGGCGCGACGCTCGTCCGTGGACTCCGGGGCTGGGGCGCTGGCGCTCGCCCGGGGCGCCGTTGTTGTGGTGGATCTGGGGGGCGGTGGCGGTGGGCTGCTGGCACGACACTGCTCCGGGGTCCTTACACTGGATAGAATTGGAGGCAGTGGTGGAAAGTCGCTGTCATTTGGCAATATAGCCGGGGCTGCAACTGGGTCGGCGGTGCATGCGAAGTCGCGCCAGCCCAGAGGATTGCAGCGCTGTTGCATGAAGCAGAGTGCACGAATGTGGCCGGCCAGCAAGGCCACACCCTCGAAGCTCGGGTGTAAGCCGTCCGCAGCGAGTACTCGGCACGCTGGAAGGTGCTCAAAGCCATGATGGACGAAGCGGACAAAGCGTGAGTGGCGGCAAAATTCGCGGAGAAGTGAGTTGAAACGGCGTGCCTTTCGTTGCAGCAGCGAGCGAAGTGAGAGATGCGGTAGTCGCGGCGGCGGTTAGCGGAGCGGGGAAGAATGAGACTGGCGTTAAGAGTGGAAATGTTCGGTCGAGATTCCAGAATGAGGTCAGTCAGTGAGCGGTAGTCAGAGAAAGCATGTTCAGCGGAAGTAGAGCTGAGATCATTAGTACCAACATGCAGAAAAACTGTAGTGGCAGAGGCAGGGATAAAGTCGATCAGTGAGCGTGCGTCAGCAATGCATGCGCCAGGCTGAGAAACAAAAGCGGGGGTTCCTAAGCGGGCGGACCTAACTACGCTAATATCTTTATGGCTCACCTCGAATCAAACTTTCTTGACACCCAAAATTTAAAGCCAATGTACTATAAAAGGTATAGTGATGACATATTCATGATCTGGCAACACGGTGAGGCGGAGCTCCTCACCTTCATTGAGGCATTTAACCTAGCCCATCCTAGTATTTCCCTTGCTCATTCCTATTCGGAACACAGTGTAAACTTTCTGGACGTCACCGTTACTACCTTCCAAGGTCGGCTTCAAACTAAGCTGTATAGAAAACCGACAGACACGCGGCAGTATTTGCACTTCCGAAGCAGCCATGTCAGACACTGCAAGACAGCAATACCTTACAGCCAAGCCCACCGATTTAGGAGAATTTGCTCAAACCAAGCCGACTTTGACTCAAACTGTCGAGAACTCAAGACCGCCCTCCTGAATAAAAAATACCCTGAAAAAGTTATCGACGACGCTATTGTGCGAGCCAACCAATTAGACCGTAACGAAATCTGTAACACAAAAGCCCCGAACGGGAACCCGCAAACTAACTTAGTTTTAACCCACTCATCCTCCGCTCCAAGAGTGTCAACCGTGCTAAAAAAACATCACAATATCCTAATGCAAAGTGACCGCTTAAAAAGAATATTCCCCGAACCACCACGCGTTGTCTACCGGCGTAATAAGAATTTAGGTGACTTTCTTACTAACTCTCGTATCAACCGACCGGCAACTACTGGCTGCATGCCCTGCAATAAACCCCGATGTAAAGTATGCCCACACATGACCACTACACAGCGCGCCACCAGCACGGCTTCAGACTACTACGTAAATATAAAAGGTAACTTTAACTGTGACTCCGCTAATGTCGTATATCTTCTAGAGTGCATTGTTTGTAGGCAACAATATATCGGCCAAACTGAAACGCCCTTCCGAATACGGTTCAATAATCACCGCTCTCATGCAAAAAGCTGCCCTTATTTGCCCCTGTCAAGACATGTGAACAGTCCCGGGCATGCATTTGAACATCTGAAAGCAACCATTTTAGAATCCGCCTTCAAAACGCACCACGACCGCGAGGTTCGGGAATCTTATCTCATTTATAAGTTTGGGTCAGCCACGCTTGGAATTAATGAAAGTTACGGAAAACTAACGTGCTTATCCCTCGAATAAAATTAGCGGCTTCATAATTTTTATAACGATGTTCATTATTCCTACCCTCGAGTTTGCCATCAGAATTCGCAGAAACTCTCCTAATACAGCAGCTTTATTAGCCTAATGCGGCTCAACAATGCCATTTGTCCTGGGAAAGGAGGCCTCGTTCCCACCACCACTTAAGAATGTTTAACTCTTTGTGATCTATTCATGTTTAACCTTTTGTGACCCCACCTATTTCCTGTTAAATTGCTAGCTTCTGTGAAATGCTCTTTTGTGCCCCCTATCTATTCTCTTCACCCGCGGGGGGCACACCCATGTTCGCTTCCCCCCGAACCAGTCTCCCCAGCCACTGAATACGTTACTGCATACTCTTCCCTTTCTTTTCAAACGGCGGTTGTCCAGTTTCCCCCATTGTCTGAACTTGCAGCCCGCGCGGCATACGTTGACCCGTCATGGTGCAATCTTGAACGCTGCATTGTTAACACGACCACTTTTTCTCTCTCTCGCTCCTCCCCCCGCCCCTTTTTATTTTTCTTGTTTGTTTGTTGATGTTGTAACATAGGCGTAGCCTGACTGTATGCGCACTCCCGATTTCCGAAACATTTCCCGCTCTTTCTCACAGTTTTATGCAAACCTATATAAGAAATGTGTTCAAAATGTTTGCGACAGCAAAACCATGTAACTTTACTCTGATGAAGGCAAGTCCCGTTGCCGCTACGTAAGTAAACATTGTTTGTTATTGTTCTTGCTGTGTATCCGACTCTTTACTTATACTATATATATATATATATATATATATATATATATATATATATATATATATATATATATATATATATATATTGTCACGAAGTTCAAGATGACACACTTATTTTGAATGAAAACCAAGTTTATTGGAGCGAACTTGTGCTCCCCTAACAACTCAAAAAGTACAGAGGCTGCGAAGCAGCAGTCAACGAAGTGACGTGCGTAAGCAAGCGTCGGCGGTTCGAATGCCGCGGCGTCTGCTCTGGAGGCTTTTATTTTTCGGTGCGAGTGTTTCTAGAAACGTCGATTTACATCCGGAACATTGTATATCAAAGAAGACTATTCTAGGCAAGTGAAGTTATATACTATCAAAATGAGATACTTAGTGCAGTATAAAAAAAAAGAGTGGAACCCGCGCTCGCTTGGGACACAGTTAACATATATCCAAGCGCGGCGGGGCAGTAAAAAGAAAACATAAACAAACCAAATGCATAGTTCGGGGCATTACTCCCCCTCTCAGAGTGCATCGACCTGATGCTAAAATAATACTACAGTCTGAACAAACGACAAAAACAAAAAAAGTCCGTCATCTTGCCAACTGAGGTTTGAGACAAACCACGTGGACGACTTCGGGTCGAGTGCGCCTTCGTGGTGTGCCGGAATCACTATCGGGGATGAGTTCGTAGGTAAGTTGGCCAGCACGATGTAGAGTCCGTTATGGTCGGAAATACAGTCGCAAAAGCTTCTCACTCATTCGGATGGGAGTCCAAACCCACAGACGGTCCCCAGGGTGTTACTCGGCGTCTCGTCGTCGAAGGTTGTAGCGGCCGGCATCCACCAGCTGCTGGTCCGTTATACGAAGTCAAGCTAGCTGGCGCGCCTCCTCCGTACGTTCGAGGTGTCCTTGGACGTCGCCGTTGAGGTCTTCGTCTTCTACGTGCGGAAACATAGCGTCTAGCATCGTAGCCGGCCGTCTTCCGTAGACAAGCTCGAACGGCGTCATTTGCGTCTTTTCCTGGGTCGCTTTGTTGCACGCAATCGTGACATACGGGAGGACTTCGTCCCACGTCTTATGTTCAACGTCGACGTACATAGACAGCCTATCCGCGATCGTCTTGTTCAGACGTTCCGTAAGTTCATTCGTTCGGGGGTGGTACGCCGTCGTTCGTTGGTGATCTGCGTTGCTGTAGTGTAGGATTACTTTTATAAGCTCCGCAGTAAAGGCCCTTCCGCGGTCCCTGATTAGAATTTCAGGGGTTCCATGTCGCAGCACAACTTGGTTTATGAAAAACTTCGCGA
Organism: Haemaphysalis longicornis; assembly: GCF_048455015.1. Taxonomy (NCBI): domain Eukaryota; kingdom Metazoa; phylum Arthropoda; class Arachnida; order Ixodida; family Ixodidae; genus Haemaphysalis; species Haemaphysalis longicornis. Next base: position 155,964,890 of record NW_027526335.1, on the reverse strand, counting down.
CTTTTTGTGCCGTCCCCCTCGGAAGAGCGGCCGTCTCGGCCTAGCGCGTCATGTAGTCTGTCGCTACGACAATCCACTTGTTCTCGGATTGTGACGTAGGGAACGGGCCCACAAGTTCCATTCCAATATCTTGGAAGGTCTGCGATGGGACGGCGATTGGCTGAAGAGGTCCGGCGGGTGTCGTCGGGGACGTTTTTCTCCGCTGGCTGTCACGGTAGCTCCGGACGTAGTGGGTGACGTCAGAGATAAGGCAGGGCCAGTAGTACCTCGCCTTGGTTTTTCGAATAGTGCGAACTGTGCCCAGATGTCCGGAAGACGGTTCGTCGTGGCACGCTTCCAATAATAAAGCAAAGCTTTCTACCTCTACCCCTCAAGGGTTCTTTCGCGACCGTTGGTGTCACCAGAAAACTGAGCGAACAAATAAACGAATCAACTGGCACTACCGGGAATCGAACCTGGAACTAATAGACTAACAAAGCGAGAGCCCGTTGTCTTACCGATTTAGCTACGAGCCCACGCGAACACGGGAAGACAAATGGTGTACTGACCAAGCACATCTACGGGTTTACCCCCTGCCTTCTCGCTCAATGCCACGTGAAAGCGTCACACGATGACTCACGCCCGTCTAGCGGCCCTGTGCGCACCTTGCTCATGTGCTAAGAGTTACAAGAATTAAAGGAAGCTCACACCAATCCATGGAATCTCACTTTTAGTACGCCAATGTGCTAAAGCCTGTGGCCTCCAGTGTTCACGTAAAAAATCACAGCTCCTTGTCGTCCGCCCTCACGCAAAACGACACATAGAGGAACACATTCAAATACTCCTTGACGGCGAGGCCATCATTCCAAGCCCCAGCATCAAGATCCTGGGCCTACATCTCCAGGCCAACACCAAGAGTGACGTCTCCTTGCAGCGCCTCAAAAACAGCATTAATCTAATCATACACATGATTAGGCGAGTTGCCACCAAGAAGCGAGGCCTAAAAGATTCCGGTGCCTTTCGATTATTTGAAGCTTTTGTCCTCTTGAGAGTTACCTACGACAAACCCCTATCTTCTTCTCGACGAGGAAGACATAGAGATGCTTTATATAATGATTAGAAAGGCGGTTGAGCAGGCCATTGGTGTTATCATGAGTGCGTCCAAATTGAGGCTATTAGCACGGGCTCCACAACACGGGGGAAGAGCTGATAGAAGGCCATCTTTTTAACCAGAAGGTCCTACTCAGAACTGCGGTGGGTAACCGCATGCTTCACCAGATTGGCTGGGCAGCCCAGAATGTCACTCCGCTTGACGTACTCCCAGTCTCTTGGCGACTAAAACTAAAGATGCTCCCTTTGCTTAGAAATATGAGCCCCTCACATGACGAGGGTCAACGAAAAGCACGGGCTCAAGAGCTAAACACCACCCCCGGTGGGGCTCATGCAGTTATCTACACAGACTTCTCAAAACATCGAGGGCAGCAACCCGCCATCATCGTGGCTACCTCCAGAACCAACCTCGTTGCGTGTACCTCGCTTAGGACCCAACAAATGACGGCAGCAGAAGAGGCAGCCATCACCTTGGCTCTCACTCAACCAGGGGTTCGGAGGGTAGTCAGCGATTCCCAGCAAGCCTACTGGAATCACCAGTCGAGCTGGGTGTCCTGACCTGCACTGTGCGTGCTAACAAATCACTCCCCAAACGGTTCCATTCAGCTCATCTGGACACCGCATCAGGCTTCAATGGAGGGCAACAACTACGCCCACCGAACAAGCCTGCGCTTTTACCTCCCGTGCTATGGAGCTGTACGAGGACAGTCACCCGCTTGTCACGTCCAGGGAGATAATCAGCATTATCGCCTTCTGAGACAGACCGTACCTTCGCCTTACCCTGACCTTTCCAGAGAAAAACAAACTACCGTACGGCTCTTACAATCCGGGCTCCTTCCCCCAGCCTACGAGTATTCACGTAATGCATCCGAATCGCTACGACGCTGAATGTAAATTTTTCTCAGAAGTAGGAATACTCTGCCCCGTAATCGGCGTGTGTGACTTTAGCCCTAAGCACCCTCCTCTCTTTCCGTCAACTACCCAAAAAGAGCAATGGGAGATGCTGCTGTCCAGGCCCTCTCTACCTACCCAGCTTCAGCGGGTGGACAGAACACAGGCCGCGCGGACTGCATATGGGCCCCACAGAAGAAGGAATCACTCCCCAGGGCTGCACTCTGGGCAGAAATCTGAACAGAAGTATTTCTTCCTCCTCCTTCTCAGCCGCAAGTCTCGTCGCCTCCGTCCGCGGCGCAAAGAAGGAGAAGTCAGATCGTCTAACACCGGGTTGGAGCTTACTTTGATTTTATAAAAAAAAGTTTCCCCTCTTGTGCTACACCAATGCAACTCAGCCAAACACCGTTCATGCATCATGCATTCATTTAACCTTACCAAGAATATCTCTTTGAAGTAATAAATGGTGTGGTGAAGTGCATTTCACTTCTCTCTGGTTTCACTATTTGTAGAGCGATGTGAGTGATTTTAAGTGACGTCGCATGAGTAATCGTTATGGGTGCCGTTTACAGCTTTGCTTTCCAACCACATTCACGGGGTGGATTGGCGCGGATTTTTTTTGTCATGAAGGTCCGCGGGGATGACAAGAAGGTAATTTGTTCTCGTTCCGGGGCTGAAGTTCTTATTCACGATGACGGCGTTTTTCATGCTGAAAGCTGATAAGTTGCGTTTGAATACTTTAGGCACGGCGACGTTGCGTCCTTTGAGGTAGTCGATTATGACGCGTAAGTCGGGGTCGGCACGCTGCTGGGCGGCTAGTTCGCTCTCCTTCACGACTTCGAAGAACGCGCTGTCTTCATGTGAGTGTTGTGGTGGTGGATCGACGGGGACGCGGGACAGGCAGTCGGCGTCGGAGTGTTTCCTGCCGGATTTATAGGCGATTCAAACTCCACTGCCCAAGACGGCGAGAGGGATCCTTCAAATTGGCGAGCCAACACAGCGCATGGTGGTCTGTCACAACCTTGAACGGTCTCCCATACACGTATGGGTGAAATTTTGAAATGGCCCATATGATATCCAGGCACTCTTTTTTGTTGGCAGAGTAGTTTTCTCCTCCTTCGGCAGACCACGGCTGGCATAGGCGATTACCTTTTCGCAAACGCTTTGCTTTTGGACGAGGACGGCACCCAAGCCCTTATCACTGGCGTCTGTGCATTTCCGTTTCGGTGTTTTCGTCGAAATGAGCGAGCACGGGCGGACTTTGCAAGTGTTTTTGCAGCTCGCAGAATGATTTTTCTTGGTCGTTTTCCCAGCTGAAAGGGGTGCTATCTTTCGTCAAGCGCGTGAGTGGCTCTGCAATGCGTGCGAAGTTTGCGACGAAGCGCCGGTAGTATGCGCACAGCCCGAGAAATCTTCGCAGGCCCTTCTTGTCTTTCGGCCATGGGAAGTTCGCAATGGCTGAAGTTTTTGCCGGATCAGGTAGGACTCCCGCGGCGTTGACAACGTGGACCAAGAACTTGAGTTCCTCGTACGCGAAACGGCACTTTTCAGGCTTCAGCGTTATCCCCGACGTACGAATGGCCCCGACTACGGACTGCAACCTTGCAAGATGTTCGTCGAACGTCCGGGCGAATACCACAACGTCGTCGAGGTATACCAGGCAGTGTGCCACTTCAGGCCAGCTAGCGCAGTGGCCATGACCTTTTGAAACGTTGCTGGCGCCGTGCACAGCCCAAAAGGCATCACCCTGAACTCGTTTAGGCAGCCCGGATTTATGAATGCAGTCTTCTCGTGGTCTCTCTCGTCCACTTCAATTTGCCAGTAGCCGGTCTTCAGATCCATCGATTAGAAGTACTTCGCTTGGCAGAGGTGGTCCAGGGCGTCATCGATTCGTGGTAGGGGGTACACATCCTGTTTGGTGATTTTGTTCAGTCGGCGGTAGTCAACGCAGAACCTTAATGTGCCGTGTTTTATGCAGAAATGCATTATAGTCGGAGGTTGTCGTGCGTCCCTTGGCCGGCGTCCGCAGCGCGTCTGATGATGATTGTGGCATGATGCCCCTAGGGATTGGCCAACCAAACAATCCATCACGAGATAGCTTCGCGTTCAACCACCATCGTGATCTTCCCGTAGGGGAACCGCTGAAGAAGAAGAAGAAGACAAAGCTGCGAAGAGGAAGGCTGCGTGAGTTTTGGCTACCGTTATCCTCCTCGGCCGGTGCATCTTCCCGATTGAACCCGGTCGAAGAGCGGCTCATCGCGCCTCGACTCCCCTTCATGAGCATCAGGCGGCTGACTCTAGGCAACGGGCAGTTTGAAATCAAGGGACAGGCGGTGAACGTGCCCATCGACGTATCGAAGGTTGTGCGGTGCTTTCCTCGCATGGTACCCGAGGATGTTGCGTTCGACGTTCACATCAAGCGGAGGCTGATGAGTCCGGCAACGTACAAGCGCGGGTTGGTGAAGCGCGGCAACATCCTGGCTTGGCTCAAGCACCTCGAACACACCCCGCTGTACCGCGCCATCAACGTTCGCGTCGATTGGAGTCGGCTCGATCACTTCGATGCACCCAATGCATTTCTGCATCCTCACAATCCCCCTCTTGGAGGTGCGGGAGAATTTTTTTCTACACGAGTACGACCGGCGCCGCCCAGGGGCTTTTCAATGGCTGTATAATGTCGTCACTGAGCATGTCGTCGACTTGAGTCCGGATGGATTACCGCTCGTGTGAAGAGACGCGGTACGCTGACTGTCGCGTAAGAGGGGCTCCATATTCGGTTATAATTCATTGCTTCGCTAGGGCTGCAAGACGTAATTTCGAAAATTCTTTATCTGGTTCAATAACCTACCGCGTCCTTCCCTCTGCTGTCCTTGGCATTCTTGACTGCCCATCCTTATTTCTGTATTATTTAAACGAGCCTCTCTTCTCCCATTCTGATTCGCTACATGCATAGCGAGGGCCCCTGTTCTGGCAGTCTTGGTGCCATAGGTAGCTTAAGAGGGTTCAACGCTGGTCGACCACTCTCGATATGTCGTAATGGTCGAATCACGGCCCGGGGATAAAAAAGAAGGTCCCCATCACCCTGAGTAGTCCGAGTGACGCTGGCTACCACCCTCAATCGCAGGCAACAAATCCCTTAACATAACTACCAGAGAAAGTGGAGCGGAAAAACATCCCCGCTAGCGTGGTGGTCTTCGCACCAGACGCGTATACTGGAGGTCGTGGGTTTGGATCCCACCCGGCGAGAATTTTTCATCCACTTTCTTTCTTTCTTCCAAAATTCTTGATCTGCTTCAGTAACCTACCGCGTCCTTCCCTTTGCTGTCCTTGACATTCTTGACTGCTTATCCTTATTTCTGTATTATTCCAACGAGCCTACCATCTGACATTCTGAATCTGTATATATATATATATATATATATATATATATATATATATATATATATATATATATATATATATATATATATATATATATATATATATATATATATATAAATATATATATATATTTATATATATATATATATATATATATATATATATATATATATTCATGCGGTTACCAAACATTGTTGCTACTTCTCCCTCTGCTTCACTTTCCGCGAGGATTCCGCTTCCTTGACGATGGTGACGAGACGAGGAGTCCCTTGTACGCAATAGGTGTGTAGAAGTTTTGTATTCATTCATGCCTCATTTTTGCCCCCTTAAATGGAGGACATCAGTATAATCCGCGGAAAGTAGATAACATGCAATACATGTTTTCTAGATATTACACTTATGATAATGTCCAACGGTACGGAGGGGCACACGGTTTATGGGTTCTGAAAAAAACGTGGCGGCGTTGTTGTACCAAGATACCGTCACTCTCGAAGGCTCCTCGTAACCGATGCCATTTACACCGCAGTGAGCCCTGTCGGCGGTGGCTTTGACCACGCTATCGTATTCCCGGTCTCCCCTGGCGTGTGGGAAGCCGAGGAGTGTCGAACGCTGAGGCGTTTCCAAAGACATCCTTTCCCGACCTTTCTTAACGCAAAATATTTGTATTTGTGATTTTCTCCCTGCCAGTCACTCGGCCACTGCAAACCGCGAAAGTGTAGCAATGCTTGAATACTAAACAGGTAGTAGAAGGACCCTTCAAAACTTCGAAAACTGGTGTCATGTTTAATTCATAGGCGCATAAGTTTGGAAACATAAGCCCTATACGACGGAAAATGTAAATATGTCAACGAAAGTACAACCGGTGTATAATTAAACGTGTACATTGAAATAACTTCGGCTACAGTACTTGCACAAACTACGCATTAAAATGGTGTCGAATAGGAGCAACATAAAAGCAAACAGTAGGAAAAGATGCCGCGGCAGTTCTGTTATAAGGATAACAAAGGGGGCTCAAGCAAAACACTCGCTCAATCACGGTACGGGCTTGCCCCTCAGCATCTGGATCGCTGATGGTATCATGCTTTTCCTTCTTGGTCTTTCTTTTTATTCCGCATTCTAGTTTGGTTTAGTTCTGTAGATTCGCGGCTTCGTCGGCCTGGTAAACGAGAAAAGGAAGCAAATACCTAAAACCGAAGGAAAACGGAGGAGGAAAATGAGGCGTCAATGTGAAGGGAGCGCGGTATTCTGAGGCAGCGCCACAGAAGCCGAGCAGTCGCTGCGTAATGCACAGAAATAGGTCCTGCAGCGTCCTCCGCGTTGCTCACTTCAATTTAAATTCACCAACTCTCACTCTCCTCCACAATAAAGTCTTTTCCAATCCAATCCACTCTCCTCCACGTTGCGTGACCTTCCGAACCACGTGACATCGTCACGTTGAAATTGTCAGCAGTGCGGAGAAGTATCCGCGTTATTTAATGCATTCTGGGCTTGTTCTCGGATTTGGAAAGACGACTCAAAGGCCACCCATATCATTTTAACAAAGACATAAGAGGCAGCTCTGGCCAGCTCGACTCTTCATGACAGCGTTCACTGATCGCGAGGGCTTAGGCAGGAGCTGATGCATCGGGGGCGCGAAACTCCTGATTCCACCGATGCATGCTTTTTCTTCACCCGTTCCCCATTCCACTCCTTCCACTTTCTAGGAAACGCTTTCCCACCCATCCATCCACATATTACAATTGTTCGCACAAGGCGCGAACATGGCAACATTCAATAAAGGCAGCCTCAAGGTATTTGTTCGTTGTCGCAGCCGACAAGAGAAATCCGTCTACTAGAAACCAGCACCCGTCGACTTTGTGGGACAACGCTGGCGTGTCTCTGATTTGTGTGCGGAAAGCGATTGAGATCGATACGCTATAAATATGCTTCTAATTTTCTGCGTTTAAGCGAGAGCAATGAATCAACGGGGTGTTTTGGTTTTGCATACTGAAGCGTGCAAACTGGGCGAGTGGCAACTGAAGCGAGCGCCCGTTTCGTGTGCTCGAACCGATGAAAGGGCGAGTGAGCGGCGCAATTTCATTTTCGCTGTTTTTAGCGTGGCCTCCGCGATTGGCTACCGGCGGCGCGCCGTTGTTCCGGCCGTCCCAATCGCCCGGAGAGAGCGTAAGTTGAAAAGGGGGCCCGTCCTGGCGCGGGCGGGCGCAGAGGACGAAAACTCAGCCTTCGCAGCTTGTGTGTAACGTTTAATCTAAAAAACTTACCGCACACTAATGAACGAGAAAGGTAGAAGTAGTTACTGGTGCCTTGGAATTTTCGACATAGACTATGCCTGGGGTGACGCATAAGTGAATTCGTTGCACAGCAATATTATTTTTTGTAGTCACGCATGGTTCCGAAAATACACGTTTTCCGGTTTTATTTCTGAAAATCTCGCACATGTTGTCGGAACGCATATTCCGTGCGTTCTGAGCAAAAACTAAATTATGGGAATTCCACCGACGTTCATCCAACCATTAGTAAACACAAAAATACCCCCTATGTCGTTTCCTTTTTTTTCTTTAAACGTGCGGTCTTTGACAGATAAAGTAGATGACATGGCAACATTACTTGAAACGTTTGGAACAACTTTTACCGCGATACTATTAACAGAGACGTGGTATACTTAAGAATCAGTGTATACTGTCCAAATGGCTATTGGTATTTCTTCCGCAATGGGCAGGGTAAACGTGCTGGTGCCGTTTATTGGCATGCATGCTTGCATATACAAACGCACAGAGAGACTTCCACTCTACCATAAATGGAGGTGGTCTAAGTAATGTCATAACAATCTCTACCCGAGTTACGGTGGGTAGTTCTCCACTTGATGTGTTTATTCACTTATATCCCGAACAATTTACTTACAGCCGATGTTGTGCATACAGATGTTAGTGATCACCTTAACTGCTCACCGAAAAAAAATAATGCTCTTAATATGTCATGCCAACAAATTATGTGCAGAATATTATTCGAGCAATCTAAAAATTCAGAAACAGCCTTTCGATAAAATACACATGTAGAGTCCATAGCGGTGCCAAACGCATCGCGGAAAACCATCACTTTTTCACTCACGGCAAATAATTTGGTACCGAGATTGCTTAGGTACTGGAAACCCCTAAGCATATTAAATTAAAACCCAAAAATAATTAATTCGTACCTGTTGGGTCCGAAAACATCCGCAATCACTTGAAGAATGTGCGGTTTCATCATTGCTTCTACATTGCACCCTGGTCGGCCAAGCGGCGGCGACCACGAGGCGGAGATCAGAGCCGAACCACGCTGAACCTGGCATCACATGAAGTGTTTTCGCTCTGCGAGGAACTCGGGCGAGCGGCTGTGGACATACGATATCCCAACGGATAGCGCGGAGCTACGTGGCCGACAATGCCAGCGCACGCAAGTGTGTGTTATGACGCCTTCGCTGGTGGCGTGATGTTTGCACCACAATAGGAAGGCGCACCACATTGCGGAGGATCCATTCAACTCGAGGTGACCCTGAGAATTACGAAGAATCAGGCAAGGACCGTGCAAGACCGCAAGCGACGAATGATCACCTTGAGAAAGGCGGTTCGTGTTCCTTCCGTGGCCGGAAGGAACACGGGCCGGACATTTCGTCTGCAGTGAATGGGAAGTTCACGAAAGGGAAAGTGGTGTTCTTTGATTGGGCTACAGGGAATCCTTTGTGTTTAGAAAGCCTATATAACCTCTTGTAAATACATTGTAAACAGAGCAGGAGACGCATTAAACACTCTCTTCTCTCAGATGTCGTGTTTGTCTGATCCTCAAGGTGCCAGCAGATAACGAGTTCGTCCTCATTCCCCATGTCAGCGGCATCCATCTGCCACTCAACCAGCAAGGCGAACGTAAAGAAGAGAAGGGAAGAACTTGACTGTACTCGTGGAGGCCTAACAGATTATTTGACTATCGTAGTCGCCTGCCTATAAACAATACAGGAGAGCTTATCGGTATTACGCTGTTTTCGCGCACGCGAACTCGCACACACGCACGCACGCACACACACACGCGCGCACGCGCACGCACACGTACGCACGCACGCAAACACCCCCCCCCCCCCCACACACACACACACAGGGCATACCTAGAGCGTTCGAAACAACTTCAAAGGCAAAAAAAACATATTTTCGCGCTGCGATATCCCGCGAAAATGCTGCAACACCGAGGAAAGAATTCAGCACGCTGGCATTCACTCTGCCCGAGATGACAGAACCCTGGGCTATGGCATTCGCCTTTTAAACAAATGACCACTAAAGCTGCGTGCAAAGGCAATCATGGGTGTTAAACAACGTACGTTAAACAACTTTGTACTCGTAGGATCGAGTCAAAATACATTGACCACATATTAAGAGTTTTCTGGCATGAAGACGCGACAACGAAGGCTGGTTTACAACTCAAAGCGCAGGCAGCGTCGGCCAGACGAGCGTCTCTTCAACCTTAGGCTAAGTTCGCCACCTCGCGGCGGTAATAGGAGTTAACAAAATTACACCGCTCCGCCTTCCTCCGCGCCGAATGGGACGGCCGGAGCAACGGCGCGCCGCCGGCAGCCGATCTCGGAGGCCACGTTTTTACGCTCTCGCTTGCCTTACGGGCCGCAAGGAGTCGCCGCAACTTCAGCCACCAATGTTTGCATTCCTCCTTCCTCCTTGGCGCGTAGGCTTTCATGTGTGTGGCGTTATCTAATCATCGCAACTGACCCCCCTCTCCTACCCCCTCGCGCCTAGGGCACTTCAGCTTCCTATGACGGTTCTAACTGGCAGGAACACGGGTGACCGCTTTGCTTCCTTGTATTACAAGTTTTGGTGCTACCCTGTTTAGGCGTGTGCTTCCTGCCCGGTGTGTGCTTCGGCGAAGGTATCACAGGCGGTGAACTGTAGCATTTTCGCGCTCCCTGACTTGCATCTGCGGTGAGCTTTAGCTTCCCGCTCCGTGGAATAACGCAGAGTGACAGCCGTGCGGAACAATGCTAAAGGCCCGCGTAGAAGACGGTGTTGTGTATTCGCCGTTCCCCAGTGTCGACATTCCCGTTTGCTCTGCGTACACCACGATCAGGGATGGCCTGGCCAAGTTTCCAGAACGACTGGCTTTGGTAAGGTGACAACAGTTTCATGATTCGAAACCGGGTTTTGTTATCCGCTGTGTATTGAGCTTTCCGTTGTGTACGTATTTTTTCCTCTGCCATCTCGCTACTTTCGCTGTAATTTGAATGCAGGTGTGTTAGATTAAATTCAATTTTATCACGTTCGCACGGTTCACGCACCATCTTTCAAGACAGCGCGATTCTTTCTATTTGTTATTTGTTTCATCTTCTGGGACAGCATGACGAGAGCTCTATTTTTTGTTCGACTTTCTATCTCGACGCTGGTGAAGCCGACCTGTGTCCTCTTAACGCATTGTCTTCCTTTTCACTCGCTATTTCAAAACCACCCTAACATGTTTTTTGGGGGGTGGTTTCTTGGGAACGAGTAGTTACATAGTTGCATTTTGCCTCAATGTGCGTGAGGTTTTGTGTGCCCCAAAAGTGTAAGAGTAGGAATTATATCAGTTTGGAACAGCTCTACCTATACATGCTTTTTTGTCAAACTGCTTCAACTTTAGGCCGGAGGGCTGAATCAAGGGGACACGCACAGGCATGCAGACAGAGAGACAGAACGAAATTTTCGCGTTTCAGTAACCTAAGAAGAACTACCGTTTTTCACATGAGACCCAGAGATAGTTCAGTGCGGTGTTTATTGCTCATGGCTATCCCAGCAGCACCGCCTACTTTCCTTAACCTGCACGGCATTTAAAGGGTTTCTTAGCTTTGCGGCTGAAGGTCTATTTCTTCGCGGTTGGTCGTAAGGAAATAGATTCATTGCCGGTGGCTCCAATGTTCTAGATAAAATTTTGCTGGAACGACTGCTAGAAAACAGCGTGTTGGATTCGGTTATAATATCTCCACTTTATCTCTGATATATACTTTATCAATACTTTATGCTGTTTATTGTATACAGTAAAAAGTATGTATTAATATAATTAGTACAGTATATAGTGTACATACTATATTTTATAATTTATCTATACTTTATATTGAGCTCCATCTGTATTGCTACTTGGTGCGCCAGTTCACGTCTTATTTACCCAAAAAATATAGCCCTTTCTCTGCCCGTAACGCGTCCCACCGTTAGGAGCAGGAAACGGGCTGTAGGACTCTGTGACAACGACAATATTCAACTAAGACTGAATCACCAATCCAAAGTAAGTGCTGGGGGGATACATTCCAAATTACTATGTCGAACGCTTGAAAACATGTTCCGAGGACAAAAGTAACTTTACCTACTCTATTTTACCCTAACCATAGCATCCCTGCTCGCCATGAAATCTTCAAAGGTGGAAGTCACATTGCTTATAAACTCGATATGCCCTGCGAACAAATATACTTGCCCATCATCAGTTTTCAATTGTAAATGATTACCCACGAGCCAGGGATTTTTCGGTGAGCACAGGCAGCCTGAGTACGCTAGTATTTCCGGTGAAAAATAAATTTCCTGCTTACTTTACAAACACACACAACCTATGTCTATTACGCGTATGTGTCTTAAGAGTTGAAAGCTTCACGCGTTTTGAAAACTTGGGTACAGAGCAATTAAAAACCCCCTGCAATATATCGATTGCTACACAATTATTGTATATGTTTCAGGTGACGAACGTAAAAACGTTAGCATTTTGCCGCTGTATTCTTGAGGATTAGTAGTAAATTTTCGAGAACATACCGAGACACTTCCTAACATTGCTCATTTAATTTGAAGTGGTTGCCAGATAAATTGAATCAACAAGACGAAGCGTATCATTCAGATAAGACTAGGGTACTCCAGAAGTTACTACCAACACTGTCGAGAGTACAGGAGGAGGGGTTCCGCGGCGTGAAGTGCTTGTTCAAAAGTTTGTTCACCAAGCCCACGGCCACAGCCGTGACATACATTTTACCGCGCGGCGTAGTGACTATGCTTTGAAGCTGTAGAAACAAAATAACGTTCATATAACAATTTTTTCCCTTGTTGTGCAGACGCCAAACTAGGGCAACGATAACTACAGAACCAAAATGTTAACCGCGTTTTAACTTTGTTTTTGTTGGGGGTTGCAAAAATAAATGATGCTCTTTTAACAGCTTTCTTGACGTCACCACGGGCTCCTCTGCATTACATTTTGTGCAACGTTTAAATTCTATGATTGTATGAGGAATCTTGCTTGACTATAGCACTGGGGACTGCAGTTTTTTCCCCCGTGCTGTTCACCTGTCATTCAAAGATTTGTTTCCACCCATGCTATTCCCACGTTACGTAAGTATTGTTTCGTATGCGTATAATCTAGGGTGTAGCCGGGAGAAATACGTTTTCGAAAAACGCAAGAAAACCTTACCTTACCTAACATAACATAACCTAACCTAACCGAACCTAAACTGACCTAACCTAACCTAACCTAGCCTAACCTAACCTAACCACTCCTTTTCTTGCTGCCTCGATGGTCCGAGCTTCGCGTTTCTAAAGCTGCACATAGTTTTCTACGCTGTACCTCGACATTCTTTCATCCAACTGCGCGAACGTTGCGAACTTCTCACGGACAGCGAGGGGTCGGCTAGCAGAAATTTCCGTGGCAGCATTGCTCGTCTCTTGCAGTGGTGACTATCGCGTAGCTCCCTATTCAGGGAGCGACTCAGAGATAATCTCATCCATGGATAAAACCTCTAACACTGTCTCAAACAATCTTCGCCCCACTTTGATCAGCCATGTGTTCCGCCGACCATGCCAATGAGAACTTGTTGCCCGTGTGGAGTGCGCCAAGATTACGCGTGAAGTCACGCGTTTGTCACGTGACTGCATCAGCCAATGAGATTCCACTGCCGGGAGAATTTCGAAAACGTATTTCTCCCGGCTGCCGGCAGACTAGCCACTCCCTATAATCTATGGACTAATATACCTACTTTAAGCCAGCCGGTGGCGACAATTTATGGTTGGACTGGAAAAAGAAATCACAAGACACCTTTCATGTTCTTGGTAAATGTGCACACGAAAGCATTAACACGCATTTTACTTATTAACCCGAAAGCGTTATTAGGATCATTTTTCGATTTCCCCGTGGATGCTAGCCGTCCGCTATCAGCCGTGCTCGTCGTGTCCACGGAAATACGTCACCACTGGCAGCCGGCACGTACGACTGAGGCAGCACGATTCGAGGGGTGGTCTGAATTGGGGCAACTGAAGTGAATAAAGGAAGACAATGATACCATAAAGTTTCTTCCAATATACACTAGAGAGTAATTTGGCGCTAGCGTCTCTGCGGCTCACGTCAAGGCCGTCTCTGTGGTCATGGGCACCCATTATACATTGCGCTCGCCTTAGTTTACTCATTAGCTTGGATTGAAACGTTTTAGTGACCGCAGATTTAAACAAAGTGCCTCAAAAACGCGAAGAATAGTGTGCAATTATGTATGTGCAAAATAAAAACAGGTTGTTTTGAACTAAGGAAAAAGGAAGTAAAGCGTATTTTATCCCTGAACGGTTGTGCGTGCTATTCCGCAGGCCAAGGTTTTAATTACGAACAATGTTATTATTTGGGGGGGAACTCACTAAAGACTGATTTTATTAATTTTACCATTATTTCAACTAAGAAATTCTTTGACAACTTTGGAAAGTTTTTTGAGCGTGGCTATGAAAACATTGCCTTCGGGGTGAACCGGTGCAGCGACCGTAAGCTAGTTTAACAAGAAAAAAGAAACCGTGGCGTTAAACAGTCGTCGGCGATGACAAGGTAGGACGCATACAAGCGCCCGTATCTGTCGTATCTTGTCTTCGTCGAAGTACGTTTTGTTTCTTTTTTTCGTCGCCTGCAAATTTCGCGGCGGCATATCACCCGCTCAGTCATACGTCCTTGGACTGCGGCATGAGCAACGTCAGGTGCAATCACGTACTGCCTGCTGTTTCACCGAACACGGCTGCCGCAGAACAGGCAGGGTTTCGGCTTCCTTGTAGCTCGCAAACGTGTTAATGCATAGTGAAGAAAGCAAACCCCAAAAACCGCCTAAGAATTCAATTGCCATGCCAAGCCCAAGCCAAAAAGGGGGGTCTTGCCATGAACCCCCCCGACGACATGGCTTACCAGGAGCAGTTTCCTCTCTAATATACTTACTAAGGAACTGTATGAATGATACTTCAGCGGAGACGAAAGAAAAGACACGCGTACTCAGCAGGTGCCGCCCCTGCGCTTTGAAGTCATGGCAGAACACTCGACAGACACGGTCACCAGCCATGCCCGCAAATGATGCCACCACACCAAACCGTCTTTCTAATGCAAGGTAAAAATGAACTTCCGGTAATTCATGACCTGATGCTACACCTGGGCCATGAGGCACGCGGTAGTGGAAGTGTCCTCAATATTGTTGATCACCTGAGTATTTTTAATGTTGGCCAAAGTGTCGACACACGGGCGTGTCAGTTTTCTGCTTCCAGCACAAAGACGGCCACCGCGGCTGGAAATCTAACCCTTGTCCTTTTGCCCAGCAGCGCGACACCTTACCCACTCAGCCACCCCGGCGTGTTTCTACCGGATGAGGCCGGCACCAGCATTGGGTCACCTAACTGAAATAGGGGGCAAAGGATTAACACTTCTGAAAAAACTCACGGAAGGCATTGATTATGAGCACAAACGAAATAAAATAAAACACAATATTCTAATCACATTAATTTTCGAACTCCTTTCGAATAATTCCGTCGTTCTGTCTCCGCTGCAAGCACCATTTGGCAAACTAGGGAGGTCGTCACGCGGCCAAGTTAAAAATCACCCTGAAATAGGCGCGAGTGTCCTCCCAGAAAACCGTCGGTTGGGGATACTCGGCATCGCCGTGGAGTAATATGGCAGAGTCTTACAATCGCCAAATAAGAAAAAATCCTTTACCAATTACCCACGTTATGAAACGCCTAACCGAGAGAAGAGCAGGAAAAAAAATGAAGTGGTACCACTCATTCAGCCACTCATCATCAGCTCGATATTGCAGGGCTTACCGTATCACAAATTTCCCTCCACCGAAAAAAACAAACATCATTATCGGGACAGCATATAAGCCAATCCTCAACCTCGGAATTTTGACCTTGAGACGAACTGACAATCGGTGGTCCACCAGGGTTGCAGAATGTGTGTAGAAAATGGGAAAGGACATTAACTCGACGGAGGAATAAAAACCATACGGAGGCAAAGATTGGACTCCGACAGCGCAGGAAAAGATCGATGAACGTCAATGGGTTTGTTTGCCTGCATCCTGCAGTCGACCTAAATAGAATGTTGATGATGATGACAATGAATAGGCCCTCAGATTGTGTCTTTATAACGCTCTAGAAGAAGTCAGAGAAATTACTCTCTTAGCACCAAGAGGGCGTCTGGGAAAACAAAATCCGGAAGGGCCAACGTCGTATAGAGCCTAGGTTACTCCTCTGAAAAGAAACGACTGCATGCTCCTTGCCGTTTGTTTGCGACTGCATGCCCCTTGCACGTACAGGAACAAGAGAACGGATGTTAGAGACGTAATCTTGTCTATACGACTAGCGGAAGTGTCCAATAGATGCTTAAACATCATTACAATCTCTCAAAGGGCGTTACACGGCTGGCTGCAGGCAGAATGCCGAAATGCATCTGTGAGATCCTCCCTTCCGCAATTCAGAAAATTAATAACGTCACCTGGACGCCTACATACAAGGGTCTGGAAGAAAACGAGGCACCGACCAAGGTGCACAAGTGAACTTATATACCGTGGTACTTGATACCAAGACTACTCTCCCCTACAGAAAAAAGCGTAGAATGTCTGCTGCTACTACGCCTAGGAACACAATTGTTCTCTTGCAACAAGGGTGGTCTTAATGCCGAAGAATAGCAAACTCTGTGGAGCATAAACCAATGCCAGTATCTACAAATATATGTGGCCGAAGATGTTCGATGGGCACAGCAGACATGAACTAAAACTCTGCTAAAATCGAAATACCTCCATTTTCTTCCACGCAGCCTAGGCATGTCCAAGAATATACGCAGAAGAGCTCAAACATTGCATGTTTCATGCCTATCAAGACATGGGATACAGTTTTAATCACATTGTTACCTCAAGGTCAGTGAGAGCTGATGAGAGGGCAAGGGAAGGAGCTGTTGTATCTGCCACCCTGGACTTCAGGTTCCACCATTGAGCTCATTGCAACCTCTATGCCCCATTTTCCTCAAGCTCAACTATTTCTTCCTTAACAAAGATCTTCATACTCTCTCTCTCAGCGAAAAAGCAAAAAATGTACAGTTCAGAATAAACACATTGAAATACTGACACTGACTCCTCCTTGCTCAAACTAGCCAACAATCAATCCGCAACCGCAACCTTTTACGCTTACACCATAAGCCCCAGAAACGCGCAGGGACTATCTCTCTCCAGGGCCACGGCGACTCAAAACCCTCCCTGATGAGTCCTGAAGGTCTCGCTTCGCAGACCTTCAGGACTCATGAAGCATGCGTCGTAAATGCAGCAGATGCGTTCGGAAACACTCCCTGGGAGTCAAAGTAACGCTATCGCGTCTTATATTTTAAGGCACATACGTAGATGTCACCTCGAACTTCGTTGTTGTTTATTTATTGACTATTTATTTACTTCAATAACTCGCTTCTGTAATACCCGAAGGCATTACATAGTAGAGTGAGCTCACAACACACACACCCGCCGCGGTGGCTGCGTGGCTAAGCCGTTCTGCTGCTGAGCACGAGGACGCGGGTTCGATTCCCGTCCCCGGCGGCTGCTTTTCCGATAGAGCCCAAAAGCAAAAACCCCGTGCGTTCTTGATTTTGGCACACGTTAAAGATCCCCAGGCGCTCACAATTAATCTGGATCTCTCTAATACGGTGTGCCTCATCGCCTATGAAACATCGGCGCGTTAAACCCCACAATCAATCAATCATAACAATACACAGAAATGTAAAATACAGAATAAAAAGAGCAATGAGGGAACTTCGCCTGAGACAAGAGATAGACCAGAGGCTGCCTAAAACTGTACACTAATCGAGACAATTCTGTACTAATGCACAGCATTCATACGTCGTTTGTGACCGCGGATTTTTATAAACAGATTTGGCTATGAGTCGTTGACTACGTTATTGCATTAGTTTATAGTTTTCAATTATTTCCTCCCGCTAATGGTGTAGTTTTACACCAATATAGTACCGTATTTATTTGCGTAATGATCGCAATTTTTTCCCAAAAATATGACGCAAATTTAGGGGTGCGATCATTACGCGAGGTAAATTTTTCGCGAAAAAAGTTTCAGTGCAGAAAACGCAAACAAGTTGGAGGTCACAATTTTTTGCGGTAGGTCTCATGAACATAATAAGCGTAATCAATAAAAACATTATAAAAACTCCACGGACCACCGCCAGCCGCGTTGCAAAGTAACTCAGATTGTAGTGTTTTCATGAATTACGGAACGCGCTGGAACTAGTTTTCTGCAAGGTGTGAACAACTCGACCAATAAGTGGCTGCTGCTGTCACAGTGCGGGACACGGCTACCGACGCAGCAAGCTGAGCGCGTTTTCTTTTTTGTCTTGGGAGTACATTATGTGCATTTAGTGCGAGTTTCTTCCGTACCAATAATGAACTCATGCGTGCCGCTATCGCTAATATTGGCAAGTCTGCGGCAATGACGTAGCCATGTATGCTTTGGAAGAGGGGGAAACATAGGTAAGCACAGATCATCGTCAGCTGCACTTGGCACACACACAGCAAATGGCTGCGGCAAGTTCAGGGTGCGATCATTGCGCGGGAAATAAAAAAATCGTATTTTGACGACGAACTTCAGGGGTGCGATCATTACGCGAGTGCGATCATTATGCGAGTAAATACGATAAATAACTGCAATAACTCCGTCAATTGCGCATTTTTGTGCAAATGTAGGGTGTTACACCGTTCCTCCGTGTTCACGAGTTTCGTTTGCTTCATTCTTTTTCGGGCATTTTTACTTTCCGTCTTCGTATAAAATCAGCAGCTGATTTTGTAAGTTTTCTTTTGTGTTTTTATATTTTTCCATTTACTCTTTCCATTTCTTTAATGGTCGATTTGTTATTTTTTTGTTTTTACGTTATTAGAGCAATTACGGTGTTAACTCCAGCGACAATGCATTTCGGTGCAAATGCACATTTTTATAAGGTTTGTCCGTTTTCACAATTTTTTATTCCCCCTTCCGTTATTTCCCTCTTATTTTCGCCTTCATTGTTTGGGGTAGGTGAGAAGGAAGCATATTTTGTTTTCACAAGTTCACTCTTACAAACTTTCAAATTTAAATATTTCTTGCATTTTTGTATTGTTAAGTTGCATTTGAGCAATGCTCTTTTTTAACACGTAATTTTGCTATTTAATGACTTATTTTCACTAACTATGCATGTTTGTCCAAATACAGGGCGCTACGCCATTGGCCCGGGTGGGGCGGTTGGGCAAAGAACGGTAGATGTTAAATGTAAGCTAAGATGTCAAGATTTGTTGACACAGTGGGGGCACATTAGCACCCAGGTAGCCTTTCCACTCCCTATGAAATTTAGGAAACGGTGAGGCACGTCAACAGACAGAGGCAAACGATAAACATAAGAACGCAACCTCCACACACGCATGGAGTTAAGGTTAAATTAACTAAAACGCTGAAAAAAGTGATCTCGACAGACAACGTGCCTTGTCTTTCATGCTCGTTTCCTTTTTGTTGAGGGCGTTTCCCGCATATTTCTTTATTAAGAATGTCAAATGAAGTACTCCGCATTATGCTGTTGGTAGCTCACCCCACGGAATCCTTGAGGCAAATCTTCAGACCAAACTACCGGGTTGCCGCACTATGTAGACACAAAATGTTGAAGAGCAGTAGAATTGCAAGGCCAGGATATAAAGTGCTTGAATGGCTGCATGGGATGCCGTATGACGCACTTGGATGTGGCCAAACGCTCTTCAGTGGTTGTAAGAACGAAGTTCAAGGGATAGGCAGGAACTAGTGCGCCATGGAGGTACACGACTGCCCTTAGAAAAAGGAGCAGGTCTCTGAGTCACCGTTTGCAGGAGATGGCAAGCCAGCATCTAGTCAGTGGTTGCCGTCCTTGTTATCTCCTGCAAGGATGGCGGTAAAGCAGGTGCCGGAGACGATGTCATCCAGCAGATGTACTGCCGTTGAGGCTTTTGTCTCAAAATCCCCCGCTAGGTATACACAGTATACACCGCTCCTCCCAATTACACCAAGAGTCCCAGCTTGTGCGTACGCATGTGCGTGTAGGTCCAACTAATGATGTGAGGTTCACACGCAATTGAGGATGAATGCTGACGCTTAAGTTAGCGTCGCCGCTACATCACCAAATTTCAATTGAAGTTTTTGTGGAAAATGATGAACTGCAGTGAATAGATCAAAATAATGCACCTAGTGTTAATTACTTCATCACCCCGGGTTTAAGCGGGCGCGTTTGGTCTTCGTGTTTTAGTGAAAAGAAGAAAGACAAGAAAAAAATCGAATGAGTTCTGCACGCTGCCGTTTTAACAAAGTCAGTGGATGGTTCGGAGGAAAAGCACTGCGTTGCTAAGTGTAACGTTTTTTGAAATATGTGCAAGACTCAAGCAACTATTGTGATAGTATCTTTTGCACTATTGCTGGCATCCTGTTCAATCTTTCTCGACGCTTAGAATAAACCCGTTGCATTGGTTCGTCCCGTAGCCCTTGGTACTTGCACTCTGCGTTTAGCATAAAGTTTGGGACTCGCTCTACAGCGACCATTTTCCGTCGACTGTAGCACCGACAGTACACGTGTGGAATATTAGAAGCGAAGCTGTGTTGGTCACTGATGGCGGTGTTGGAACAAAAACACACTGCAGGGAAGCCAACTTTACAGAATGGGTGGCACTAGGTCATGATGATGACACAAAAAATAAACGCTTCCCTTGGTCGCAATCTTGCCTGGGTCCCTCGTGTTATGAAGGTGACGTCTATCCAATTGCGCCATCATCATATTCGGGTCGCTCAGAATTTTGTTAGGGGTCGTTGAGCGGGTGTTCGTGTTGGGCTTTGGCTAAGTTGACTTTGGCTTTGAACTTCTTGAATTTTGGATTGCGACGACGGGTGGTGGGTGGAGGCGCTCAGCTTTCTCGCGAGGATTTTTTTCTTGCTCTCGTCTGAGTTTGCACTTTTGTGTCGCAGGCAGTTTGCACTTTGATCGTCGACGCTTTGCCTTTAATTGCAAGGCCTTTCAGTTTGGCTCTTCGCCTTTTCATTTTCGCACGTAAGAAAGCTTCGCGTTTCAACAATAGTCGTCGTTAAATGGAGGGGTGTTACATTTTTTAAGGTTTTTCTCACAGGTGAGATTTTTTATTTAGAGCGCTGGAACGCACCGGTACGCTCGTACGAGCAGTTTGTGAATTGCCAATCTAGCCTGCTACCACGGTGAGAATGTTTGCCATCAAGCTAATTCGTGCACGTTCGTATGGGCTCGCTATTTGGTCTGCGTTGATGGAGGCAGTATCCACGTAGTACAAACAGCGGTCGCCCTACGATTTTGGGATGTAAAAAATCCTTCTTGTCCGTCCATTTATAAAGATTCACTTAGTAGAAGATGCAGGAATTCATAACAATAGACAACATACCTAGAAACAGAGGGTAGAAAGGGCAGTAGCGTATTGCAGTGCATCATGCAGTGCCCAAATTTTGCTCATTTTTTTCAGGTGGATGACACAGTCAGCCTTACGCGACGCGAATTCTTCGTACTCATGCAGCGTTTCGGAGCCGGCTTTCAGCAACACGGTGTGCGCCCGGGTGACCGAGTCTGCATCCACCTTGGTAACAGTGTCGAAAACTTGGCAGCAGCGTACGGCTGCATCTTTGCTGGAGCAACTTTGGTCTTAGCAAAGCCTTCACTAACGGAAAGTATGTTTGATTCACAAGATTTGAACTGGTCTGAATTTAGTGGTGTTGTACAGTGTTGTAATTGTAGGAATGAAAAAGGATCAGTGAATATTTCACAGGCTTTCTTCGTGGCATGCTTTAGAGTGCCGAGGCTCGAAATCTCGAAAAGGTGAAATCTGACAGCCAATTTCGAAAAACGGCACACTTGATTCCTTCTCTGAAAAGGTAATTACGCTGCTTGCCTCATATCCAACGGGTTCCTTAAAAGAACTAAAACTCTTCTACATAAGCGAGCACATATACGGACGTAAAATTTATTATTGTTTCAATATTGTAAATTGTGTTGTTATTTTTTCTGACTTCACCCGCTGAGCTTCACACACAGTCTTATCGCTCTCGAAAAAAGAATACGGCGGCCAGTTCTCGATCATTGCAGAAACGTTCTTGAAACAAGTTTTAAATCTTTTGAAATAGCAGCCGAATCTGACACAACTGCGTCCAAATAAACTTGTTAGTATTGATAAGCAGGTCAGTGATTGCCAGTATTGTAGCACCGATCCTCCTTGGTGTAATAATTTGTGCCACCGGGGTGAGACAAACAGCCACCATTTCAACGGGGCCTGAACTCATTTTATTCAGCCTCACTATGCTAATTCGAAGTGCGGTCATATATACGCAAGCACGGTCGTTCACTGCACCAATACCGATAGGGCAAAGATATTTCAAAAGCAAAGTTATTCTCAGGCAAGCAAGTTTTAGAAGCTTTACATCTCTAAACTTGGTTTTCTTGATGCAGGCCTCGCCAGAAATAGCGGGGCCAATTTTTATGCCTAATGATTCAGCTTTCAGTGTGTTTGCAAAGAAAAATAAAAGCAAAATTTCCCCGCGCCTGGTTGGGACTTCGGCATAGCTTCCATCAATATTTAAAATCGTTGTGCTAAAACGTAGCACAAAATGAGTAAACTACTGTGGGTTCTCTTTTATTGTTCCACTTAACTATGTACTAAGACAACCCTCCGTACACACAAAAAGAATGCCTTAGGTTGAGTTGAGTTTATTACGCACGTGCAAACACAAAAAACGGCTATGATGACTTGTTGCTGCTTTGAAAGTGGGATTTTTGGGATTTGAAATTTAAATTTTACCACACAAGGCTTTGTTTCATTGCCGTGTGTCTCATGCCACTGTAAGGTGGCTAGCCCTACAACAAAGCTAGTATTTTTTCCCTTAGTTATATTGGCCTGAAAGTGTTCGTTTTACCATCGAATTGGAAAAAGTTAAATCCCAGCCTCTTGGTTACACTACCGGCCTAGTAATATCCGGCAGATTTATAATCCCAGTTTTATCTCGGAGCGGGGGCATAATGGACTTTAAATATATTTATTTACAACTAAATGTACGCAGTTTTTCTATTTCGTGCTCCTAATTCGGCGTTGCAGGTATTTTGTTTTGTTTGGTGTCCTTATTGTTGGGGCGTTTCCTTAGGGGAGCTGCAATACCAACTCAGTGACAGCGACTGCACACATGTTTTGACCGACGTACAGTTTGCGTCAAAAGTGAAGAATGCAACTTCTTCTCTAAGCATCAAAGTAAGTTCACAGCGAATCTTTATCATATGCATGGCCGTGCTTATCGCCCTGGTAGTACCATTTTCACAGACGCCGATCTAACACACATATTATCGTTTAGGTTAGTTAGGTGTAACTTCGTCAGTAACCGGCCGTACGATGTCCCCTGCTCCGATTTTACGGGATATTCCCCATACCGTTTATATATTATCTGTATTATGTAGCAGAAGAGAAGCAAAAAAATCGCCAATGTGCATGCTTGTGTTCATCGTCAATGGGCTTCATTCAAATGGTTGTCTTAGCAGCCATCTAGCAACGGTTTTCGATACCTCCGCCTGAGCCGCTCAAGGAAAAGTATTGTCTCCGACTTACTGTTGCGATGACTACCCCGAAGGTAAAATGCTCGGTGTCGGGCCCGTTCGTACACATCTGGAAAACCATAGCTTTGTTACTTTCACTCAAAGCGCATTTCAGCAACTGTCCTTTTCAGGGGTCTCTACACAGTTGTCTGGATAGTGCAATGCGCGCTTCGACCTCTTGCGCCGTTCAAGGTTCTCTTTCACATGCTCTGCAGCCTCGGCGTGGGTTCGGGTTACTTGAGCCGGCGGCTGTGTTGTGTTCTGTTTCCACTCGCGCTGCTTTTGAGCGACTAGGCCACGGGTGTTAGTCACGGGCGGAAAAGGGCGCAGCACCAGACAGCTGCATGAGGTTGGTGCTGCTGTCTTTTCTGTAGCGAAGGAGGACCCGGTGGTTAATGTGCGTGATAATGCGGCAGTGCAGAAATAGTTGCCAAAATGCCGCGAACGCGAGACGTTTCTCTCAACAATAAACTTCCGAAGAAAGCTTCTCGAAACGAAAGGTAGGCGGCGGGAAGGAGTGAAGACACAGTTCACGGCTGAACAAACATTTCCTCCTAGAGGAGCTCAAGTACAACGATTTAATACAGATGTTCGCATGCGTAACATTTTATTGTTAATTAGTTTCAAATTTGAGGGTAAAACATCGATACAAATATTTAGTGACGCATAGCAAACGTATATCCTGAAATGTTTTCGCGATGATTCAATTCGTAGTATCGGCACCAACTGACATTCAAGAAGCCCTGCTGTTCCCGCCCAAGTGAATCATGTGCTCACCGTTCCCCAGGGACTGTTTTCGATGGGCACGGCGGAGGGGTTTGTGTCGGCAGCTTCCTTTAAAGACCTTGCCGAAGACGCCTTCCAAGAGTGTCCCATCGAGGATCCCCGCAACAATGTCATGTTTGTCGTCTACACGTCTGGTACTACTGGCCTCCCGAAGGGAGTTGAGCACACGCACTACGGGTTTGTTGGAAATCACCACATTTCTAGGTTCGTAGATATTTCTGTATTTATAATGTTTGTAGCAACATTTTTCGCAATCTAGATTTCCGCATGTACGGAAAATATATAAACGTGCATTCAGTCGACTGTTTGATAATTGGACAGTTTTAAGGAATGTTTTTAAAGAGCGTTCATGGCAGCCATTTTACGATTTTCCTGGATATCGTCAAATATAAGACGGTCACAAGGAACATAGCTGAAATAGCTGAATGGTGACTTAATACGAGCAAATCTTTGACTGCGCAGGCACATTCTTCACTGTTTCAAATATACTCGCGTGAGCGAGCGATATTCGCAAGCACATTTCCGCTCAAACAAGAAACATCGAGCGCCCTTTATCGCTGAAAAGAAAGATATACAACTTCGCGTACTGTCAGTGATGACGTATGAGGCAGAAACGCCACACCTTACTAAGTCCGGTCAAAGAAATCTTACGTCATCCCAACCAGCAATGCAAATAATGATAGACATAACGTTGAAGGAAGACATCAGAGCACAAATTATAAGTAAGACCTGCGCGTGAGCTGTGTATGTAATGCAGAATACTGACAACCGGTAGGCCATCGTGGTAACAGAGGCGCTCCCTGGAGGCAAGAATAGACGTATAAGGCCAATATGACCACGGAGAGAATGACACCATAAAAATCAGAGGCGATGAATGAACCAGAACATTGCCAGACAGGAACGTCTGGGAGAACATAGGAAGGCTTTCCCTATGCAGTAAAAACTAACAGGCTGGTGGTAATGACGATGCGTATGAGGCGCCCTGCCCACCTGTTCATTGCACGAAGCACTGGCCGCCACCAGAAACCTTCCTTCTAAATAAACGAGGATACACTCACAGGCTGCCATGGCGGCAGCAGATGTGAGCTTAACTAGGACTGCTTAGGAATAACTAGGTTAACTAGAACTTAACTCCTTAACTAGAATAACTTGACTAGGAATATATAAATATATATATATATATATATATATATATATATATATATATATATATATATATATATATATATATTCGACATATTATAGTCACACACCAGGGCGTCCCAGTTCGCAGTATTTATACTAGCCACGCTAGGGACACGCAAACTGTAATGTTTTGCTCAACAGTAACCTCGAAAACGTGATCCCACGTTAGATGAAAAAGTAATCCTTCTTCCAACATTACAATCAGTAAATATAAGGTGTCTTAAGTGAGAATAGGTGCAATAGTGGCTCGTTTCATTTCGCCGCTACCGCGTGTGGAGAGTATTATGCTCCGAAGAAAGCCACCTACCTTCCACCCTACCTGAAGTTTTTATATTGCGCACGCTCCTGTGTTTTCGCGTCACCTTTTGGGCTCAGCCTCGTCGTAACCGAGAGGATGAAGGTGCCCCAGAAGATACATAGAGCAGTAAAGCGGGGAAAAAAAGAATTTCGAAGGTGTGAGAGGGAGGCGGTTGAGGCCATCCGGGACCTCGTCCCCGGCAGAGACGCCATACAAGATAACGGAGAGAAGGGAGAGGCCACCGAAGATAGAGCGTTAAAAGCGGATGATGAAAGTATTGGCGAAAGCGTGAGGGGGAGGGCGGAATGGATTGGTGGCGTGAGGGATGCTCCCCGACAACGACACACTACGAGAGGAAGCCAGAGTATAGGGCGGGCCTTCGTGCATTCGCGGATGAGACTTTCACTTCCTGAGGCGCAGCAGCAGCGCGCTGTTACTGAGAAGATAACAGTTCCCACTGCGTTCGAATTCGCATTGAAGGGTATTGTAATCGTCATCCATTTCTTTATATTTGTGCTCCTTTGCTAGGGCGAGCAGTGACTGGTCCACTTTACTGAGAAGCAACAGCAATGAATTCCTTGCGAAATTTATTACCTTAGGCAACTTGGGCGAGGATTCTGCAGTTCCTCTATTTTGGCGAAAAGACGTAAGTGTCGGTTAACGACAAGACGCTTTCGTGTCTCCCTGAGTCTCGGCGAACGGAATTTTTAGGTCTTCACAATATGCATGGCTCTGAAACACTGGAGGATATGAACGAAATTCTGTGCCCCTCATCTCTGCGAAGAACAAATACCAGTGAAACTGGGCGCAGGCCAACGACTGCACGTACAAAAGTCGGTTGTTTGGTATTTGCGAATAAGTACTTATCCTGAGTAATTAGCTGAATGAAACTTTGAAGAACTCGAATTGGTAGAAGAACTCTGGTGGAAGAACGTTGGACTGCTCATATCCCTACCGCATTGTAGGCATATTAATCTCTGTGCAACTGTGAAACCGCACCCACTCTATCACTGCGAGCAGCAGTCAGGTCACGCCGTGGCGTGATACGTGCAAGTTTAGATATCCCACCTGCACAACGGGCATGTCATTGGTGAGTACGTGAAGGCTTGCCGCGCGTTCGCTCCCCATCATTCCCAGCTTTCTCGCTCAAAATTCGAACCTCTAAGGAACCTAGCGAAACCATTTTAGGAAAGCGATATTTGGCATAAGGTCAGAAGTCCACGTGAAGATGAAAAGGCTAAAAGAAGTTTCCAGGATACTGAACACTGTTTGTGTAATTCGCTGTCAAATCTTACTCCCCATGCATTTCTATGGGATAGTTTCCATGGCTCAGGAACCTAGTCGCGCAACGTGCGTGACTTGAAACTGTGCACAAAGCAAGTATTCACCCCAAATATTAGCTGTGCAAAACTTTTCATTTCGGTAAAACATTGCAGAGTAATCACTGTTGAAAGGACTGCCATGAGCGGGAAAGCTGCACATGTTTATGTGCACGGATAAAGCAGCGACGAATGATGTGCGCGGGCTCAGACGTCAGACACTGGTCCAAATGTAACACCGGAAGCTGTTGAAGCCGGGCAAGAAAAACGCCAGCTGTAACGTACACTCCCCTCCTTCCCCCACAAGCCATTCAAGAAGGCAACAGAAAAATAGCACTTTGTTAAAAATGTTTGTCGTACGCCTATTTTTGGGGTAAACAATAGGTGGAAACCCATGATGCAACAGCTTCGTTTAAAAGACAAGCCCGGAAATATACTCCTGTGTTCCCATCTTGTTCTCTGCACAGGTTGTTAATTTCTGTGGCTGAAATTCCCTCATGAAATGGATACAGGTCGTTTTGTTCCTTTCAATTCTTGCGAGAATGCTTTGCGAATGTAATTGACAAGATCTTTTATTTAGACTCATGGCAGAGGGCAGAGAAATAATTGGCCACGTATCGGCTAGTTTTACTGCAAATGTAGAACGGAAGTACGCTCTGCTGTCGCTGCCACGTAGGAGCGTCGCATTTCCCAATCTCCATCCTCATGCTTTACTGTCCCCACGCGCTAGTCCCACGACCAATGTAATCGCAGTTTGTTTTATACAGATTAATGTAATCACATTGGCACTGCAACACCGACATCTGCTTTGACCATACAGTTTCTGAATAGTTTACCTAGAGTGGAATCTGTCTATAGTGGCCGTGTCGACACCATTCTACTAAGCGCTTCATGCCACCATGGGTGCCACCATATAGTGTAGTTCAGCCGGACATTCGGTGTCGTAGGGCCGGCAATGACTTTTCTGATACGCAAATTACGTTTTTAATGATGACAGCCTTCCTTGGGCTACTTAAATACAATAATTTGGTTGGTCGGTTTGCCTATCTGGCTGTATCTTTAGACAGGCAAACAGGCAGTTCTATTCGGCAAGGGATATCTGCGTGTCCCTCTAGAAAGAATCCTGAAACAATTTTTTTAGGCAAAACCTGTCTGCCTGGGAAGAACCAACTATCCTGTAACAGTCTTTTTCCAAGGGCTAAATCTTGTACCGAACTTCATACTTGTCTACAGTGCTCAGCACAATCAATGAATTAAACATATTTATTAACAACATCAAGACATACCTGGTAATAGGCAGTGTTCCTGTATTTTAAAATAGCTGTGGCCTTCATATTTGCTTTGTGATTGGAAGTATGTGCGTCGAAAACTAAATTTTGACACAACAATCAGAAAAGAGCTCACGCCTGATACAGGACCTCTTGGCAGCACTTCATGTCCGACAATAGCAAGAGCATCCAATATATGGCGTACGAGCAGTGGCAGGCGGTCAAATGGACCTTTTTCCAGTACCGATCTGCGCATGCGCGGGCTGCCGGTGTGCCATTCTTGGCAGGCGCCTCGGGCAAAATAAACAAAAGGGCGCCCCTCAGTTCTCTGCCTAGGGAGCGGCTGCAGGTTTTCTTTTTTTCTCTCTCTTTCGACACCTCGTGATGGGTTCGGACGTGCACACAATAATGGCTTTCTAAGAAAAGGGGCAAAGACATTTGAGGCTGACCACGCTGCCAGCACATGGCTGCCAGTGAGGGGGTAACGAAAATGAAAAAAAAAAAATCCAGCAAAGGGGCGCTTGGAACAGTGCATATTAGTCACGAGAACGTGCGCCTGCTTTCATGACATTCGTGTGAAAGGTAGGGGTGACGGGTGAGTGCGGGAGAGACTGCAGCGCCAGGATATTTTGTGCACGAGGTCTCCGAAAACTTAACATTGTTGGGGGCGTGCCTTACTGCCATTTTTAGTTCGCCGTGGTGGCCGCTTGAGGGACCGGTACTGGAAAAATGTCCATTGAATTGACTGGCGCAACCCCCCACCGTCTTCATCGTGAAACGCAGCGGGAGGGCAGGAGTGTGAAAGGTGGGTAAAAACAGAACAAATTTTTTTAGGTGTCAGGGGTGGTATATTAATTTAGTGTTTTGGCAGCGATTGAACAGGATACACGGCTGATTTTTTAACACGAGAGTGTTTTATTCCCGGGTACACCAAGTTCTCAGTGATGTCATATCCGTCACGGAAGTGACATGGCCAGAAAAAGTGCTACTAGCTCGACGGCGCCAGGTTTCGAGCTCACGAACTTTCTCGCCACAACGGGAGGTACGTGGCGCTCTACCCACTGAGATATAAACACAGACATGAGCAGCTTCACAAACACGATCTATGTACTTCCCTATGACTTATTCAGATGGTGCTGCCATCTAGGAGAGGCGAAGCGAAGTAGCGCATCATGACGCTAAGAAGCGCCGACAGTGGGCGCCTCGATGCCAGCGCCTTCGTCTGCGGGGTACGCGCGTGAATTGAGGCACCATCCACTGTTTGTTGTTTCTTGCGTGTCGGCGTCACTTCGTGTGGTGGGCCCAGGCTCTCAAACCCTTCGCACATGAAGGAGGTTTCTTTAACATTCAACTGCTCCTGTGAAGGCCCCTTTCACTTTTGTGTTTTGCCGGTTCCCATGAAAGAGGGTTCATTCACAATTTTTACAAGTAATTACAAGCACAAGTGCTGCCCTTAATAAATATACTGTGCAAAAAAATCCTTCCCTAATCTTTCTCTAATAAAGGCAGTAATGGTGGTTTACAGCTCCTTGATAAATCGCCTGCTTTGACGAAGACTACGGCAGTAACATAGATTATTTTTGCGTTAGCATGAAATTCTCGCAAATGGGCACTCCTAGTTCAGCTCAGTGGGTTTTCACGCAGAACGAAGTCGACGCAATGGCCTTGTAGGTGTCTCCAACCTTGAGTTGTGATGCGGTTGTGACTTGAGTTGGCGGCGCCGGAAACGGAGATTTGGCGGCGGTTACTAGAGCCTTTCCGGAACGTGCTACCGTCTGCTTCTTGCAGCCACCCTGCCGCGGTAGCGCCAGCAGAGGCGACAGTGGAGAAATATGAGAAATACAAACATTGTGCATTTGCCGTGATGGAGGGCACCTGCCTCGTGTTGTAGACAGCCCTATGGCTTGAACGCAGCTTCTTTAAAGCAGGAGACATTGTGTAGGGGTATTTTCATCTGCGATTGGTGCGGTAGCCGTCTTCGAAGCGCTTGCCTCGCCTGAACTCGATTATATCAGCCGTCTCGCCAAACACTCACGATCCACCTGCCATACATCCGTAGGCGCTTTAAGTATGCATCCATAAAGACATAAAAATATGTTGCCAGGACGAAGAAAATATGCGTCGAACGTAACTGCTGCGGTTAGCAAATTCTGACAAAAACTTTATTACAGGATGAGCCATTTGCTAAGCCGTACAGCGGGTCTTTTGTTGGCCCTGCTCCTGACGCATAGAGCTATCAACCCCAATTAGGGGCTTAGCCGCGCTGCCAGTAGTTGTTCGTACCTGTCAGGCGCAACGGTTTAATCTTGCTTAGAGATAAACTACAGCGTCTTTGTTGCAGCGTTTTTTTTCTTCTCTGCGGTGAAAGTGAACAAGTTTGAGCCTCTGTCTTGAAACGAGTGGCAATACGTGTGCAAATTCTGCAGTTTCATGTAACCGCAGCAACCGTAAACAGTGCCTCACTGATAACCTTTAGCCGGCACTCAGTACAACAGCGGTAATATACATGGGCCCAGATAATTTCTGGTGCTCGAGACGCTTTCAGCATGGTGTATGAAATGCTACAGTGCACATTTCAACTGCCACAAACCTCCGAAGCAAAGGGTACCGTCTTCAAAACGTATCAAAGACTTTTAAAAAGGCGTTCAGATTATTGATTTGTTTTGTTTTCATGTATTTCAGCTGCTGCTTTTGTTAGCACATGGGACTTCATGTAGGCCGCATCTCCGAAATTTAAGCGTCGATTCAAAAGCAACCAAAGCTTTCATGGTGACAACAAAAACATGCAAAAAAGTATATTTATGGTAAAAGAGGCAGTAACGATGCATTCATTCTTATTTTGTATGATATGCTGAAAAGGTAGCGACAGTTTCATAATCCATTTCTGTTGATAACCCGCCGAGGTGGCTCAGTGGCTAAGGCGTTGCGCTGCTGAGCACGAGGTCGCGGGTTTGATTCCCGGCCGTGGCGGTCGCTTTTCTGATTGAGGCGAAAAGCAAAAACGCCGGTGTGTACGAGATTTCGGCGCACGTAAAGGAGCCATGAAGAAAAAACACAAGTTTGTGTTATTCAAAAGAATTCGTGTTTTATGGTGCCCCCAGCGCTTGTCCGAATGCAAACGATGCTTTATTCACTGAGAAATTAATTTGTTAAAATTTTGATTTTCCCACTGCATCCTGGTTTCCCGTGCTCTGCAATGACATGACAGGGCCCTGGTTACTGTTAGTGAACCTAGATGGCACCACCACACCGCGGCAAGCCGTTTTCTGCCTTTGGTTTGTTTGTAAACGTATATGTACCTTGGTGTTTAGGTTCATTGAGGCAATCGTTTTGTGAAACATGGTGCTCGCTCGACAAATACGGTCACGTAGGACATCGCCGCTTGCGTCAATCGGGCAGTGTCGTCTGAAACAACCCCAAAGCCCCGCAGTCCTGTGTAGCTAAACCAAGCACAGTGCTCTCAGTACCAAGAGAACGCATCGGTACTTCTATGTTTACGTGTGCTTTCGTAACTTCCACTGTTTCTCCCACCATTCTTAAAGCTTTAAAAAGGATGTGCCCGAAATTTAAGCGCACATATCTCGTTTGCAAGCTTATCAGCTCTGCCTGATTTGCGTTTGCTTTTGCCGCCCTCCGCCCATCGCAGAGCTGTCTGGTATGACATCATAGGTAATGTTGCGGGAAATGAGCTAGTGGGTCGCATGGTCATTCCATTTACCCCTAATTATGTAGCTTCTTTGAGTGAAGTTTACGTGAAAAGTGGTGTCAGTATGATTCTAACGACGCAATCTTTTGAATGAACCAAACTTGTGTTTTGTCTTCATGGCTCCTTTAAAAATCCCCAGGTGGTCAAATTTAATCCGAAGCGCTCCACTACGGCGCGCCTCATCGCCTGCGTTGCGTTGGTGCGGTAAACCCTACAATCAATCAATCAATTTTCGTTAGTACTGATAAAAGTCACAAGCATTCACAAAGCTCACCTTGTTGCCACAAAATAACATCTCTACGCCATACACGTTGAACCACATGGAGCAAAAGTGCGGCGCAATAAAACGAACCCGACAGAGTTACAAAGTTGCTGTCATGTTCAGTGGCAAAAAATCTTGCTTGGCATCCACCAATCACACAGTTTAGTTCTTGTTACGTGACAAGGTGGCAAGGTGACATGCATGTTTTCAGTTGTAACTGTGAAAGTCCGGCCTCCCGAAGCATTGGTATTTATTAAGGGCGGAGGAAACCAATGAAGCTGGGCCCGCTGGCTTTCTTCCCATTTCAGACCATGCATGTCGTCAGACGAGACCGACGTGGTACTTTCCATGAGTCCGATAGCCCACGCGTCCGGACTCACGCTCGCCCTGATGACAGTGCTCGACGGGTCTGTGTGCGTCATCGCTCCGCCACGACTCACTTTGGAAGAGCTCGCGGCAGTGATCCAAAAGCACAAGGTAAGCAAGAATTTAAAACAAGCTAGGAGCGCTTTCGTAATGCTTTTTGCTAAGTTTTTGGTTGAGGATGTATATAAGAATATCACTCTGGTGGCATGGGAGCATTTAGCCAATGTACCCTACTCTTAGGCCATGGAAATGGTTTTCAAGGAAATAATGGCCGCCCAACCACATTATTAAAGAATTTTGTACTAACTCCGCGTTTGGGAAATCAACAAAGCCTGACTTAACAGCTAGGGAAATGTGAAATATGGAACGCTTCCCTATAGGAGAGAAATATGATGCCTTCCGTGCACGGCTTTTTCTGACGTTTAGGGATGCGCGTTTTTGGATACTCACCCAAGTGGCTCTTTGGGGTTAAAATGCCGTTCAACACTAGCGCAAACGTGCGCGGTGCGCGGAGGCAACTGAGCGCGCTAAACAACCACCGTAACGCCACCACTCTCAATGTGATTCGCATGCAAGGAACGAAAGAGGACGTGAGGAGCGTGAGGGACTAAACAGGGAGTCATGGGGCAGCGGCACCAGGAACGCTGTCATCTTTCGCATGCTCATTGAAGCAAGCAGATACACGGTCATTTTGACAGGTCGGGGCTAAATATGCATGCAGCCAAAGCTCTCAGAACGACAATCCTGTTCCTGAGAAATAAACGATATCCATAACAGGGTGCCCTGCGTAGAGGTTGTCGCTGCGTGACCTATTATTGTTCAACAAAGCCGCGTAGACGTCTTCCTTAGTTTTAGACCCGCAGTAAACCCCAACTTGACCGAATAAAATGCCCAGTTTTGTAATATACAGTACCGCACTGGCCCAAGTGCGTTATTCTTTGAAATCCTGCAGAAAAATGGACCATAAATAAGTTTCTGTCTGCCACTAATAAAGAAAACTTCAAAAATACAGCTGTATAAAGCAGGCTTTGCCATTTACCCTCACAGCTTGACCATGATTCTAGTTAGCTACATTACGTTTAATGTGGGGGAAGCTCAAATCGACAGTCCTAGGGTTATGATTTCTACATTAAAATGCAAAATAGTGGGGTAGTACCGAGCGCTTGGAGGCTGCCACACTTGTGAGAAAGCCCCGTTGAAAGAAACTAGCCGTAAATTCCGATCACGCAAATTCCGAGTGCTCGTTTAGCTGGCCGGTGCTTTCAGAGTGGGGTATTATAGTTCTTGCAAAACACCACCTCCTTGAAATGAAACGGGATGGTTGCAGACACTCGGGAAGAAAAAAAAAACATAAAGAGAAAGAGATGGAGACAGGCACCAACTCGCCAGAGTTGTCAAATTTTTCTTCGCTATTTCGTGCCTTTAACCAACACAAAACACCGCTGTGGTTAGTTTTGTTGCCTTAGTAATGCAAGTCCAAGCCTTGCGTTAGTAATTACGCTTTGCGGTTTCAGCTTCTGATTAGCCAGCTCTTTTTTTGGTAGAAACGAAAAACACAACCACCATATCTTCATGTAACAGCTTGTCATAATGGCCCAATTAGATTTTGTTCGTGGTGGTGCGACATAGACGCCGATATGATTATGTAGGCAGGGGCATAGGGTCCAAATCGGCGTTGCTGTCCCCTATAGTTGAAGCTCGCATACATTTCGCCTCCCGTTCTATTTCATTTACAGGTGACATCCACGTTCTTTTTCGCGACATATCTGCGCACCCTGATTGAGGAAATGCGGCGCACCGGAGAGCGCCTTCCAACCATGAAGAGAATAGCTGTCGCCGGGCAGCCGCTCCAACGAGCCACCTATGACGAGGCTTTCAAAGTGTTCGGCGGCCTGGAGTGCCTCATGAACATGTACTGCATGACGGAGAGTGGCGGCATCATCTGCTCTCCGACCATGGAAGGTGCCAGCGGCACAGACATGGGGTTTCCTGGCACCAACGTGCAGCTTAAGGTGCTTAAAAACACACCATGCATTCCGACTTGTCAGAAATTAGAAATATTATTACACTCCACGGGGGCCCCAGTCACCCCCGAAGAAGGACCCAAGCCGGCTTCGAAACGTCGGATCTCCATTTTCTGCAGGGGTGATTGGAGTGTATATGTATTTCTCATTTTTCACGTCCCAACCGGACGTATATCTTCCAAATGTGTGCTTTCAATTCCGACTTGTGCATTGTGCTGACTGTATTGTCTTAGATTTTCAGTGCAGGTAATGTAAAAAGAAATTTGGGACTCAATACTTCTAATATATGACACAATTTGTTTGCAACAATGCACAGCCGTTAAAAACGTATTATACCCCAACTTATTTGCCTGTTTTTTTTAGGTTTTGATTGATTGATGATTGATTGATTGGATTGATTGATTGATTGATTGATTGATTGATTGATTGATTGATTGATTGATTGATTGATTGATTGATTGGTTGATTGATTGATTGATTGATTGATCGATTGATTGATTGATTGATTGATTGATTGTTGGTTTAACGCGCCAACGCAACACAGGTGACGACGCACGCTGTAGCGAAAGGCTCCAGATTAATTTCGCCGACCTGCAGAGGATCTTTAACGTGCGCCGAAATCTCGAAAACACGGGCGTTTTCGCTTTTTGCCTCCACCAGAAAAGCGGCTGCAGTGGCCGGTTTTGTCTGATTACCTTTGGAGGAAATTTGGTGCCAAGCGAGTATTAGGTGAGGTTGAACAGCCAAACCGTCTGTATTTCTTTCTAAACCTAATGAGGACATTGGGGCAGCAGTTACCCTGTTCAAAACAAGAAAAATTATCAATTTCAGAGTGTTCCAAAAATATGTAGTTTCATAGCTTTTACACGCTGCTGAATTAAGCAATATATTTTTCTACGACAGAAAAAAATGCCAGTAATACCAACCATCATCCCAATATGTCCCTTGCCCGCAGCCGTAGCTGTGCTCTCAGGCGTGTGCGTGCGCATGAACGCCGAAGATGCGAATAAACATGGCGTTGAGATACAAGAGTCTTCATACTTGGGCTATCAGCAATAGCTCAAGGCATCGCAGAGTGATGCCGCCAAGTTGCCTCCCGACGAGCATAGTTAACAGTGCATTTCTCTTAATCCTCGCAAAGTGTTTGTTCTGCCAGTCCACTCTTGAGCACCCGAGAGAGCTGCTCTTGGCGCGCGCAGTCTACGTAGAATGAGACATTTTCTCTCCTTGATTTAAAGTGCTTCCTCTACAATGTGAGAAAAAATCACGAGGAAATTGCAGCAAAGGAACGGCTAAAGAACATTTTTTATGATGATTTACACATTCCTAAAACGATATTTTTTCGCCTGCCCTTTATTTATTAGAGTTTAACTTTTTTCGCTACCGATACAATTATTTATACTTACATCGTATCTAACCGTTGAAAATGAATTACCTGCAATATCTTTTATCTGCATTTAAATCTTAAAGCATCGAATGCCCCAACCCACAGCAATGTAAATGAGCGGCGGCTCCAAGAAATGGTTGACGCCGCGAGAAGAATAAAATGAAAACGCAAATTTAGCGAAGTTTGTGCAGGTATTTAAACGCAGGGCCTATGAAGGGCGAGTCAAGCACGTGCCTCCTCCACACCGGCTCTTCCGTGCATCGTAAGATATATTGTTAGTGCTGAAATTGGGACACAAAAGAGGAATAGATGGGACAACCGGTATTAACACTGGGGCTAACAAAGGCTATAGGCCAAGCCTTTCAAGTGATAGTACAGCGAAATAAGAAGGCAAGAGTACAGCGAAATAAGAAAAACCCCATGATTGCGGTAGTGAGAGGACATAATCGCACCACGGGACACTTCTTGGCGGTCCGAGCATTCTCGACTGGGGCAGCTGTGAAACATGGTCTTCCACGGAAGTACGCCTCAGAATACAGTAGAAAGCCAGAAACGCCGCACGTCGAGAAAAGAGGCAGCCGCTCGCGTCTGCTGACGAGAAACCCTACAGTTACGGCGTAAAAATTTCTCTACAGATGTATCTTTTCCCTTTTACGTAGACAGTGTCGCAGCAGAAGATGATATAACCGCGACTGAATCGGCATTAGACATGTACCACATAGCTGGTATACAATTTAACTATTTCACTTTCCCAGGCATAGCAAGTCTCTTGTGTCTGCCTGATTTTTTTGTAAAAGTGGTTGGACTGCCCGTTTATACTACTACAAGCGCAGTTTAACCACAAATAAATGGGAAGAGTGTGATGCAGTAAGATTCATCCGTTGGTTGAATTTTTTGTTGTGTCCCCTACTTCCCTATGAAAAGCGTCTATCTTGCAAGCTAAACTGCAACAAATGTGATTTAAACAACCACAAAGGCATTTCACTTCAGGAACGTAACAAGGTAACATCACACGTCGCCTTGCGCGAGCGAACTTACAATGCGGAAATTGACCTTGCGCACATTGGCCTAGATCTCGAAAGTACCAGAGTGCGTAAGGGAGGCACACGTGCGTAAACACTCATGTAAGATTGTGCGTATATATACGAGAGGAGGTGTGATGCACGATGACGCTAACGTGCCTGAGCTAACGTGCGGTGCAGCGAACATACCGGTAGAAGTCTGCACATCGCGCTAACATTTTTCCCTAACAGTTAGTCCTAGAATTACTTCTACCGACTTCCTTTAGTGGCTTGGTGAGTACTATAAATGTAGGGAAACATAAATCGCTCTTTAAGTCACAAAAACAGCGTGAGAGCTCCCTTTGTTAGCCACCTGCACGAAAAACTTGTATTGTTAGAGGTTTGTAAATTTACAGTTTTCCTAAAACGTACACGTGATTTCTGGTGTACAATTGTTCTTCGATATTCCCTTGAAAAACATAAAATCCAGATAAAACTGCTTGCAAGTACGTCTGTACGTGTGCATGATGAGTGTCTACATATTAATCGGCGCGCGACACTAGGGCAAACACTTTTTTGTGCAATGGCTGCAGTTTTCACCAATTCCAACAGCGGTGCGCTGTCTCCATGATCTAAAATGTGTGCGCCAGGAGAGGCGCCACCAATCAGTAGCCACCTGGAAATCCAGTACTCTTTTAATGTAGTGGTTACAGGGTACACTTTTTAACAGAAACTAGCGAAGGTCGAAAGAGAAGTCTACATGGTATTTTTTTCGTAGTGGTACAGTAAGGCGATATTGAATATAGAAGGCACCGTAAAGGCGCAAAAAGAATCGCAAAAAACGATTCTTGACCTTGTGTTGAATCTCAGAACAAAAGTGCGAAAAAGACAGCCAGAGCGAGGACGACAAGGACTGGGCGGAATAATGCCAGTGCTACACGATAACTTTTAATTGACAATTGGACTCATGTCCACTACTCGCCTTCAGTATTTACAATGGGGCTCTCGATAGAAAACTGGTTCAACGGCCTTCGGAAGGCCTTTGCAACAGCCGTGTAGCACAGGCATAACACGCCCACTTTTCCATGTTAATGTATTGAACATTTTGATTTTCACTGAAAATAGAGCTGCCCAGCTACGTCGTAGAACGTTCAGGTGCGTAGTTCGTCTGTTGAAATCTGTAATCTGCCAGGATACATTGTTGGTGTTCATGAGGCCTTAGATTGCACAGGACGAGGTGTACATTATGTGTAATACAAACAAAGCGTTTGTATTGGCCGCCTTGCTGTCGTCATCGCGAGGGCAGCCGAGTGTTTGTGTGCATTGTAGCAAACTGGACGCTTCGTTCGTAGGTGGTACACCCGGAGTCGGGAGAGAAGTTGGGACCCAATGAGATCGGCGAGCTCTGCTTCCGCATTCCGACGGTCATGCGAGGATACTACAAAAGGCCAAAAGAAACCTCGGAGTTTTTCGGAGACGATGGCTGGTGCAGGTCAGGTATGTGCGCGTATAGTTTACCCTGCAGTCGAGGTACGTTTATGCCTGTATATACTCTTTATTTTTAACTAAACATGGCCCAGAAAATATTCGGGGTAGTTCGAGCTCAGAATACTCGCCAACAGTTTATCACGCCACCTTCCTCGGTGCATGATGTATCTGCGATTGATTTCAACTTGAGCTTCCCATTAAAAGTATTCGCCTTGGCTCTACCGAGAAATATAGTTCGTTTTCCGCATAAACGTCGAATAGTCACATGTTTTTTTACGTGAAAGGTCTTTGTATTGTGAGCCTGGGTCTGTCGGCGATATCTCTTTTGAACGAGGTTCACGTTAGTATGGTACTAATGTGCTACCGGGATGATTTGCCGAATAGTATTTCTCTGCTGCACTTGGCCGGATTTCTGGTCGTATCTATGGTATACCATGTCCAAATAAATGAAATGTCATACCAATGACGCGGAACAAATCACGAACCAGTAAAATAACGAAGTACTAAATTAAAGCTCATAAATATTTTGCAACAAATAAACAGAAGATTATTTGCACAAATAGGTTGCTCACCTTGCAATGTGACGTCGCTATAAATTAGGACCACCACAGGACCACCATTAGGACCACCATATTAGGACCATTAGGCACCATTAGCACCATTAGGCTATTAGGACCACCACAGGAGTTTCATTTTGTGATAGTATTCAGCAATTTCATCTCAACCCCTAATGCTTGCATCTCATGCGCCGTAAGACAATCTTCCTACTTCTGCCAACTTACCAGATGGTAAGCAATTTTCATGGTAACAACTATAGAACCGAACGCAATTTTACCTTGGTGTGAACAGGGTCGAGATACGATTATGAGACCGTGCGTACTATCGACAGTATTTTTTTATGTCTAGGCTTCCGTTGGAGTGCTGATATTAACCCCATTATGAGAAGGCAAGCAATATTGATCTACACGTGTGGCAAGGGCAGTCACGTACAAAAATATCAATAATGCAGGCGATATACGGTTTGGTGGCAAATATCTGCAAGTATATCTTTAGGAACGTGTTGAAAATAATAGCTGTTTTGCGTTGCGGTTTTTTACCTTACAGTATGTTGTGTCCTTTTATTACTTTCTTGCTTGATATCGAACATCTTTGTTCGTACATGTTGCCACCCAAAAAAGTAAGGTCGCTCAGATCTAAGCATTTAAATTTGAATGAGTTCTTTACTCACCTTCTTAACTGTCTTATCGGCTGGCGGCTTCTCCCTCATAAAAATAGAGCGTTGCACACATTTATATCACTTCACCCCAGGCTTCTGCTTGTAAGTGGGCAGTATCATAAGTATCATAAGTGGCCAGTACCTCCATAACTGGCCTTTATTCACGGCCATTGCGATACGGCTTAGCTTTGCGCTTTCATTCCTGTCAGCAGTCACTATTTTTAAACTAGGGCATGCGTTCGTTCAAACGATGCTGAATGTAACCAATTTTGTACTGTTCGGAAGATTTCTCATCGATAATCAGCTTGTCGGGAAGTGATTTCATTGCTGATCGTCATTAGTTTTTTTTAAGAACGAACAGCTGGCATTACTCAAATATAATGCCAT
Source organism: Haemaphysalis longicornis (assembly GCF_048455015.1). Lineage (NCBI taxonomy): Eukaryota > Metazoa > Arthropoda > Arachnida > Ixodida > Ixodidae > Haemaphysalis > Haemaphysalis longicornis. The sequence continues at coordinate 155,924,944 of NW_027526335.1, read as the reverse complement.
TGCAAAATAGCTGGGTTGCTTTGTCGGCATGTCAGAAGTTGGCTAAGGACGACGGGTGACTTCCAGTCGCTTCCAAGGGGATTTGTTTGCAATGAAAACGCTCAAAATGCAGCTCAGCACAAAGTTTCACGTCGGGTAAAGAAATTGAAATTTTACCTTGTCGTATGCCCCCTAAGTGACATGGAATGAGGGCAAGGGGAACTATAAAACAGTAAAATTCGATGGCCGACCTTTCAGTGTTGAACGGATCAGGTATCGTACTAAAATAAGTCGCGATTCCGTTGAAGGCGTTTTCCACGTTCATGGTAGCTTGAGAAGTTACAGGTACGGCAACGACTACCCCTATTACAGCAAAGACAAAGTTTCGTGCTACTAAAAACGTGTTTGTAGTGAAGAAACTAACCCTTTCTTTAGCGATAACGAACCCATTAACCGACATATTTTTGAATACGACACAGACACCACTGCAAGTGTTGCGGCAGAATAGTCGGTTCCTGCTGTGCGACTTCGTTTATGATCGAACCAACGTTTCATTGGCGAAGCAAGACGTAGAAGAAAATGGCTCAAGAAAAGAACTGTAGAAGAAATTAGCCAATTTTCCGCGCTTAAAAAGAGCTCCACAAAACAAATCTAATCACCCATAACCATGGAGGGACCTCGAGCTTCACTGGCGGTGGGAATGCCTCCCCCGTTTTAATAATCACGACGCATATAGAAATCGGAACGAGCACCCGAGCTGAATATTATCGACTTTTGTAGCCGGAGCTCAAGATAGGTTACGTATGTGCGAGTGCTGTTCTAGCGTCATATTTAGCAATGCACATTTGGTTTGTACCAAATGGCCGCTGGTCATTAAGGGTAACAGAGTGGATCCCTATAGAAGGCAAGCGTTGCAGGGTGTGACAGAAAGTTAGATGGGCAGATGAGATCAAGAAGTTTGCGGGGATAAATTGGTCGCTGTTAGCACAGGACCGGTGTAATTGGAGAATAATAGGATAGGCCTTTGCCCTGCAGTGGGCGTAGACAGGCTGGTGGTGATGATGATGATAATTTTGTTTGTACGTTTTGGCTTGCAGGCATTTCTGCTGGCTGTTCAACATTTTAACCCTTGCCCTCATGCTGACATTTCGATCGTACGGTGATTCTGGCGATGCCGGGAAAATTATTCTCCTGCTATTACTTGTGTGTCCACTGTAGAGATCAGCTTAAGTAGATTTTTATCATTTTACCGCAAGCGGCAGTATACTACTGGCGCCGACGGTTTTACTTCTAACCACAGGGGACGCAGGCTACTACGACCGAGATGGGCGGTTCCACTTCGTGCAGCGCCTGAAGGAGATGATAAAATGCATGGATAATCAGGTGGTTCCTGCTGAGCTCGAACACTTGCTGCTGGAGAAACACTTCGACGTCATATCCGAAGTTGCTGTTGTTGGACTTCCACACCCGCAGTACGGAGAGGCTCCAGCAGCGGCTGTTGTACTCAAGGATGGCAGCTGCATTAAACCAGACTTAGATGATATCGCCTCGCAAATCAAGACCACCATAAAAGGTGCGTTTTATTGTAACTGCGGTGAAAGACATCTAAGCAAAACGAACTCTGGTCCAACTCCTAGTCAAGTTAAACAGCTGCAAGGTTTGCCGGTAGTGTTAATGTCCACAAACGTGAGCATCGTTACGGCCCCCGAGAAAGTGCCCCCTCGAACAGCGCTGTAATACAGCCGAACTGATGACAAAATGCGCGCCCACATCAAAACTGTTTTTACATTTGCTCTACCAACCCACCCCGCAGACCAATTCAGACCATAGTCTTGTTTTAGCCACATATTCTAAGTAAGCGTTTTCATAAACAGTCATGCAGGTTGGCGAATGCCCCGGGCATCCTTGTGATTTTAGCGGCGGAGTTGAGTAGTGTTTCTATAGAGATAGTCAGGCCCAGCTGACCGCAGCAAATCTTAGTGTCCTTTTGAGAAGTACGAGGGGTTGATCCTTCTGTTTCTCAACTCACACCGTTTCTTTTGTCTCTTATGTATTCTCCTCCGTATCAACAAAAATATGCGTGATGCCCATCTTGAAACAATTTCCATTCCACGTTCGTTTTATATACTTTGCATTCCCGCACAGATGCGCTGGTACATAGAAAGACATGACTGAATTTAGCAGCTCACTTCCTTAGAAAAAGATGCATCTTTGAAATGTCTCACAAGTATAAGAGACAGATATAAACTCGCTGGCGATCATGTATGAATATCTGGAAAGGTTTCAGCCTTTCAGTGTGCTGTAGGTTATGTCTAGTAAAACTTACACACAAAAGCAATTCCGGTGCCGGAGTGGCAGCTTACCCATATTTCACTCTTTTAATTGAAATTACGCTGCCTGATTGTTTAGTTTTCTGCCCGGTTTGAGCTTTTACGTGCAAAGCAATCCACTTTACACGGTTGAAGTTTCTAGGTCACCTAGTTTTGCTAGATTGCACCCTTCACACGCACAAACTCATTTGAGAGAGCAGTTTTGATGGACTGAGCAGTCGGCATTTGTACCACGCTGTGGTTCTCTGCTTTAACTGGACTTTTTTTTACAATATTGGCAGTTCACACGAGCGCTGCTGCAGCTGAGGTATGCTGAACTCTGACTAGACAACTGTTTTTTCACCGTATTAAAAACCTAATTGAAATTTTCATACCGTGTCATCTTCAGTTTCTGGCAGCTCTGAAATGTCATGCGAATGCTTACTTGTTATTTATATTGTAAGGCGAGGTGGGCAGGTGGCAAAAATTCAAGCATCACCACACTCGCAATACGTACCTCAAGAGCACACTCTTAAAATAACTCCTGTGACAGACGGCAGCACACATTACATAAGCGGCCAATCCGCTTATCATACACATCTCCACAACACCTTGCATGACTGGAATGGGCAGCATTTCATAGCGTCACAAATACAAATGGAGGTGCAAGTTCTAAGCTACAGAATGAATGCGAAGTGATTGTTGGTAGCGGGAAGCACCTCTTGGGATCGGTGAGCCCGCAGCCATAACCAAGCGTTTCCTGTGGCTGCAGAATCATTCTCAATATTACTGCAACAGTTTTTATTATTTTTGACAGGAGTAGGGGCATCTCGAAAGCGGCGCGTTGTAAAAAAGTTTGATCAGGCTTCCATATTTTATACCGCCGCTACATGTCTGAGTTAACTGTACGGTCGCCTGATTTCCCCACAGCTTGCACGTTTCCTTTTTTTTCATGACACTTGCTTTTTTCTCTCAGTAATATAACTAATGGGACGTCTTTTGTTTGTTTTCTGTGCTCTTCCGAAGGATTTACAGGTGCCTATGGTGATATTTATATGGCATTGACCACTAGCTTCTTTTAGGCGGTATGTTATGCTCACAATAAAACGCGTTGGTTATGGCCATGTTCATGCATTTTCAACTTGAAAGCGAATATCTAGGCTGGATTTTCATCATTTTACCCTACCGTTAAAGGGTATCAACATCGTTCAACCATATCACAGTTGCTGCTGTAGAAACAGTGGCACAACACCGTAGTTTTTGAGCCACACGAAGTAACTGAGGATAAAGAGGTGATAAAAATATGCTTTGTTTACACTATTTTTCTTGCATGTTGTTCGCGACGCGAAGTACAAGATTATATAGGAGTACCAAAAAAGATGCTTATCTTGTCTTATGTCCTTCGCAGAAAACTTGGCTCTCCACAAGCATCTGTATGGAGGTGTTTTCTTCCTGGACTCACTGCCAAGAACGGAAACTGGAAAAATTAACCGAAGTCTTCTCGCAGAAACATGCGCAGAGAAAGCTTTCACCTAGATGTACTAGTGATTCTACTTTTACTTCCACTGTGGTGGCAATATTAAAACATTCTGGCTCTTTTCTTCTTTTTGTAACGTACACAGTATTTCTGTCTGTTAGAAGAAATAATAAAGACTGCACTTGTATTGCAGCACTTTGAAGAGGGACACGTTGTAGTCGGGTGTGACTACGTATGGAGCTCCGTACAGTTGTTTTTATTTATCCACGAAGTCACCAAAACGTAGGTATACAGCTATAGTACGAAGCTGTGAAAAAATGAAAATATCCGCGCATTGAAACGTAGCTGAATGCAAACTCCACTGGTTGTGTTCCTTAAAAGTCCGAGTAATTAGATTTTGCGATTTGCAAGTACGATAGTCTCTGCGGGTGGTAAAGGTGTCACCAGTTCTTTTCCCGTTTCAGGCATCTAGATTGGAGGAAAAATTATGGACAACTCTGCGTAGGGCGACATCGTAGCCAAGCTGCTAATGTTTTTCTTTTGTAATATATTTAGGCAAACAATTTTTATGTCTAAGTAAATGCACTGAGAAGCCTTTTTGGCACAGAAACTGCATTGTCCCTTGGTGCAACCTGACCAAGTACTGCGCGACTGTTATACTAATCGGGCTATTGGGGAAGCGGGTGCGTTGATGAGGTCCCTGTTCACTGCAGAGCAGTCGTCGAACAAATTTGTACATCTACTGCCGTATGCTTCCAAATGTGGTATGGGCTCACCCTCTCACTGCTACCTTCCCTCAGCCGGTCGCCCACGTGAAGAGCGACTGCGTTACCCTACATCATCGATGTTTTCGTCTCACTTCCGCTGTACCCTTTTCCGCTTTTCTACTCGTGCTGTCTTCGCTATCACCGTAATTCGCTCTCGGCTTCTCATCTGTCGGGCGCTCCAGTGCAAATGGATTGCTGGCGCTGTAATACGGATGTTTCTAAGAGCTCAAAAGTGCATCTAAGAAGTACGTTTTACTTAAATGGTTCGAATTTCGCTCCAGATACATGACCCAACGCAATTTTTGTAAAATAGTCTCCAATTCTTGCATTTCCGAGAGTGGTCTCATTTGAAAAGCTGAACTCAAGCATCTAACAAAGGCTGTTGAGCGAATGGCTTAGCGAAATTCTTATCGTTGAAACACATCAATCCATAGTGTTTTAAATACTGAAGTCTTTCTTGGGCTACTTCACCGTAGAAATTTTTGTCTGTCTATATTAGGCGTTTTTTTAACACGAAAATGTTTTATTCCGGGGTCCAGCAAGATCTAGCTGAGGTCATGTCCGTCACGGAAATAACATCGCTAGAAAAACAAGGGGTTCTGAATGACGAAGAATTGAAAACGTTGTGGAGGACAAACCACTACAGGTTATGCGGAGGAAGACGTTCGGTGGGAGCACGGGGCATTTCCTTGAGGCTAGCTATTTCGAAGGGGAGAAAAACTGAAACATTACATGTTTCACTTCGGTCAAGACATGGGAGGCAGCTTTGACCAGCTCGTTACCTCAAGTTCAACGTGTCTTGATCGAGACCGCAAGGAATGGAGCTTGTGCGTATGGTGCCCTGGACTTCAGGTTGCACTCTTGAGCTTCGTACCATCTGTTGATCTCCTTTTGCCATATCTCAGTTATTTCTTTCTGAACAAAGATATTTCCTATTTCTCTCTCTGCTAGCAAAAAAAGCGAAAACGTTCAGTCCGTCTAAGAGAGTGCAGAATGAACACTTTGAAACACTGACACTCTCTCCTTGTCGCTCAGACTGACAAACACCCCGCAGCCGGCTGCAACCTTTCTCGCTCAGGTCTGACGCTGCAGAAGTGCAGAGTCCGTCTGTCTCTTCTTTGGCCACTGCGATAAAAACCCTTACTATGACCTTCAGTGCTCGCGAATCAAGGATCATAAAAGCCGCAACTACATTCCAAAGCACTCCCTGGGCGTCGAAGTGATGCTATCGCGTCGTACATCTCAACATCCAAACGTAGGTGTCATCTCCTACTTTTCGATTTTCGGTTAGGCTGTCCATGACTGTAGTGTGACATGCTAGTTTTATTTAAACTGTGATGTGCAAAACCGGCCCTGTAAATAGACTTCCACAGTCATGGCTAAGCTAAGGAATTCCTCATACTAACGAGCAATACCACATAGGCAAAGGTAAAGAGGAGCCACAACACATGCTAGAACTTCAGCTCAGTTTATGCAGAAGAAAACGCGCAAAACGTTTATATGTAGATGAAACTTGTAAAGGGTGAAAATACATCCAAAAAATGGTCTCGCACATGTCACACTTGCTCATATCACAAAGCCACATCACAGTGCCGGCCGATATCACACGACCTAAATTAAACATACACGTGTGTATGCGTCTCTCACCCATCGCCCATGCACGCCAGGCTGCCCCTCTCCAAAAACCAGATTTAATTTGCGGACAGCGTCGAGGACGGTGAACTGACGCATCTTTACCCTTCTCTGCTTATAAAAGCCTCACAAATTTCTCCTTCCATTTGTCAATAAGACGTGTACAGCGCGCGTCAGGCTTTTCTAGGGCAAGGAGCGCGCGGCTGCGGAGCACGCTGGCGACATCTGCTGATAGCGGCTGGGTTGGAGACAGCTCCCAACTGCGCATGCGCGCCCCTCGGACAGGCTCGGTCCGGTCGTCGATTGGCATGTGTCCGTCTACTTTTCAGACGCCACCAGCCACGAGGAGCACTTGCCTGGCGCGGTTCCAGCCGTGAGCAGTTGCATGGGAGAATCGCGCGTCGTTTGACGTGGTGCGATATCACCGGAAGCAGTTACGTAATCGCGCAAAAGGTTCGACCAAAAGGGCCGCCGGCCATTGGCCACTATCCATGCGCTAGTTTCTTTTTCTACGCGTGATAGATAATAGAGAGTTTTAGCAGAGCGGGCCAGCGGGCAGCGGAACGGAGCGGACGAGCGGAGTCGCCACTGCGCATGCGTTAGTACGCTGATGCGGCCAGCGGCTTTACGACGCTGCGAGCTCGCCCGCTCGTTCGGTCATCCCAACGCAGCGCGCCAGCGGCCCGGCGAGCGAGCGTCGGCATTCAAAATGGCTGCCTGTAGCGCGAGCGGCGGTGCGTCGTCATCGCGCACGGACGCAACCGAAATGCGGCAAGTCAAGAAGACCGGCAGTGCTTCACGGCGTACGAAGACCTGTGCATTTTGCGGGAGGCGGCCGCGACGAGGCCTTTTGGCGACGACCACAAATGGGTTCGCGTCGTCGCCACGGTGAATCGGGCGGTGGGCCGAGAATTGACACTCCGCGGAGTTCAATATTCCTATCAGACTAGTTCAATTTTTAACGGACAGATGGCGCAGTACAACGCTTCGCTGGAGGCGGCAGCCGATCGCTCAGCTAAAACTCTTTTTTTTCGCGCGTCGTTCCGCTGGCGCTGCGCTCGTCCGCTCCGTTCCGCTGGCCGCTGGCCCGCTCTGCTAAAACTCTCTAATAGCAAAGCAAGTCGCTTGGTGAATATCACTTTATTAAAAGTTTCTTCTAAACCAGGGTGTCGAACTGGAACCGGAACCGAACCGAAAACCGGAACCGAACCCGAATTTTCTCCCGGAACCGGAACTGAACCGGAACCGTATTTTTTCCGCCATTTTGGAACTGAACCCGAACCGGAACGGAATCGAAGGAACCGTTCCGAACCGGTTCCGGGGCCTCAAAAATGCGACTTCTAGTTTTCCATTTCGGAACCCTACCTTGCGTCTGAAGATATTTTGCCACTCGCTAGACAGAACCATGAAATATTTTGCGTAGTCTGCAGTTCCCAAGGCCCATCATGTTCTCTTCTAATTACCGTAATTACCCGATTCTAACGCGCACTTTTTTCCGGAAAAATAGGTCGAAAAATCGCATGCGCGTTAGAATCGGATACGAAACCGAAACTGCCGAAACAGCGGAAATTTTTTCCCACCCATCGCCATCGCCATATCAAGATGGCGCCAAAGCTACTTTTAGCAACGATTTTTCGGACGCAGGAAGCATAGGCGCCTAAGCTTTTCTATCGGCGTTCACACAAATCGTCAAATCGTTCCACTTGCGCGCTTGATAACAGCAATGGCAGAAGCGGCTCTCACGCGTTTAAAACGAGCGGTCGGCTGAAGCGTGCGCCTCTGGAGAAGCTCGCGGGATGGGCGTGCGAGGCGTGGGCCACGATCCCATCGACCATGGTTGAACGTTCGTTCAGAAGTCGCGAACGCGCTTGACGGCACCGAGGACAAGATGTTGTGGTCAGCGGAGAGCGGCGAGGAGTGAGATGAGTGAGATTACTTCGGAAAATAAATCGCCCGTTTCTCTCGCATTCGTTTTTCTTGCTCACAAAGTTCCGTGCTCATTATAATCGAAGGTGCAAGTTTTTTAGTTTTTGTTTTTTTTTTGCCAGGAAAATCGGGTGCGCGTTAGAATCGGGTGATTACGGTATTGCCCTCAATTTAATGTAAAGTTGTCCGTATATACAATCACTTTGCGTTAGGTACTGCCCATCTCTCCCAATTATCTTTTACATTTAGCATAACTTAAGTTATAACGCATATTGCGAGGCAACCTATCATGGAATATTCTTCATGGTTTCTATCTACATGGTGTTTAAAATCGTGTAAAGTTTTCAATGTGTTGTTAATTCGCAGGCATACCTGTCCGCTTGTGAAGGCCTTCAGGGACACCGTCAACAATAAATCCATATCTTCCACTTATTCTAGTTTGAATGGGCCGTTATATACAAACAGCACTGAGACACCAACACTCGCAGTTCTCAAAATTAACGTCACAGAGCCGTTGTGTCCTTTGGTTACTGCTCTAAGAGAACGTGAGATATAAAAAAATGGGGAATCCTAATTTCCAGTTTTAAAGTATATTTGATAGCATTTTCATGTTATCTTGAATCTGCTCAACCTTAAACTTACGAGGCGGATGGATTGAAGTCGATTAGTGTGGGTTAGCGGGTAGACTGGGGTGAATTAGGTGAGTGAATGAGCTAATGTGAATTAGTGGGACTGGTGTGTTGATTAATTTGGAATAAAGGAATTAGCGGGTCAGTTAAGGCGGATTCGACGGTCGGACCAAACATGATATCTTTGGGGTCCTTGGCATTTAGAAATTTTGCAGCGTTCTCCTTCTCGACAAATCAGGAAATTTTGTCACGCACAAAGTAGTCGCAAAGTTATGTGACGAACGCCGGAATGCGATAAAAGTCTTTCTTTATGCCCGTATTGCGCTATTAGGTTTTTGCTATATTAACATTGACATCTCGGACTAAAGTTACTAACTAATTGCCTAATGCATATTTTATATTCATTAAATGGTTTTCGAAACGTGTGTATATATGAGGGGAGACAGTTGGAAAGAAACTAAACTGCAAGAAAAAAAGGGAGGGACGATCTACTGGTTTGATGCAAAGACGCCCGATAGCATTCTTTAATACCTTCTCTTTGTGTAACCGTTCTGCAGCCTCCCACACGTGTAGCATCTCAACCCCCGAACACAGCCCCCTCTAAGCTGAGGAAGCGGCGATAGCACGTGCGCTTAGCCAAAGCGGCACCAAAACTCTCATAACAGACTCTTAGCAGGCATGGCCCAACTTTGCCAACGGTCGATTGCATGTTACAACACTTCCGATGATAAATTAGAGACCACCAACGCGACCAGTCACGATTGTATGAGCACCAGCTCATACTGGCATCCCCGGCAAACAAAATCACCAAACCTCGTGGGTCGAGATTTGACTCGCTTAGCCAGCGCTGATGAAGCCCGGCCCGAGTGCATGCATCCTGCAGTCATAGACCAGGAAGTTACTCAGCACTATGGCCTCTTCCATAGAACGTATTCCTCCCAGCACAAATTGCTACCGATTAACCAGGAAAGATTACTCCGCACCCTGTGGGCATGCACCTTCCCACACAACACCAGACTTCACCTCTTTGACGGGACACAACTCTCCCCATTTTGTTGCTTCTCTGGAGAGCCTGGGAACATCATACACATAGTAGGCGGCTGCGACAAGTGTGCCGTAGATCCATCCAATCTCCACGTTTTCATAGAGAATTGGGAGACAGCCATGGCCAGCTCCGGCCTGGAAGATCAGTTGCTCTTGATGGAAACGGCTGTCGATTCAGCCCCCTTGAATGAGGTCGCCTCTCTGAAACTTTGCCTCGATTGAATTAAACTTCATTCTCTCTCTCTCTCTTGTGACTTCACTTGGCTATCATCTTTCCTAGAGCCCAATTGCTGTCACCAGTCGCTGAAGGGCCATTAGCAAGTTCCTATCTCCGGTGCTTCCCTATCCAATGCCGTCCTATACACGCCGTCCAATGAGTCTTTGTATCCATTCTTTCTTTCTAACAGTTCTGTTAGCAGATAAAAGAGGAGCAGAAGAGAGAGAAACAACATCTTTATTTCCGGCAAGTTGTGACGCGGCCTAAACGTCACGTTGGCGGGCCGCTCGGCTTCAGCTGCCTACTCGCACCGCCCCTTCGCAGGGCTGCGCTTTCGGCCTCTGTCGCTCGAGGGCCACCAACGTCTGCTGGACGGCCTCGCGCTGGGCGTCGTAGTCAACCTTTGCCACCGCCTTTTCCAGTCTCGGTGGCAACGCGTCCGTAGTCCCTTCGCTCACTTTGCAGTTCCACAGTATGTGCGCCATGGTCGCCCGGCCCTTGCCGCACACCGCGCACACATCACTCGCGTACACCTCAGGGCACACGTGTTTTGCAACAACCGGTGTCCACACCGATCGGGTCTGTAGTTGACGTAGCGTCGTCGCCTCCTGCCTCGTGAGTTTTCGGTGGGGCGGCGGGTACACTCGCCTGCCCTCCCGGTACCACTCCAACACCTCCCGGTAGGAGGTGATCGGCAGCACCTCGTCGTGGTCTTCGTCTTCTGCATGTCGGGGGCTCGGGCACGCGTCGCGACTTGTGAGCGTACGCGCCGCCCGGTCCGCTCCCTCATTGCGGTTCTCTCCGGTGCTCACCGGCCCCATGTGGGCCGGGAACCACTTCACAGTGACCGGCATCGTTCTGTATTTTAGGGCCCCGCACACCCTGGCCGCGCGCGGGGACACATTGTCCGTTGCAAAGTTCATGATCGCGCTCCTCGAATCACTCAGCACCGTGGTACAGTGTGGGTCCGTCAGGGCTAACGCGATAGCCAGCTCCTCCGCTTGTCCCGGGCTTCGCGCCCGCACGCTGCATGACGCTAGTAGCTCTCCGGTAGTCGCCGCACACACCGCCACGGCGTAGGCTCCCGGCTTGTCCGGGTACCTCGCCACGTCGACGTATCGTGCTCCGTTGTCCGTCGCATGCGTGGCCGTGAGGGCCTTCGCCCTCGCCAGCCGTCGCCCTCGATCCACCTCTGGGTGTATGTGGCGCGGGATCGGCGGCACCTGCAACGAGCTGAGCAACCCGCGCGGCAACGGCGATCGGCCCGCACTTCCCTGCAGCCCTCCGCGATATCCCACTCTTTTCAGTATGTAGCGTCCAGTCTTGGTGCTCGCTAACCTGACCCGCTGCGCCGTCCACTGCGCCTCGGCCACCTCGTCCAGCGTGTTATGGACCCCAAGCTCCAAGAGTCGCTCCGTACTAGTGTACGTGTAAAGCCCCAACGCTGCCTTGTATGCCCTGCGTATAACCGCGTCCACCTTCTGGCGCTCCGCCGCCTTCCAGTCGTGGAAAGCTGCGACGTAGGCCACGTGGCTGACCGCAAACGATTGTACCAACTTCAGCAGACTGGCTTCCTTCATGCCCGCATATCTCGTCGACACTCTGCGGATGAGTCGGATCGCCGCCCACACCTTCGCGTCCAGCTTTGCAATCGTTAGTCCGTTGCTGCGCCCGGCGTCCATGTGTAGCCCGAGCACTCGCAGCGTTTTCACCCTCGGGATGGTCGTTCCGTAGCTCGTTCGTAGTGTGATGTCCGGCTCCGCCGTCCTGCTCCTTCTTACTCCTCGCGGCGGCACGATCAGCAGCTCCGACTTTGTCGGCGAGCACACAAGTCCCGTGCCCCGTAGCTGGTCCTCGATCTCGTCGACTGCCCGCTGCAGTGATGCCTTGATCTCGCCGTCGCTACCGCCCGTCATCCATATCGTTATGTCATCGGCGTATATCGTGTGGCTGATTCCCGGGAGGCTCTGCAGACGCTCGGCCACCCCGATCATTACCAGATTGAACAGCACCGGCGAGATCACGGCGCCCTGCGGCGTGCCCACGCTCCCCAGCGTTTTGCTCGGTAGTTCGATGTCGCCCGCCACGATCGTCGTCGTGCGGTCGGTCAGGAAGTCTTTGATGTAGAAAACGTGCGCTCTCCCATGTTCAGTCGAGACACCTGCTTCAGGATTGCCGAGTGATGGACCTTGTCAAACGCGCTTTGCAAGTCCAGGCCCAGCACCGCCTTGTTGTCTAAGGAACGGGTGTGCTGGTCCAGGACCTCGTGCTTGATCAACAGCATCGCGTCTTGCGTGCTCAACTTGGCCCGAAAGCCCAACATTGTGTCGGGGTAGAGCCCTTCTTCTTCCAGGTACCTCTGCCAGCGGTTCAGTAGCACGTGTTCAAAGACCTTCCCGACGCACGACGTCAGCGAGATCGGTCGCAGGTTGTTAATGTGCGGCGGCTTGCCCGGTTTCGGGATCAGCACCGTCCGCGCGTCCTTCCAACTCTTGGGCAGCTTGCCTGCGCGCCAGCACTTATTGTAGTAGCACGTCAGTGCAGTCACCGCCGCGTCGCCGAGGTTCCGCAGCGCTTTGTTCGACACCTTGTCCGGCCCCGCCGCCGATCTGCCGTTGATTGTTTGGATCACCGCGCGGACCTCCCACTCCTCGATGTCTGCGTCTAGCTGGCTGTTGGCCGTGCCCGTGTAGCTCGGGAGGGGGTCCGGTGGGGTGGCCGGCAGGTACTTGTTGTTCAATCGCCTCCGGACCTCGGCCTCGCCGAGCTCCCGCTTCGCCTTGTGCAACATGCGCGCCAAGATGTGGAGGAGCAGAAGGAAATTTCTCTAAATGCCACCTCCCACGCTTGGCAGTCGGCGCCACATACTCGTCACACTACCATAGAAAACATTTTGCAGGTACAGTTAAAGGCGCTCTTCAACACTTTAGATAAACTCGCCGCGGTGGCTCAGTGGCTAAGGCGTTGCTGCTGAGCACACAGACGCGATTTAGATTCCCGGCCGCGGCGACCACTTCTCTGATGGAAGCGAAAAGCGAAAACGTTCGTGTGTCCGAAATTTCGGCGCACGTAAAGATCCCCAGGTGGTCAAAATTATTCCGGAGCCCTTCACTATAGTGCGCCTCGCCGTCGGCGTTGCGTGGGCGCGTTAAACCCAACAACAAATAAATAAATAAATAAATAAATAAATAAATAAATAAATAAATAAATAAATAAATAAATAAATAAATAAATAAATAAATAAATAAATAAATAAATAAATAAATAAATAAAAAGCAGTAAATAAATAAATCAACACTTTCCATAAACGCTTTCACTCTTCTTCGCATCTGGAAGCACTGCGAAAACTATAGCTATTGCCAGCACAGAGCAACAGTGCGTGATTTGCTCGTCGCTGCGGACACACCTTCCGTTTCTGCTTCGCTTTTGTGGCTTTTTTTTAAGTGACTATCAAATGCGCTCTATTCTGCAACTTAAGGAAAGCCGGCAAACAGCCGCTACACCACTGTAATGACGTCATTCAGCGGTCGAAGAATGCCAAGACCGGGAAGGAGAGAAAAATATTTTGAGCAAGTTTCGAAGTTATCTGACGAGGAGGTAGCAGTAATTTTTGGCTGAGGCACATTGCGACCCCGTAATCTAATGTGTTGGTTGGCTACTTTCTGCAAGCACTCAAGATTTAGAAAAAAGTTGAAAAAAGTGTTGCAGGGTCGCATTAGTTTGGCGAAGACAAAATATTTGGACAAAGAAACCTTCATTATGACTGTTTTTATGCCGACTTTATAAGGAAACGAAAAACGAGCAAAAAAAAATTAACAGAAAAATCACGCCTGCTTTTTTTCTTCGAACCCGTTTGAACCCGTTTGAACCGGTTCGAACTGGTTCGAACCGGAACGGAATGGTGCTCTGGAACTGAACCCGAACCGAACCCGAAAGGCTTGAACCCGAACCCGAACCGAACCCGAAAAAATTCCGGTTCGACACCCTGTTCTAAACCCAGCCTTTTTTAGATGCGACGAATCTCTTTAACTCGCCTTGTCCGCCGTAGTCGGCGTAGTCCGCACGTCTCTCCCCCATTCTCCTCGCCGCGCCAGCTGCGCGCTAACGCTGCTCTCTCACCGCAGCGCCGTCTGCGTTTAGCGCTCGCTGGCACTCGCTCCCGTCGCCATGCCAGCTGTGTGTCAGCGCACGTTAGCGCTCGGTTAAACACATGCGCATGCGCTGCTCTCTCTCATTCCGCTACATATAAACGCGGTAACTGCGCCTCTCCATTCAGTCGTTCCGCCGCCGTTCCACCGCGCCGCTCCTGCGATGACAGCCGATGACCACTGATGATTTGAATGGATACTATGGGTTTCCATTGTGTTTCCGTTATGTTAGCATGTCCATTGTTGCTATGTTTCCATTTTACGCAACGTGTCCCCCCCCCCACCACGATGCGTCGCATCTACCCACGATTCCCCTCGCGGGGTGATGGTGTAAATTTTAATTAAGATCGTCAATGCTGGGCTTAAACATTTGCTCACACATTTGGGGATTGCCTCAAACAATGTGCATTGTGAAAGCAAAAAAGCGTAAATACATGTTGTGTTCAGTTCATTCGCTGATATCGTGTTCATTTACGAAGAAAAAAAATCTAATGAAAGCTTATTGATTATAAGAACCGGAATTTGCGGTGACTCGTGCAGTTTTTTATTAGTCAATAGGATCACCCCCGCTCGCCTGGACCTCTGCAATTCTTCCTGGAAGTGAGTTGTACAGAGAATCCACTAGGTTCGGAAGCTGCCGGAGGTGGTTCCATTCGGTATCAATGGCGGTCCACAGCCCGTCTGCGGCCGTTACGCCAAGCCCAGGCAGTCTGGACAAGGTTTTTTTTCATGAGGCCCCAGACGTTTCGATGATGTTTAAATCGGGGCTCCTTGACGGCCACGGCAACGTCATGATGCCCAGATTCTCAAGCGTGGTCTGCACTGCTCCTGCAGTCTGGACTGGTGCTCCATCTTGTTGAAAGTGAAAGAGTACGCCAGGAAAAGCACCATCCAGAACATAAGGGAGGAGAATGTTTTGAATTATGTCGGAGTATGTTTCAGACGTCATCTTCTTATTCACCCGGTAAAGAGGTCCGAGGCCCTCATAGCTTAGCGCACCCCACACGAGTACGGACGTGCGACCGCTCGAACGGACCTTCCATGTCTACTTTGGGTAATTCTTGAAAAGGGGAGCTAGAAAAGTTGTATTTCGTAGAAAACTAATCCCTGGTTGGCCCCATCAAACAAACAAAACAGCACTTTGTGGTAGGTGACTTCGAGGAGCAATGAAAATTTTTGCAGTCCTGAGAGCCGAGACATTTTGGTTTCACCTGGAAGTGTAATTCCTTTTCAAACACTAGCTATGCCTTTCTTAGTGCTAGAGAACGTTTAGGTGTTATTTACGTTATTGAAACTTGTCATAAGTGAATGTTTCCGAGACATAACGCTCAGTAATATTTGTATGGAATGATAATCAGTTAAAGAGCTGCCAATTATCAGGTAAGTCCTAAATGTTTATCCTGTTGTCCTTTTTGTGAAGCTTAAAGCACCAGTAAGCTGTATAACAGTCCACAAAATTTACACACTAACGGAGATAGAAATAACAAACATGCACAGAAACTAATTTATTATATCGATATTTCTGCTGTGTCAGCCATTTGTGAGCGCTAACTTACCGACTGTGTTGTGGACGCCAAACTTTCTTTTCATGATGCCAGTGGGTACAGAAAGAAGCCTCGTCCGTAAATACGACCGCACGCCAGTTTTCCGGCGTCCAGGACTCGACGACCGATGTGAACTCCATTCGCTGGTCCCGATGGCTCTGCTCCAGCAGTGTCTTTTGCGCAGCGATCTGGTTCTTCAGTCCTGCTTCATGTAGTCTACGTGTAATCGTAGGCACGCTGACGTTGCCAACACCCACCTCGTCTCTAATTTCACGTTCACTGAGGAAGGGGTTCTCAGATGCTGCTCCGACAATAAACTGGTCCTCCGTGGCAGTCGTTTTTATTCCAACGCTTGCACGCAGTGCGTCGCATATTCGGCCCTCGTGGTAATGGGCCTGCAGCACACGACCTACTGTGGCCTTTGGGCGTCCTGTTGCAGCACATATACTTCTTTGCGTCATGGTACGCCCCATACGAACTATGGCCGGCGTTCTTCGTGCGTAAGTCGCGGAGCCATTCCTCGAACTACCGATGCACAGGCCTGCATTTCGTATTTGTACACCCGGGCAAATATTATCATTGTCTGCTTGCTGACTAATCGCTCTTTCACCGGCAGTCGAAAATTTAGGTTTGTGGCCGCTTCCGCTGTTTCCACGCGTACCGCACCAGTTACGTCACAATAAATGCTATTGGCAAGGTGGCGGATATGAAAGGGAGCAACGAACGTGGCTGTGCGCATATATGCGTACGCATCGTCTTTGCCCTCGTTTGGCAGAAACATTTGCATTTTTTATCATTTCGACCAAAACAATTGAAATGTGACGCTGCACGAAACATAGCACGAAACATGCACGAAACATAGCCTTTCTAGGAATCGCCCAAATGCTAAAAAACTGTTTCCATCCCGTTAATGCATTTTAATTGATTGATTGTAGGGGTTTAACGCGCCGACGCAACGCAGGCAATGAGGCGCGCCGTAGTGGAGGGCTCCGGATTAATTTTGACCACCTGGGGATCTTTAACGTGCGCCGAAATCTCGCACACACGGGCGTTTTTGCTTTTCGCCTCCATCAGAAAAGCAGCCGCCGCGGCCGGGAGTTAATGCATTTTACTTTCCCAATCATTGTCTACGCAGAAATTACCGCACTATGACTATATTTTTGTCAACTAACCACAACCTTTCCCTAATATAAATTCTATAAGCATTAAAGTGATATACCGGTAATAAGGAATATTGTTCTCCAGATTTGTATAGTTAGCATTCTTTGGCAGTTGCACCGAGCGCCATTACTATGCAATGCCCTGCATTTCCACAAAAATTGATTGTTGGGTTTAACGTGCCGACGTAACGCAGGCGATGAGGCGTGCCGTAGTAGAGGGCTCCGGATAAATTTTTACCACCTCGGGATATTGAACGTGCGGTTAAAACTCGTACACACGGGCATTTTATGTTTTTCGCCTCCATCAGAAACGCAGCTGCCCCGGCGGCGAATCAAACCCCCGTCCTTTCACAAAAATACCTATTTCGCGGAAGTACCACATTTATTCGTTATAATATCGCAAATACGGATAACTATTCCTAGAAAATTTGGATCAAAAACAAAAAAAGTGAAGAAATAGGAAAATTACTAAAGCGAATTAAACAAAGCATCTGATCTATTTCCTCCAAATAAAAAAACCAAAATAAAAAAACTTCAAAAAGATGGAAGAGAACACGTAAAAAATGCGCGATAACTGAGGAACTTTTGCCATAAGCCATGTGCCGGAGGAAATATGCGGCGTTGGCAAAGTAAATGTATTTACGCGATATAATGGTGTAAATTTACATAATTGCCTGCCCTAGTTAACGCTTATTGTTTCTTCTCCTGCTGCTGGTGAAAAGCAACAAAGGAAAACATTTACACAATAACATAGCGTATTTGGCTTCTCATAGTCAGCTCTGCGAGTAAGGAACTCGAAATTTAGGCAAGTGGCGTAAACAAGCAACGTGTTATTGGCGATTCGGTCAATTTCTTAATTTCTGCAGATATTGTTACTGAAACTCCTCTATCGCGAACATCACGCGTAGCAAACAAAACAAGCGCATCGATAGTGGCCAGCGGCCCTTTCGGTGGAACCTTTTGTGCGATTACGTAACTTCTTGCGGTGTCATCGCACCGCATCAAACGACGCGCCAGTCTCCCGTGTCACTGCTCACGGCTGGCACCGCGCGAGGTAGGCGCTCCTCGTGGCTGATGGCGTCTGTAAATTACAAGGGCACATACGAAGCGACGACAGGACCGAGCCTGTCCAAGGAGCGCGCATGCGCAATTGCGAGCTGTCTTCAACCCTGCCGCTATCGGCAGGTGTCGACAGCGTGCTCCGCACCCACCCACTCGCTTGCCCTAGACAATCCGGACGCGCACTGTACAAGATGCGCGTCAGCGAGACATCTGGAGTGCAACACTCGACCTGCGGCAAAGATCAGCCAGGTGACCAGTCCCCATAAGCGCGTTCACAGCCGCTTGGTGCTCTCTGAGCCTGATATATAGGCACCTGCCTGTTTGACGAACGTAGGACCTTTTGCACCGCAGGTGGACTCTGTAGGCTATGCCCGTCGCGCAATCCACAATCCTAGTTGTGCGCTTCGTAACACAGCTGGGCTTTGTGCAAGGGTTATTCTGCTTACGCCGCATCTCTGGGAGCTTCTGAGTTGTAGAGAGCGTCACCTGCACACTGCACTTCCCACCGACCTTTTTCAGGCGGTGGGACACTTGATGCACGTACAGCACAGCCATCACACGCATTTTTTGCTGTGGCCGCATACACCTGTAGGTTTAATTTACGCCGTGTGATATCAGCCGGCACTATGATGTGGCCGTGCGATATGAGCACTTCTGACATGTGCAATACCATTGTTTTTGTTGTCTTTTCACCCTTTCCGCGTTTTATGTACATAAACGTTTTCCGCGTTTTGTGCTGCATAAGTTGAGTTGAAATTTTAGCTTGTGTTTCGTCTCCTCTTTACCTTTGTATCTGCGTTATTTGTTCCCTAGTATGATGAATTCCTGATATTTAGTAACCAACTCGCCCAAATTAGCGCCTTAGTTGGCTAAGGTAATAAGAAACCCGTCACAAAAACTTTTGTTACCATAAAAACCCCCCTTTTCAGTTTTTTTATCACAGTGTGATGCCTGCCCACAGTCATTTCTAGGTGTGAAATCAGCGTAAATAAACTTTGAGAAGTATAGTTGGCATAAAGGGCCTCAGTAATCTGAGTTATTTAACTTTCAGACAAAGATCAAGGGTTTATTATGTAAAAAAGAAAATCCTTACTTCACTTAAGTCTACTTGCGTGCGTTGAAGTGGACAGCCTGGCGATACTTATTAACTGCTTCTTTACTGCTACATTGTACATTCTGCTTTGTTTCTTTCTCTTTTGGCGCGTAATACTGTGAACGGCATCTTTTCTTCTATTCTCGTACGATCACGCCTACGTATCACGCGGCACGATCTATACTAGAAACTGACGTTGAAAATGTGTACTGTTTTGAAAAAAGACAATAGCTCCTCAAATGTGCGGATTCCTTGCCGATCCCCCAAATGGGAATGTGGCACGCAGTAAGGACGACTCAAAACACTTATTCTAATGCTGGTGACGGGCGGAGATAAAGCAGCGGTCACGTATCTGCTGCAACCGCGGAAACTTGGGTTTAAACACTGTCGGATGATACGTGTGTCTTTTAAAGCGAAGCTTCAGTTCTCTTACTGATGACGTCGAACCCCAATACGCCCAGAGGGAAGGCTGATTTTCTCTGAGCATGATTACAAGGAAGTGCTAGTGAAGCTAAAGAAAAAAATGATTAGAGGAGTTCTACTCACCCACTATTCCACTCCCTCTGTTCCACTCAGCGTGAAAGCGGCCGGAAGGGCTGAGCAGTGATCAATCCGCCAAAGGGGATGTGGTGCCGTCACCCGGTCATTGCTACCGCCCCTCAAGCTCTTCCTCTCCATGTCTCACTCCTCTCTTGAGAAATTAAAAAAAGGTTTTGTTCAATGCAATTCAAATTTCCCGTCTTCCCTGTGCACGGAAGCGTCCTCAAAAGAGCACCGCTGCGTCGAGGACGTGGCCGGGGCTCTTTCGGCCGCGGTTGCTGCAAATCCATACCAGCCGACTAACCTGAAGGTGTTCTGCGCGCCTCCGCAACCGTCATCACAATCGCAAGAACCTCACCTACGCGCCGCCCCAACGCTCAACAACGCTGTCAGACCTGAACTCTGCTAGCCGACCGGCCACACCGCAAGACGTCGGCGTGAAGGAAACAGAAACTATTCGTGCTGAACACTAATTTTGCACATCAACTAAGCCGACCCAGTAACTTCATTCACAATGAAAATGAAAGCCCCGATCGTCGTTGTAATTCGGTCACGTGGAAGGGATCCTCCACTGCGCAACAACCTCCTATTAACCAAACTGACCGAATGAGTAGACATCGGTATCTACGCGTGCTAAGACCGCTACGTAAATTTAACATTACCAACATACCCAAACACTCACTTTATTGGTAACACCCCCCCAGAAACCGTAGGTGCAAACCAGCTTGTTGTCGATACGACACTCTCAGAAGCTGGGACGCACGACGAAACTTGCAA
Organism: Haemaphysalis longicornis; assembly: GCF_048455015.1. Lineage (NCBI taxonomy): Eukaryota > Metazoa > Arthropoda > Arachnida > Ixodida > Ixodidae > Haemaphysalis > Haemaphysalis longicornis. Next base: position 155,904,640 of record NW_027526335.1, on the reverse strand, counting down.
GGACCGTCTCCTAACAGTACCTCACTTTTATGTTTCTCAGTCTAGTACCAATTTCACCCTCCCAGTCGAAGTCAATCCTTCCCTCTACCTCCCTAACTCCTTTCGCGGAAGTGTCGAAATTCAACCAAACGACACTAATGATAAAATCAAGCAATGGCTACTGTAAGAACAGGCTAATGTCCTCGACTAGTTGCCCCGCGTTGGCTGCACTAACAAAGCTGTCATTACATTCGATTCCCCGGTTCCCCCAAAAGTGGACAAAGACTATATGGCCATTGTGAAAGTGTCCACACATCAACCTCGCAGAATGGTATACTTTAACAGTTATAACATTGGCCTCACGTCAGACTGCTTCTTCTCCCAACCCGTGTGTCACTTATGGGGCAAAACGCACCCAGAATCAGGCGAATGGTGCCCGACGATTTACTGCGTGGTCTGTATTGAGTTCGGTCCCATTCCCCCTTGCCCAACTTGCCCTGAGCGCGTTCTCCAAACCGCCCAGAGCACTCCTGCCAAAGATAAAACTCAGGGAATCTCATGGGATGATGATGTCGAGAACAGCACCATAGAAAAAGACTTTCCTCCAAAAACAGCCCCCTTAAACAAAAGTAGAACAGTACCCAAGACAACAGACCGAAATGCACAACTTACTGCCATCTTTGTTCACTTGAACGCACTGTGAACTGAACATCAGCTACTTGAAGCTGAAATCGTTGATCTCAAGCAAGCGCATGTGCCCAAGCGCAAACCTACAAATAATCCTGCGTGAAAACAATCTATGGCGTCGCTCACAGTTCGCGGCCGCAGCCCCAGCTCTAAGTGAACCCCAACCACTCAGGCCAAAAATCACCCCAGATGACCCAGACGTTGCAACCAATTTGCACGGAGATCCATCAAGAACGGCGTCCGTGTTTAGAACACGACCGTCGCAGTCAAATTTTTTTGAAGGTCAAATGAACAATATCATAAACACCCGCCGCGGTGGCTCAGTGGCTAAGGCGTTATGCTGCTGAGCACGAGGTCGCGGGTTCGATTCCCGGCCGCGGCGGTCGCTTTTCTGATGGAGGCGAAAAGCAAAAACGCCCGTGTGTTCGAGATTTCGGCGCACGTTAAAGATCCCCAGGTGGTCAAAATTAATCCGGAGCCCTCCACTACGGCGCGCCTCATCGCCAGCGTTGCGTCGGCGCGTTAAACCAAAAAAAAAAAAAAATATCATAAACATTTTCCAGCAACGCCTTAACTCTACGTGGCCTACGTAATAAATCCGCGAACCCGCAAGAAAAGTTCAACCACGATCCAAACCGTTACTCCCGCAGCACTCACAGTCCTACAGTGAAACTGCGGAACCATCTCTTCAGCGAAAACACTCCTGACGAGCAATGTAAAATAAATCACACTAACTTTGCTCCTCTTTGAAAAAACTTTGGATATGTATAAATTTTCGGGCTTCAACGCATACGCTCCATACCCTGAAAAACAGCAACAATAATTGTCCATGCGTTTGTTACGGCTGTACAATTACAGGTTGCCGCCTCGAACTATAAAATGCACGAAGTCGGGGCCATTGTCGTCCAGCCACTCCTCGCCAAAAAACTGGTCTCTGTGTACGCCTACTACCAGCGCTAATTTGCCTCCACCGGCACAGGCCCTGTCACAAGGTTCAACACGTCATCAATGCGCAATTAAATAACCCCCTTCTCGTAGGGGCTGTCTTCAATGCACACCATACGGCCTCTGGATATTTAACAAACACGGCTCGCAGCACAAAGCTCGTTGAAGTTGCCAAAGTCTTAAATCTTCAAATAATCAATCATACATTATACCGTGTCCGCATTGGTCTCTATCTATCTGAAAAGGATGCAACGCCAGATCTTACGTGGGCCTAGCAAGGTCTTACGAAATCATTGGTACCCGCTGTGCGATGTGTGGCAGTAATCACTTACGTATTCTCATCACATTTCGCAGAAAACAAATCCGGAACGGGCGGAGAAAAAAACAGTGCGCCAACATTATTTGACTACAATTTCAAATCGTCTGCTTCAATGCGACCCTCTAAATCGCTTGAAGGAATAGCCAAAATTATGCGCTACTCCTCTGCGGCTGGATTACAAATTATTAAATGCGATGAAGGTTCCCTGGCAATAGACAATAACCTCGCCAACCTGTGGCAGGGTACGTTACCCAGCTCTACCGCTTTACTGGAAGAAGGCGCAACATACGCCGAGGTATCCACCATCAGTAGAAGGCTTTAATTAATACAAAAAAGCGCTATCAAACGACAATTGGGTAGATCTGTGTCACAACCTCTGGGAAACACCGGGTTATGTTTTTTATGGAATCTTTACCAAAGCCTTGGGGACAAAAAAAATATTTGCATCATCATGCTGAGCAGCGCGAATTCCGTGGATATCAATGAGTTCCTGCTCGAAAGCTTCTTCCCACACGTATCACTAGCCCACCCCCCCTCCATCCAACGCTTCGGCCGATTTTCTTGAAATTTTCTTCACGTGGCAGCGACAACTAGTGCAAGAGTAACGGCCGATTTTCGAAGAATGGTGCATTTAAGCCTTCTTCCTTAACATGGTGAAGCCGGGTAAGCCGTGGAGCATGAGCTAGGGATCGCGCCAGAGGAAAGGGAAGCATCAGTGATATAGGAAAATCGGAGGTTGGCTGTGCGTAAGAGTGACCCAGTGCGCTGGAAAATAGCGATGGCCAGCCAACGGAATGAGGTGGGAATCGTGCTGTACAGAAGGAAGGTCAAGTGGGGACGGGTGCGTGCGCAACGTTTAACATAAGATTCATCAGTACTTTAACAGGAGGCGATATCAAGCGAGCCGACCGAGCGTCCGAGGGTGCTGTGGAGGGGCGCCTGATCAAGCGGTGACGCTGCCGGACTCAAAGTTCTCCAGAACATTCAACAGGGGGCCAAAGAAGATCCAACTATGATTTTGCCTTCATATTCTCAAAAACGTCAACGCTCCTGAGAAAGGTATTGGCGGGGATTCCTGTCGCTTCAGAAAACTGACGAGCAGATGTTCCCTTTTCATGACCGCTTAACACTGCATTTGCACACATATCCAGTACTGGTGGGAGGGACACGCTTTAATGTTATAATAGCGTATATAGAGATAGTAGACAAAGATATAGGTGGGAAAAAATTTTGAGAAAGAAAAAACAATACGAAAAAATAAAACTTCTACACTAATGATTTTTTAAACTAAAAATATGCATATCCACCTAAAAATGAAGACTTAAAAAAACAACGTTCGACATACCAATAAAAATAGCGAAAATTGGCGAAGAGCATTTGCACCAAAATGACTAATTGGCCGCAGTAACATATATAATCGTAATTATTGCCGTAAACAGAATATTGGTCGGGCAGATTTGTGAAAATCCATAAAAGAATAAGTTAGAAAAATAAAAGATATATATACAAAAAAGAACTGAAAAAACCATAAATATGCGTCTCATGCATCTGTTGCAAAAAACGAAAACAAAAATGCCCTTAGAAAAAAAACATTCCGAATACGCATAAAGAATACCGAAAATGGTATACTGTCTTACAGCCTGCATCGCCACAGAAATGCACAATTGGTGGGAGCAACATATCTAATGGTTATAGTGGCCTAAACGGAGATAATTGGTCGCACATAATTCCGAAAAATAAAAGAACAAAGTACAAAAATAAAAATATTGTGAAAATGAACTGACGGAATCATAAATATGCATCTTATACATCTCTTCCAAAACGTGACAAGTAAAATAAACATGTCCGGGAAAGAGTATTCAAAATACAATAAAAAGGCCGAAAATGGGTAAACTGTGTCACAGCCTGCATTGCTATATAAATGCACGACAGGAAAGAGCAACACATTTAATCGTTATAATGGCGCATATCTCGATAATTGGTTGTACATAATTCCGAAAAATACCAAAATAGAGTAGAAAAAATATAGATATTACAAAAGACCATTGGTGAAAGGAAAAAAGAAAAAGTTGGGAACAATTAGATAACCCAACATCTTTAGCAACTCAAACCTAAATCTGGCTGCAAGGTACTCCAAGTGTTGTCACTTGGTTTAAAATGCTAGGCGTCATATCCAATTTGAAGTTCTTCTGATTTTTTTTCCGCAAAAATACAACGTCATAGCTGCTGTGCTAACCCGCTCAAGCGGCCAGTGCCTTGGAGTGTTGGCTTCGTTTGGTTATGGCGAATACAATGAATACCAATGGAACATGCCTGATTTTGATGATGCCAAAAATTGTACAATTTGTTTTTTATAATAGCAGCACTCCTAGCCTAATCCGGACTTAGCCATTTTAAACCGTGGGACCAGAACGCACGCTGTTTAGATTATTCAGAAATGAATGTAACCGAAGCAAAATGGCTAACCTGAAGGCTGGAGCCGGCTGAAAATAAGTGTGATTCGACGCAGTGGAGTGCACCCGTACACAGTTTCTCACCTGCAAACAATGAGGCAAAACAGTACGTGCGTGACTATGCATGAGTACAGTGGTTTGCATCATATTTGCGAGCTTTACGCCACTTTACATTTCAAGTGGGCTAAATAATTTCTTAAACGTTGTCCAAGAACATCAGCCATGATATCAGCCTACACGCTGAAGCAGCTTCAAACAGCGGGTAGCATCAGCTCGATTGGGATGCCGGCCGCAACACGCAAGTGATAAGTGGCGCCTTTACGCTTTCAGGGACTTACGTGTGTTGTTAATGCTAAGCTCTCTTGGTGTCGCTTATGGCGGTGTTGTAACCACAACGCACTGCAGGAAAGTCACCTTTACACACTAGCAGGCCGTTGAGACGAACGTTAATGAGGGTGGTCATGATGTCGATGACACACGCGAGTTGGCAGAGGCTGTATAATGTGAGAATGCTGCACTCCAGTGTCGTTTTGACGACTACCAGGATTGTTCACCCTGGGAAAACTTGTTTTTTATGGGATTAACGACAAACCTATAAAAAACTGGGCAGAGACTGAGGTAATGATACTTTCGCTTCTCGCTGATAATTTCCAACTTCAGCTTCTTGACGAAGCCTTTTCCTGAGCCCATAGGTTAGGCAAATGCGTCTGTAATAAATACCAGCCCATTATTGTGAAGTCTGCTTCGACTGAGACGGAAGATGAAATTTTGTCCCAGCAATCGAAATTAAAGGCAGTCGCGTCACAATACAGGAACACTTTCGCAAAGCAACCAGGCGAATCCGTAAAAAGCCCTTGAGTACGGGAAGTCAACTGGGCAGGATGTCACCTTGCGGTACCATAATTTACATCTAAACAAAATCGTTCATGTGCATTGTCCGCAAAACGATAGCATTTGCAAAATATAACAACATAGTTCGGCCCCGCTCGCAAATAACATTAGCTGCTCACCCAGCGCTGACTTACTTCATCCGATCAATTTCTGCATAACCATCCCCGGCCGCAGAGGCCAAATCCAAGAGCGATTTTTTTTTTATCTACACAAACATCCGAAGCGTTCTCAAGAAGCGTGAGAGGTCATCTGTTCTAATTGACTCGTCCTGTGCTGGCGTGGTAGTTCTAGCCAATACGTGGCTATCCAGTAAAACTAGCAATTCCGAACTATTTACGTGCCAGAAGGACTAAACGGTTTACTGAAAAGACTGCCCTAATAAAATGGAAGACAAACCAGCGGTAAGCACAGGACACTGTTAAAAGAAAACGACGGGACAAGCTGACACAAACAACTCAATGAAGAAGGCCGTCGAACGCCTAGAAATACTTTCCGGCAAACAGATTGCGCATACATGAAGAGTCATGCATCGCATGAACGAAATCGTATCAAGAAACCACAGCGTTTAGAAAGCTCATCTCTTCGCCAGGCAGGAGGAATGCCGTGTCACTGACACAATTGTTTCCCCCTTTATTGTATACGAATCCCCGAAAATTTTTCTTCGGGTTTTTGTACTTCCCGGCCTAATATGCTAGCCTTGCCAAAGGCAGGATTGTAGCCGCAATGCCTACAATGCCTCGGCACCGTCACTCATCTCCTCGATTAACCAGTCGTAGATGGTCCCCGGGCAGTCCGAGGACTGCGTTCAGACCGGAAGTCCCATAGGAATTCATGGGAAACTCGACCACCGGATCGCGTCTCGGGCAGTCCGTGGGCGACCGGGGACTGATAATCGTGGAGGCCCACTGTTGTTTCATCTTCGAGTTGTTGTAGGTGACATAAAAATTCTGTTTTGAACCCACTCCTAGGTAATTTCTCTCTGTCCTACGATTGAGTCTTCCATCCCGGAGGTTATAAGTATACTTGAACGAGATGTTTATATAGGAAAAGCTTTTTTAAGCTACCTAATCCAGAAACACACTAGATAAGTTTGATTCATTTGCCACCCTATCCCCCCGCACATCTCAGGCCATGGTTTGCACACACAAGACTTCCGATCTATTGCAAGAAAACAATAACTGATTTTCCAGACGTTGTTGTTCTACCTCCACCGCTTGTCTGGAAACCTGCTGTTTTGAGCGATGTAAGCTGACCAACACTTTTGTAGGACCTGATAGACAATCCTCTGATCGCATGAAACTTTTTGCCGACGATTGGTTTATGGCATCCAGTGTTTCCTGCACCTATCTTCATACTCGCCTTTGCAGAAGTAGCCAGCTTCTAGGAAGCACTAAATGCTGCCCTGGCATTTACACTGTGTCCACGTTTTTCATTTCCTCAGACAAGACATGAATATACAAAACAACACATTTGTTGCCGCTAACTTTCTTTCTCGAACGTCTGCTGGCAGTAGAATTATTTGGGCCGTTAGAAATGAACCGAACAAAGATTCCGAGAAACGTTTTTAACAGCAGAGGAGTTGAAGACGGCACAAATTCATCTGGCGTATACAGAAAACATGGAGGCATAAAAAAAAGATCGGGGTAGGGAGGTCCCGGGAATAAAACCCGGGTCTTTTACGCCGTGAAACCGGTAACCTTACCACTGCGCCACAGCATCGGCCCGAGGGGTACGGCATAGCAGCAGTGGAGAACGACATGTGCAGCCAATTAGAAAGAAAAAGAACGCTTCCCGGGGTTGGAAAGAAACCGGCGCTATTTAACCGGCGTCCATCCAATTGAGCTATCAACGCAATCCGGACACCCTGCATTTCCTTTGGGTTGGTAGCACGGGCGTTGGCTTTAGACACGGCCGCGGCTTCCAGCTCGTGCTGACGCGGTACGCTTTCGGAGAGATGTGGAAGGGTGCGGACAAAACGGTCCGGGCTATCTAGTCATGAAGAACTTTCAGCGGTAAATTTGGAAAGAAATGTGAGGTGGCATATGTAGTAGAAACTTGGCGTCTTATTTAACAACTTCAATGTAAACTTAGGTCGGTTCAACAGGCCAAGCAACAAAGTCGGAGTAACAATTATTACAGGAAGCAAGCTTCCTGGATCATACTTCAATTAAAGAAAAGGAAATTAACTTGTGCTGGCCACGTTATTAGGCGAAATTACCATCAGTGGACTACCAGGGTGACAGAGTGGACACCGAGAGACTGGCCTAGAAAAAGGTCGAAGGCAAGTATCTCGTTAGAAGGGAGGAATAAGAAAATTCGGAGGGAAATATGCTAATGGTATACGTCTTGCATGAAATGTTTCCAAGGATGTTGTTCACGGGAGTTTGTTTGAAGGAGAAAACGTAACATTAGAGTTTCCATCACGCTCAAGCAGTCGTGAGAACACAAAATACTTATCGAGCACAATACAAAACGCGTGCAGTGTTACAATTTTAATGGCTCTTGTTGCTTAGGAGCGCAAAACCAGGATTTAAAACCGTCGCTCAAGGAGTCACAAAGGGTGAAAGAGTGGACCCTCACAGATGGGTCTAGAAAATAACGAAGTCAATTACTCGATGGAAGGAGGGAAAAGGGAATTCGGAATGGACTCGAGCGGTGCGGAAAGATGCGATTGGAGGTTGATGGGGAGGCCTTGGTCTTCAAGTAGATCTATTGAACTGAAAAGTATGATAATGACGATGGTGACGACAATGACGATAATGATGATGTAACAGCCGGGTCTCCGACGAACGGAGCGGGGGGGGGGGGGCGGCCGCTCTGCTGTTTCTCCAGCCTTGACCATGCAGTGTAAACCGCCAATTTTTGTCTAAACTTCGGCGGAAGCTGGTTACCCTTCTCTCCAGAGGCGACTGATCCCATTTGGTATGACGGGAAATGCAACAGGTTGGCAGGTGGTAAAAGCAAATGCACGTCGCGTGTAGGTTCGTAGCACAGCATATTGGTATTCCAAAATACGCATACGCCTCAGCATTTGCTTCGTGCATTGCTGGCGTTTTATTTTGCATGCCCCTGCAGCTGGCGACAAGTGACGACAATCGTAAAGCTGATATACACATTCGGAACGAACCGCATTGATGGGGCTCTAGAGAGTCTTTGAACATTTCTGGTCAAGGCCTTGCAGACGTGCAGTCGACCGGGATCAGCGCTCGCCAACACGCCATCAAACGTACACGTCACCTGAAGTCTCCAGGTATGTATAACCTATGCGTGAACATAGATAACTTAGAACGCGCTGATTAGTCAGTGCTGCCTGAATAAAATAGAATTTTTTATCCTCAGCTGTGGCACCTGGTAAGAGGAAGAAAATATGTGTTTGCCTTTGCAATGCCCAACAGCCATTTAGAGACGCTTTTTGCCTCAGTATACGACGTAAAAAACTTGAAAGTACAGCAAAGCGCCAAGTTATATTTGTCATGTCGCTGTTGCTTGGTGTCTTTTCTACACCTTTCTTGCCGTGCGTGTAACCTACTGGTGCACTCGTGCTGTGCCTATCTTCGTCATAATATCTGTAGTAGCATATCTTTGTTCACGTTGTGCTCTCTTAAAGAAGTGCACACAGCGGTGACATTGCGATCCCTTGTGGTACAACGCCACTGTCCCTTTTGTTTAGTTCCCTTTCCACACCTTTCTTGCTAATCTTTTCAGCAACTGATAAAAGAACTCTACAGTTCGTAGTTAGTAACCTAACGGTGGAATGGTGGAGTTGATGGCAATAGTATGGCTTCCAGCCTCAGCAAGGTTTAATGTTTTCCCCTATTGCCTCAATTTTAATATCGTGACATGTACTCTTAACTCCACTACACGCGTGTTATCGCCAAGATGGGTAGTCATATGTCTTTTAGGACGGTTTAGAGGGAAAACGCCGTCTATGGGCACATTAATTTAACGTTTTGTGTAGCACCAGTTCTGCGAAGCTTGAAGCTACCCGGGAACAGAATATTCCCACACACCGTTAACAGATTTAACAGATCCAGAGGCTTTCTATATAAGTTAGCAGGGTTCAGCAAAACTGTAGCAAGTTGGACCAGAATGTGTTCCTAAATGACCTTTACAACGTTTACTGTTGTGCGAGTTGGTAGTTCATGTTAAACAATAGGTACCGCGCAAAGAAACAAGGACACGGAAAAACGACGGGACGGCTTTGTGTGTATTTGTTTTTATTCGCGCTGTACCTGTTTTCTAAACTCATATGACCACCGGGGGACGACCAGGGTGGAATACGGTTTAGGGGATATGAGCGTGGAGTCTCTGACTGTATTTTCCTCGTATGGGCGACATAAACGCAACTGCAAACTTGCGAAGAAAAAATCGAAGCAATGGAAGTCCCGACTATACGCGCCTTTCGCCTTTTACTGGCATCTCTAAACTCTATTACTTTTAGTTCCTGTGAATGACAAAGAAGGCACTGACCAAGAAATTAAAACCAAAAAATCTTAAAAGACGCTTTGGCTCCTGCACGGCAGCCTTGTTCGCAGTGAATGTCGTGCCATTGAATAAAGTTAGTCCACTCAGTCCCGCTGAGCGTCTTTTCTGCGCTGTTCTGTCTTTTTTTTCTGGCAATTCGCATTTTATGTTGTTTTTTCGTTCATCAAACCCCGCAATCAAGTTAACCCTGCACAATAACTTGACCGGAGGTCTAACCCTGCTGGTGCTACTGTGTAACAGAGAGAGAATGCGAATAAATAAACCTTGCGTTTTCTTTTTTGTTGAAAAAGACAACTGCTGGCCAGACAGGCTCACCGCCAGCTTTAGTTTTGCCTGTTCTGGCGTATGGGTGCCCAGGAAGTTCGTCAACCAACTGCAGCTCATCACAGCCGATGGTTGTACAGTGGAACCTGTTGCTTAGAATTCAATGCCATTCTCTGATATTTTATGTTAAGCATGTCTGCCCGGTTTTATGAATCGACAAGAAGGTATCGGAGGCCGCCCAGCTAGGAGAACAAAGCAAGTACAGGGAGAGGAGTGCGCTGGATGTAGAGATGAGGACAGAGCGCTTTGAAAGCTTCGGGGACGCGCACCGTGGACAGATAGGGAACGAGGTCAGAGCAGAGGGTACAAGGTCACAGCAGATGGGCTTCGGTAGGAAAAATAGCAGTTACAAGCATATAAAGACACCTCGCTCCAATTTTTCCTGGTGCTCTGAGGTATACGGGAATTTACGTCACCTGAACAAAGACCGCCTCACCAGGGACATGGTGCAGCCAGCTTGCGATGACGTGCACAGTGTAAATCGGGGGCACATCGCCCAAACCACGGTTTCCAGCTTAAGAAGACCCGCAAAAGGCGGGCCTAGTTTTGCCTACAAGGCTTGCACGAAACCCGCCTTCAAGGGATGAAGCGTCCTGCAGTTTTTAAGTTAGGCGCTGGCTATCCCTGCTCTCATTTTCATATCTGATGCGTAGACACTAATGTTTAATATACCGGGTGGCAGCTCGCAGTACTCAATGGCACTGGTTCAGAGTGAAATTTTACAGTCTATAACTACTGGACCACTTCCTATCAACAGATTAACACTGCAAATATAAATACCTGATGACAGCAAGGTTGCTAAACAGTACAAGAAAATTGAAGTAATAGAAAAACTGCTCACTTGACAGTAACACTCTCTCGAGTCTGAGTAAATACTACAAATGCGTATTAGAATAAACGCAGACATAACAATGTCGGGTAGACAATCAATCAAGCGAAATAACTATACGAACAAGCATTGATCCGTACAAAAAAGAGTCGAGCGTGAAAACAGAATAAAGGAGTCTGTGTCTGACCCGCATTGCGAAGAAAACAGGTAGGGAGCCAACGAGAGAACAAATGTAGTTTTTATCTAACAGTTGCTGTATCAACGTCTGGCTATGGGCGCGGAGACCGAGGCCGAAATGGCGGCTCTTGGTTTGTTAAGGGTGAAATAAATCTGAGACCTTAATTTTGTGCAGTGGGAAAAGACAGATCAACAGGCTGTCAGCTATTGCGGCGCGATCTTTAATTGTTATATCCGAATGTTTCCAGCGCTTAAGCCCATGGTTCGAAGGCTTGGCTTTAAAAGTCTGGCTTAAAAAGCCGTCTACGCCTAAGAGCATTGGTGGTGTAGGAAAATACAATCAAACCATTTGCGTTCCTGGCTCACAAGGACTATATACCCACCTTGTTTTTAACACTTCGCGTTACTCTGTAGGAAATCTGAACGTTTGTATACGTATCGGTCGACGCTTCTGCGTTCTGCTTTCCTTCTGGGAGCTTGCTGCCCGCCGACCAAGTTCGTAGCGAAATGGAAGCTTTTATTGCAGACTGGACTGGGCATTTCGATGATCAGTGCAGCGGGATATGTACGGTCCAAAATAAAGCCCATGATTCCTGGCAGCTACGCGCACGAGGCCGCTGCTATTTTGCTTCATGGATATGCTGGATTGTGGTCGCTTCCCCTTTGTGCAAGGTGTGGAAAAGATCATCGCCATGGTTCTTCGGAGCATGCAGCAAGACGACAAAGGCAACACCTAGATGCAACGGAGATGCTGAGGGAATAGCTCGTGCGCCGGGCTGACTTCTCGTGGCTAGGTGTGTTTCTTGGAGACACATGACACTTGGTTGATTAGCATGCATCATCTCATACACACCATCAAGGATTTTATGGAGGCCTCTGCAGTTACACTGAATGATGTTTTCTGTTCCCATTATTTACATTTAAGAATGACTGGAGTTTGTGTGTGCGTGTTCATGTGTGGTCTTTCGGGGCTTATACTCTCGGAAATGGCTTTTTGTACGTTTCTGCGGACTGGGACGTCAGAGGGCGCTCCTTCTGCTGAGTTACAGTCATGAACAGCCTGGTATCCATTTCCTCGTCAGATGTCACGGGGGTGCCTGACCCCCCCCCCCCCCCCCCTGGACTTGGCAGCACTCGGGTGCCCTTCGTTTGAGCCGCCACCGCCGACGGCGTCAGGACCGCCACAGGTGGCACGGGGAGTGCGGTGGGTGTGGGAGCCGATGCAGGCCCCCCGTGTCCACCCCGTCCGCACCCTCCAATGTACGGAAGGACAGGGAAGCAGGGGCGGGAGCGGCATCGGTCCCGACGGCGGCGGTTGGCCCCACAACCGCTGCTGCCTCAGCAACCGGTGTGGTGACGGGTTGGGCTGCATGAGGCAACCCAGCGGGGGGCTGGAGTGGGACCAGGTCATACTCGCTGAACGGGGTCCCTGTGGAAACCAGGCGCCGCTCCACCCTCCCCCCTGGCAAGCTGCGTAGGCGTACTTCCCCAGGGGAGAAGAGGCGAAAATCTTCCCCGCCTCTTGGAAGGTGATGTTCTCAGTGACCTTGAGGTTGCTGATCTTTTTTCTAGTTGAAAATTTTCACATTTGCGGCAGTATGCCACATGTGGCCCCCGGCAGTTCAATCAGGTGGCGCTGTTGGATGGGCAACGGTCAGTGGGATGACCATGTGCCGCGCATGTTGCACAGGTTGTTAGGTACACGGCAAGAGTTTGTACAGTGCCTGAACCGCTGGCGCTTAAAACAGGGCCGTGGGTTCGGGATGTAGGGACGGGTGGAGCACAGGATAAAGCCTGCATTTCTAGGTTGGGGGAGTTCTGGGTGGTCAAAGGTAAAGATGATGTGCTGGGTGAGAATCTCCTTGCCGTCTCTGCGAATGGTGATGCGCCTCCCGGTAGTGATGCCCTGATCCTTCAAGCCTTCAGGGAGATGCGCATCTGTTTCGTTCAGCAGATCTGGCTCACAGATAACGCCCCGCGAGCTGTTGAGGCTCCAGGGAGGATGTGACCCTGGTGTCCATATCAGGCATTCGAGTTTGAGCTAGAAGCTATGTGGCCTGCTGCTTGTCGCTTACCTTCACCAGTCCTTAGGTTTTTAGCCTTATGTGATTTCCCAATTGTGTCTCCAAGAACATAACCAAGAACACTGATTTCGTTGCAAGAGCGTGGGCTGTATCACGGCATTCCATAAAAAGAAATCTGGAGTAATCTTCTGGTTCAGGAAAGGTTAAGGATGTCAATGGGGGAAAAGATACTTTGGTGCTGCCCATTTACAGGGACCGGTCACGTTTGGGGGGGAGGTTAGAAAATACCATATATCATAGTATGAAAGCAGGAAATGGGAGTACTTTCTGTGCTGGGGTTACCCTGATATCAAGAGAAGTCCCGGAGCTCCCTTCTTGGTAAACAGACCGGGAGCCCATCCGCCAGAGCTTGACGTGGGCTCTGACAGCCACCGTTAGTGGTTTCGACTTTCCAGATTTTCGAGTTTATTTTTCCAGAAACTGGTGTGGTTTTCCGAGTATAAGCTGCCTTAGCAGCTTGACAAAGCCCTCGAAACCACACACAAGGCAATGGCAGCAAGCAAAGAAAAGTGTAATGAAATTCTGATTACTTAATCACGTAGAGTAACACAAGAAGCATATCATACAAACTGTAGGAAAGTACCACGGACAATGAAGCATAAGCTATGTAAGTTACAAGATGTGCAAAGATAACAGTGCATCTACATTCTTCCTACAGGTACAGTATAAGAAATAACAAATACTAGTAACGCTTTATACCAATGACGAAGAGAAAAATGAAATCTGAACATAAACATTACGAGCAAACACACAAGGCATACCTAAATTACGATGTAACCGTTACAAGTACAGGATAGCGAAAACATGAATAGCACGAAACAAACAACCTTGTACTTAATTAAAATATCAGTTCACCTGAGTGAAAAAGCTCCGTAATTCTTTTTAGTTAGCTATCTTTGTATGTCGATATTTATTGAGTAATAATGGGAGATTATGCGATAACGACTTCCACTTATAATCTGTTCGAAACTGAGGTATATGCCATAAAGCCGGATTACGTGTGTTTATTGTGGTGCTGTGATATGCCAGTCTGCTAGTGATGTTAAGAAGGAAATTGAGGATGTTGACGAAAACAGCATTTTCTGCAGTAGACAGAAACCATAAAGACGGTCAATTTTGATAATATTGTGTAATGCGAAAAGATGCCGTGTGCTCTGGGTACGTTCAATGTTTTCGATATAGCGCATCATTTTCTTTTGAAGAACCCTTCACCTCTAAACACATCACCACGGTAGGTTACAGCTTAAGTTGGGGGCTCGGGTTCCACGGTGCCCCCAATATCGTCACCAAGATTACTCAAGGCGTACCGTGCGGGGAGAATCGAATTTCTTGCGGTCCGCTGGAGTAGCTACTGCGCGGATAGCGTGTTCGCAGTTGCCAATCCCCCGAACGGGGCTGCAAACGCCCGTCTCAAAAAATAAAAAACAAAGAAGTGGGATGTTTACTGACGTATCGACTGGAGGACCAGCCTTCATGGGAGTAAGAAGTACAAAACATTGCAGCATGCTTCCAAAGATACGTGTCGAGAGAAACGTGCACTACAATGCGACCAGCTTAATAGAAATTATACGTCATCAATCGCTAAAACAAGAAAAAGTGGGAGCAGTACACCTGAGAGGGCGTGCACTGCTCTTCCTCTTTTTTGGGAGAAAAGGTGCCTGAACATGCACTTGCACGACATCCAGGATAAAACTGAACTAGAAAGTAGTTCAGAGGAGGTAGACATCCCACCAGTAGTGACAGAAGAAGTGGGGAAGGCTTTCAACGAATTTAAAGGGGGCAAAGCACCTAGGTGAGGATCAGATTACAGCAGGCCTCTTGAAAGATGGCGGAGAAATTCTACTTGAAAAACTGGCAAACCTGTACACGCAATGCGTAATGACCGCAAGTGTTCCGGAATCTTGGGAGAACGCGAACATCATCCTAATCCTTAAGAAAGGTGACATGAAGGACTTGAAAAATTACAGGCCGATAAGCTTACTGCCAGTCTTCTACAAGGTAATTGCTAACAGAATTTGTGCAACCTTGGATTTCAGTCAACCTGAATAACAATCAGGGTTCCGTAAAGGATATTCAACAATGGACCATACTCACACGATCAATCAGGTGATAGAGAAGTGCGCTGAGTATACTGAACCTCTATTTATAGCCTTCATAGATTATGAGAAAGCATTTGACTAGGTAGAAACCTCAGCAGTCACTCAGGCATTGTGGAACCAGGGTGGAGACGAGCATTATGTAAGAATACTAGAGGATATCTACAATGGGTCCACAGCTCCCATCATCCTCCATAAGGAGAGCAGTAAAATATCTACAAGGGAGGGCGTCAGACAAGGATACACAATCTCTCCAATGTTATTCACAGCATGTTTAAAAGAAGCATTCAGAACATCGGATTGGGTACACCATAAAGTAAGGGTTAATGGAGAATACCTCAGTAACCTCAGATTTTCTGATGACGTTACCTTGCTAAGTAACTCGGGGAACGTATTACAGAGCATGCTTTCCGCACTGGACAAAGAGAGTAGAATTGTGGGCCTGAAAATAATTATGCAGAAAACTACAGTAATGATCAATAACCTCGGGACAGCACAGCGGTTTCAGATAGGTGGCGATGCAGTGGAAGTGGTAAGCAAATATATCTACTTAGGCCAAGTTCTGACCACGGAACCCAACCATGAGGCAGAGATAATGCGAAGGATAAGAATGGGGTGGAGTACATTCTGCAGACATTCTCAGATAATGAATGGCAGCCTACCATCGTCCCATAAGAAGAAAGTGCAGGACAGCTGCACCTTACCGGTACTCACCTACGGGGCAGTAACTTGGGGGCTTATTATAAGGGTTTCACTTAAATTGAAGACTAATCAGTGAGCAAAAGAACGGAAGACGATAGGTGTAACATTAAGAGACAGAGAGTGGAGTGGATCACAGAACAAAAGCGTGTTAAGGACATATTTGCAGAAATTTAGAAGACGAAACGGGTCTGGGAGGGAAAGTCATGCGAAGGCAAGGTAACCGTTGTTCATTAAGGGTAACAGATTTGATGTCCAGATATGGCAAGCGTGGCCGGGTGCGGCAGGAAGTTAGATTGGCAGATGAGACCAACAAGTTTGCGGGAATAAATTGGCCGCTGTTATCACAGGACCAGTATAACTGGAGATCCATAAGTGAAGCCTTTGCCCTGCAGTGGGTGTAGATAGACTGATGATGATGATGATGACGATGACAAGGCAACCACGAAGTAGGCAATGGCGCACGGCGCAATGGAAGCCTGAGTGGCGACGACGACGTGCTGAATGTAACTTTACCTTGATTCGCTCGTATCATAGTGATCATCATCAGCAGCAGCCTACTCGCGTCCACTGCAGGACGAATGCCTCACGCAATGACCTCAAACCTGTCATCATGGCCGCTCATTAGATCGTCGCTTCGTCCACCATGGTACGTGAATTTTACCCGCCGCGGTGGCTCAGTGGCTAAGGCGTTGCGCTGCTGAGCACGAGGTCGCGGGTTCGATACCCGGCCGCGGCGGCCGCTTTTCTGATGGAGGCGAAAAGCAAAAACGCCCGTGTGTACGAGATTTCTGCGCACGATAAAGATCCCCAGGTGGTCAAAATTAATCCGGAGCCCTCCACTACGGCGCGCCTCATCGCCTGCGTTGCGTCGGCGCGTTAAACCCCACAATCAATCAAAATCAATCGTGAATTTTGTTCTGCAGCCGCGTAAAATTTTGGCGAATGCTGCTGTGTTTTCATCCCCATCCTGGCCCTCAGCGCTGCACAATATCGGCGTTAAAGTAGCCATGGTGGTTACGTCAGCCGTGCCGAGCCGCAGCACTGCCGCAAGCAGCACCAGCACGACGATGTCTCGCTCCCCATAACCCCAGCCCTGGCGTGACTTGGAGAGACAAGACGATATCAGC
This sequence comes from Haemaphysalis longicornis, assembly GCF_048455015.1. Lineage (NCBI taxonomy): Eukaryota > Metazoa > Arthropoda > Arachnida > Ixodida > Ixodidae > Haemaphysalis > Haemaphysalis longicornis. The sequence continues at coordinate 155,887,542 of NW_027526335.1, read as the reverse complement.
CGAGACGAAGAGGAGAAGAGCCGAGACCAGTTTGCCATGAGTCCCCCACCCTTAAGTCTGGTGTGTCTTCAAGCGCCTCAACGGTTCTCCTTGAGCACTTCAGGCATCGCTGTTCTGGGCCAGTATTCACGCAACTCTTCGTCTTCATCCGCGGCGGCAATGACATTCTGACTCATCATTATCATGTCAACTCTCATTGTTGCGCTGACTTTCATTGTCTGCGGCCTCAACCGGAACGGTGGCCTTCTACCGGGGGGGATATGTTGCACGTCAACTAAGAAACTAAGAAGTACGCAGTGGCCAACGGCTGAATGCCCACATGAAGACTACGACGTACCGATTATATTATAGCCTTCGTTGGCTCGTGCCATCATGGCCGCTCATTGAGTTATTGCGCTATCCACCATGGTTCGTGCATTTCGTTCAGCCGCGGCATAACAATATATATTGTCTGGAAACAAAAACTTACGAAGAGCGGCAGAAGATAACGTAAGTAAAGATCGATGCACACGAGGAAAACGTAAAATGTGTTTACTAACGTTTCAGGTAGACAGTTTCTTTTCTTCAGAGGACAAATGAAGTCCTGTGACAAAAGGATGTCCTCTTTCTGGAACGTTAGTGAACCTAATTTATTATTATTTATTATTGATTGATTGTGGGGTTTAACGCGCCAACGCAACGCAGGCGATGAGGCGCGCCGTAGTGGAGGGCTCCGGATTAATTTTGACCACCTGGGGATCTTTATCGTGCGCCGAAATCTCGTACACACGGGCGTTTTTGCTTTTCGCCTCTATCAGAAAAGCGGCCGCCGCGGCCGGGAATCGAACCCGCGACCTCGTGCTCAGCAGCGCAACGCCTTAGCCACTGTGCCACCGCGGCGGGTAATTATTTATTATATATATATATATATATATATATATATATATATATATATATATATATATATATATATATATATATATATATATATATATATATATATATATATATACATATATAAGCAGCAGAAGCAACTTCTCGAGCAGCCAGAAGAAATACTTGACAAAATGGTAGACGCACGATTAAAAACAAAAACCCTTACTGGCGACCGATTTAATAGTTGCTTCCATGCAGAACACACCTAGCTACTTCCAACCTAGCTAAATAGTTGATTGCGTTGCTGGCACGTGCGCTCTTCTGTGACTTCTGTGAACTCTTAAACTGCCCTGACATTCTCCACACCACCGGTAATTGCTATTTTCAGAAGTGAATGTGTCACCGGCGGTCTCCGTTCGGTAGTTGTCGTTCTTGTACTTTGCATTTCGTGTGTCGAGACGTTCCCTGCACAATTCATTTATTCGTGTAATTCCTACGAAAAGTGTTTTTCAACAGCTCCCTACCCTGTCTTCTTTTTTCTTTATGAGCGACCTTGCATATTGCTGGGCTTTTTAGGAAAGAGTTTGTCGTCTGCGGTACCGCATCTTCTTTCTTCATTTTAGTTGCTGTGGAGAGTTTGTGAAAAGCAGAACGGTGCGAAAGTGTGTACGCACATGTATAGTGCCCTCCCTTCCCTGTTTCCTCGCCCCAACCCGCAAGTGTTCTTAACAAGGGTGCACTGTAGCACACCTTCTGAACCTATGTAAGCGTGCGTGCTTCTACGTTGTATGTTACTCAAGACGAAGACTGGTCCTCCAGTCGAAACGTCAGTAAACCACTGATTTCGTGTTTAATCGTGCGTCTACCATTTTCTCAACTATATATATATATATATATACAGGGTGTCCCAGCTATCATGCACCAAGATTTAAAAAAAGAGAAGTCACGTAACTCGAAGAAAACCTAGTGCATAATGTTTGCAGTACTGTGAAGAAGCGGAGAGTAATTTTTTCGTTAATGAGACTTAATTAATTAATTGTAATTAAATATCTAACTCGAAAAATACTGTCCTAATCACTAAAGTGTCAATGAGGCACTTGTAGGTAACCATGAGGGGCATCTAACTGCGCTATTTTCAGCGACGAACTAATTGCGTACTCATTTATTCTGACTGATAAAGGAAACCCGCGAAATATGAAAAATACCACGTGACGACGCTTACGCGCGCATTGTGAAGCAGCGTCCCCAAACAAAGCTGATTGAAAGCAACTGCTTTGCGTGTTACCCGCCCGAAGAGACAGCGCATCACCTTGATAATAGCATGCATGGAAGGAGCAGCAGCAGCAAGATTCGCGGGACGCGTGTGCAGATAAGGAACAAACTCGGTCGCGATTTCTTCTTTCTTTCTTTTGTCTATTTCATTCTGGCTAACTCAGAGGCAGCCTGTTTGAGGGCGTTGCTTTACGGTGCGCGCGGAGGCGCCGTCAGGTGGTATTTTTCATATTTCGCGGGTTTTCTTTATCAGTCAGAATAAATGTGTACGCAATTAGTTCATCGCTGAAAATACCGCAGTTAGATGCCCCTCGTGGTTACCTACAAGTGCCTCATTGACACTTTAGTGATTAGGACAGTATTTCTCGAGTTAGATAATTAATTACAATTAGTTAATTAAGTCTCGTTAACGAAAAAATTACTCTAGGGTTAACGAAAAAAATTAAAAAAGTCTCGTTAACGAAAAAAATTATGCTAGGGGGCTTGCGTCGGCAAAGACGTGCAGCGTTGAGTCTTGTATCATACCTTGATTTTCAGCATAGCACATGGGCACTTGCAGGTGCTTCATCACTAATGCCTCTTCAATTAAAACTCTCCACCTTTTGTTTTTTTCAGCAGGTAAAGGATCATCCCATGTTGCGTCCAGTTTCCATAGGCTCTGGAAACCTATTTTCGCTCGTATGGTGAATGCCGATAATAGTCCAAGTGGATCAAATATTTTAGCGTTGCCTGCAGCATCGTTCTTTTAGTCAGTGGGAGCATTGTTAGTTCTGACACCCATTTCTCCACTAGAAAGCACAGAACGTCCTCGTGGTGTTTCCATATCATTCCTAACAACTTCGTTTGGCCGCTTGACCGAAGCTCCTTGTGCGCACCCTCGGCCTTTTCGGTTGCGTCGAACACTTCATTTACTCGCTTGTCGTTTGACGCCCATTTTCTCACGTTCATCGAGGCTCTGTCGAACACCATTTTCGTTTCGTTGTACAGTTTGATGGCTTCATCGACCGTTTCCGCTCCGAGCATCACGTCGTCGACGTAAACTGCCCTCTGTAGCCTTTTTCTTGTTTCTGGAAATTCAGAAGTCATTTCTTTTAGATGGTGCTTAATTGTGGCTGCTAGTAGAAATGTGCTCGGTGTAGTGCCGAATGTCACTCTTGTCATACTCCACGCCTGAATTTCGTCAGTTAGTCTTCCCTGGTCGTCGTGTTTCCACCACAGAAACCGCAAAGAGTCTGGGTCTTCCTCGTGGATGCTGATCTGCAAAAATGCCTTTTCCACGTCTCCGATCAGTGCAATATTTTCTTTTCTAAAGTTTATAAGCATGGACAGTATGTCCTCGTTGGACCGGCTTTAAAATTGTCGTTTAGCGATCTGTTTTCCATCGAGCTTGGCGACGCGTTCAAAACGACTCTGACTTTCGTGGTTGCTCGGTCCTCCCGTATGACTGCGTGGTGGAGCATATAGTAGCAAAGGTTATTTGGTTTTCCAGCTCCCTCCTGTACCTCTTCCGCTACCCCAGAGGTGAAATATTCTGAGATTGCCTCGTCATACCTACTGAGAGCATCATTCTTCTTCAGCCTCATTGTTAATTGCCGTAGCCTTTTCACTGCAATTTCTCTGTTCGTGTCCAGGTTTACGTTCTCTTTCCATGGCAGACCTATTGTGTAGCGACCATTTTCCATCGTTATTTTCTCCTCGAACCCCTTTAACACCTTGTCTTCGTTTCTTGGTAGACCATGTTTTATTGTGATGCTGATTGACTCCAAATTCCAGAATTTCTGCAATTCGTCCTGTATTCCTTTATCAGTAGCTTCGACATGAAGTACCATGACTGCCTGGTCTGTTGTCCCTTTCAGCTTGTTTTGACGGTATGGCCCTTGCACTACCCATCCGAGCGTTGTTTCCGCAGCCATTAATTTGTCACCTATTCGTTTTATCTTTCCTGTGAAGAATTCCCAATAAAAATCTGAGCCAATTAGCAAACCTATCATCGACTTTTGCGTTCTTGTTTTACTGGTGTCGTCGGCAATTGCCAAATCTAGTTTCTTCATCTCTTCGCTGATGTCTTTGCTGGGTCCTGGCAGACAATTACTGGATATCACGTCTACTTTCAGTGCTTCGATTGTGGTGGTCGATCTCTTGGTTTCCAGCCCTACTGTTTCTTGCACCACATCCATGGTCTTCAACGTTTCATTACCGCCGAACGAGCCAATCGTCAAATTTTCTTGTTTGATGATCTTTGCACCAATTGCTTCTGCTCATCCAGCTGCGATGAATGACCTTTGGCTGCCGCTGTCAATTAAGATTAGTGCGTAGTTGCCTGAGGAGTCTCCTTCAATCCAAGCTACCGCAGTTTGTAGCAGTACGCACTGTCTTTCCTGCCGTTCAATGGCATGCATGGTGCAGGCCGTTGATTGTTGTGGCTGTACCATCGCGGCATGTTGTTCTGCTTTCTTTTCTTGTTTTGTACTGCACATTGATGTCGCGTGCCTTCCTTTACACTGTTTGCATCGCACGCTGGCTCTGCAGACACGCGCAGTGTGATTTGGCCGTGTGCACCTGAAACATGCCCGGTTAGCTGTTAGTGCTGCTTTTTTCTCTTCCATTTGCATATTGCGCCGACAATCCTCAGTCGTGTGATTGTTCTGTTTGCAAAATACGCACACTCTTTCGGATGAGCTGTAAAAATTTGTTGTCGTTCGAAACTGTCTCGTGCTGTCTTTTGACTGTTTTTGAGAGACCGTTGTTTGCTCCTTTTCTGTCTCCTCTCCTAAGTTTACTTGATGCCGAAGGAATTCAAGCAATCGGGTTAGTGCTTCTGCACTTTTTCTTCCTGTTGTCTCGTTTTGCTGTCTTTCTTCCCCTTCCCTATTCCGTATGTTCTGCGACAACTCTTTTAACTTGAACTCTACTGACAGTTCTGCTGGAATAGCCCTCTTCAACACTGGCATTAGCATTGGTGCATAACACTCGGGTTTTACATCTAGGGATTCAAGGGCGCGCATGTTCACTTGTACCGCCTGGTACAGCCGTCGAAGATCTTCAATATCCTTAATTGATTTCACTTTTTGAATGTTTAGCAGCTCGTTCCTGTGAAGATCCACCGATTTGTCGTGTCTTCCTTAAGTTTCCAATAGCAATTGGACTGCATGATCGTAGTTCTTTTCCCCGCAAAACTGTAAGCCTTCTATTTCAGCAGCTGTCTTTCCGTCTAATGACGCCATCAAATAGTTGAACTTCTGAGGTTTGCTCATGTTAGGCCTGTCGTGAACTGATGACTTGTATTGTGTTCAAAATCTGTTCCACTCAAGCATATTCCCGCCGAATTTTGTAAGCTTTAGCTTTGGCAATTTCACCAACTCCAATTCATCTGTCCTTGCGCTGCACTGTGGGAGTGGTGCAATCGGTGGGCTATTTATATTGCTTGAGATGGACTCCACAATGCTCATTTCAAGCTTCGAGAGTATAGCCAACATTTTCATGTTGTATTCAAGGATTCTTTCGAATTCGCTGTCCGCAACTTCGTCTGTTAAATATTGCTCCATTTGGTTATTACTTCTTTAGGTCGCGCTTCCATCCCCTTGATCTGTGCTTGCGTGGAGCATAACGTTGTCCTTTCGGATCTCTCTGCTATTTGCTGTTCGGCTGCGTTGACAAGCAGCGTAACAAGCCGAGCGAACACAGACACACACCCCCATATTTGTGTGTGATTCAGCGTGCGCGTGCGCGTTTTAGTGGTGTTCTGACCCTCCGTATAGTTCATTGCGGAGACTGGAAGCGCACTGACAGGCTTGTGGCTAACGCTGGGAATTTTCTGATCGTCGGTGGTGGTGAAAAAATTTATGCATTTGGTGATAGCTGAGCAGTATCGACGAGTGGGCCATGAGTGCATAAATCCAGTGGCGGGCGCAATCCGGTCGGCCCGCTCAATCAGCCATTGCAGGTCTTACGCAGCAGTGCCGGACAGAGCAGCCTTCCAAAAGATGGTAGAGACGCCTATTGGGGCGGGCCTGTCTGGTGGTCGCGGGCACTTTCATGCAGAGTGGACTTTGTCGTGCCACTTCCATAGCTTTTTATTGCTCTGCGGTTTTTGGTCTTAATAGAAACATGACAAAGTTGCAGGAGGAAAAATGGGGGGCTGTGCACATATCGAGTGGAAGTAATGTTCACTGCACTTAAGGGAAGCATTGAAATGTTGAAATAAAAATTTAGCGTAAAACGTTCATAGCCAGGTTATTTGGTTTACTTGAGTGCATGAGGCGAAAAGGAAGGCCTAATAAGGAATAAGACATTGGCGTAGATAGACAAGCTTTCGCGAAAAATTACCGAGTTTATGGCGATTAGAAAACGTTGGCCAAATGGAGTAAAGGCGGGACGTAAGATGGAACTGGTTGGTTCAGTAATTCTGTCTTTAACAAACTTGTAGAACACGGTTGTGTCTCTGATTCTCGATGAGTAAAATGTTTTAATATCCAAGAAAGTGCATTGATTTAAAGTGATTCGCAATACACTACTTGTCTGAGAGGTTCTATTTCTGCCGTTCCCAAACACCTTTTCTGGTTTTTTGAAGGGAGAAATACTTCTCCAGCTGTTTTTCCCCAGCTTACAAACAGGCCCTTATCACGGATATTTAATCGGGACAAAATAACGAACGCTGTCAACCTTGGCAGCAGGAACAGCGGTCAAAAATGATTGCAATTTTCACATATTTCTATTATTTCTCGTTTCAGGTTACCTTGTTTTTTAGTCCTCCTATTGTCGTTGCGGCAGTGGCTGTGAGTGCGGGGCGTACCTTGGCGAGTCAATTCGCTTTGTAAGGCTAGCTCGCTGAGCTATAAACGTCCACTGTGCGCGACATACCGGCGGCTGTGTTGGCCTGTGCAATTGTGGTGAGTGGGTCCTGTGCGATTGGGTCCTGTTGGTCCTGAGTGGGTCCTTCTTTGTTGCGACACGCCACAAGTGGCAAGGAGTTAGGTACAGGGAAACGGCTTCATATCTTCAAACAACTCATTTCGAAAAATGTTCATGTTACGGTAATCAGAGCCGTCGGTTCCTTATGCTCTGAGATAAAGCAAAAACACGGTGAACTGCTTATTCTGAGATAAAATGTTCTTTAACAAAATCTCGTGATGTCAGTCGGGATAAAGTGCCTAGCTCGCTGCGCTATATGAATGTGGTCACAATGATAAAGATGATGGGGATGTTGCTGAATAGGTTGGTGCGCATGAATGCATTAAGTCATTTAGAAAGACTGAAGACTTGTGTGTTGTAGGTACGTGATCTGAGTGGCAGCCGTACTTTGTGAATGAGGTCTTCGAAGCAATTCTTGCACTCCCTCAAAATGCAACAGCTTAGGCTGAATTTATAACGCTAAGAAGGAGCAGAACAGGGAAGTTTTTACATGCAATGTCCATCAACTTTTTCAAATTTAGTAAAGTTGCTGGCTCACTAGCTGTGCGAAAGGCACCTGTGTTTTGGGTGAGACAATACACCACGTTTTTTTTCTGGAGGGTACATATGAATTCAGCCTGTTTCAAGTTTTTGGTTAGATACGAAATCAGCTAAAGGTTACTAAGCAACTGTTGGAAGCTTCGTCGCTATGTTGTTTTACAGGCATTGCAGTTCGTTCTGAAAAAACTGCCCTCGTGTCTGAATGGGAGAATGCGTTGAAGTCCTCACCCGTGTTTAAAACGATACACACCTTCACTCTACTGCGCGTCTAATAACGCAGTTGAGATATAGTCGCACAAAAGCTGAATTCCATATTCAAATAAAAAGCCCCATTTTGGCAGGGCACTTGTTTTTACAATGCTTTTATAGAGTAGATCTCCGCTGCTAATCACTTCGATGACGCACAGAATCATCGATCGCGTGGCCAGTAAAAAAGACACTGATACCGATTTATGATGGTTGTGTCTATAATTTATGATAAACTCGGGCAACAAAGGTGGATGCTGGAAAGCAAAACCAATGCGTGAAAGTAGACGCGCCTTCGTCTCCCATTGCTTTTACAGCGCAAGAAGGCGAGAAGGGCAGTAGTAAGCCCACAAAAGAATTGCTCACTGATATTTGGAAATTTCGGTATGCTGTAAGAAAAGCACAAGGAAACCCTTAGGTACCGATGTGAGGCGCAACAAAACGTCAGGGAGGCATTTGACTTGTGGTGGAAAAAGGAGACTTCGCAGTCTAAGACGGCTGTAGATGGTGTTATATACGGGCCTATTTGTTTCCAAATAGAAAAAATCGCAGCCATTTCACTCTGTGCCGGTGGATGCCAAGTTAGGTTTTGTAGCACACGACACAAAATGTGACGTGGAATTGATCCGAAAGACGTACATGCGCAGTTTTACTCCTCTCAAACGTGGACAGTGGTCACTCCTAATTAAGAGTTTTGCGTCTCGAACACAGTTCACAATTGCAAGTGTAGAAAAACAATTTTCCGGGGATTAGAGCAGGGAAACTAAGTTTTCCAAATAAAACCTCCGATTTCGGGGAAGAGCGGCAGTGAGTGCCAACATAGTTGCGCACGGCAATACAAAATCCATACGCTGCTAGGTACAGTGGAGCTGTATGGACGAATGCCGAAGTAAACTTCGATCTAGCCAGCGTGTTCGTTTATCATTTTTTGATGGCACGTGGACTTGCTCTTTCCCCCTAACCCGTTCTCGCACCCCTCCTCTCGGAATGAACTAGCAATTACACGCTTTTCCTGCGAAGCGTTCCAAACTCTCATCAAATTTTCAATAAAGTTTGGAACAAGAGCCAACTCCCTGAAACATGGAAGACAGCCAACATAGTAATGATTCCCAAACATGGAAAAAGGTTACATCTTAACAACCTTAGGCCAATCTCACTGAAATCATGCCTCGGAAAGCTCCTCGAGCAGATAATCCTAAACAGACTCAACAAACACATGGAATCAAACGGCCTTTACCCAGACACGATGATTGGCTTTAGAGCAAACCTCTCGACGCAAGACATACTCCTACAATTAAAACAAGCAATCTTAGACGGAGAAGGAACATCTATCTTGGACACGAGAGCCCTTTTAGGCCTAGACATCACCAAAGCATTCGACAGGGTCAGCCCCAATGCGATACTTAATTCCATCGATAAACTAGGACTCGGAGAAAAGGCCTTCAACTAAGTAGAAAATTTTCTCAACAACAGAAGTGCCAAGATAAAGAATGGAGAAATCAATTCGAATGAATTCGGCATGACTAATAGAGGAACACTGCAAGGCTCGGTTTTATCACCTTTTCTTTTCAATATGGCGATAATAGGCCTCTTTGAGGAACTTAATAAAATTGAGAAGCTCAACCACATCATATATGCAAATGACCTCACATTATGGGTGGCACGAGGAAGGGATGGGAACATAAAGAGCACATTACAAAAAGCTATAAACAAGGTTGTGGAATTCTTATCTTCGAGAGGCCTGAAATGCTCCCCCGAGAAATCGGAACTACTGGCTAAGAAGTGCCAAAAATCGACCAAAAAACGGCAAGGGAACTTGAGATGATCACGCTCACCCCACAGAGCAGACCCATTCCGACGGTGAGCGCTATCAAAATATTAGGCCTCAGTATACAAGACAACGGCTCAAACACCGAAGCGGTCAATGCCCTGCAGAGAAACGTAAACTGGACCATCAGGCTCATATTAAGGGTAACCAATCGGCACTACGGTCTCAAGGAAGGCAATATTATAGGAGACATAAAAGCTTACATAATATCAAGAATTCCGTACACGACTCCTTTCCTGAAATTGAAAACAGAATAAAAAACCAAGCTAAGCAACCAAAGAGCGTACAAAAGAGGCATAGGAACTCCGATCAGCACCTCAAATGAGAACCTAGAGGCCCTTGGGCTACAAAATGCGCTGGATGAGATCATAGAAGCCCAACAACTAGCACAGCACGAGAGAATCTCAAGGAGCAAAACAGGCAGATACAACCTAGACAAACTAAACATCAGAACCAGAACACAGCAGGAGGGACCCAAAGAAGAAATGGACAAAAGAATCAGAGAAACGTTCATCATAGCCAGCATCCCAAGGAACATGCACCCAAATTGGAACCAAGAAAGAAGACAGCAGAGAGCGAAGGCTCTTCACAAGAAATATGGTAAACGAGATGGTACCCCATACACAGATACGGCCTTACAACAAGGATCTAAAAGAAAATCTATGATATGTGTAGTCGTGGACAATACGGGATCTATTGTGACAGCGTGCACGGTTATGACCAAATACCCGCATATGGGAGAGGAGGCGGCAATAGCCCTCGCCATGGCCACCGGAAAGGCAAAGAGAATAATTAGCGATTCGAAAACAGCAATCCTAATCTTCTCACGAGGATACATCTCGGCAACAGCATACAGTATTATTAAAGACATAAAACGAGAGCCTGAAGCCAAAACCGCCTTAATATCAACTCCAGCGCACTCCGGAATGCCTGGCAATGAAGTCGCATATGAGGCTGCTCGAGATCTAGTCTACCGAGCCCCCAACCCCCTGTGGACACACTGCCAGATGAAACAGCGGATGACAGAGACCCACTCACAACATATAGAGAAATCTTGTACCGCTGTAGATGCCGCAGGAAAAAGCACGCAGAGGCACACGGCAATCTGAATAGATCACAGGCCATCGCTTGGCGACAAATCCAGACAGGAACTTTCCCTAACCCACTTCTGTATAGCTACTACTACCCCGGGACAGTCAGAGATCTTCGCAAGACATGCGGCCAAGGGGCAGACCTCGAACACATTATATGGGCATGCACACAAAAGCAAAAATATACACAAAAAATAAACATCTTTAATGAGGAGCAATGGGAGACGGCGCTGCTCAGCTCCGAAGAAGTACTGCAGCAATTACTAATCCAAGACCCTGAAGAAGCCGCCAGGGGTCAAGGACTTCTGGCCGACGACTGAAAAGAAGGGCAGGGAAATCCCACTGGCTTTCCTGAAAAAAAATAAAGTTGTTTCTCTTTCTCTCTCTCTTTACAAACGCTGACTTGACAGTGGCCGAGCGTACCTTCCCTTAAAAGCGAAGCTTTTAGTCTTTCACAGATATCGTCTGTAGTCCACCGAAAACGCACAGCAGAGAAGCCAACTTTCTCTGGCGATGATGATGATCGTGCGTCAAGTGGACAACAAATAAAACGTTTCTTTGGGAAGCTTGGCGACAGTCCCGTTAGGCTTCCTTGCAAAAGGGTTGCTGTGCAAGAGAGTGACGACGTGACTCAATGCGTACGACGACGTGACGTATATTGGACTAACCCAAGTTTCTGAGGTGAACATCGACCCTTGTTAGCCAAAGCTCGACGTACGATGAGAATGTGTTTTCTCTGCATGCTGTAAGGCTGTTACGCGCAGGACGATAGGTCTAACACGTTTGGTGGTTTAGGACGTTAGACCTAAGGTCACATTTTCAGGTTTAGCACCTTGAACAGGTACCCACCCAAAGAAGTACTCCCTGCACGACAAGCAGCATGCATAGATTCATGCCGTAGAACCCAAACACATACGTTAGGCTGACGGAGTGCACAGCTTAGAGTTGCTGCAGTCTTTCTAGAAAACTGGTGCTTTCTTCCAAACTAGCATAGACAAACACGGTTTGGATTCACCAACATTTTCCTTACAAAAGCATCCTGTGTAACTATTTTGGTCGTTAAACGAAGGATTGCGTACTTTTCCCCTTGTCCCCTCTTCATTCGTCACGTTTTTGAACAAACTATACGATGACTTACTGCGGAAGACGTGGGCGCCACGAATCGGTTCTGTTAATGGCCGAAGCGTAGTCGGTGGCGATGTCGTCGGAGCCGCAAAACGGTACTAGGAGCTTGTTTTACATTTAGCGCACGAGGCATTCGCTTGACGTCCAGTTGTGTGCCACGGCGCGCTTCCTGGGTTTGCATCTTAATAATAAGCTTTGCTTCAAAGGTTCTGAAATTTTTAGTGAAATAATTTGGTGCCAGGCCAAGACCGTCATTTTGAACACGTCCTCTATCAATGGTGTCCCCAGCCCGTGAACAGATCTTTAAGACCGGTCGTGGCAATTCATGACAGTACCGACCCATGATGCCATCCCCGGCAGCGTGTTTTGTAACAGGAAAGTGTTTGATGCCGCGGTACAGCAAGACCTAGCAAACGTCATATCCGTCACAGGAATTGACATCCCCAGAAAACGTTCCATGGACTCGGCGGCGCCAGGATTCGACCCCACAATCGCTGTGGCCGCCACGGGAGAGGTGAAACGCCCTGCCGAGTGGGCTATTTCATCAAGACAGCATAGCTATACGAATGCGCCTGATATCCTCGCCTATAACATTATCTATTCAGATGGTGCTGCCGTGTAGGAGAGGTGAAGCGAACTAATGCGTCATGACGCTAATGAGCGCCGATAGCTAGCGCCTCGACAGTGCAGCGTATAGGAGCCTAAGTCGAGTTGTGATGGTAGGGTGTAGGAATACCGGGGCCCCGCGTAAGAAAACTGTTGCATTAAGGCGGAAACGCAATCACGCCAACTGGCGAATGTAGCTTTCCTTACTGCTTACTGCTTTCCTTACTCCAACGAGAGACGCCAGCGGGAAGCGGAACAAGTTTCGCGCATTCACGGTCCAAGCTGCGAGCTCTGCCTCTCGCGTTCCACAAGCTGAGCTCGTCGCAGCACAGGCGTATGCTGTGCACGCCACAGAGCAGGACCGCAGTGGTCGCACCTTTGCCGAGGAGACCCGCTAGCAGCAGGTCACTCCCCAAGCACACCTATAAGACTGCTTCCAACCCACAAATCATGTTCCTTTCGCTGTAGCTGACCGTGAATTTAAGAAACTAATTGCGGACAACCCGTTCGGTTTCGTTAGCACGGTTTGCGAACGTTGGGGGTTTCAGTAGGATTTCCGCACTGCTCCAGCGCGTGTTATTCAGTATCTAATGTTGATGCGACTTACGGTGCCCTACCGACGAAATATAAATAGCTGGTGATGTACAAATTCATATCGATGCACAATAAACACTTAACTGATCCTGTGAAGGCACATTTTACTTTCGTGTTTTACCGGTTCCTACGAATAAGGGATAACTACATTTTTTTCACGTAAGTCGGTTCGTCTGTACCTTGAAGACATTGCCGTTTCCGGGTCAGGTGCCATCAAGGATATCATAGTATTATGAGCAGTAACTGCTTCACGGTTTGTGGTCATTGCACCGATTATCCACGTCAATACCGCTCTCTGTTTACTTCCTCGTTACTTGTTCAGTTTGCTTTTCAACTGATGCTTTCTTGTCTTTACGAAGGAGTAGGCTGAGCGCTTCACACCTTGACCTTGGTGCCTCCAGGGCTATCCTAGCAGTTGTTGGAATGGGACCAAATCAAACCCAGGTCTCTGTGGCTTCCCTGCTTGATTTTGACCGTGCGTATGGGCTGGAACATACGATTGGGCTTGTTGCTTTTTTGGAAAGTTCCGATGGAGCCCTGGTCAGGAGAACGGCGATAATAATGTAGAACGCTTTGCTCTTCTCTCGCGCTTACGTCTTGCGACGACTAAAAGACGTCCCTTCCGAGGCACCATTATAAACTACCTCAATACTTTCGCATTTCGCAACTAGAACTTTGTTCGCAATAGTAGCAATTAGATTTCAGTTCATTCATAAGTATCGGTCATTGTTTTTACAA